>NC_086008.1:7953750-8592500 GCF_030014385.1 Trichomycterus rosablanca
TCAACCAAAAAAATCAGCCTGACCTGAAACAGCCCAGTTGTAGAGCAGCCTCTAAAATCAAGACATCACCCTTCCCAAGCACCATGAGCACCCTCGGTTCTAACTCACTCGATTCACACTTGTGTTTCGAATGAGTAGCACATGAGCATGAATGACACTGAATCACAACACGCCAGTGAGTTCTCCGTCGAATTTATACACCTATAGAAATGAGTTATAGCACCAAGATGGTTAAGAGCAGTAAAACACGCATGTGTACCGTATAAAGCCCCCAGCATTTGCTTTCCATTGGGAGTCTCAGGACTTGCTGAACACAGGCAATTACAGAGCATTTTTACATGGAAACGTTCCAATCCCATCAATCAGATCAGCAAGCACGAGGCAACCTCATGATTCTGTACTAAACATCACAACTGACCTGATAAAGCCTCTTTAAAAAAAGACAGATGCAGCCGGACAAGCCAAGTCCGACACCCAATGGATAAGATAGGTCTCAAAACAACAAGCCAGATCAACAGGCACCCCAAGGAGAAGGGGAAAGATAGGTGAAAGCACATTCACATGCTTGATGCTCTTAAAATAAAGGTGATAAAGACTAATAAGGTAGTTTATAGCTTTCTCAAGTCTACTGCTATCTCTGAGAACCTTTAACGAATTCAGATTTGATATATGGATCCCAGATGGACCACCACTGCATGATTGTTTATGTATAAGCCTGTAACACATTTAAAAGCTTTACTTCAGTACATACATTTACTAATTTGTGTTTTTTACCATGATGTAGAGGGTAAAGTCTGGCATACAGCTGGTGTCAACACAAAAGGGTCAATAATTTGGTCACAATTTTACATTTACATTTTTGGCATTTAGCAGACGCTCTTACCCAGTAATTTCCACAGTAAACATTTCCCTACTCTATTTTTTTTTTAAATAAGATGTTACATAAGGTTAGTAAGTGCTAGGGCTGGGCGATTTTTGGATTATTTTGGAATATTTTGATTATTTTAAAATTATTACCGATTCTCGATTACGATTACGATTTTTTTTGTTTTTGTATAATGCAATTGAAAAACAGACTTAATTTAAAAGACTGCAGAAGTGCAAAAATAGTAACAGCACCACCTATAATTATCCTTTAAAGGAACTCAAACTTTATAACAATAACAATATAACAATAATTAACAATAATTAAAACAAAATAGAAATCCTAATTAGCTATATCCTATAACTCACAAACAACTCACTTTAAATAATGTGCAGCAGAACCTCCTTACATTAAGAAAAGTGCAAAACCACATAAGTTCTTTACAGGTTTCTTAAAGGGAACACGAGTCTGTTTACTGTTTCCACCATATAAGTGAGTCTGTATCAGTATCTACACTGGAGGGGGACATCAAGTAAGCAGTCAGCTCAGCTTTAATTTTGTCCTCTTGTGACTGGGGGGTGGATGGAGGTCTTAAGATCTGCTTCTAACAATATGGACTACAATTCCCATGCCCCCACGGACTGTCACGTGACTATCACATGTCCCCGGTCAGCCAATCCTGATCGCGCTCATCGGCTCCGGAGTTTTGATTCATTTCAGCCGTGTTCGATTCAGTGAATCTTAATTAAACTCTTTTGTTTGTGTCTTGTTTTGCCGATCGTGTTTGCGGTTCTTATTACTGAATTTGACCGTTACCGTGTATGACACTTGTTGTCTTCCGTTTACTGTTTTAGTTTATCCTCTGGTTTTGGACTGATTTTGTACACTGTTTTTGCCTTTTTGATATTAAACTTTATTTGATTTGTATTCCGCGAGCGTCTGGTCAGTTTCTGCCTCGTGACATGTTAGTATTTTAATTAAAATATAAAGTATGTAAACAATCGCGATTGTCACATTTCTAACATCGGGTGAAAACGGTCACTCGAATTAACCGAATTAATCGTGAAAATCGCCCAGCCCTAGTAAGTGCATGTTATTGCTCAGACAAAGTGCTTAGTAAAGATGATAAAACAGACAGGGAAAGTTTGTTCCACCACTTGGGTGCTAGTACAGAAAGAGCCTTGATGCATGTCTTCCTTGAGTTCTGGGTGGTGGATCAAGACAATATATATATATATATATATATATATATATATATATATATATATATATATATATATATATATGAATGCATAAAATACTCCATTAATGCATTTATACTAGCAATTCTATAAAGCCAGTCCTATGATAGTATGCCACCACCTGCTTACTGAACACTGTCATAAATGTGGAGTATGAAATGGGGTGGGGTAAGGGGTTCTCTTCAGACAACAGTTATTGCAAATATATGCACATGGTAACCTTTAAATTGAGTGTGGCTCGTTTCAAAGCACTAATCTAAATGGAGGGTGTTGTACAGGACACTTGTGATATGGCTCCACCAGCACAGACTGCTTAATCAAAGTCATCATGAAGCAGCATTTAAGTAAAACCTAGTTTCATCATCACCGCTTTAATATTTATCAGCTCACAAAATTACAACCACACACACACATGTTCATTTACACCCATGTGTTTCTTTTATGGCTTTAAACACACCCATGTGTTCTCAGCAGACAAGGCCAGACCCAAATGACCTGCACTCTGTCTGGTTCAGAGGCCTCAGCTGGGGTTGAAACAAATCATCAATCTCTACACACCAGCGCAAGTGGGGCCGTTTTCTGACCGGAGAACGTATGAAAAAAAAATGAGACGAAACTTACCAGGCCAACACAGGAAACAGGTGGATATGGATGAAGCTGTGGAGCCTAGTGTTAAAAGATTCCCTACAGTATCACTGTAGATATAATGGTCGTAATGGAAAACCCAGTTTATTTTTACATTTTATAATAAGCTAGATCAGTTTTTTAACTTGATCTGGCCTGATTCTGTAAAAAGCTGTTGGTATAGTCAACTGTTTCATTCATATTATTAAAAAAAAGATTTTTAAAGAAAAAACAAAACAAAGAAGAACAATGAAAGACCTCAAACTATGTATAATCAAACTCTGGTCAGAAATATTTGAAACAGCCTGCATAGATTTAGCTATAAATGGAGGTTTACTTATTACCCATGACTATAGATCTTCAAAGTTCTTAAATCAGCTACTTTTGGCTGTTTCACATTCTCAAGTAAGGAACTTAGACTTGAATCCCCAAGGCCACAACCTGCAGCGCAATTGCAGTATTGCAGAGGAGTCCTAAAAAACAGCCTATCAACAATAATAATACAGGTCTAACCAAATGCAGATTAGACAAATTTACATCTGAGGGCAGAGTGTGAGCTCAGGATGAGTTTTAACATTCAAAATAGTTAATAGAGAAGATTTGATTTCTACATTCATCTTCCATACAGAGATCTAATTCACTACTTTTAGACCATTATAACATCCATGGCAGACAGATGAGTAAACTTGCCTTTGATATCCTCCTGGGCAGGTCTCTCTCTGAACACGTGACATCAGTTCCCGGACTGAAGGGAGCCTGGACCAGTGGGATGATGGTGGAGCCAGATGTGTGTGTGCACTTCTCCTGCTGTAGACTTTTTCTACACACTTCTTCTAAAACCACCTTTACACAGTGAACCATCTGAGGAACCAGCGCCCGGAATGCAGCCCTCCATTCAAACTCCAGACACACCACCTACACCAGCCAAAAGAATCATCATGTCAGCAATACAGAAAAAATCACATGTTCTTAATTTATACTTTTGATGTCATAATAAAAATCCCATCATCAAAAGATTAGAACGGTTTGCTAGTTAGCTAGTTTGTCTATTTTCTTTCCAAGTTTTTTTCTATTTCAACTTGTACTATGAATAAATAATGAGCACATAAAAAGTATAATAATATACTAATTTATAATTATAATACCATAATATATAATAATATAATATATTAAAATACTAAAGTATAATAATTTGTGTTATTATTTTATGCCATGTGTGTAAATTATTATGACTTGGATGAAGATTAAACCACATTTTAATGAGTAAAATCTAGATAATTCCAAGGGGTTCACAAACTTTTTTTAAATGTATATAATGGACCCATTGGTCAAAGATGTGTATATGGAATCAGAAAATCCTGGTTTATTGTGTTTACTGTGTTTATTGTGTGTTCTGTTGAGTCTTGTATTGTATATTTTTGGGTTCTTGAAAAGTGCAAAATACGTCTAATTTATTATTATTATTATTATTATTATTATTATTATTTATTATTACTATATTAAAATTTCAATTGGTTATTATAGACATTATAGACATAAATAAAGTAAAAACATACAAACATACAATCATGTGAAGGTCAGGGATATATTAAATGTTGGACTGATTGTAGTTACTTGTAATACACATGTAAAACTACATTTTACTACAGTGGTACCTTGAAACTCAACATCAGTTGATACTGGGAATAGCGTTGAGTTTTTAGGTATTTTTTTTCCATAAGGATGTATGGGAAACCTGGTAATGCATTCCATGGTCCTGTGGAACTGCATATATTTTGGGCTTATGTAAAATAATGGGGTTGTTTTTGACACTTATACACTGAAAATAACACATAATATAAAAACACTGAAATAAAAAGCTGATTCTTAAAATTTTTCAGAATCTCGAGCTATAACACAAGTTTAAAAGTGAACCAGTGAGGGAAATCCAGCTAAACACAGATACATGTGGAGCTTTCAGAGTAAATCTGATGGTTATTCCACACAAATGCAGTTTCGTCTCATATTCACACTTTGATGACGCATTACTGCACCGCTCAAACCAAGTTTGAACAACTGTTCATCGTTTATTTGAAATTAAATAAATACATTTTTTGAGTTTAGGGGATGTTGAGCTACAAGGTACCACTGTAATTTCAAATTACATTTGTCCAAAAGAAATGCAATAACTAGTAAATGTGAGTAACATCAGGGTTAAACAGTGTATGAACATTTAGTGTGACATAAATTACATCAATGATCTAGATTTTAATAAAAGGTAAAATAGAGCGGGCAGTATTTATTGGTTTACCTTTGTGCTCTGCAGCAGCAGGTCTGGAGAGGTCCTACCATTCACTGTGGGCATCTCTGAATCATCCTTCTTAGCCAACCCTACACACACAAACACAGGTACAGGAATTGTAACTAGAATCACCTATCCAGTACAGTTAAATATAGTACACGCAGGAAGGTGTTGACCTTTCTATAGTGTTAAAAAAAAAGCCATGACTCTGTAGTGGAAAGGTTAGATTTTATGCTGAGTATAATCTGAATATTAGTATAATGCTGCTTGTGCAATCCTCACAGACGAGGCTGGAGTGGAAAGTACAGAGATGAGCAACATGTCTGTCTTAGGTCAATGTAAGCAAGATGTTGTAAACAAGATAAGGAACAACAGTTATCACAGAATGGTTGGTTCCCAAGGCTTAGACCCAAGCTTTATAGGAAGTGCTGAAACTGTAACGTGACTAGGCCCGTATAAAGGGAGGCCCACAGTTCTGTTCTTTGTTCTTCGGCTAATATACTGCTGTAAAAACCCACAACTGTGTTTTAATAAATCTTCTTCAATCCAGTCTGTTGGTACTGTTTGACTTATTTTGCATTCTCAGCACATTTTTCCATGACAACCCCAACTCAATCATGGCCACCAATTATGCCTTTGGAAACGAGTCATAACCCAGGTAATTACTAGTACTGTATTTCCTCCCATTACTGCTAAGAAGTTCTGTTACACATAATGAGATGTTCAACAAATCACACATATGATGGATATGGTGGTGGGTAGGGATTCTCAAAGCAACCTGTAATTTTAACTCTATCCAATGATCCCCTGTAAGCATTTTCAGCTCAGATTTTAGACATTATTCTTCAAACTTTTGTCAGTTAAATAAAGGTTGAAAATAATTAAGACTTAACGAATCACAGATTCTTGTTTTCATTGCATTTCACAAAATGTCCCAAACCCCAGAAACAGGGTTTGTATTACTGCATTTTGACCTACTATGAAATAAAAAAAATCATAAAAAACCTTATTAGTTTTCATTTATTAGACTAAACTGTTTAAATAAGTTCCATCATGCTCTTAAAAACAGGTCCATTTTGACATGGTTTGATGATTTTGGTATGGAGAAACACCAATGACCTGTACAGAGGTGTGACCCCAACTAATTATGATTGACTGGCTTTCCTAAATGAATGGTCACAAATTCCCACAGTTACACAATGAAATTGAAAAACATCCAAGTGTGGTGGCTGATATATTTTTTTGGGCAACTTAAATATTGGGCAGTGGTAGCTCAGCGGTTAAGGTACTGGGACTAGTAATCATGAGGTTGCCGGTTCAAGCCCCACCATTACCAGGTTGCCACTGTTGAGCCCCAGAGCAAGGCCCTTAACCCTCAATTACTTGTATTGTATTCAGTGATAAGTGTAAGTCGCTTTGGATAAAAGCGTCTGCTTAACACCGCAAATGTAAATATTCATGCCCATGGTTTCTAAATAAGATTTTGTCACAACAAGATCAACAAGCTTCTGGTCAGGTGTCCAAATACTTTTATCCAGGTTGTACAAGCATGCAAGAAGCAAATGAAGAGAAGTACTCCAAAATGATCTGTTCAGCTTTGCTGAACTAAAAATGGAATGCAAACCCTCACACGACAGCTTCGTGAGAGGATCTACAACTATTAACAAAGCCTAAGATTTGTGTTAAGTTAAAATTAGAAATCGGTGGAGTTTATGTGACCCCCAGATAAAGGGTAATCCATGACTATGTGAAGCGAGGGATAAGCTGTATGTGTAGGCAGCAAATTAAAAGTCCATGCATCAAGAGAACATTTTTCTAATCAGATGCTTTTGAACGTGAGACCCCGGGCGAAGCAATTTAGCTTAACGAGTACGAGAGGCTCGCTGGGCCGAGGAGGGAAAGGAAACAGCCGGGGTGTCACTTTTTGACCTTTAAGCTCATCTGATGAATTTCTGGTAATTAAGTCATTTGATTGCCCGAATTAATGATTTGGATAACTGCCCTTTAAAGGCTGTTTACTTCTCTGTAAATTGAGGTCTTTTCTGCATGTCTTGTTTTTTAATGTAACCTTTATAGAAATTACTACACGCACCAGTCACTTTCATTGCAGTTACAAAAAAAATCAGCTCTTAATTTTCATAGCAAAGTGAAGTGGTGTGGGATGGAGAGATGGAGAGAGAGAGTAGAGAAAGACATGGATAAAATATTGCCACATTGGCATCACCAGCCTCATAAGCTGGCAGCCACTATTAAATGAGCCCCCATTAAACCAGAAACCTGTATAAGTGCCGTTCTTATAGGCTTACCTAAAATATCCAGTTTAAATACCAGTCACATTGGATTTTTGCCTCATTATTTTCTTCAGTGGAGTGGGACTAAAACAGCTGCTTATAGGCATTTCTGATTGGCTGATAATAGTCCTTATAATACACCCGTATCTTGTGTTTTTATGTCCTGAAACTTTTTATTGCACCCAATTTGGTCCAAGACAATTGGCATTTGCTAGCTCTCCTATGATCCAAAAGCTAGCCCTAAAAGCTTGAGGGTACAGGTTTTCTCCAAGACAGGTGAAGAACATCTGCTGTCTCTTTATAAACGATATAATGATTTCTTTTTGCCATTTTAGTTTGGTGGGGTTCAACCAGAAAATGCAGGATGCATGGGAGACCAATTTATCACAGGGCTTTGCAACCCCACCCCAACTTTCTTTCTCAGACACAGACAATCATGTTTGCACAGACGTCCGGGCCAGCCGGTTCAAAGCCACTCTTACCCTTGAGGGAAAACACTGACCCACAGTGAAGTGGCCAGACTAGTGGTCACTAAAAGGTTTAGCATCTTTGTAATTTGAACTAGATTCTCCTATTAAAGCTTACATGACACTGGGCGTTCCTCATGCTACACAACACTGATGATCTATTTCAAGACATGAGCCATAAATCCGTACCTCTGAGACCACATGCAAAATCTCCTGGATGGTTAAAATGGCCGAGTTCGGTTGCCAGATGCTCCACGCGTCGCTCCAGCTCCAGCAACGTAGAAGCTAGCTGGGTCAGGCATCTCAGCTGGTGAAAGGTCAAGTTGAAGTTTCTGACTCCCTCTGGAAGGTCTTGAGGGGCTGCAGGTGGACACAAGGTTGTGGTGTGAGCACTTCAACAGTGTGGGAAAACATCTTCACATCACACTTACACAAAACACATGGATTTAATGACGGAAAATATTTTAGAAGAATCTGAAAAACATTTAAGGTTATTCCACCATCCAGTGTACTGTGATAGTTTGTTTAATAAATAAATAATCTTTGGGAATAAAAAGCCATAGAAACCACAGCCCTAAATAACACTCTAGCATACCACTGCTTCTAACTGCTGCTTAGAATTACTTTTAATTAAAAAATAGACTTTAATAATCCCAAACTATTCTTTGAGCAAAATAGTAAGTGCAACTTTAGGGTGAATGATATAGAAAATACACTCTTGTTTCATTTTTTCCAGATAAAACTGGCACAGTGTCAGAAACCAGTAACTGGTTCCAGCCAAGTTTGTGATAAATCCAGCACACAGTTTACACTCAATATGTCTTGGTTAATCAATTTCACACTACATGACTGATCGGCGATAGGAGATTACACACTACACAATCTATACCTGGGAGGAATCTCAGACGAGTCAGTCTGGTCTCCCAAACTACGTTTTGTCACGAAAACACACACGCGAGAAGTGACGAGGGGTTTAATGATACCACGTCCAAAAATGCACGTCAACAAGAAGCGAGCGATCAAAGTTGTTTGTGCGCAGCGTAAAAGCAAGTAGGAAAAATAAATTAATCTGAGTGGATTTGGCTACACGACCAGCAGGGATTGTTTTGTTCTGTAGTGAGTTGGAGGTTAATAAATATTTTTGCAATGCAGTTTTGGTATTATGGTTTGGCGTGGACGATAAGATCACAAATATTGTAAAGCTTGTGTGTGTGCTGATGTATTCTGATAGAAACTATATTATGCCCCTGTCCCACGTTTTTACACTCCTTCCCCGGCTTTCCCCTCACCCTGTATCATGCGTTCTCATTGTCTGTAGTTCGACATAGCACTCGCTGCCACTCGCAACGCCTTTCATGCTACACGATTTTGACGACAGGTCCAGATACTTAACATGCTAGATTGTTTTCTTGAGCCGCTCGGATTGAGTTGTTGAACAGTTCACACATAGCGATCGAGAGCCGAGTTTCAATTCCAGAGTGATGCATTTTCTCCCCTTTTTCTCCCCCTTTAGCGCATCCAATTGCCCAATTTGCATCACGCCTCCTCTCTGCCTCTGCCGATCCTGCCCTGACCGAGGAGATCGAAGCTAACCCACATCCCCTCCGACACGTGAGCAGCAAGCCGTATACATCTTGCCACCCACACATTGACGAGTGTTGCGCCACCTAGCGTTGCGTGCGGAGAGACACACCCTAAGAGCACTCCTTCCTCATCTCCGTTTAGGCGCCTCTGATCAGCCAGCAGAGGTCGTAACTGCACCATTCTGACAGAGTGAGACCCACTTCCGACCTTAGTCCCGCCCATCTGAACAACAGGCCAATCGTTGTTCACATAGCCGCCCAGCCTCGGCCGGTAAGGCAGAGCTGGATTCGAAACGACATACTCGAGATCCAGCTCCGGTTGCAGCGCATGTTATTACCGCTGCGCCACCTGAGCGGCAGAGTCTCTTTTTAAACTGAAAATTAATCCTTATTTTCCATTTTATTTTCATCAACCTTGTTATCTTGGTAGAAGATATACGCCAGAAATACCCTGGATTGAGCGGCAATTCATTGCAGGGCTACATAACTACACATGTAAACATGTAAACACCCAAAGCATAAAATCTTATTTATTTATTATTTATTAGAATTTTAATGTCATGTTTTACACACTTTGGTTACATTCATTACAGAAACGGTAGTTACTTATTACACAAGATTCATCAGTTCACAAGGTTAATATCAAACACAGTCATGGACAATTTTGTATCTCCAATTCACCTCACTTGCATGTCTTTGGACTGTGGAAGGAAACCGGAGCTCCTGGAAGAAAACCCACACAGACACGGGGAGAACATGCAAACTCCACACAGAAAGGACCCGGACCGCCCCACACGGGGATCGAACCCAGGACCTTCTTAAGCATAAAATCAACTATATCAAATCCCTGTAACCCTTCACACTTAAAAATTCCTTGAGTGGGACAAACACCCAAACGTTCCTCAGCTCACCCGCCCATGACCCCACCAGTGTCAAATATTGCTGCTCTGCGAGTCAGCATGTTCCACATTATGCCAGAAGAAAGAGCCACAAACAAAAGCTGGCCTGTATTCAAAAAACCCCCAACACATACTTTGTTTTTTCTGTTTTGCTATGTGCTGTTTAATGAGCTCTTCTAACAGAAAAAGCGTTGCGGATTAGGAAGGCATTAACAGAAGCTGAAGTGGATAAGGACGAATTAACACAACTTGTGAAAAGCTTGAGGATGACAGAGTGGCTGGGATGGAAAAAATGGGTAGAAAAGAAAGCAGAAATGATCATTTTGACATTATTGCTTTTGGATATTGTGTAATTTGGTCCCACGGTTAAAACAAGTCTAAAAATATAACAGCATTTTTGATTCTTCATTCCCTTCCATTCAATCAGGTAAACTAGCTCGAAAACCATCTCTGGCTCTAAATAACAAACTGTCTATGCCTGTCTGGCCTGGGTTGATGGAGCAACAGTTGACACCAAGACACGTCTAGTTTGCAACACAGAATAAAAAGTGGATTTTTTTTGGTGGATGTATGCATACGTGGACTCGTCAGGTCTCCAGTGATTTATTAATGGGTTCCAAAGGGACCAGCAGGCGCATGGAGCAGCGCATAGAAAAAAAGCTGCATGAATGCATGGAGGAGCTTCAGAGATTCAGCAGCATTATGAGCTCCAGAATGAATCTCCACAACAACAGCAGATTCTTATTTCATATTATAATGCACAAGCACATACATATTGCATTACACACTACACATACAAGAGCGTATACAGCTGTTGCAGTGCTTGTACTCAAGTGTGTTTATACTTCTAGCTTGTTGGGTTTACACCTTGTTAAATAAAAGTAAAACCAATAAAACATAATTTAATTTAAATGTATATCATACCTTTAATAATATTACTTTTTTGCTTATTGTTTAGCTAACTGAATGCTGAAATCTCTCATTTATTTTATTTATTAGGATTTTAACATTTACATTTAAATTTTTGGCATTTAGCAGACGCCTTTATCCAAAGCGACTTACATTACAGTTACAGTCTTAGCAATTGAGGGTTAAGGGCCTTGCTCAAGGGCCCAACAGCAGCAACCTGGTCTGGTGGGGCTTGAACCAGCAACCCTCTGATCACTGGTCAAGTACCTTAACCACTAGGCACTACACACTTTGGTTATATTCATGACAGAACAGGTAATCACTGGTTACACAAGATTCATCAGTTCAAGGTTTTAATGTTTAAAACAGTCATGGACAATTTTGTATCTCCAACAGCCAAGGGGAGAACATGCAAACTCCACACAGAAACGACCCTGACCGCTCCACATGGGAATCAAACCCAGGACCTTGAGCCACCCACTGAGCCACCGTGATGCCAATCTCTTATTCACAAAAGTATTTAGACCCTTGGCCTTGGCCTTCAAAGTGAAATCAGGTGCATCCTGTTTGCTTTAATTATCCATAAGAACCTGTTGAAATCAAAATTTATAAAACGGATAGTTCCGGTCCTAAAATCTGATTGGCTGAGCCGCGTTCGAAGCCGTTGTAAAATCCCCGATAAACGCACACCTAGGACCACCTCACATCATTCCATATTAATACGCCACTGAAAATAAAAAGTTAATGTTATTTTCGCCCTCATGTTGCCTAGCAACACTGTTAATCGAACTATTTTGCGTCGCGGAAGAATGCTTTATTGTAAGTTTATACACAATAAATACATTTATGAATTAAACATTGTTGTATTTATTATATTTTAGGTTGACCGCCGTTTTATAAAAGCAATAAGCCACTCGAGACCGTGCGTTACTGCTATGATTTTAGCACGGGGAAAGAAGTTTTAGGCACTCCGCTAAATCACAGTAATGCACGGCCTCTCGTGGCTTCTTGCTTTAATATTGGATAGGGACACACCAGGGTCTAAAGGGACCCATAAAAAAAGGAAAAAAGCGGCCATGAAATCCAACAAATTGTCTGTGAAACTCAATGCAATCAAATCGTTGCATGGCATAGATCAGGACAAATATAAAAAACACTATATCAGGTATTCGAATGGCCTCAGTAATTTTAAAGTAGAAGATCATTAGCACAACTTGAACCTTCCTAGACTTGGCTGTCTGGCCAAATTGATACTGCCAAGAAGGGCCATGAACCCAACAGTCACTCTCAATAAAACAACTCTAATCTCTAATCTTGCTAATGAATGACAAGATGGAAGATACTGTTGAGTAAAAGGTTTCTAAATGCATGAAAAAGACACTGACAACATGAGGAAAAGTATTATCTGGTCAAAGAACAGCAAGCGCTATGTTTGGCAAACAGGCACTGCACCTGACCTGGATAATACCAGTCATGGTGAAACATGATGGTGGCAGCATCATGTTGAGGTGGTTTTCTTCACTGAAACATCCTTAAAAAAATGTTCTCACACAAACTTAGACTGGACTTACAGTTTAACATGACAATAACCTAAAGCATACAGGCAAAACAACACTGAAGTGGCTTCATGACAAATCTGTCAATCTCACCTAAAGGTCCAATTAAAGCCCAACATAAATCCATTGAACATTTGTGGAGAGAACTGAAGATGCCAATTTACAGATGCTCACCGTCTAATCTTATAGTGTTGAGAGGATTTGCCGTTAGGAAAGGGATAAACTGCCTAAATCCAGCTGGTCAGAGCTTGCAGAGACGTATTTAAGAAAAACTGTAGCTGTACTTGCAGTGAAAGTGTTTTGAATGAAGGTCTGAAAACTTTTGTGAAGAAATATAACAAATTATTTTGATTTCAGCACTATGGGTGATTAAGTGTAGGTTTACGGGAAGAAATAAGAATTATATACACTTGGAATGAAATCCAAAACACAATAAAGTAAGCAAAAGGTCTAGGGGTCTGAATACTTTCTGATTCCACTGTATGTACCAGTGTAAAACATGCTAGCACACCAGATCTGACATTTCAGATTGTCGTTTCGAATCTTAGCTCTGCCATCAGGCAGGACGCACGCCTACATAAACAATGATTGGCTGTTGTTCATACAGTGTGGGCCGGATGAGGATTCCTCATAATTAATGCAATTACTACCTCTGCTGGCTGATTGATGGCACTGCACAGAGACAGGGTGTGGCTCTCCGTGCACAAGGCTGACCCGCATATGAACTCGCCTCATGCAGGTGAAAAGATGCAATCGGCTACTGCACACGTGTCGGAGGGGGCGTGTGTTAGTCATGGCTCTCTTCAACCAGGGTGGAGGTCAACATCAGTAAAGAGGGAGCATAATGCAGTTAGGTAATTGGATATGCTAAAGGTCGGGAGAAAAATGATGGTGTCATTTACTGGCAGTCAGAAACTAGCTAAATGCATAATGCTAAAACTGTACCTACACATTACGCTTAAAAAAAAAGGCTTTAAAATGATTTAAATATTAACGTGACAAGTAATATGGAACATTGCCACACACATGGTCATAAAATTAAAATTTAAAACCTTGTGTCTGGCCGTCTGTATTCTTTCTTATGTGTGGCTGAAACTCCACCAGCTCTACCCTTGAACCTCGGTCACCCTCCTCAGCGACATTAACTCACACTTAGGCCTGGCATCTCACCTTCACGTTTAATAGCCTTCTGTCATGCTGCCCTGTCTTGTTCCCATACAACCATAACCCGGCTATTTATTGCCCATCCATTAATGGCTTATTAAACTAGCGCTCTCATAGCTAACTATTAGCCTGTGTAAGGAGGAATGGGCCTGGCAGTAGAGGTGTAATGGGGGTTATTACAACACAGTGATGGAGAGGAGGTGCCAACTGTGCTGAAACCAGCCAGCCGTGTCATTTACATTTAGGAAAGGATGGAGATGCCGTGACCGTGCTGGAGGTCAGTCAAAGGGTGTGACTTTTAAATCAAGTATGAGAAGATATAAGTAACAATAAGGGGTGCACTAATATGGACACAAGTATTTGGACACCTGACCATGAGCTTGTTGGACATCCTGTTTCAAAAATAAATTATATTAAAATAGAGTGACCTCTATGTGATCTTTTCGGCTATAACAAGAGCAATTTTTCTGAGAAGGCTTCTCACGAGACCTTGAAGTGTGTCTGTGGGAATTTGTGCCCAGTCAGTAATAGCACTGATGTTGGTCAATTGATGCTCTATTTCATTCCAAAGCTGTTCAGTGGAGTTAAGGTCAGAGCTCTGTGCAGGCCACTGGAGTTTCTTTTAACCAAGTATTTCTGCATGTCTTTATAGATCTTGCTTTGTGCACAGGGGCACGGACATGCAAAACAGGACAGAGCCTTCCAAAAACTGTTGCCGCAAAGTTGGGACATCCAATTTCTTTTCTTTAATTGATTTATTACACCTGTTCTTAGTTGTTATGGCTACAACACATTAATTCAGTATTTTAAAGTGGTGTCCTAATACTTGTCCATAGAAAAGCCCAAATGCAAAGATGAGGTAGGTTGCTGACCATGGTGCTACTTTGTCCTTGTCAAGTACACACACACACGGGGATTCTGTTTGCTCAGTCTGTGGGTTAACTTGACTGTCTAACAGTAGTTAGCAGGACTGTAAATACATTTAGAGCTTAGAAAAGGTGGATTAAACCCACATTGACAAAATAACACATCAAACCCCTCACACATAGTGACCAGAAGCGAGGTTTGAACCCAGGTTCCGAGAACCCTGGTGCTGTGCAGGCAGTTGTAGCCTATCGGTTAAGGTGCTGTACTAGTAAGCAGAAGATTGTTGGTTCAAACTCCACCACTGCCAGGTTACCATTGTTGGGCCTTTGAGCAAGGCCCTTAACCTTCAATTGCTTGGACTGTATACTGTAAGTCGCATTGGATAAAAGCGTCTGCTAAATGCCAAAAATGTAAATCTGATGTGACCTGTGCAACCCACAATTTAAATCTAATTATTGTTGCATTCTAGTGATCATATCACACTGGATACATGGATTAGTACACAATGTACGTTTTTAAATATGAATCCAACGTTAGTGGCTAAACTGTGCAACATTTACTTTAGCCAGCTAGCCATGAGTGGATCAGACACAGCAGCGCTGATGGAGTTTTTAAACATCTCACTGTCCCTGCTGGACTGAAAATAGTCCACCAACCAAAAACATCCAGCCAACTGTGCCCCGTGGGCGGCGTCCTGTGTCCACTAATGAAGGTCTAAAAGATGACCAACTCAAACAGCAGCAATAGATGTGCGATCGTCTCTGACTTTACATCTACAAGGTGGACTAACTAGGTAGGAGTGTCTAATAGAGTGGACAGTGAGTGGACACAGTATTTAAAAACTCAAGCCATGTCAGTGTCACTGCAGTGCTAAGAATGATCCACCACCCAAATAATACCTACTCTGTCGTGGTCCTGTGGGGGTCCAGACCATTGAAGAACAGTTTGAAAGCAGGCTAAAAAAAGTATGTAGAGAAACAGATGGACTACAGTCAGTAATTGTAGAACTACAAAGTGCTTCTATGTGGTAAGTGAGGACAAAGAGAAACATGTCTCAATCATTGTCAGAGAAAAAGAACAGTTGCAGAAGTGATGAAAATTTAACAACTGTATTTTTTATATGCCAATCTTTGCTAATAGATGTTTTACATTTTTTAAACAGCACTTAAATAGATTTAAATTGTATTATTAGTGATGCTGTGCCACCCCAGAGGATACGACTCAATAAATAATTCCATTCTGCTTTAACTGTAAATACACGTCCCTTCCCTCAAAGGTACTTTTCGAATTAGGGTTTGCTTTTACCCAAAACAGAATCTGCAACATGTTTTGACATGTAGACTCAGAGAGAGCAAGAGAGAGAGAGAGTGAGAGTGAGAGAGAGAGAGAGAGAGAGAGAGAGAGAGAGGCAGTAAAAAACAGCACAACAGTAGAATGTGTAATAGAAAAAAGAAAGCATCGTGGGGAGGCAGGGAAATCCCCAAACAGTTGTTATTGATTCCAGTGTTTACGGCTGGATAGTTTAGTGCCGTTTACAAAACAGAACAGATGCAGCCAGTGAACAAAAAGGTAAACAATTGCTGTGTGGCTGGCTGCCAAATCCCCGGCCTGCTGAATTAAACTGACTCTCAAGTGCTTTTCCCCTTTGGGTTGCACTTACTGCCACTTCATCTCCTGCACTCGCACTCCGCCTTTCTCTTCTTTCATTCACTTTTAACAGAAACACCTGTACACACGCACAAGCAGCGTGTGCACACACAGAAAACACCCCCCCCCCCACACACACACACACACACACAAACACAAACACACAAACACATCTATTTACACAGTGTCATACATACACACAGCATCTCACCACAGCTACTTGACACAATAATATGATTGTGGTATTGTGATACGTTAAATAAATTATATATTTTATTATTGTGGGTAGCACACTATGTATTATATTAATAAATAAATATATGTATATATACACATGTTTGTTAGCCCCCTTTCATGCTGTTCTTCAATGGTCTGGACCCCCACAGGACCACCACAAGGCAGGTATTATTTGGGTGGTGAATCATTCTCAGCACTGCAGTGACACTGACATGATGGTGGTGTGTTAGTGTGTTAGTGTGTGTTGTGCTGGTATGAGTGGATCAGACACAGCAGCACTGATGGAGTTTTTAAACACCTCACTGTCACTTCTGGACTGAGAATAGTCCACCAACCAAAAATATATCCAGCCAACAGCTCCCCATGGGCAGCGTCCTGTGACCACTGATGAAGGTCTAGAAGATGACCGACTAAAACAGCAGCAATAGATGAGCGATCGTCTCTGACTTGAGTGGACAGTGAGTGAACACGGTATATAAAAACTCCAGCAGCGCTGCTGTGTCTGATCCACTCATCTAAGCACAACACACACTAACACACCACCAACATGTCAGTGTCACTGCAGTGCTGAGAATGATCCACCACCTGAAATAATACCTGCTCTGTAGTGGTCCTGACCATTGAAGAACAGCATGAAAGGGGGCTAACAAAGCATGCAGAGAAACTGATTGAGCACAGTCAGTAATTGTAGAACTACAAAGTGCTTCTATATGGTAAGTGGAGCTGATAAAATGGACAGTGAGTGTAGAAACAAGGAGGTGGTCGTCCAACGAAGGAACAGTGGTAAACCGGCGACAGGGTAATGGGCGGCCAAGGCTCATTGATGCATGTGGGGAGTGAAGGCTGGCCCGTGTGGTCCGATCCAACAGATGTAGCTCAAATTGCAAAAGAAGTTAATGCTGGTTCTTATAGAAAGGTGTCAAAATACACAGTGTATCACAGTTTGTTGCGTACTATGGGAGGAAACCGGAGTTCCCGGAGGAAACCCAAGCAGACACAGGGAGAACATGCAAACTCCACACAGAAAGGACCGGGACCGTTCAACCCCGGAAATGAACCCATGACCTTCTTACTGTGCTACAGTGCAACCCACTGAGGATTCCTGATTAAAGCAGGTGAACACGAATACATACTCATGACTGTTTCTGTTTACATTCAAGCCAACACCTCATAAGAGTGGAGAAAAAAAAAGCCCCACTGATGAGTTTATCATCCACTCGGATCAGCAGCAGTATTCTCTGCTGACTCTGAGTGACAGGACAACAAAGCCCACTCAGCATGTCAAAAGCACAAATCCATACGGACGCAGATGTTAACAGCAGCAGCAGGGAAATCTGGCAGCTTCCATATCAAAGCTGGCTCGACCTCATCCGATCGCGTCCCTTTAGGAGGGTGGCAGGACAGAAGTACACACAACCGTGTCTGAGTGCAGTGTTTGAAAGCTGTTGTTGCTGCTGTTGAGTCAAGCGCTATCAGCGGTGGCTCGGGACGCGAAAATATCTTTAACAGGATCCCTAGTGGCTCAGATTAGCTGTTATTCTGTATGGATGAGCAATGTCAGGTCAGGTGGCTCTGTAAGCGCCCCTTTTAATACATCCTGCACCTAATTCGCCCATTTTTTTCCACTTTATCCTGTTTTGTGACACTGTGGTTTCAGTGCCACCTAGCACATAGCAGGCGCATCATCTGAAAGGTTGCCAATCAGTTGTACGTCATTACATGCACTATAAGGACAAATATGTTCGGACACTTACACATTACACTAACAGGAGCTTTTATGACATCCCATTCCCCCATTTTCTGCCAATTAAGTGTAGCCAATCCGCTGCTGGCATCCAAGGAGGGTGTATATTTACCTGACCTATACTCCCTAAAATGTGTGTGCAGTCCACCAATCCCTTCTTATTCACCCATACTTCATACGCGAAGCTGACCTCATGCGCAAATCCACCAGAGACACGCCCTGATCTCTGCCCTCCTTCACTTTCTGTAAAGGCGCCCTGGCCAACCAAGGTCTATGAAAACCGCACCCCTTAGTCCGGTCTTTCCCACCCAGCAGATTGGAGGCCAATTTTGTCTGCTAAACGGCATTCTAACCCAATAGCTCGGAATGTCGGCGCTGATGTACTAGTGGATTATCCATGACATTACATTCCTAATATGCATTAATATGGAGTTCCCACCTTAAGCAATAACAGCTACCACTCTTCCAGGAAGGCTTTCTACAATTTATCCAGAAGTGCTTTCGTGAGGTCAGACACTGATCTGGCTCACAATCTCTATTCTAGTTCATCCCAAAATTGTTTGATGGGGTTGGAAGTAGGTCTCTGTGTGGACCAGGACCTGTCCTAGTGAACCTAATGATCTCTCTACATGGACGCATTTTACATCATCCTACTCATGCTCCCGAGAAGAAGGCATGTCTAAATTCTTACATATCTTAAAATGCTGCCTATTGAGGTGACTGTAAGCATATAGAAGCATATAATGCTTCCTTAGTGATGAAGGCAATTGAGTTCTCTTAATTTTTAATTTGTATAAAGGTGCACAAGTGTCATTTATTTGCTAATTTGGGCTTGTTAGTGACAATTTAACCGTTTTTGATGCACAGAAGGAGATATTGGCTGGCATGCTAGTGGGTTGTGCCACCTCATACCATTGGTTTGAATGGCCTGAGGACAACTGTGTTAGCTTAGTAAGCTAAAACAAATCGCTGTCTAAGTAGTGCGTCTAAATAATCTGCCTTATAAGTTTGATGTCTTATTAGAATCCTCTCGACTAAGGCAGCTGCCTAGGTAGGCAGTGGGCAGCTCACTAGGTTTTCATACAGACCTTTTGTTTTGTGTACTGTAGCAGTCATGCTGGAAAAGAAAAGGGCCTTCCCCAAACTGTTCCCACGAGGTTGGAACAGTTGGAGGGTTACATTGGCCCTAGATGTAAATGAGAGAGTGAATGTGTAAGTGTGTGTTGCAGTGGATTCATTTATATTTACATTTTAGGCATTTAGCAGATGCTTTTATGCAAAGCGATATACTGTATACAGTCTAAGCAATTCAAGGTTAGGGGCCTTGCTCAATAGTAGGGGCCCAATAGTAGCAGTAACCTTCTGTTTACTAGTACAGCACCTTAACTGCTAGGCTACAGCTGCCACTGAAGATTCCTGCCCTCCGCTCAGTTTCTCCCAATAGCATCTGAACCCATTGCAATCCAGACTAGAATTAAGTGGTTAATAAAATGAATAATAATAATTATTATAATTTTATCTGTAGGGGAATGTATACATGTGCATGATCACTTACTTATCAGCACACATTCAGCCCCTGCAGCTCACCATGCACATCTCCTGCAGATGCACCGAGGTGTAGAGCTCTGGGGTTTAAACTGCCTCATAGTTCCAGCTCAGTCAACCTATGCATCTGACTGCAGACTGGTCCTCACCCCATTACCTCCAGGAAGGAGCGGACAGGAGGGTAGGAACGAGAGGACATAAAGAGAGAGGGACGGACAGCAAGGCATAAGTACAAAAGCCCCTGCCTCCCACATCTGATGAGAGAGAAAAGGAACAACATCCGTCTCCCCTCTTCAGACGCCAGGGTTTAAAGAAGCTGCCGTCTCAGTGCATACAAAGCTGTTAAATGCTTCAGCGCTTTGACAGCATGGCATGCCAGGAAGTGCTGAGCTCTCCCGGGACCCGTGCCGAGCCGCTGCCTCATTCGCTGCTATGCTTCTGCCTGCGAGATGTGGAAATGAATAAAAGCAGACTAAGTGATAACAAAAGGAGAAAAAGATAAGACGAATTCGAGAGCTCTCTAGAGGAACTAGTAATAGTTGATTAAAGGATAGTTGGACATGCTTATAGATTATTCCACTTCACAAATGATGCAGGAACAGTGGTGCAGTGCACCTTGTACTAGGTACACTGAATGATACAGACTAGGGTGTAACAAGACAGATAAGAAATGCATTAGCATCAGCATTTAGCCCTAAACATTAATAACAACAAATGCAAAAACTCCCTCTGCAGCAGTAACAACATCTTCTGTGTTACCTGGTCTTTACCTGACAAACTCTTTCCTTTGGCTGTAGTTTTGTGTTTTGCTGAACTAGCAACTCATCTGAATCCCGGACATTTTCGGTGATTCAGAAATCCCAGCCGGATGCATTTTTTAGGTCCAAAAAAGAGGACATGTCCAAGAAAAGGAGGATGTATGGTCACCCGACTACAGACGTCCTGAAGGGGTGCGAATCCCTTGCTCCTGAGACAATCTAATACACTAATCCATGCTAGTTTTGCACGTTTTTAAATGTTATAAACAGGCAACCCATGCAGACACAGGGAGAACATACCCGACTTCTCCTGACCAATGTTCCCATGGGACATTTACTATTTACTACTTACCAGCTATTCCACTCTGGTTAACTCTCTAAGATACAAGGGTTTTGGGTGGCACAGCAGTCTAACATGATAGCACACCGTAATAGAGTGTTTTTAATTTGGACCTGGTCAAGCGTCCAAACAAACACAATGAGCTGTGTTTGAGAGAGGGAAGGTCGGAGTGGGTAACATGGAGCTTAGCATAGATCTCCATACACAATATGGCTCTGTGTGAGAACCCAACATTGACAGATGATAAGAAGATTAGGTGAGGGTGCGTGTGGTGATCTGGCTCTCCTCGATCAGGGGTTGTGCAAGCAGCAGCAGATTCACAGTCGGGAACTGGAAATGACTAGATTGCAAGATAAAGGTGGAAAATCCAGAAAAGTACAACAAATTACCTATTAGTGGAAAAAAAATGTCATCACCAGTCATCATGTGTGTAAATGACTGAACAGCGACAACACTCATTAAGATTCTCTAATAGTACGCTAACACGTTCAGTCATTAAACATTGCCTAAGGGGTCATGTCATGATTTAGCGTTTATATATTGAGCGTACAGTCATGAATGGCTGGAGTCAGTAATAAAGGCAGAGCCGGTGCATGTATTACATGCTCGATGCGTCCACATTAGTACCTGCTCTGCCTGCGGTCATTCAATTTAGGGATTGTTGGGTCGACCTGGTGAATCAGATGCTTATGAGCTTCTAGCAATGTGAGGACCAATTATTCAGTTTAACACGTCTTCACCTAAACTACACACAAAAGTGATGGAATGAGTAGATGTGTAGATGAACTTGTGTATATTAAAATATATATTTGATATATTTAAGTATGTCAGCTCCACTTACCATATAGGAGCACTTTGTAGTTCTACAATTACTGACTGTAGTCCATCTGTCAGTCTGCAGGCTTTGTTAGCCCCCTTTCATGCTGTTCTTCGATGGTCAGGAACCCCACAGGACCACCACAGAGTAGGTATTATTTGGGTGGTGGATCATTCTCAGCACTGCAGTGACACTGACATGGTGGTGGTGTACACAATGTGCAACATTTACTTTAGCCAGCTAGCCATGAGTGGATCAGACACAGCAGCGCTGATGGAGTTTTTAAACATCTCACTGTCACTGCTGGACTGAGAATAGTCCACCAACCAAAAACATCCAGCCAACTGTGCCACCCGTGGGAAGCGTCCTGTGTCCACTGATGAAGGTCTAGAAGATGACCGACTCAAACAGCAGCAACAGATGAGCGATCGTCTCTGACTTTACATCTACGAGGTGGACCAACTACGTAGGAGTGTCTAATAGAGTGGACAGTGAGTGGAAAACTCCAGCAGCGCTGCTGTGTCTGATCCACTGCAGTGGTGAGAATGATCCAGCACCTAAATAATACCTGCTCTGTGGTAGTCCTGTGGGGGTCCTGACCATTAAAGAACAGCATGAAAGGGGGCTAACAAAGCATGCAGAGAAACAGATGGACTACAGTCAGTAATTGTAGAACTACAAAGTGCTTCTATATGGTAAGTGGAGCTGATAAAATGGACATAAGTGTAGAAACAAGGAGGTGGTTTTAATGTTATGGCTGATCAGTAGATAGATAGATAAACAGACAGACAGACAGATATATAGACATTGGGTGTCTACTCTGTGATGAACTGGCAACCTGTCTGAGGTGTTTCCTGCCCTTTGCTCAATAAATCAGACCCACTGCGACAATGACCAGTAAAATACAGTGGTAAAACAAACAATTAACGAATAAATGAACAAATTAACTTCCTGGTTCCATCCCCACCACTGCCAATTTGCCGCTGCTGGGCCCCTGAGTAAGGCCCTTGACCCTCAATAACCTGTAATTCATCATAATTGTAAGTCGCTTTGGATGTAAAGACACTCACCTACTGTTGTCTTCTTGCTTGAGCTCCTCCCACTCCTCCCGCCGTGCATGGTTCTGTCCCTTAGAGTCGCCTCCACCTCCTCCATAAGCAGTCCCAGCTCCTGTGCCATTGTGCTCAGGTACGTCTGGTTCAAATAGTCCAGGATGCATAGCTGCTTTGCTATTCCATTCAAAACCTGAACGTCCTCAGTAAGCATTCCACAAACATCAGTGCTGGCAGCTTGGAAGACCAGAGCCAGCCTTTCAAATCCTGTCTCTCCATTCGTACAAGACCGGGTTCTCTCCAGCAGTTCCAGTACTGCCTTTTTTCGTAGAACTCTGTACTTTTCCACAACGTCTGATTCAGGATACAAGAAGCAGAGCTGCTGCAAAATGAGGATCTTTTGGGGGGCTTTAGAAGCCTCTGTGGACAACTTGCCCAACAGATGACGCCTCAGATGGAGCCGGACATCATCCCAGGCTTCTTGGACCTCCAGAGCGAGGTTGTCATGTACAGAGCAGAATGGAGTGATGGAGGTCTGGTTCTGCTCAGTTAAAGAGCCGGAGGAGGGAAAGGCAACACCAGACCGAGAGGAGATGTTCAAGAGTAACTGAAGAACTGCCTCTTCATGAGCCTCCTTTGTCTTTAGCAGATGTTGCTGTTATAAACCCAACATGAATCTTATTAATAATCCACAAGAACAGTTTGTTTATTAGTAATAATCATCTTGTACCTACACTCACTGGCCAGTTTTTAAAATGCAAGATGGGTGCCCCATGACTAATTTATCAGCCACTCTTTACCTGTCCATGAATAAAAAGTGTTCATCATATTACCACCACTAATCAGGAACTTTATGTGTGGTGGTTCTCAGCCCAGCAATCTTTTGTGCTGGTTTGAGAACGCATTAATCACAAACGTGTTGCTGTTCATTGTCTAGACTTTCTGGACACACTTACAACATATGGCTAAACGTTTGAGAACAATTAAGACCTAAAACTCATATCCAGAGCCACAGCCATTAATATGGAGTTGTTTAACCCTTTGCTCCAATACATTTAGTTACAGGCATTTAGTTATAGGTTACCTTCTTTTGGTTAGGTAGTGTTGGTATGAATTCTTTACTCTTGGGATCTTGGCAGTCCATAGCTTTCAATCAAAAGATGATGCTTGCTTGAGAGGCTATTCTTAACCTTTCAGTGACAAGCTGTGCCAACAAACATACATTCTAACTAGTGCATTTGTCTATTCCAGCCAAACTCCAGCCAAAATACAACCATACAATGTAGTAGCCTTACAAAAGAGCACATTGACCCTGCTTGAGCTGTTTATGGTCAATTAAAGTCCAAACTGTGACATGCCTTGCTGGCCAACATCATTAAACCTCATGTGGCTTAATACATTGCATTATATTTACATTTTCGGCATTTGGCAGACACTACAGTACTGTGACAGTATACAGTCTAAGCAATTGAAGGTTAAGGGCCTTGCTCAAGGGTCCAACAGTGACAATCTGACAGTAGTGGGGCTTCAACCAGTGACCTTTTGATTACTAGTCCAGTACCTTAACTGCTAGGCTACAACTGTCACAATCTTACGCCTATTCTCTTTTAACCAAAAACTGACGCTCAATAAATGCTCTGTTTTTCACACCAATCTATGTACACTTTAAACTGCTTTACATAAAAACCCCAGGAGATCAGCAGATTTGAGCATACTCAATACTTATACCAACATGGTCAGTCACTAGAAACTAATTTGATCCAAGTTACTGATCCACGTTCCTAATGCTCTTGTGTGTTAGAATTTTTTTTAATTGAGCGATTGCCAGACTGACTGGCTGATTGTATCATTACATGATTGAAAAGATATACAGGTGTTCCTAATTAAATGGCTGATGAATGTATATAACAGGTGTACCTGATTAAATGACTAATGAAATGAAGTACAACTGTACATTACCAGTGATTTGAGGAAGTCCAGTAGTTCCTGATGGCCAGTGGAGACAGGTTTCAGTACAGCCAGATTACGCTGACTGAATCTCTGTAGACATTCTGTGGCACTGGGCACCTTCTCACCAGTCCAGGCCTCTCCAATCTTAGCCTGCAGCTCCCGCAAGTTCTGTTCGATACTACATACAAACATACAAAACACAAATATAAAGCTCAGGCTTGAGGAAGACGATGTGCTGAATAAGCCGGTAACAAATGAAAAAGACTAACATCGGATTCACGAGTTTCAGACTCTCTTGGAAAAAATGATTTTTATAACTTCTCAGCATCCCGAGCTATAACACAAGTTTAAAAGTGAAACAGTGAGGAAAATACAGCTAAACACAGATACATGTGGAGCTTTTAGAGTAAATTTGATGGTTATTCCACACAAATGCAGATTTGTCTTATATTCGCACTTTGATGAGGTTTTACTGCAGCGTTCAAACCAAGCGCTGAGCAGGGCAGCAGTTTGTGCCAAGGCTTGTGGTGAGTGAAGCGCAAACACTTCTCCTGTGAATATGCCCTAAGTGATAGTATGTTCACATGCACTGGGAAGGACTGTTGATACCAGCCAAGTATAATCCTGAGCTCATGGATGGAATGTCATTTTTTACACACTTTTGTCACATTCATGACAGAAATGGTAATTACTGGTCACAAAAGATTCATCAGTTTAAGTTTTAATGTCAAACAAAGTCATGGACAGTTTCATATCTCCAGTTCACCTCACTTGCATGTCTTGGGACTGTGGGAGAAAACCGGAGCTCCCGGTGGAAACCCACGCAGACACAGGGAGAACATTCAAACTCCACACAGAAAGGACTCGGACCGCCCCACCTGGGGATCGAACCCAGGACCTTCTTGCTGTGAGGCGACAGTGCTAACCACTGAGCCACCATGCCACCCAGAATCTGGTTAGTCCCTGATTAAGCCCTACATACGATTTTCTAGACGAATATTGTATCTGACCCACCCCTAGCGCTTCAGACTAGAGCACTGTAGCGCCAAACCAAATCAAATCATCCCTAATAAACATGGACATTGATATATTTGCAGTCAGCCTGCTCTGTGCGTGTCTGTACGCGTTACGTTTGAATGTTTGCCAGCAATAAAAATGGCACATCTCTTTCACTGGCCTAGCACATGCAGAACTTCAGCATAACCAGGCATTAGCACCGCTGTCTCGTCTGTACATGATAAATCAGACATGACATTTCCTCCTCATCTCCGCAACACACACACAGACGTGTACACGCACTCAATTACGATGCATCACCCGTCGGTGGGAGAGGAATACCTCCGGCAGCGCCAGATTCCAGGCCTATAAACACTCAGCTGTAAACACTAAACCACACACAAGGCCAGATGCCTCACAATGGCAAGACATTAAATACCATTTCAAAGTGGCACATTTTTATTTCAAAAGAAAACACAGCAAACATAAAGTGTTGTTAATTTTAACGGTGTACAGGCACAGTAAACTCTCCGAAACGACAGGCATGTGTTGCGACGCTGAGCTTCTTCCCTGCTTTAATTCTTCTCCCAGGCAGAAGTGCCAACAGGAACCCAGAAAACGGAGCTCATTTTGCTGTAAATAGGAAATATGTATGGCGGAGGGATATGACGGTGGGGACAGACTGTGCTGGAGCAGTGTTCTGGCCCTTAATGACTGGCCTGAGGCTCAGTGTAAAATCACTCTAGCTAACAGCTAACATAAACCGCCTGTTTTACCGGCTGAAGATTGTGCTAAAAATGCACACACAACCAAACAGCTCTTTATTTCATTGTGTTTTCTTGACTGTGACCTACATGAGGGTCAGATGTTGTTTTTAATGAACAGGGCCTCATTTATAATCCTCTTGTCAGCCTAATTTATTAGCATGATTTAATCTCTAGCAGGTAGCACATACAGTACATTTTGCACACTTTATTTCTGCTGCAGATTTTGAATGGACAGACCTGCCATTTGAGCACCTAAGTAGGGCAGTTTTCTGGGTTCAAATCTCAGCTAAGTTATTGGCTATTGGCTGGCTGAATGTCTACACAGACATGGCTGCCAATGTCTGAGGGGAGATGGCCGAAGCCCTGCGATAAATTGCCATCCTGTTTAGGGTATTCCTGCCATCTGACCAGTGTTTTCTGAAAACAATGAATGTAAATTAAATTGGAAATGAAAGCGTCCCAAAAATCTGCTTTTATCCCAAGCGACTTACAGTACAGTGACAGTATACTGTCTAAGCAATTGAGGGTTAAGGGCCTTACTCAAGGGCCCAACAGTGACAACCTGGCAGTGGTGGGGCTTGAACTAGCAACCTTTTGATTACTAGTCCAGTACCTTAATCACTAGGCTACAAATGCCCTACATACTTAATCCTCCATAATGACAAAGCAACAAGTCAATTAGGCAGCAGGCACGTACAGGTACTACAGCCAGGTAATGGTACAAAGGTGGCCGCTTGAGAACATCTGTTCTATATGGAGGTTACTACTCCTTAACCTTTAGATCAGTTGGACTAATGAGCTGTAACACTGGTCAAGTTCCAGTCTTACAAGATACACATGCATTACTGTAAAGAAATAATAGACATAAATACAAATAGATTTAAAAAAGTATAGTCTTCTAGTTTTGTGGCAAGACAATGCTGCTGTGCACAAAAGTGATAATAATGGGATGCCGTTATTTATTTATGACAGCCTAGTGGGTAGAGCAGTGGGCTATCAATTGAAAGGCTGACAGTTCAAATCCCAGTCCTTGAGCAGGGCCCTGCAATGGCTGACCCTGCGATCTGTCCCCAGCTTCCAAACAAGCTGGGATATGCAAAGAAAGAATTTATTTGTACTGTATATGTATATATGATAAATAAAGGCATTCTGTTCTAGTTTATCTGTCGTATGTATATGGGATGCCTTTATTTGTCATATACTATATGTTGTATGATGTGATGCCTATTTGTTGTATATATATACACAGATGTACAGTACAGTACTATTAAATGCTCTATTTACACATCCCAGCTTCTTTGGAATCTGGGGTCAGAGCGCAGGGTCAGCCATTGTACGACGACCCTGGAGCCGAAAGGGTAAAGGCTTTGCACAAGGGCCCACCATTGGCTGCATGGAAGAGAAGGGATTTGGACCCACAACCTTCTAGTTGGTAACCCACAGCTCTATCTATCAGGCCACCACTGTCTCTAAAAGTCTTTGCAAACTATCCACTAGTCATTGTTCCAAACTCTAGACTATTTCAGACTATTCCAAAAAGCCTTCTTTAGTTATTTATTTATTTTAACACTTTGGTTACATTCATGACAGGATAAGTAGTTACTCATTACACAAGATTCATCAGTTCCAATTCACCTCATTTTTATGTCTTTGGACTGTGGGAGGAAACCGGAGCTCTTGGAGAAAACCAATGCAGACATGGGGAGAACATGCAGACTCCACACAGAAAGGACACAGACCACTCCGCCTGGGAATCGAACCTAGCACCTTCTTACTGTGAGGCCACAGTGCAAGCCTTCCCTATAAAGCCCGTATTAATCTCCATATTTTATGTAATGTGATGTAATACATAAACATAAAGAAAGCTCGAATATATACAGTTTAAAGTTTTATAACTGCATTTACCTCATATTATCTTGTGAAGGTAAATGTTGACTATATAACAGCAGTCTTATTTAAACTCTAGTAGACTTAATCACTTAATTGGAGTCATCTATCCAAAACATAAAGCCAGACACACAGAGTCACTTTACTGTTTCTCATAAAGCACGATTTGTGATCGGTACCGCAGGACTTTACGCTAACAGCCGGGTAGAAATAGGCATCCATCTGTGCTACCATCCAGCTTCATAAAACTATCCCAGCTTCCCAGCTCACACACACACACACACACACACACACACACAAACACACACACACACACACACACACACACACACACTCGCTCACTCACTCACTCACTCACTCACTCACTCACACTACCTGTCACTGCTGTCTGTCTGAGTCACACATGCCAATATAATCAACTTTCCCTTTCGGTCGGAGGTGGCAAGGGGCCAGGAGACACTCAATGGCCCATCAGAGACAGTTTTGTTCCGGGCACCCAGGGGGCCGACATCACTCAGAGGGTGACGCTTCACCAAGGTATCACTACAGTAGTACCTGGAGCAGTCAATTAGGAGTGGTTGATGGGGTTTGGGAGAGGTCGTAAGTGAGGAGAGCATGAATGAATACAGATGAGTTTAAAAAATGCTGTTAGAAAAGGTTTTTGCTTGGGTAGGACAATTTCAGAATGAAGAGATGGAACTTGGGCCGCACAGTGTTACAGCAGACAGTATGCATTACTACACAGCACCAGGGTCCTGTACATGAACATGGTTTTTAAATCTTGCCTGACTTCACATGTCTCAGAACAAGCAATCTGTAGTGTTTAACCTTAAAAATTCAAAGCTGTCATGCAATCTAAGTTTGTTTGTTTATTAGGATTTTAACGTCATGTTTTACACTTTTGGTTACATTCAAGACAGGAAACGGTAGTTTATCTTCACACAAGTTTCATCAGTTCACAAGGTCATATCAAACACAGTCATGGACAATTTAGTATCTCCAGTTTACCTCATTTGCATGTTTTTGGACTGTGGGAGGAAACCGGAGCACCCGGAGTAAACCCACGCAGACACGGGGAGAAGATGCAAACTCCACACAGAAAGGACCCGGACCGCCCCACCTGGGATCGAACCCAGGACCTTCTTGCTGTGAGGCGACAGTGCTACCCACTTAGCCACCGTGCAGCCCATGCAATCTAAGTAAGGCCCTACCTAATTTACGGCCGTGAAAATCATGTCACGGACCGTAAAATGAGCCTTTTCCAGTATAATATGCAATTTGCTGTCAAATTTAAACTTTAAGGTTTGTGTTAAGCAATTTAACGTTTTTCATTCATGCAGAATTCAAGTGCCTCATGTTTACTGGTTAATTTGCACTATGAGGCGTCCTAGCAATCCTACGGCAATTCAGTTAGCAACTGGTTAGTTAAAATGTCCAAGATGTCGAAGTCTAAAGCAGCTATAAACACAACTTGGGTAACTGAGTTTCAAACACTGGCCTCAAAATTGTTAGACATGATTTTAATTGTAAAAAAAAAAAAAAAAATGATTTAAAATAATTTTAATAATTTTATTTTCAATAAATAATTTATACACAAATAATTGTAAATTATTTTAATCATTTTATTTTAAATTAAATAATTCATACACAAATTACTTACAATTATTTTAATAATTCTATTTTAAATTAAATTACGTACACACAATTTTAAATTATTTTAATAATTTTATTTTAAATTAAATTATTTATACACAAATTATTTTAAATTATATTAATCATTATATTTTAAATTAAATCATTTATACACACATTTTAAATTATTTTAATGATTTTATTTTAAATTAAATCATTTATACACAAATTATTTTACATTATTTTAATAATTTTACTTTAAATTAAATCATTTATACACAATTATTTTAAATTATTTTAATGATTTTATTTTAAAATAAAATATTTATACACAAATTATTTTTAATTATTTTAATCATTTTATTTTAAATTGAATTATTTTGAATTATTTTAATCATTTTATTTTAAATTAAATTATTTTAAATTATTTTAATCATTTGTATATTGAGGTTAAAAATGATCTTAAGGCATGACAATGACACCTTTCTTATTTGGATTAACTGGCTTGCAGAAAGTCTGTTTGGTTAGTGGCATCTACTATCAGCTAACAGTCAAAGATCGAGCATTCTTAAATGAGAACAAATAAATCAGGACACCCTTAATCAGAACTGTAGTGCTAGAGTTGGCCTTTAAATAAAGTCTGATTGAAGCACGTAAGACCGTGTGTATTTTTAAAATACGTTAGCATTCTTACAGTTGCTATATTCACTGTCCCTTTTGCTCTTTGGTCTTATTCAACCGGCACTATAGCTGGATTTCCAGTTTGATTAAAGGTTTGTGTGACTGAATCAGCCGAGATTGCCACAACCAGCCATTCCATTTTGCCCCCTTGTGTGACCTCTTTTACAGAGGAAAGCTAACAACCTGCAGATCAATCAAGCCTACAGGATTAACACCGGCACTTTTTAGATGACAAGCGGCAAGTAGAGGGGCTGAGAAAACAGGGAAACAAGAAAGCCAGACAATACCCTTACAAACGCACATTAAAAATAGTTGATGGAGCCGGGCTGGAAACAGAACGCCAACAAAAGACAAGGGAGCAGAAAGAAATTCCGGATCTAAAGGAAAAGAGATGAGAGAGGGAAAAGTTCTCTTAAGCCTCTGTCCACGCGTCAATCATGCTGCCCGAAACTGTAATGGTTTTTCAGCGCAGAAGTAAAGCAAGCATGACTTCCCTGAGAGAGAGAGGAAAGCAATAGGAGTCTTTTATTAGGGATGATGGCATGTTTCACAGCTCCCTGCCTTACAGAAACCCAATCCACTGATTACTCAGCGCTTTGACATTATCTTAAGTTCCTTGTCAAAATTAATTTAGTGTGGGTGGGCCGCGGGCCTGTCGCGCTCTAGGAGGCAGAACGAGGGAGGGAGGGATGCGGGGGGAGCAGGAAGCAATGAGGGGAAAGAAAAGATCCTTTTCAAATAAGCTCCAGCTTCAGTGAGCACCTAGCCATGTGGTCAGGAAACAAATAGCCTATCTGAGCGCTATCAAAGAGACTTTCTTTCTGCGCAGAAGCCTGAAAGCCGATCCCATCGACACCAAATCTGGCATAGTTTGTATCCTACAGCGCCAAAGTCCCATGGCTTATTTGTCCATGGACACACACACACATACACACACATATATACACACACATATACGATCTATTGGAACTGGTTTCCCATGTGGCTGTAACATGGCACCCGGCCTGCTTGGCTGACACTTCATTATGGCCTCTCTCGCTGCTGGTGGCCTCGCTAAGCGTCCGAGTTGATGAAGCCTAATGGATAACAGCATTTCAATTTGGGTGAGCAAGCGCCGTTCTTCGGCCTATCTTAATCTTTTTTCAATTATGCCACAAATCTCGGACATCCTGGAGCTGAGAGCAAACTAGCCACGGTGACCTATAAATAGGCTGGAGGTTCAGCCTGGAAGTGAGGTTCATGTAGGCTTAAAAGCCAGGCCATATTGTAAACATCTGTATTTCCATGGTACTATGAGGGTTCTTTAAAATGTTTCCACACTTTAACTCTATTTATTAAGAATTTTAAAGAAATTACATCACTGTTCTACATAGTCACCTTCTGATGCATTTTTCCCAGCGTCGAGCGTGTAGCCACTGATGCACAATACTTTCACATCATCATCACACCCAACCACCGGGCCGTGGACCAGTACCGGTCCGTGGGTCATTTATTACCGGGCCGCACAGAAATAATAAATAATTAGAGATCAAGAGCAGGTGTTATTGTCTCCAATCACCAGGTGGTAGGTGGGAGCAGCGTCTTGTTGCTTTGAAAAAAGCTTCGGATTAACACTAATTCTATAGTTATTCTATTTTAAATCCTCCTGCCCCTGCCGGTCCGTGAAATTATATCTTATATGAAACCGGTCCGTGCTGCAAAAAAGGTTGGGGATCGCTGTATTAAATAATCTCTAATAATTAATCATCTTAATAAATGAACAAAATTATAAAAAACACACAAATATAACCAGTTTAAACTAAATACAGTACACCGATGAGCCAAAATATTAAGAACATTCCCCTTAATATGCTGTCCAACAGTAACAACCCACAGTCACAGACTTGACGTCATTTTAATTTATGTTTAACTGAAAAGCAGCTAGTTCTCCTGACAAATGTCCATATGCTCTATCATTCAACCCCTGGCCTCAGTTCTTGCTAAAACATCGTTTTGTTTGGTAGCTTTAGTGTTGCAACTGTTTTCTTTATATTACACCAAAGATTTTCTATGGGATTTAAATCAGGCGACTAAGAAAGCCCCTCCAGGATGTTCCAGGACTGACTCCTCCTAATATGCCTTGGTATTTCTGTGAGTTTCTGATGCCAGTCACATAGTCAAGTTTGTCAATTCTTGCAGCAGGGGAAAAAAACCCAGATTATCACCTTTCTTGTGCCAGAAAAAAACGCTGATCCATATGGGCGAACAGATTCGAATTGTCACTGCATAGAAATTTACAGGCCTACCCAAATGAATACTGGTGTATTACAATTAACCCTTCCTGTGCTTCTTGGTCAAGAGTGCCACGGGTTGTGGAGTCCAGTCATGAAGTTCTTAGTTGGCAAGTGATTTTTTTATTTGTTGTCACTGACATTTGTTCCAGCCTTCATGAGGTCATCCTAGCTGTAAGAGTGCTGATCGATGAAATTTTGGGCTTTCTCCTACAGCCAGGCAGGTTTACTGTTGGAACATCTGTACGGTACTCCCAGTACTTTTGGTGCAATGAAATGATCTCCTCTCTCAGCTTCTGTGACAGCTCCTTAGTTTTGTTGCAACATACCTTGAACACTAGAATCTTTGGGTGGTGTTTATATAACACAACACAGCTGAAGAAAATGAAGGGTAGTTATTGAGTTTCCAATGGTTTAATCATGTTGTAACCTAACTTTAAATTGTACAGACTAGCAGTAGGTTTTGAGATCAGCAGTATTACGTAGGGGTTGAATAATTACAATATGCAGCATTAACAAAATATTGTTACTTCAAAATACTACAATATTCATTTTGTTTCATTTGCTGCATCATTTGACTGACCCAAAATCCAAACATTTAGCTCAGCAGAAAAGTTAAGAGTTTGGAGACTCCTTACTTTCTTTGGGGGGGATGATGATGACCAGATGACATTTGGGTGGTGAGCCATTCTCCACCCATAGCATTGCCCTGAAACTAACATGGTAACATGGTCTGATATGAATGTATCAGGTGCAGCAGTGTTGACTGATTGTGAAGTAATTTCATTTACTGTAATGCAGCATTTACAAATCTCAGCAACCTTAGCAACACTAAATATTGTGATACACTGTGTATCATTAAAATAACTAGATCTTCTGCAATATAAGAAATTTGCTATGTGGCTCAGCTCTTTAATTTTTTTAATTCTTTTTCTCTTATCCTCTTCCTTTCCAGGGGTTGGTGGATTACATAGAAGGTTAGTGCAAGGCTTTGGTCCACTATGGTGAAGATCATGGACCACTTCTGCTCACACTGGCTCAGATGAAGCCAAGGCTGACCGACCACCAATAATGTTTTTCTTGAAATTTCTATTTTTTTCTGCCATTTAAAGCAGACTGGAAAAACAGGAAGGATATACTGGGATGATTCGTGAGGAGCAGGCTTTGTTTTGATATGTCACTGGATGTGTTTTACAACCAACATAAAGATCAAGAAAGGAGCTGATAGATTGTATAGCTTTTCTGGATTGTAAGGACAGGAGGGGCGATAGTGGAGGCTGAATGAAATTGTCACAAGAGCTGCGTCCTCCAAAAGTTATCCCTGCAGATGAGATTCATCATCAGTACTACGTGAAAAGCTACAGAATAAAAACACTCTTTATTTTGGGATCTCACTTCAATATGTCCTTCACTCAAAACACATTTTAGGTCTAATAAAGAGAGCTCTTTAAAAAAAGAGAGAGAGGCCGAGATCTGGGCCTACATTCAGAGCATGTGTTTGAGTTTATTGATTTCAGATGAAGTGCCATGCTTTTTATTCAGCCTCAATTAATCATTTAGTCTCAAAGCTGATAGTATTCTCGGATGAGAGCAGACGTAGACGCAACAGGTTAGCGTCAGACGTGGATGGGAGTCTAAAGCGAGATGAGGTCCTTTCAAACAGCCCATTGAGGATACACGTCCTAGATTTGTGGCGCTCAGCGTTAGCCCTTGGGCTCTACATTGAGCAAACAGATGTAAAACAGTCAAAGACAAGCGGAAATAAAGCGAGGATTTGGTGAGACTGGAGCTCAATGATGCTGCGGTTCAAATCAATACTGGGTTTAAGAAATCTGTACAGAAAGGTTCAGTGTGAAAAGATTCGCTCAAGGATAGGAACTTTGTATGTCTCTGGATAAAGGTACGAATCGACCGTGAACTAGTGTGCCATGCCAAGCAAGGACCTGAAGATGCAGCCAAAAAACTGTATTTTCCCTAATTGTCCTCTCAATCTAGTTTCCTCTCTACTGATGTTGACCTCCACTCTGATTGAGAAGAGCCGTGACTAACACAAGCCCCCTCCAACGCGTGTGCAGTACCCGACTGCATCTTTTCACCGGCACAAGGTGAGTTAATATGTGGATCAGATTCATGCATGGAGAGTCACGCACTGATCCCCATAATTTTCCGTCTCTGTGCAGGCGCCATCAATCAGCCAGCAGAGGTCCTAACTGCATCAGTTTTGAGGAATCTCTCCAGCACCCTCCCTACGAACAAGCCAATCGTTGTTTGTGTAAGCACCCGGCCTGCTGGTAGCAGAGCTGAGATTCGAACTCACAAGTTTAAGATGTCAGCTTTGGTGTGCTTGTGTATGCAAGTCAAAAACCCAGATCCTTCCTGCGCAAGACAATCCACTGATCCACATGGGCAAACGGTTCCAATTTCGATTTGTCACTCCATAAAACTGTGTCCCAGAATTCTACAGGCCTCTCATTTTCAATGCTGTGCTTATATTTGCAGTTCGCTTCCCTTGGTCCAACTAAGAAAATGATACACTGTTACAATTCAGTCCTGGTTTGCTTAGCGTTTAAACTCACAAATTTACAATTAAACCAAAGTCAAAAAAGTGATGTATGATGCATGAGTCCATTTGTTTGTTTATTAGGATTTTTAGCATCATGTTTTACACTTTGGTTACATTCATGACAGGAACGGTAGTTACTCATTACACAAGGTTCATCAGTTCACAAGGTCATATAGAACACAGTCTTGGACAATTTAGTATCTCCAATGAGGAAACCCACACGGACACAGGGAGAACATGTAAACTCCACACAGAAAGGACCCGGACCGCCCCACCTGGGGATCAAACCCAGGACCTTCTTGCTGTGAGGCCACAGTGCAACCCACCAAGCCACTGTGCCGCCCATGCATGAGCCAGTCTTCATGTAACGTACGACTTTCTTTTCTATAATGCAGTACACTGTATGTTCACTGTACTGTATGCCTGTATAAGATAAGATATTATAAAATAAGATAAGATAACCTTTTATCATCCCACAGAGGTAAATTTCCAATGTTACAGCAGCTTTTAAGAATATAAAGATATGCCGCTCAGGTGGCACAGCGGTAAAGTACACTAGCTCACCAGAGTTGGGGTTTTGAATACATCGTATCAAACCTCAGCTCTGTCTTTCCGACTAGGCTGGGCAGCAGTATGAACAACGATTGGCTGTTGTTCAGGGTTAGGGGTAAGAAAGACGGATCATAGGTCCTCATAACTGCGGCCCCTGCTGGCTGACTGATGGTGCCTGCACAGGGCTGAGGAATAATGCTGATGTGGGTGTGGCCCTCCGTGCACAGTGCCTATGTCAGGGGCGTCAGGGGCGTATGTCAGTTGAGAGGCGTCTTCAGTCAGCGGTGAAGGGTCGAATCAGTATAGAGGACGCATTCAGGGTAATTGGACACGACTAGACTGGGGGGCAAAAATAGGGGGAAAATAAATAAATAAATAAATAAATACATTTACATATATATATATATATATATATATATATATACTGTATATATATATATATATACATAAAGAATATAAAGATATAAAAGTGTTCACACATATATTAAAAAAATAGAAATAGTCTTTAAAAAAGTTAAACAAATATTGCACTGTTTTATAAAATGTATTGCACAAAGTACAACCAGTATTACACATGTACATACTGCACAAAGTACAACAGGTATTGCACAGATTTTAAAAAGGTATATTAAATGCATTTTGTCGCTTTGGGCTTTCTCAATCGATGGACAAGTGTGTTCTGCGGCGCCCAATTACCTCTGTTTGGATTCTGTGTTGCACCTCAAAATAGTTAGTCCAACTTTGTTCCCCTTAAATCTGTCTCAGTACACTTTATTTCCTTATTAAGTTCAGTGAACCCTCAATGCTTTTGCTTACAGTCTGAACAATGCACAACACTGGGCTCTATGCACTTATCTGGGTTTTGTATACCTGCGAATTTTTACCAGCTGGGAACACATAAAGAGTTGGTCAAATGAATAAAGGAGTCACATGTAGCTTTATTATAATAAATGTTTTCAATGCGCTTTGTTCTCTTGCAGCATGTTTAGTGTCGCATTTTAACACATTGTGACACAGTGTTCAGATCTGAAAAGAACTGCACCAGAATTCATCTAGAAACGGACCGGGACTGCCAACCGCCAAAACCCCCCCTCGGCCCCATTCTAGGATCCGTTTTAATCAAACCTAAAAAACACACCAAACGTCATATGAACGAACTGACCTGCATGCGTTCAGCTGCAGCTTCTCTTCGGTTTCCCGGATAAGGAGCTGGAGGTCTGCCTCACCCAGTCCACCAAGCATGTCCTGTACTGGAAGCTCCACAAAGGTATGGTCATGTAAAAAGTCACCCTGCCATTCCATCTTGCAACCTGGGTGAGAGAATACGAATATTCAATTCTAAACACATGCATTCTTTTTAAAGCAAGATTTTAAACCAATTATTTTTTTACCATAATTCAATTAAACGTAATATAAAGATAACATCTTTATAAATCTACAGTAACTAATCAACATTGAGGTTTTTTTTGCTTAATTATTCAAAATGTCATGGATGCAACACATTCACAAAAGTTAGGAAGGGCATGTGCAGGATATGGCTTGGCATCATCAATGTTCCTGAAATACACAACGTCTAGATGCAACCATACATTGCATCTAAATACACATTTACCCCTAATGATGCTGTCACATATCACAGCGGCAGCAGGAAGAGACCCTGTCCGGCCTAAACTTGCCAATTGTGTTTGTGTAAACACAGAAATGGTTAAACTATTTCAGACAGTAATATTTATCTATTACAGTCATGTTTATTAAATTGAGGAGTCAATCTAAAATTGGACGTTCACTGTAAATTGCAATTAATGGAGACACCCATGTTGTGTAAACGAGCAGTTGTAGCCTAGCGGTTAAGTTAGTGGACTAGAAAGCACAAGGTTGCTGGTTCAAACCCCACAACTGCCAGGTTGCCACTGTTGGGCCCTTGAGCAAGGCATATAACTCTCAGTTGTTTGGACTTGGATATGTCATTTTGGATAAAAGCATCTGCTAAATGCCAAAAATGTAAATGTGTAAATGCAACCCACATGTAAGCGTAGAAGAAATTAATCAATATTCATTCTATCTAGTTTCGGTGAGTCCAAAGCCTACTTAAAAACACAAATGTGAAGGCCCCACACCAAGCGGCAATTTAGAGGAGCAAATTTATTCACTGGCTTGTTCTTTACGAACATAGAAAGAACTGGGGAATGTGGTAGTTTAGTGGGTAGAGCCTTGGGCTATCAGTCGTAAAATTGTCGGTTCAAATCCAGGCTATGCTATGCAGCCACTGTTGGGTCCTTGAGTAAGGCCCGTAACCCTGTCTGCTCTGGGGCAGCGTACAATGGCTGACCCTGCGCTCTGACCCCAGCTACCAAACAAGCTGGGATACAGGGAAAACAAATTCCATTGCACTGCAGACGTGTATATGTATATATGACAAATAAAGCCATTCTTCTTCTTCTAAGTGCACAAACACAAACAGTTAACAAAGACCAGGTTTGAACCTATGTCCTTAGAAACCTGATGCTGTGCAGCACCTACACACTTATTGCTCCCTGCAAGGAAATTCTTGCCAGTGATGAATAACGTCCACAGTCTCTCGCAAGATATGATGATTTGGTTTCCTCTCCGCCAAGATCCTTATCACGAGGCGTAAATCAGCTCCACCTGGTCCGAGTGTTGCTGGTTATCATCTACGATAAAAGATGCTTGGAGTTCCAGTCCTCAATCTCTCAGCCTGGAATGAGTGCTGTTCAATTTCCAGCTGGGCTCCCCAGTAATAAATGCATATATAAGAGAGCAGAACGGACTGACAGCATGCTGCCGGAGCTTACATTAAATAAACAATCTATCACTATACGCCGCTCAGTGTTCGACACTCGTGCGGAGCGCGAGTACGCCCGGCGTTCGCTGAGAGGGAGCACGAGAGAGGCAGTGTCGAGGGCATCATCACAGAGGATAATGGAGAGTGTCAGTGTCAATTTAGCTTTGCTGCCACTGCTTCCCGTTTCATCTGCGCTGATTTTAATAATCCCTGTCAAACTCTGGATCGACGCTCTTTTCTCAGCACACAGACAGAAATCTCAACATTAATTTAGCCCACACAAAAGGAGAGGCTGTCCGGCTGGACAAATATTATTTCCCTCGCTTGGCAGATTCGGCATTTAAGCCTGAGCTTTATTCCGAACTTCAGTCGAACCTCAAACTTATGAGTCTGCGGGGAAAAGGGACTGCTTTGGGACGTACTGTGTGTTTATGTGTGTTACGAAGAGTTGTGCATCATCGCCGGTGTGTGATCCACACGAGAGCGGTGGGAAAAGTGTCAAGTTCAACCTGTCACCACACAGGGCCTAATTAGGCAGATGCTCCCTCCGTCTTGTTAGCGATTTCCAGCTCAGACAGTGTGGAGTCGCTCCGAGAGCCGCCACAGGAGACTGAGACGCTGAGCTGGAGCTCGGTGTGAGGATATGTGAGCGACTTGGGGCAGATGTATTCTCGCAGTTCTTAATATGAAACTAAAAACACTATATCCAACCTCAAATACTGTACCCCAGTTAGCCGGGAGAAGGTGTGAAATATTAAGCAGCTAAATGACTCTGCTGGCATTTTAAAAGCCCGAATGACATGTTCGGTTAAACCTGAACACACAAAAAAGAAGGTCATGAGGTTTTTAGGGAAATACAATAAATTATACAAAAACATCAGTTCACCTTAAGATCACAACAGAAAATGATCTAAATTTGCAGCACAATGGTCAGTTATCTGAATTATATTTTTAATATGTGCTTAATTTCCACCAGCATAATTTTTGTAGTAACTGCTTTATCCTAGACAGGGTCACTAAGAGTTAGATATACATATACATCTCTGGGCATCACACACAATCCAAAAAACATCACATCCAGGTTTGTTTTCCAATCTTGAAAAAGAAACCACTGTTCCATATACTTGGTAACTTGGTACCATTGTTTGTACAGATGATCTTGGGACCGGACGTTGCTTAGAAATGGCTACAACTGACATTGCAGATATATTTGATTTGGAAGATCTATGATTCACATTGTAAAATCTGTACAGAGCAGGTCAAGCTTTCAAGCTATAATGCTTGGGGATCAGTCTTAGAAGTCTAGCCATGCTAGCCCTATTTATATGGTCACAGAAAAGTCACCACCTGTAGTCAGTCACATCATAACAAAGGTAAATAACATTATAAAATTTGTTGTTTGTACATTTTTAAAGGCAGTAGTTAGTATTTAGAACACTATGGTGCTATCAGCAGGTCAGGCATCTAAACAGACATATTTGGCTATGTCTGGGGGGGGGGGGTCTTCCCAATAGCTCAAATAATGATGGACTTCCTACAAAAAGAAGTTACCTTGATGGCAGCTCTCTCTAAAATCTGATCTCAAATATACACCTCTACATCTCTGCATTAACGGTGCCTTCACACATAAGCAAGTCATATAATGTGGGCATTAAAGCACCCTCATTATGTCCGTTTCTCCTAAAAGCACAGAACTAATGTATGGCTTTGTCTCTGTGTAAGAGTTTCAGGTTGTTTTCTTGATACAGCGGCGGACTGTGTTAAGTACAGTTATCCGAAGTACTCACAAGCCCATGTGGCTATTTTTATCACTGTAGCATGTTGGTTTCTCATGCAATGCATCTGAGGGATTGGACTGACCATTCTCTCTTGACACAAAAAGGCGAAAGATTAACATTTTCAGTATTTAGCAGACAGTATCTACAGTACTGTGACAGTATATTGTCTAAGCAATTGAGGGTTAAGGGTCTTGCTTAAGGGCCCAACAGTGGCAACCTGGCAGTGGTGGGTCTTGAACAAGCAACCTTTCAATAACTAGTCCAGTTCCTTAACCGCTAGGCTACAAATGCCAAAAAGGAATGATTCCTTTCGAAGACTGAGCCTCGAAGACTGATCCTCCATTTATTCCCAATCACCTGTTACCAGTTCACCTGCTTATTGTGGAACGTTTTGAAATGGTGTAACTTATGTACGTTTTTCATTCTTATTTTGCCCCTGTCCCTTCTTTTAGAAGCATGTTGCATGCAAGTTGGTCGGTCAAAACAAAACTAATTTATTTGTATGTTTGTAAGTTAAATAAAGGTAGTTCAAGAGTATTAACAAATCACAGATTCTCGATTAACTGCATTTTGTAAAATGTTCCAATTGCTTTTTGTATTTTGAACATTGATGTATTTTTAATAGCCAAAATGTTTGCCATAAAACAATTAACACTATGCTGTGTATAATGTGGTGGAAAAACCTTAATAAAATACCTCTGAATTGTGAGTAGAAAAGTTTTAATCTTGTCTGCAGAGAAGGATCACACAGACAGAGTCTCACACAGAAGCTCTGTGGATGCTATAAGAAATGATAAACTAAAGATCTTTTTATACTGTTGTTGTGACCTTGTAGGACAGTGGAAGATTCCACAGTTAACATCGGTATCAGAATCAGGTTTTATTGGCCAAGTATGCTCACACAAACAAGGAATTTGTTTTTGGTTACACAGATGTAGTGAACGAAAAATACAATAAAGGCATTCTTATCACACACAACTCACTCTTTCTTCTAACACACACATAGGAACTGGTCTGAATCAGCTAGAACTGGGTTTTGCACATCATACAATGCAATTGATGCACTTCTTATCACTTACACCATGTACACATCCAGCAACATTCTATTGTAGCAGTATTGTTGGAATATGACTACTGGCAAAAATGATCTAAGCAGCAATTAATTATGTATTAATATTAATTTTCCTGTCACAATATTTTCCTCTTTGTCTGATTTGCAAAATGTTTAAATAAATGACTTGTAAACTCAAAAACTGATTAGTTGTATTGCATGGTGCAGGCCTACCTTATAAGTTGTGAGGTACTCCAATTTATATTCAATCCAATATATTCAATCCAGGAGGATTATAATCCTTGTTGTATTGCTTTATATCCTATTTCATATTCAAATTGAACAAAATATTATATAAAAAAGTAAAATAGTGCATCATGTTTATGCAGCATCATGATATGCTGATTTAGGTTACAATTGCCATATGCTATACTGCTTTATTTATATTTAAACATCAAAACCTTGCAGATAATGGAAACTACCAATGCTAAAATTGTATTTAAATAGGCACCTAGATCATATTGTGAAAATACTAGCACGTCCCTGTAACTCTACATTATTGGTTAATTCATGGTATGCTAGCCAGCATGTGACAAACTGGTGGAAGACACTGAATTAGCATCGTGGCTTTAATAAACATTAAATAGCCTCCTTGGCTAGGTTAGCATTACCGCAAGCCAAACGCTCGAATCTACTTCAGTTTGCACACATATCTAAGATATTATGATATTTAATAGCAAAAGAAGCAGCACGCAACAAATCACCCTGTGTGGCGGCTTTAATTTACAAACAATACAAACACGCGTCACGTTTTTCCAGCCTGGAAGCGTCTCTAACAACCTACAGTAACCATGACTATAGCCGCGATTCAAAAACTAACTCTGAATATATTTAGTAACCTAGATTTGTGCGATTGTTATTGTATGCCCTTTGTAGTGTACTTGTATAGGAAAGATAAAGTAATTTGACATTAGCCCATTGTAAACGTCATCCTCGTGGAATGATCCATTACACAGACTACATGGGGGGGGGTTGTATTCATTGGCTTATTTTTCTGTTCTTTGGGGAGATTTTACTCCCCTTATAAAAGGTTTATGTGATTGAACACGTTTTTAAAATCGAATTGAAGTTATAAAAATTGTTTTATAGTAAATATTATGTTTATTTTGTATTTATTAAAAACTAGTTCCAACCTCGCATCAGATAAGACAGTCTGCACCGCGAGTGTTTTCACAATTCACATAGCATCCCGCAAATGCGCGATTCAGACGTTTCTATACATTCAGCGTATTTTCTTAATTTAAACATATTTTAAAAAGTAGATTGTTTTTAAGAATGTTTATGCTCATGTGTTTATGGTCTTTCTTCTTAAAGTGATATTGTTTTTGGACATGACATGATTTTGGCGCGGATACGAAAGACTGATTTTTAGCTACATTTAGCTACATTACAATACATCACGTGCATTGTCACTTTTTATTTATTTTTTATTTTAAATTAAATTTTACTTTATTTCAGTGTAAATCAGGTAAGGACAACAATAGTACACACACACACCATTTTAATTTCTTAAAAAAACCCCCAACACCTGCTGAGACACCAAGCTAGTTTCACTTTCACACTTTGTTTACCACCCTACAGGGTAACAGTGTTCCGTACATCACAAGGGTAGCACTGTTGCCTTACAGCCAGAAGGTCCTGGGTTCGATTCCCAGGTGAAGTGATCTGGGTCCTTTCTGTGTGGAGTTCGCGTAGGTTTTCTTCCCACAGTCCAAAGACATGCAGTCAGATGAATTGGAAATGCAAAATTGCCCTATCTGTAAGTGTGTGTGTTTGCCTTCTGATTGAGTTGTGACCTGTCCAGGGTGTTTCCCCACCTTTCACCAAGTGAATTGCACCCACTGCGCACTGTCGCCTCACAGCAAGAAGGTCCTGGGTTCGATCCCCAGGTGGGGCGGTCCGGGTCCTTTCTGTGTGGAGTTTGCATGTTCTCCCTGTGTCTGCGTGGGTTTCCTCCGGGTGCTCCGGTTTCCTCCCACAGTCCAAAGACATGCAAGTGAGGTAAATTGGAAATACTAAATTGTCCATGACTGTGTTTGATATGACCTTGTGAACTGATGAATCTTGTGTAATGAGTTCCTGTCATGAATGTAACCAAAGTGTAAAACATGACGTTAAAATTCTAATAAACAAACAAACAAACCCACTGCGACCATGCCCTGGATAAAGTGGTGGTAAAACTGACAAGGAATGAATGAATAAGGTGAACAAAAAAGTGTGTAAGGTCACAGTATTCTCCACATCAGAAAATATATTGACAGTGTTTTGTACCCCCCAACGAGGGTCACACTGGTTCCTTAAATCACACCTAGTAAGGTCACGTAGTTTCTGTACATCACATTTAGTAAGGTCACCTCATCTTCATCCATCAACCTTCTCATAAACCTGGTATCTTAATGCCAGAGCCACTGCTGGCCCTTTATATGAGGCAAATTGCTGAAATCTAATCATACTCCAGAATTTAGCTTGTAGTTGTTTTAATTCGTACTTTAAATTTAACTTTAGTTATAACTGTGATTATACAGCTGATCAAAATTGTTATTATAAAATTCAGCATTTCTCTTTCTAAAAACACAAGAGACTGTGGGGGATCTTGGTAGTGCTGGGACCTGAACCTTTACCCTTCTGCTAAATACCCCATTTCCCATTTCTGCTGATCCACCACAGTCTTTTTACATGTTACAAATTAAAATGCTTTTATTGCCTTTATTACATAAAGGGACATGCATCATTTAGTGAAATGTTTATAAATGTATGTATGTATATTTGATATACATTATGTGAACAAGCCAACCAAAACATTACATTTAAACAGTGTGAACTTAGTCTATGCTTCCTTTCTTTTTTATACCAGAATGGCTGGAAATAAGCACGTGTTTCAGATGTCTGGAATAAAGGATCAGCAGCAGAAAGGAGAACTGCTTCGGGCCATTAGGCAGCTTCAGGGCCTGTATATAGGAGGATCTGTGAGTAAAAATATGTTTAGCTCACATGCACATATATCTGATTTACTCATTCTCAACCTGGGATTAACAGATTAGTTTTCTTCAGAAAAAAAACAAAAAGAAAAAATTACTATTTAAGGCTTAAAATCTACTTTATATATACAACCTAAAATCAGAAAAAGTTGGGACAGTATGAAAAATGCAAATAATAATAAAAAAACACAGCGTTTCTTACATTTACTTTGACTTAATTGCAGACAGTATTAACCTGACATATTTGATGTTTTGTCTGGTCAACTTCATTTCATTTATTAATGAACCTTCATTCCTGCATTTCAGTCCTGCATTTACCACTTTGTAATGTTGCCATTCCTTTTCACCACACTTAAAAGATGTTTTGGCACCGAGGAGACCAAGCGATTTAGTGTTTCAGGCTTTATTTTGTCCTATTCTTCCTGCAAACACGTCTTAAGATGTGCAACAGTACGGGGTCATCGTTGTCGCATTTTTCTTTTCAAAATTCTCCACACATTCTCTATTGGGGACAGGTCAGGACTGCAGGCAGGCCAGTCCAGTACCCGTACCCTCTATTTCTGCAGCCATGGCTTTGTAATGTGTGCAGCATGTGGTTTTGCATTGTCTTGTTGAAAAATGCATGGACGTCCCCGGAAAAGATGACGTCTTGAAGGCAGCATATGTTGCTCCAAGATCTCAATGTAAATGACCTTTGCCAAGCGCGATAACACTGCCCCATACCATGACAGACCCTGGCTTTTGGACTTGTTGCTGATAATAGTCTGGATGTTTTTTTTCATCTTTGGTCCGGAGCACATAGCATCCATTTTTTCAGGCCTGAAATGCATGAACGGACATTTATTAACAAATGAAATTAAGTCAAGCAGAAAAAACATGAAATATCTTGGGTTCAAACTGTCTGCAATCAAATACAAGTCAAAGTAAATGTAAGGAACACTGCATTTTTATTTTATTTGCATTTTCCATACCGTCCCAACTTTTTCTAATTTGGGGTTGTACATCATGTAATAGAAAGGGCTTGTTTTTTGAGTTTTGATAATAACAATAAATAGTGTTGTGTTGCAGGTATACAAAGAGAAAATGACTCACCTTATTGTTGCGAAGCCTCTACCGAGCGAGAAGTTCCTCTCAGCATGTGCTGCAGGTGAGTGATGAATAGAAGTCATAGTCTGACCAAACAAAGAACATCACATTGTTTTCCACATCTCAGTATAGGCATGTTTACTGTCTGCCTCATCGCATTTAAATCGAAGAATATTTATAAAAATGATTGAAATAAAACATGAAATCCCAAAGCCTTAATGCTTTAAAACTATTCATTGCTGAATCTACACCACTGGATTAAAAAATCCTGAATAGCTCCTATTGCCTACATAAGTGAGCTACGCCGAGTGTAGAAGCCGTTAGGTTTTATCCTGCTTAAAGAACGATCTAGAGAGATGGAATCTATTGAGGATTTGGTCTAGCTTGAAATTTGCTGCCATATCAAGGTTATAAAATCTGCATACTAAGTAGTAAAAACCTGAAAAGTTAAATAAAATAATGCAGAAACGTATTCTATTTTAAGGGGACTTGTGTGTCAGGTTGGTGAAGTATTTTCTACAGATTGAAAATACACAGTTCAGTCACATTGTTTTGTCTACTTCCTACTTTTGATGGCTGTGGCAGCGTAATCGTCTGGGGGAATGTTTTCGTGGCATTCTCTGGGCCCATGCATCCATGTGGAAGGCACTCACAATGATTTGGGTATGAATCCATCCTTGCGGATCACGTACACCCATACATGCTGGTTGTCTTGCATACCCCATGGGTGGGATCTTCCAGCAAGACAATGTGACATGTCACATGGCTAAAAATGTCCGACATTGGTTGGAAGAGCATGACCAAGACTTCCAAGTACTACCTGGACCCCATAATTTCACAGACTTGAACTCAGTTGAGCATCTGTGGTACCACCTTCGTTGTCGTGTTTGCTCTATGGATCCTCCCCCATGCACCCTCCAGCAGCTGTGGGATGCACTTCAGTCAGCATGGCTCCAGATGCCTGAGAAGACATACCAGGATCTTACTGAGCTGGATATTAGTTGGTGGTCATAATAATGTGACTCGACTGTGTATATTTGGGTGCTAAGGTGTCATATTTGATGTTGATGTTGGTACAGTTTTGGCATGGAGGGGGAACTATAAATGTGCTTTATGGTCTAAACTATGGTTTTAAGCCAGGTTTTAATGTAGGGATGTCCCTAACAATTTAAGGCTGATTTTATTTTGGCCAATGTAATGGAGCAGTACTGGCTATAATAATCCTAATCTACACTATATGGATGAAAGTGTTCGGACACCCTTTTGAATGATTGAATTCATGTGTTTCAGCCACAACAATTGCTAACAGATAAAGTAAAAATTAATTATATAAAGGAAAATATATGCTTCGCAACAGTTTGGATAGGGCCCTTCCCTGTTTCAGACTGTCTATGCACCTATAAACAAAACAAGGTCTATAGAGACATAAAGAAACTCCAGTGGCTTGCACAGAGCATTGGCCGCTTTGAAATGAACTGGAACATTAATTGAGGCTTTCTCGACCAACGTCAGTGCCCAGCCATACAAATGCTATTTTTACTGAATTGGTACAAATTCCCACAGACATGCTTGTGTGAAGCCTTCTCAGAAGAGTGGCTGCTGTTATAGCTTAAAAGATCACATAGAGGTCTGTTTTAATACTAGTTGGTTTTGAAATGGGATGTCTATCAAGCTTATGGTCAAGTGTCCAAATACATTATATATATATATATATATATATATATATATATATATATACATTTTAATAGCTTTATATAAAAATATAACATTTAATTAATATAATTTAAAACACACTAAACATTTTTAAAGCAGAGCAATTCAGGTGTGCAGCTGTGAATTGGTGAATACTAAATATCAAAGTATCCATTTGGAGGCAAAAAACAGGATCTGGTGTCTATAGCTCTATTATTAAGCTGTGTTTACACATGTTTTTTTTACTGTATGTACTGTCATGTACTACTTCTTACAGGGAAGTGGATCGTGTCTCCACAATATGTGCTGGATAGTGCAAAACAGAACACATGGCTACCTGAAGCATCATACGAGTTGAACCTCACTGCTAATCTCCACACTTCTGTGATTATGAACCCTCTTAGGGATTGGAGAGAAAAGGTTGCTCAGGGCATTACATCTGGAGCTTTTCAGGTTAGCACTGGAGTGTTGCATAATTAAACAAGAACAAAGGTTGACGATTATTACAAGGTGTTTTGAATGTGACGTCTTTCTTATTTAAATAGGGCTGGGTTGTGTATCTTCAGACTGACGATCCCGTTAGGAGAGACATGTTTAAAAGGTAATGAAACTGAAAGTTCATACAGTGCTCCCTGTTACAGGTTTTTCAGACTGTAAGGTTGCAATGGAAGACTTTACACAGAAGGACTTTGAGTCAAACAAAAGACATTTTGTAAAGTATTAATCAGAAGCAGGAGTGGGCAGTAAGCTAAAATGTATTGAATGCTTTAGCAACAAATTATTCATTAAGTTAAGAAAAACAATACAAAAATGTTTTGGAAACAGATAAAGCAAAATGTCTGGGTCCTTTCTGTGTGTAGTTTGCATGTTCTCCCTGTGTCTGTGCGGGTTTTCTCTGGGAGCTCTGGTTTCCTCCCACAGTCCATGCAACCAATGTGTTAAAAACATGATGTTAAAACCCTAATAAATAAATGAATGTATTTCTCCTCCACTGCTTTATACTTCTGCCCTGACGAGATAGACCTGTATCTAACACCCCCACCCCCCGACGCATGTACAACCAACTGCTTTTTTTCATTCAAGGAACAGTATGGTGAATGGAGAGTCATGCACTGCTCTCCATTATTGACTCACAAGCTTCAGATCTCAGCACAATGCTGTTATTGATAATATGAAATACCAATTCCACTCTCTGAGAGAAAAATCTTAAGAACATGTTCTTCAGGTGAAGCTAGGGCTGAATTGGGTTATGCATTGGGACACTGATTCAAAACACAAGCGAGTTCTGAGTGTACACCGATCAGCCATAACATTAAAACCACCTCCTTGTTTCTACACTCACTGTCCATTTTATCAGCTCCACTTACCATATAGAAGCACTTTGTACTTCCACAATTACTGACTGTAGTCCATCTGTTTCTCTGCATGCTTTGTTAGCCCCCCTTCATGCTGTTCTTCAATGGTCAGGACCACCACAGAGTAGGTATTATTTGGGTGGTGGGTCATTCTCAGCACTGCAGTGACACTGACATGGTGGTGGTGTGTTAGTGTGTGTTGTGCTGGTATGAGTAGATAAGACACATCAGTGCTGCAGGAGTTTTTAAACACCTCACTGTCACTGCTGGACTGAGAATAGTCCACCAACCAAAAATATATATTTTTGCGTCCTGTGACCACTGATGAAGATGACCAACTCAAACAGCAGCAATAGATGAGCGATCGTCTCTGACTTTACACCTACAAGGTGGACCAACTAGGTAGGAGTGTCTAATAGAGTGGACAGTGAGTGGACACGGTATTTAAAAACTCCAGCAGCACTGCTGTGTCTGATCCGCTTATACCAGCACAACACACACTAACACACTACCACCATGTCAGTGTCACTGCAGTGCTGAGATCATCCACCACCCAAATAATACCTGCTCTGTGGTGGTCCTGGGAGAGTCCTGACCATTGAAGAACAGAGTGAAAGGATGCTAAAAAAGTATGCAGAGAAACAGATGCACTACAGTCAGTAATTGTAGAACTACAAATGGCTTCTGTATGGTAAGTAAAGCTGATAAAATGGACAGTGAGTGTAGAAACAAGGTGGTTTAATGTTATGGCTGATGATTTAAGTTCCCTTCATATAATGTTTTGTTTAACGATCAGTAACAGGCAGACAGTACCTACTGGACATTTGTTTACTCAATAAAACTGTTTTTCGCTGTTTGTTAACACGCTGCTGTAAATGTTTCTATAGAATACTGAACGCAGGGAGTGCTGTGGTCTACACTGACAAGTCCGCCACACAAGCAGTTACACACGTGTTAACCAAAGATAAATTCAGGATGGGTCAGAATCTCAGCAGTCCTTCCTACAACATCAGCTACATCGCTGAACATCTTTTTGGGGTAAATGTTATACCTCCATATATATATACTTCCATATCTCCTCACAGCAAGAAGGTCCTGGGTTTGATTCCCAGGTGGAACGTTCCAGGTCCTTTTGTGTGGAGTTTGCATGTTTTTTTTTTACCATTTACCGTACATAATATTGTAAAAAGATTCATAGGACTCAAAAATGCATAAGAAACCATCATTCTATTGTGATAAACAATGCACATTATTTGTATGGTTATTACTATGTTTTAGTCAGAGACGATAGAATTAAATGAAAAACATAGCTTGTGGTTTTTACAAGGCACTGTATATTTAATACTAATTGAATGACCCATGTACAACAGTATATATCTCTGTAACTTGTCCTTGCTTTCTTATAGCTGGCATTCTCAGCTTTAAACTCATCTGTTAGATGGGAAAAACCCATACAAGAAGCACGTTTGATGCAGCTGGAGGCTCTGGAGTCCAGTATCATTAGTATAGAGGATGAACCCATGGATGTGACTGATAACTCGCTTCTCTCTGAGCTAGAGGAAAAACTACAAGACTACATAAAAAAAAACGAGGTGAAGTTGAGTTTTGTGACCTTTTGTGTTCTTTTGAGCAATTTAGTAATAATTACATCTAATTACTTTATAAAGGTAAACTTGAATAGGAATTGTCATTGTGACTGCCATTAGTACATGACCTAACGATGACCTCTCGTTGTAGCTACGGAAGAAACATCAAATAAAAGCTCCAGAGATTTTCAGCTACTATACACCCGTCTTTCCAGTTCAGGTGAATAAATCTGCTAAAATCGTTATGTTCACCATATGCAGGTTTCACCGCAAGGCAAAATGAACATTTGGCTCATCAAGTAGCTTGGGTCATTTAATTTCCTTTGTGTCACTGCTAGCATTATTAGTGACTTCCTTTTTGTGAAGGATACATTATATCCAGGTCACCTGATTTAAACAAAGGGGGTTTGATTGGTGGCATTGTGATTGGCATGTCTATTAAAGAAGCACTGGTGTCCTTCAGCTCTTTTACCCTGCGGATTCGTGAGAGGTCACAGTTTTGGAGCCGGACGTCAAACAAAGTGTGACTGACGGTGCCATGTTGACCCTGGCACACATCGCTGTTCTCCACCTCTTTTCAGTGCTTTGCTTCTTCTTCTGTAGGTAACCGCAGTGGATTTCACTAACGTTCAAAGCTTGGTGGAGTGTGGGCTGTTCCCTCAGGCTCTGGAGGAGATTCAGGTCTGTCTGAAACCTGGAGTGCTTCCTCCACATCCTCTGCTTAACGCCTGCATGCAGCATGCCCTTCATGTACGTATAAACACTCCACACCTACAAAATATTTAAAAGTACATTTATTACAGCATACATACATACATGTAGTACCCACCTGCCTATACATTCCTGCAGGGTGAAGCTGAGCCGTACTTTTTCAGCATGTTCAGCACCGTTCTAAACAACATACTGTGCAATAACCCTACATGGAGCTCTCCTACAAGCATCAAGTACTTCCTGCAGATCCTGCAGTGTCCACAGTGTAAAGCTGGAGCCTTGCCATTCTTCCAGACATCAGTAAGGTACAGAATCACATTAAATCACATGATTGTGACCAGCGCATTAGGTACAATGTAACTTATAGGTACTTCTATGGTTCTTTCGGACTCTTTTACCAGGTACTGCTTGGAAAGCAAAGATACCTGTCACTCACTGCCTAGCCCTGCCCCTCCAGAACTGCTCCGTTTCCTTGGCAACCTACAGGCGTTTATGCTAAGGCTCTTTCAGCTGGAGCTGCACGCTGCTGGTTTGAGGTAAGAAACAAGAGTAAAAAGTTCCTGAAGTTTGCTGGGTGAGGATACATTTCTAGAATAATGATATGGAACAAATTAATTTGAGAACCAAACTAAGCTAGACTGCTCTTGCACCCTAGCTGAGTTCTTCATGTAGCTACAGGGGTTGGACAAAATAACTGAAACACCTGGTTTTAGACCACAATAATTTATTAGCATGGTGTAGGGCCTCCTTTTGCGGCCAATACAGCGTCAATTCGTCTTGGAAATGACATATACAAGTCCTGCACAGTGGTCAGAGGGATTTTAAGCCATTCTTCCTGCAGGATAGTGGCCAGGTCACTACGTGATGCTGGTGGAGGAAAACGTTTCCTGACTCGCTTCTCCAAAACACCCCAAAGTGGCTCAATAATATTTAGATCTGGTGACTGTGCAGGCCATGGGAGATGTTCAACTTCACTTTCATGTTCATCAAACCAATCTTTCACCAGTCTTGCTGTGTGTATTGGTGCATTGTCATCCTGATACACGGCACCGCCATTGGATGCACATGGTCCTCCAGAATGGTTCGGTAGTCCTTGGCAGTGACGCGCCCATCTAGCACAAGTATTGGGCCAAGGGAAGGCCATGATATGGCAGCCCAAACCATCACTGATCCACCCCCATGCTTCACTCTGGGCATGCAACAGTCTGGGTGGTACGCTTCTTTGGGGCTTCTCCACACCGTAACTCTCCCGGATGTGGGGAAAACAGTAAAGGTGGACTCATCAGAGAACAATACATGATTCACATTGTCCACAGCCCAAGATTTGCGGTCCTTGCACCATTGAAACCGACGTTTGGCATTGGCACGAGTGACCAAAGGTTTGGCTATAGCAGCCCGGCCGTGTATATTGACCCTGTGGAGCTCCCGACGGACAGTTCTGGTGGAAACAGGAGAGTTGAGGTGCACATTTAATTCTGCCGTGATTTGGGCAGCCGTGGTTTTACGTTTTTTGGATACAATCCGGGTTAGCACCCGAACATCCCTTTCAGACAGCTTCCTCTTGCGTCCACAGTTAATCCTGTTGGATGTGGTTTGTCCTTCTTGGTGGTATGCTGACATTACCCTGGATACCGTGGCTCTTGATACATCACAAAGACTTGCTGTCTTGGTCACAGATGCGCCAGCAAGACGTGCACCAACAATTTGTCCTCTTTTGAACTCTGGTATGTCACCCATAATGTTGTGTGCATTGCAATATTTTGAGCAAAACTGTGCTCTTACCCTGCTAATTGAACCTTCACACTCTGCTCTTACTGGTGCAATGTGCAATTAATGAAGATTGGCCACCAGACTGGTCCAATTTAGCCATGAAACCTCCCACACTAAAATGACAGGTGTTTCAGTTATTTTGTCCAACCCCTGTATGTGCTTCATAACCAAGTGTTGGTTAGCTATTGCTAAAATGAGCACCTCTGAACCTTTAAAATTAATACAGAGGTCAGAAGAGAAGACAAAGTACCAAAAGTTTATGGACACCTTGTGGAGAAAAAGGCTCACTAGTACCTTAAATAAGTAACTCCAGTGTCAGTTCTGTTGCTGAGGCAGGCGAAAGGATTTATCAAGATTTAAGCTTGTTGTTGTGCCGTGTGCAGTAGAAGGACGGGAGGCTCATGGAAGTCCCTGATCTACACTATGTTCTGGAACATGTGGGAAAAGACAACGCTCACCTCCAGAGCCCTGCAGCAGCTGGCTGAACTTCTAGTGCAAACCACACTCTGGGCTCTCCATTCCTCTCAGGTTTAAAATCATTTTTACATCTACACTGGCATTACTCCTGCTACTGGTAATGGTTTAAAAATCCTGTAGCTTGGTGTTAGGTTTCTAACAGCTGGGTGAGTAGATCTGTGACCTGTATTTTTTTTTAGAATTGGAGGCTGCAGGTACTGGCCACGCTGCAGGAGATCCTGGCTGTGGTGGTGGAGTTCTGGGCTCAGGAGCATGCTCAGCTCAACAGCCGTCAAGTGGAAAAAGGTTTTCAGGACCTGGCGGAGTATATTGCCATCCAGTGCCAGGGTAACGCACATTACACTTTCTGTTTCCATTATAGTTAAGGTGCTATCGTGGTTTTTAACTGTACAGGTCTGTTTAACAGGTTATTTTTAAAATGCCAGTCTACAGCCAGTTATTACAATAGCTTAGAAAATGAATAATAAGTGTAAACCAACTGCTATGGTTAATTAAATTAAATGGAACATTTGGAAAGTTATATAAAGATTGCATTTTTTGCATGAACAGTTTAATGTACAGAATCGGATAAGAGAACGCAGGGAGTAATTGAACTGAGGGGAAAAAGTGGCCAGTTGTGCTATCGGCCTGCCGGGCATGTACACAGACGGCATGGTGGCTCAGTGGGGTAGCACTGTCGCCTTACAAGAAGGTTCTGAGTTCGATCCCCAGGTGGGGCATCTGGGTCCTTTCTGTGTGGAGTTTGCCTGGTCTCCCATGTTTGTGTGGGTTTTTTCCGGGAACTCCGGTTTCCTCCCACAGTCCAAGGACGTGCAAGTGAGGTAAATTGGAGATACGAAATTGTCCATGACTTATAAACTGATGAATCTTGTGTAACAAGTAACTTTGACCCATTAAAAATACTTATACACATTGTGTTGACCTGCTATATACAACAGTGTCAGGCTAATGAAATATTCAGTATTATTGTATGAAAATGCAGCTTTTTTTTAATCTCACAGATGTCCATCCAGACCTTGTAAGGGAGCTGGTTCCTGCCCTGCAATCCCATCGGCTCAGGATGCGTACCGCTGATGCAATCTACAGAAATTTTTGCTCCAGGAAAGGCCTGATAATCATCTCTGAGCCTCTCTCCCTCCACAAGATAGTGCGTACACCTTAGAGTTTTCTATCTAGCACGAGAAATATGATCAGTGACGGTGTCAATGAATTAAACAAGTCAATCATTATTCTGTACTGTCTTTTTCTACACAATTACTGAGAAAGAAGTACTGATCATTTATAGTACATATGATGTGTGTATGTATGCAGGTCTTTTCCTACCTGAAAGCCCTGGGGCAGTTGTGTGGGTGCAAGCCTGTGAGTGCAGCCTCACAGAGGGCAGACAGTCAGGTGTCAGCTGCAGAGTAAGTAACAAACACGTACACACTTGATCACCTTATTCGAAAACTTTCCAATAACAGAACACCTCGTCAATAAGAGACGTGTACAGTCTCCTCTACAATTATTGGCACCCCTGGTAAAAATAAGTAAAAAAAAAAAAAAGCTTAAACTATTAAGTGCAGTATTTGCCAAGAAAGCTCTCTTTTAAAAAAGTTTTATTAAAACCACATGCACCATAATTATTTGAACCGGGGAAAAAAGTGAGGTATTTTTCCAATTTATATGTAGCTTTCTTAAGGTGATCAACAGAATGATTTATCTGGTGTGTGTGTGTGTGTGTGTGTATATATATATATATACACATATATATACATATATATACATATATACGAGGTGAATTCCAGCATTGGTCCTTTAACATTGCAAAGACTAAAGAACACAACATTAAGATTAAGGAGAATGGCTATAAAAAATGTCTAATCGCCTGAAAATGCCCATATTTACGGTAAGAGCAATAAGTAAAAACTTTTAATCAAGTGGAACTGTGACAGCCTTATGAGGGCCCAGATTTTCTGTGGGGTTTAAAGTGGAGAGAGGATCTAGGACCCCGGACAATCTGGAGTAATTGTGTAAAAAAAGATGCTTTAAATACCCTGCTGTGCATTTTCCATTCTTAAGAGATGTTATAGAAGAAGACCAAGTGCTGTTTTATTTGTACCGGTATACTACCCGAAACTAACTTACTTGCCACATCCCGGATTTCACAGTGGCACAAGACACACACCGCTAGTGTCTGACAAAAAGAACAAGCAGCACTTATACTTGTACCATTTGACTCTGGTAATGAAATACAATGTTCAGAAGCAAGATTCTGTCCTTAAAATGGCAGTGTGCTACTCTCTCTGTCTCTCTTCAAATAATCTCGCCCTTAATTATGTTCATGGATAAGACACCCAGCTCATTGTTCCTCCGTCCTTTTCAGTCTCTCCGAACCATTATTATGGTATAATACCACTGATAAAACCTATTAGAACTGCCCACATAGATCTCAGGTTCAGTGAAGGCTGAGGCTAAGAGTGGACTGTATGAGGTGGCAGTAATGGAGCCATTGTCCCTCATCATGGGGTATTAGTCAGGGTTAAGATAGCTAATGGAAAGTGATGGGCTCCTGTCGTGTTGTCCAGGCCTTCGCTCGGGGCTCGGCTCTTCGTCTAGCTCCAGGTGAGGATGGCAAAATGTGCTCTAATTGAGCCTGTTTCTCCCACTCTTGCTTTAATCAGTCAGTGTTATCGCTCTCTGTGTCTCGCACGCTTGAGCTTTGGAGACGAATTCATTCCACATGGCAGCAAATGGCCAATTAAAGAACTGTATTTGTGCTACTGTGAATTCAAATATGAATTGATTGTTTTGGGGGTTTCATGTGGCTTTGCTCACAGTAATTGTTTTTTTTTCTCTCTCTATTTTTATACACTGTAAAAGCTGTGTTTTTTAAATATTTGAACATTCGTGTTTAAGCAAAATCTCATATTTACAGTTTATAAGACATTGCTTAGTAGAGCAAACTGTGAGCTTGTCCTTAGAAAATATAAACGAAACAAACTGCGTCTTTAAAATGAATGGACTAAAAAGTCCTACCACTTATTTTCGTTCAGTTGGAGGTGTTGTCGAGCTTGTCTCATAAGGGAAAAGCACACCACCTGACCCCAAAGCAAATTCCTAGCATCTTTTTTACAAGCATCAATAACTGCAAGGTCCTTTATCACATTTAATTCAACTCTTTTGTTCTAATTTTGAAAGACAAAGGCAGATTGTTGCTCTTATTTACTGTTCGCAGCTGAAGACAGGCTGTTTAATGGTCTGCTATTATTGAAAAGGTTAGATTAAAGACTTTATGAACACCCACTGGTGCTCTCAAGTTCAAAACTCAGCTGTGCTATCGACCAGTGCCTGAAGGAGGCAGGTCAGCTTGATTTCTCAATTCTGCTGTAAATGTGACCTCAGCTAGCTGGTCAAGCACTTGCACAAGGGTTGAGCACAGAGCACAGCCTGTCTCTATACACTATACAGCTCTCTGTAAGTGGCCCGTGTGTTGGAAGGGGAATGAGATGGTTTGTTGCTGTCCTCGGTCAGTTTGGGGGTGGGGCAAGTTTGAATTGGGGCATTGGAAATGACTAGATTTGGGGGAAAAAGGGAAAATGTCAAAATAAATGCAAATTACAAACTTTTAGCCATTCATACTGCAGGAGACTGAAATGGTCATACAGTTTGAAGAAAACCCACCCATTATGCTAAAAAAGCAATTGAAACATTTATTGAAATGGATTAACTGTGTCCTGATATTTCTAAGTGTGTACTTTTAAATTTAGAATGGTTGGATGTGACCCACATACCACCTAACACCTCAGAAGCTGCCTGAACGTGTGTGATTCTTCACACCACAAACAAATCTAATTAGTTGATGTATTTACGTTTTTCATCACTTCTTTTGGTCTGCAAGCGATGAATTCTGACAGAGAGCTGTATCACTTCACAAGAGCTGCTTGTTCTTTTTGTCAGACCCTAGAGGTGTGTGTCTTGTGCCACTGTGAAATCCGGCACTTGGTTATTTATTTATTTATTTATTTATTTTATTTTTACAGATTTTACTGTCATGTTTTACACATGAAAGTCACACTGTGCCCTCTGTGAATCATCCACCACTCATACAGCATACAGGTGCTTCAACCAGCAGCAATGAGGAGATAACTGTGTTTGTTGGATGCTCGACCAGGTTGAGGTTATTCTGAGATTCAAACTCAAGAGCTTGTGCCCTCCACAATGGTTGGCTAATGTGTTAGATCACTGCACTACCCAAGCATCCCCAAGTGTATCAAAACTCTTGACTTGAATGTCTGCCTGTCTTATTAGCACTAGCTTTATTTTGGTCAGTACAGATTTACTGTAGCGTGTGTAAACATGACAAATCGTATTTCAGTCTTATTACTTAAACTTCCACGACAAAAGTAATTATTTTCAAACGCAGAGCTTTGACAGTGAAACTATTTGTTTTGCTGTTGAAACAGGAAAGATACATCACCCTGTATCTCTAAAGCCGAAGTGCTTTTTCACAGCACACTGGGTATGCACCCTTGTTCCACTCAAAAATCTCATTTCCTCCTGTTCCTCCGTGTGAGGGTTTCTCCCATCACCATGTTTCTCAGCGGTGATTCAGACAGGAACACACCGCTGCTCTCCGTACCCATCTGCTGCAATCCAGCCTGCCGTGAAGGAGCACTCAGAGTCGCATTTATCCAGCTCTCTGATAGACTGGTCAGGACTCCTGCTCTGAGTGTGAGTGGGTCCTCAGGATGCCTGTCCTTTTGGATAAGAGCAGTCAGAAAGTCCTGGTGTTGACTGTACTTATGGGCCTCTAAAAGGATAACACACTTTGATGCCTGTGGCTCCACTTTGGCCTGACAAGATGCTTCTGTCTGGCTGTGCTGCTGATCTAATGATACCTCAGGGCCTATTTGGACTGATGAGGGTTTTTTGAACAGGGTATTTTTAGGATGTTTTTTTTTTTTATCAAGTTAGATATACTGTGTTCTAGAAGATTCTGTGGCAGTGATGACAGGGTGTTAATTGGCCAAGATTCGATCTTAATTAAATGATTCCGGACATCAAACCCCTTATAAATGACTACATTAAAAATAAATGGCAACTTGAATAGAACACAAACAAACAATAAACATCATGAGATTCACTCCAATGTTAGGAATGAACCAAAAATACGTTATGGAAAACGTACAGACCAAGTTATCAACACTAGGTGCGTCAGTCTGGAATAGTCTATTCTATATCAACACTTAATACTAGGAGAAGACCCCATTGTGAAGCATGTTAGACTTAGTGAATGATTGCATCTGTTGATGATGTAATAAGGACAACATGCCTATTGTTTTTTATTTGTAGGATGTTCTTGAAATGAATTATTCAAGAAATTATTGAGTGTTTGGTCTGTGTGTTGTATGTTCAGACAAAACATGTGCATGGGGGGCTCGGGCTTGATGAAGGACAACTTGCCGAAAGGTTTTCACAAAGTGAATCCTGCAGGTAAGAAACTACATTACTCATGATCTTCAACCCTATCAGTGGCTGTTTTCTTTAAAAATCTACCTAGTGAGTAGTAGCACATTTAAAACCAATGTGTTTTTAGTTTTAAAAACAGTTGAAGATGGGGGCATGTCTAATATCACTTGGGAGACCTTTGGGGCCTAATGACTATTGGGAGACCACCAAGTTTTGGTGCGGCAACAGCAAAACCAACCCCCCCCCCCCCCCCCCCCCCCCCTTTTTTAGACCATGAGTCCAAAAACCTAATGATCTTTCTACATAGATGCATTTTATGTCATCCTACACTCTCTCCAGATAAGAGGCTGTTCGAATTCTTGGATACCCTAAAATGCTGCCTACTAAGGTGCCTTATTTTAGAGCTAGATAAAGAGGGAGCATCTGATGCTTCCTTAGCAGTAAAGACAATCCCAACATTCAGTGCGGCACTACTTTTCTCACAAAAAATGACAAATATGTTGGATGAATGGAGAGCAACAGACGGAATAAGTTTCACATGTAAATAATTTTTATTGATTTTTAATTTGTATAAAGGTGTACAATGTGTAAAGGTGTCATTTATTTGCAAATTTGGGCTTTTCAGGGACAATTTAACCATTTTTGGTACACGGAGAGATGGAACAGTCAAAAGTGACTGAGGGCACATACATACAAAGCATATCCAAACATATACAGGGGGGTGTCCAGTCCAGACTTTAAAAACAATCAATGCCATTTTATATTTGATTCTGCAATGCACTGGGAGCCAGAAGGATGCTTCTCCCTGTACCAATAATAGAAAATTGTAAATAAAGTTTAAATCATCCATCGTAAAGTTTAAATCATCCATCAGTGGATGTGCAGGAAGTGTATTTTATTTTATTTTTTACCTGCTCTCTACAGTTCACCCATAGGAGGTGGCCAGGTTTTTGATGTGTGGAGCTCTCGGGGCTTGAGTTTGTAGATAATGACTATAGAAAATATATAAAACACTCGTCTCTGGTTCTTGTTTGGCAGTAGCACTGGACTTTGTGCTACTCATTACTGCAAAACATTTGCAAAGAAAAAACGCTTATGTATAGGAGTTATGACTAATGGATTGTTGGATGCCATTTGCATGCAGTATGTGTAATGTAATTATGAGCAGTGTCTATAAAACACAGACAAAAAACTGTGTTAGGAATTCATGCAACTTTTGGAAAAATGAAGTAAGATAAGGCAATACAGAAAATTGTCGACACATATGGTATAGATACTCCTACTGATAGGAGTTTTATTCTAGGGGGGAAACAATTGGTATCAGAATCCCAACTTACACCGGCAGAGTCGAAAGCTCCCTATGATGCCTAGCGCTGTAACTGGAGGCACTGGCATTTACATTCAGCACAACATGCCTGCAGTGTTTTGGTAGAGAAATAGCGAAAAGTACAAAGCCACAAACACAACACTTGTCAGATCTGCAGTTTAGGAATATTAAACACTACAATTAGGATTCCACTGCGAGCAGGGTGAGTGGGGGTATACAGAGGGTAAAAGTGAGTGGCTAAAAGTTTGGTTAATTATGAGGTTTGCACTCTGAGTGAACCTGCTGAGGTGTCAGCGCTCATCTTTCCTCTACCTGATCAGAAATAGCCCCGTGCCAGAGCAGAGAGCAAGGAGAGGGCATGGAGAGAGAGAGCAAGAACGAGTGAGAGGCAGGCCCGCAGACTCTGTGCTGCTACTCATTGCCTCGTGCTGTTTTTGCACTACGTGTTCTCTATACTGATGTGCAGGACATCAATTTTTGATGATGCATCCGCAGGCTCGGAGCCATGTGCTGTATTTCTGACAGTGCAGCCATTCTGGCAGTGTACAGGTCCATGGTGCCTTGTTAACTTCATCCCGAGCTGTCTGCCCACTGAATGCACTCGGATTTCCTTGGCTTAAGCGCAGAGTGTGTGGGTAGACTAGGCAGAATGGCAGTAAACTTGTCAATTTTACTTTTTTTAATGTCATTTTGTTGTGTATTTGGCTGAAGTTCGGAGTATTTTGTTGGGAAGTGGATAGAGTCGTCACAAATAAAACATGTTTATTCATTTTTATGTAACTATTAAATGTCTGACTTGTATTTGCTTTTAATTCCTTTAGTGACCACATGCTTTAATAATATAGCTATTTTATTATTGACAGTATTTTAAGATAAATACTGGAGTAAAATTATGCTTGTTGGTCTCCTTATTTCAAAACCATGTACCTGCTTTTGCTATTATAGCAGCCTGGATTTGTGCCAATATAGTCAGTTTATTATTTCTGAGGCCATGCACTGGTTATGAATGCTAATAATTAATCAGTTAGTCAATAACTGACAAAAATCCATTGTTTGATCAATGCTGTCAGTTAAAAGGTCATATAAATGAATTTAACAGGTCACAGTTAATCTGAGAGTGAAGCTACAGATTTCAGACACACAGAGCTGTAGAGCTTCAGAGTGCTGATTTGTAACTTTCCCTCACCAGCCCTTAGTGTGCATGTGCCATTTCACTGTTTACATCAGCAGCTCTCAACCATTTTTTATTAGATGCTCCCATGTTCAAAAAAATTTCTGGGACCCCCCCTCGACAAGGGTTATGATATTATCCTTACATTTTCAGCATGAATGGCAAAGCTGGAAAATGATGAGGGTTTATTATTCTAGGATTTTCTTATTTTGGTTGATGTATTGGGTTTATTTCTGGTGAACTACTGGTGGAAGCTTCCTCACCTGGGTCTGCTTCAGCGGGTTATGCATCAACAACTGAATCGGAATCTTTCGTAGACCCAATATAGGCTATAGGCAGTTTAATATACAGTAGATCGATATGACATCACAAGAAATCTCCCAAATGACAATATCCTGTTGCTTTGTATTGTCCCATCATATGTGATTCTTTCTTTGACACAACCCTTCTATTTCTATCATAGGCTTGGGAACAGCATTGAGAGTGCACTGGCAAGTGTGCCTCCCAATGGCTAGGCTTTTTTGTCAACATCACCCATTCCCTAAAAAAAAAAAAGTAAATACATTTAGGATGGATTGGTGCTCTGTCCAGGGTAACTTTCAGTGGGAAATATTGGAAAATGTATATAGCAATAGCAATTCGTGACATACCCAACAGTGCATTTTTAAGTAGTTATTACAACTCCAGCATGTGTTTCCTCTGGAAAGGTGAGAGGAAACTTACTCACTTGGATGTAGGGAGAACATGCCAATCTCTTTGGATGGTGAATTTTCAGAATAAGCTTTTGAACTTAAGATTAAAATATGACACTGACACTACCTATAAAAACATTGATGCAAGGCAGGAACATACTTTGAGCATGGTGCCAGTCTATCACTGGCTGAGTACCCACTGGAAACCCATGTAGAAACAGGTAGAAGATACGAAAATCCTCACACTGACCGGAAACTAAGATTGAACCCAAGACCATGGAAATCTGAAATCTGCTGCTGTGCAGCACCAACACTACCAGCTACACCACTGTGATGCCTATTTATACAAATCAGTGGAACCTTGTGAAAAAAACCTTCAGGTCAACAAGTTAAATGAAAAAATAAGAGAGAATTGTTGAAGAATTGTTGAAACAGTAGTTTAGATTTATTGTAGATTTATTATTTGTCAGTTGTATTATGAAGGCAATGATAAAATACTTTGGAAAATGTTATAATGTTAATACGTTGTGATATCTATATGAATTTCGTATTGCCTGTTTCCCTATGACTATGTAAGGTAAGAACACACTAATTGTCCAATACTGACACGTAGCCTCCTTTAAAGCATTAGCTAACCTCCAGCTGAGCCATTATGCCCAGCGTCACACCTTTTGCGACCAAACAGTCCTCCAGGGAGAGAAAAACAGCCTCATTCACTATTTGACATCTTAAGAGTAAAATGTCAACCAGTTGGTGAATTTATAGAAAAGACTGGGACAGATTTATCTCTTCCATGCTTGTAAATGCTGAGTATGCAATTATCCTTATAATGGAGACGTTGTGTCCAAATTGGCGCTATTAAAATGATTTAACTGGCCGAAGATTGGGCCTGGCATTTGTGAGGATGTGTACACACTGGGAGTTAAGGAACGTTTAATCACTGGGTTTTAGAGCCTATTAGGAGCAGAAAAAGGAACGTTGCAAGCCGAGACCAGCCGAGATGCCAAGCTTCTCATTAAGTCATAGTTTTATTGCCTTCTGTTTGTTTCATTTCTTTAGAATCGACTGCTAATTAGGTTGTTTTTTTTACCTAGCCTTTTGAGAAATTATTTTCACACTTTTAGCTTGTTGCCTTTTGGCTGCACTTTTGTACTGAGACCACTGATTTAAAAAGTCAGATGTATGAAAAGATCATTTGTCTTGTTTCTTTCTTTTTTTTCCCAAATGTGTTAAACCAAACAATCCAGACTCAAAGTAATGTTCTGTTGGATCTTCTATGTTGCTATTATGTGCCAACCTTGGCTGCGGTACTAATATCTACAGTTCCTGACTTTGGTTTCCCATGGTCCCACTAAGAACATGATTTAAGGTTTAAGTATAGCCTACCTCAGCTACTTCTATATAGACAAAACTGCTGGAGCTGATTACACCAACAGGGCTAATGCCTGTCTGTAAAGTCTGTTATAATTGTATGAGTGTATATTTAGGACTGTTTCTCCTACTAAACTTAAGACTTCACAAAGACTAGATATAAACTTTGGTAACCATTTTAAACATTAGCTGTTTCATTGGAGTGTGTGTCTGGGATGTCATATTTAATCTAAGCAGACTTGTCGCCTGGGTAGTCTAGCAGTGCATCATGCTATCCAGCTAGCTTGGTCAGGTCTACAGACACCATTGGTCATGTCTAAAAGAGGAAAGGCTGAAAGGTGCATCATTTTATATTCCACCACAGCATCATGTGGTACTACCACTACCACCTATTATCTGGGTAGGGCACAGGTAAAAGTAGAATGATTGATAAATTCTTGAGGTATAGCATGTTTCTATAGGAATAACCCAATGACTTCACACATGCTGGAAGGGGTTTGTTTTAGTATGTGATTCTCCAGCATGTATGTAATGCATAAGGTGGGTTGGCAGGGCAGTGCATGTGTTAAGATTGGTCAGGAGTCTCTAGTAATGCATGCAAAAAACTTTTTAAAAAGGGATGAACAACCTCAGGGTCAAGTGTTCACAAACCTGTGACCGTGGGGTAATTAGACAGTAGGGAACTTCATGCTGGTTGCAGGGATAGATTGTCCAGCTGGGATTAGTAAAAAATCAGTTAATGGCCAGCTAATAAACCAGACGTAAAGTAGCTTCTTGATGCCAAATACATTGTAGCTGAAATCCGGTAGCGCAACTAGCACCTAAAAAATAGATCATTGCTGTTTTGAGGTATAAATGGTATTTAAGTGGGTAAATGTTTGAACTTTACATTTAACATTTACATTTAACATTACATTTTACACTTAACACCTGCTAGGTTTCGAATTATATGTGAGTTAGGCACCCAGGTGGTATTCCGCTAGCACACCAGCACCGAGATTCTGAACTCCTCGGTTCGAAACTCCGCGTTGCCATCAGTCGGCTGGGCGGCATCTAGCGGGCATAATCGGCACTGCTTGCAGCAGACACTATGCTAGGGCAGTTTGACCGGACTATGTGGGTGGGGTCTTCAAACGCTGTGTAAGGACCCTGATTGCCAGATAGAAAGGCGTCTGTGCAGAGTGCATAGGTGAAAAAGGGTTCTGCTAAGGGCTGCATGCAGGTCAGAGGAGGTGTGAGCAGCAATATACTCACCTTGACTGTAATTAGGGATCCCCCAGCAGTAGAAGACAAATTGACTATGCTAAATTGGGGAGGAAAATGGGAGAAAATGCATAAATAAACTTTTTTTTTATTTTATTTTTTTATGAAAGTCAAGTGGGTGCAACCGTTCTTGTTACAAACTACTTATGCCAAAGAACAACTGCATGTTTCTGACTTTGTTCCTACATTAACACTTTTCATTCTGCTCCTAACAGATCGTAGATAACCCCCTAACCATAGACACATTCAGCCATTTTTCATTATCTTGACGTTTTCCCTTAAAAGCTCATTCTGTGTGTTTGATCCAGCTTAAAAGACGCTTCTTAAAACATAAAGGCGTCTTAATGCTGCGGGGATTGCGGCATCTTCTTTTCTTTTTCCCCACATCTCTTAGAAAGAGGGTAGCGTCTTTTTTCTTCCATTCCCCTTTGCTGGTTTTATCGAATTGGCAGAGGCTGCAGAGAGCCGGGCGCCCTGGTGAGAGCTAGTAAAGCATTTATTAGCAGCTTTGCACTGGCATATTATGCTGGCAGCCACAGAGGCACTCATGCTTGGCCTTTAACTTCCTTGTAAAGTTCAGCCATACATGAAAAAGGGGAGCAGCAAAGCCTCTAATATATTCTTCATTCATATTGTAGCAGAAAAAAGAAGCAATAGAGGGAGCCAGAAAGAAAATGTAAATAAAAAGCCTCAGGAGGCTTTTGTGGTCGGGTTGTTGTACTTTTCCGGATGCTCGCTGGTGCTTCTAAACCCTGCATGTTAAAAAAATCCTGTTTGAGACTTTGAGATGATCTGTCTACCATAATCGTCTGTGACAGATGAATAATATTGAATAGGATGGAATCCGATTTTTATTTTCCCCCTCACTCATTTTAGTGCAGTTGACGTGGTTATGTAAGTAAGGAGATGCTAAAAGAAAAAAGCACCTTAAAGGTCACCTAAGCAGATTTATCATTTAAAAAACTATTTTAAAAGGTCCAAATTTTTTAATCAGCTCTACTTTTAATCTAAATGATCCTTCTTAAGTTTTTTTCCCCCACATTTAGAAATTCTCTCTTTCATGTTGTGATCTTGGCATTTGGGGGTGTCTTGTGGAAAAATGACAGGACACACCCCTAATATAGAATCAGAACAGTCGTTCTCCATTCTCATCTGCCATCTTTTCTGCGTGTAGGGGAGACACTCCTCCATCGAGCCTGCAAGAGGAACCAGTTTGTGATTGTGCTCCAGATCCTCAGCCTGCCTGGTGTGGATGCTAACGCTAAAGGTAGGTTCGGATGTCTTTCCTCTGTAGACCCTTCCCATTGTGCGTGGGGTGGGGGGGTTGTACGTCACACTACTTACTTTAATAAAAGTGCTCGCAGGGGTGTTTTGGCCACAGCCCAGTCAAGTGCTCACCCCTGTGCTAGCAAGATTACTGAACCTGAATCTTGTCTTCTACTCCAAATCTGATGAACTCAATGTGGTTATTTTTTACATTTTAGCTGAACTGATTTTGCAATGTTTTTATGTATAATACAAAGTAAATCTGCTACAAAAAAATATTGGAAAATGTGAAAAATCTTATGTTTGCAAGGAGAATAAAAAAAATTAAAAAAAAAGGGACAATATTATAATAAAATATAATTTGTATGATACATTTTTTGCTACCATTAAATATTAGCATTTTGCAAGTTTTATGATTGTGCCACTACAGCTAAGTTTTTATTAGTAGCTAACCAAGCTACCCAGGAAAATTGCTATGCATCCAGACCTATGGCTTAGAATGCTTCACCTTGCTACTTCTGCACCTGATTTTTATTCTTTTAATTCAGTCCACTGCTGCTTTTCATGCCGTGAATGTAATGTTAGCTAAAACAACACATTCTTTTAAAGCATTAACACAATGATATTAAAGGTTGTCACTTTCCTTTCTGTAATATGTGATATTTCATATTGGGTGACACAAGATTGCAGTGACTGTAAGGACAGTGTTAGATCTGTATGTTTGTAGTCCTGACACAATTGTGTCAAAATTCTTGACTTTATTTAATCAGCGAAGTCCATCAGTGTTGGTTTCCTTTAAAAAGTGTTGATGACTTTTTTTTAATATTAGTAATACATACTTTAATGTTTTTGTGATAAGGATTTTAGGGTTTTTAACACATTGCTAGTTTTCTTTTGGACTAAACTGTTTAAAGTCCTGTCACATCATGGCTATAATGTTTAAGTAAAGACTTTAAACAGTCCACTCTAAAACCTTTGTTTATTTTTTAGCCATTTAAATGTGAACTTGCTGTTATATTTTGGATTGTTCAGACTGTACCTTCTTCTAAAGCATTTCCTGATGGTCAAACTAATCTCTAATAGCAAGTCATCCAGGTCTTGAGGCAGCAAAGTTCTTCCACACTAGCACTGCCATGTTTGCCTGTTGGTTCTTAATGTTCTTAATTTTAAATTTTGGTTTTAGTTTAAATTTAAATTTGACTTGTCTTTCTAGAAGATATTTTCCCATTAGGATCATCCAGGTGACTTTTTTGTGCAAAAGTCAGTATTCTCATGTTTCTTCTGATTAGCAGTAATGTTTTCCCCCTGTGTGTGTGTGTGTGTGTGTGTGTGTGTGTGTGTGTGTGTGTGTGTGTGTGTGTGTGTGTGTAGACCATGTTGGCTGGACACCCCTACATGAGGCATGTAACCATGGCAGCACTGAGTGTGTGAGGGCGCTGCTGCAGCACTGCCCCAGCCTGCAGCTGGACAGTCAGGTGGAGGGAGTGAGCCCACTGCATGATGCACTCCTCAACCAGCACACAACCATTTCTAAGATGCTGCTGCGCCATGCAGGTTAGTACACACACTACAGTAGAAACTGTCATCATATGTCATGATATTTAAGGACACTTGTACAATAAAGAATTTTGCAGATTGAAATACTTGAGTAGGGGGTGTCATGTCTGACATTTTTTGTCCTGGCAAGAACCTGCAACATTAGTAGCTAAAGCATATTAGGCAGCAGAACAACTAGCAGGCAACGTGAAACAATGTTTTAATTAAGAAGTTTTAATGTATCATTAGTGTTTTTACTAATCAGATATCAAAATCTATTTATTTAACTTTCACTCTTTGTAGGTGGTGTTGGTAAAAAAAAAAAACTCTGACCTAGGAAGCCCTAGTTAATAGCTAGTTGATATACAAAAATGACCTTTGTTAACCTCAGTTGGATTGGCACCACAAGTCTGTCTTGACAAGGTCTTGAGACTTGGGAATGTCCAGCAGTCCTTTAGTATTTAAGATGTAAGCCAATGCAACTCTAAAACTATCATTCTTAAATTCCATTTTTGGGTGAGCCTTAAGGTTTTATTGCTTAATTTTGAGATTTAAAGAGAAAAAAACTATGTGCAAGTTCAAGATGCATTCAACAAGATAAGTAGTCATGACTGTGGTCATAGACAATAATTACAAGCTGTTTGAAAATACTTTGATACTTAAAACACTTGTTCACAACTTAAAGCAAAGTTCATTGAAATTTCTTAAATGTGACAACTGTCCAAATATACTGGGGTTTATATTGACCACCAAATCGTAGTATTGTGCCAACTCCACTGGAAACGTGGTTGTTATTTGAATTGCTCAACTACCCTGTTAGCATAACTTTGGCAGAGTAAATCATAAAACCTTTGGCACTTGTTTTGAGACAGAGTAAAAACACGTTCATGCACACACAGATTTTCACACACAAGAAACCCTTTTAAATTCCAACACCTCTACACTGTTGAATTTCAGCACCCTGAAGTACCTGAACATATTCCCTAGTGAAGACCTTTCATGCCTTTTCTGTGGTGTTACATACAGCTGAATACTTAAGGTATTCCCTAAACATGGGCATATTAAAATAGTATTTGATATTGGTGACACAGTATTTCAGTGAGTGCATTTGCACTATTTTCTGTGAGAAATGTGTCACTGCTTATTGAAATATAGAAGATGGAAGAGTTCAAAGAGACAAAATGTGTAAGAAGTGAATAGGCTATGCTTCAGTAATGGCTGCTAGTGAATATTATTGACCCATTATATTATTATGGTTCATTGGGTAACAAGACTAAGCCGAGGCATCCCTCTAAGGGCTGTTTCTACAGGTTAAAAAGCCTGTTTAGATGTAGCCATACCCCAATTTGTGCCACAATAAAGAACCATTGTGATCTGTTATTTCAGAATGGCAATATTTCAGGTGTTGCTGCCCCTTATTAACCCAGCTTCCTCACACACATTGTTACAAAATTAAAAGGGCATTGAGTGGCCAAACTACTCACTTGCCATTTTATTTTAAACAGTGTAATTATATTGGGTAGACCAGTCCTAATTCTGATGTGAAATCTAATTTTATGCTTGTAGCCCAGGATTGATTCTGATCTCTCTTATAAACTGAACTTTTTCACCCAGAACTGCCACTCACTGGATGATTTTTAGTTGTTTTTTTTAAATATAATTTTGTGTTAACTCTTAGAGACTGTTGTGTATTAAAAATTTTAAAATAGTGTTTCTGAAACCCTCAGACCAGTTTGTCTGGCATCACAAACATGCCACAGACAAAAGGTACTCAGATCATGTTTTTCCATACTGATGTTTGAACTGAATGTCTGTATGGTGTTATGCATTGTACTCCTTAGAAAATGACTGGTTAAAAATAAAGTCTGCCATGAGTAGCCGGGTGTACAGGTATTTCTAATAACTTGATTAATAAGCATATTTTTTAAACATTATATCCAATTATAGCACAGCAGGTGAGCTTTAGATATGGTGTTTAATGATAACCATCATTAAGGCAACCAGTGGTCCTGTTGGTCGGTCGGGCATCTACACAGACATTATGTGGTTGAACAGTCTAGCGATTGATAGATGCTCTTGTCAGTGCGCTTTCAGTGCCAGTCACAAGCTCGGATAAAATGAGGAGGGTTGCATCATGAAGGGCATCCGGTGTAAAAACTGTGCCAGATCAGGTATATAGACTAGTAGCAGCCGAAAGAAAACAAAACAAACAGTATATAAAATGCACACGACAGTTTAATTAAACACATTGTGCATTAATACATATTTTATTTAAAAAAAACAATAACCAAACTTTTGCATAAGCCTGTATATTTTAGTTAATGGCTACATGATGCTAATGGAATGCGAGGGGAGAATGATAAAATGAGCGATGGCTTCCCCATGCGCCCCAGCACTGCTCACTGCTCTCCTCAGCTTTGACTAATTATAGTTAATTTGATTCCGCTCTCCCATTAACACTTGTACATATTCTGGCCTGAAAAAGTAAATTAGACTGGGATTGTTTGGTCCCGGTGAGAACATGTTTTTTTTTCTAAGGCGACAGAGATTGGCTGGAAAGAAGTGAGTGAAAAGAGGTCAGTGGAGGATGTTTGGAGAAATTAGATGTGTGATGTGTCTGGAAAGCAGACGCTTTAGTTCCCCCAGAGGTAAAAGTATCAGGGAGGTATTTTAGAGTTCTGATAGTTCTGTTTTAAAAGTGCACTGTATTTTTATGTTGCAGATTGGTCTGTGTTTAAAAAACATAGTAACTGATGCAGTACTACGTCATGATTAAAAATAACCTGTGTGATTTTTGAGGGCAGTTGTAGCCTAATGGTTAAGGTACAGGACTAGTAATCCAAAGGTCGCTAGTTCAAGCCTCACCACTGCAGGTTGCCACTGTTGGGCCCTTGAGCAAGGCCCTTAACCCTCAACTGCTTAGACAATATACTGTCATAGTACTGTCGGTCACCTTGGATAAAAGCGTCCACTAAATGCTAAATGTAATTTTTTCGAACAACTTGAGGCAGATTACTCGTAAAAAAAGTGCCAAGTATGAGATTGGATCTTACTTTTGCTCTGTTGGCTTACTTACACACTGTGTATAAACTTGCTCTTATGTATACACGACACAATTTAATTACTGGACTGCAGGCAGGCCAGTCAAGCACGTGCACTCTTTGTCTACGAAGCCACATTGACATTGCCTTGCTAAAAAAAACCTATATAGAAAATATAGACTGGAAAAGAAGTTGCCTTGATGGCAGTATATACCTCTCTAATATTTCAGTATACCCCTGTGAGTCAGTGATACCACAGAGAACACTCAGAGGTGTGTTCGAAAACCTAGTGAGCTGCCTTGCTGTCTTACTGCCTACATAGGCAGCTGCCTGAGTAGAGAGGATTCTAATAAGTCATCAATTTATAAGGGAGGTTATTCGAACATGCTACTTAGACAGCGATTCCATCAGTTTTCGCTTACTAAGCTATCATAGTTAGCCTCATGCCATTTAAACCAATGGGATGGGGTGGCACAACTAACATCTCCTTCCGTATACCGAAAATGGTTAAATTCGCTGATAAGCCCAAATTTACAAATAAATGACACTTGTACACGTTTATACAAATTAAAAATCAATAGTAATTTATTTACGTTTGAAAATAACTGTTTGTTTCTCTGCACCGTTCGCCATAATTTTTTTTTTCTGTGAGAAAAGTTGTGCCGCACTGAATGCTGGGATTGCCTTCACCGCTAAGGCAGCATCGGATGCTCACTTGTTCTTGTGTCAAAATACAATTGAAATTTTAAGATACCTTACTAGTGAGCATATTAAGGCATCTAGGATTTCGAACAGCCTCCTTCTCGGGAGCACGCGTAGGATGACGTAAAATGTTGTCTATGTGGAGAGCGTACTAGGTTTTTGAACACACCCAATGTCCACCCCCATTCTCAATAAAACTAAGCTAGAACGTAGACTGATCTGCCCACAGCATACGTTTTCACTGTCTAGTTTTTTTTCGCGATCTTTTATATACATTTTGATGGTATTATACAATATAACAGTAGACTTTTATGGGCGTTTTTATTAAATTTGTATAAGCCTTTAAATAAGAATAAAAAAATGAGGTGTCTCCCAGTGTTTGCCCTGTGTATACCCAGTTTGTGTGTATTTTAGACCAATAAAAAATAGCTCCGTTTGTTTTTCTAACAACTGGCCTTATTTTTATGCCCTCTTTCTCCCTGAATGTACTGTCAGCCTACATGTGGGTTTGATCAAATGCCCCATGCTGTGTTTTTTCCCTCAGTCCTACTTTGCTATGCACACAGGCAGCATGCTTTCACCTTGCTTTATCCGATTTCCTTCATCTAGGCCAACTGGGTCAACTGTTACAGCGCCCCAAACACTGGCCTCTCAATCGCAGCATCCTGCCCATAAAATAATCATTCCTGCTGGAGGATATGGCAAAACTACACGTTCAGCCTGCCTCCCCTTCAAACCCACAGCCCCCGCACACTAAACATGCCCTGGCTGAGGGGGTCTGTACCCTCATTTGTCCAACACAACTGCACTGCTGCCTGTTTTCACGATGGCTGGGTTTCAATTTTGTACACATTCCTGAATCGCCCGTTTGAATCCAAGCTGCTGAGGTGCTGAAGTTAGCCAGAAGGAGGAGAGGCCAGTGAAAGAGGCTTCTTGTGGCTGTCATGGACGTTGCATCTTAATTGAGATGCACTGGCTGTGAACGCAGGGTTTGAATAAGGCGAAGGCTGGCATGGCACAAGTTCATTTCAGAGCCAGCTTTTTACAGGACTGTAGGGGGGCTCTGGAAAGCAGTGTAGCAGAAGATGTTTGCTTAAAGCAAAGCTATTTCTTTTACTAAATGTACCATATACTTTTAATTAGGATGTATTTTTCTCTTTTTTTTATGTAGATTAAAAAATCCCTGAATTGAATCAGTTAATTAAATCTGTAATGACTGACTTGCACTGATAAGCCAAAACATAACCACGCCCCAAAGATAACAGTCACACATGCAACACTAGGGGTCTGTTCAATTTTGGGATGGTAGTTACTTAAGTACACATATTGAATGCAGGACCAAATAGGTTCCAGATAACTGGATCGAAATATGTCCAAATAAGCAAAGTGTACTTACAGGCAGCCATGCTGAGTTCCTTGATGCTTTCTTAGTGCTTTTATTTAAAAATATATTACAGGGAGCGTTACAAGTGTTCTCACTGGAGCTGTTGTAAATTATTACCATGGTATGTCCTTTGTTTGGTGAAGGATAAAAAGTAACAGGCTTTATTTTTATTTTTTTTTATTTTGAAAGCACTTGTACTCTGAGAAATTCAAAGTCAGGCTGACTGTTGCGTAGTACTATGTCTGATTAAACATTAAGACATTGTTAGCTAAAAGCTTGAAGCATCTATTTTAACGAAACCCCAAGAGTGCCTGCTGTTGCTATACAGAAAATACAGTGGACAGTAGCATTACCAAAAATGAATAAATCACTGTTCAGATTACTTTTATTAATTAAGCTTCATAAGATATAGTGATGATAACCACTGATAGACAGTTGTTTTAGACTGGACTATGTGTACATGTTTCCCAATATGGCCGTGTCTTGTCTTATTGTATAAATGTAGACTGCCGTGTGTACACAACAAAACTAAGACAGGTGAGTGTTTAACTGGAATGGCAGGAGGACATAAAGGTGATAAAGTTGCAAATACACATTTATAGACAGACAGACAGACAGACAGATAGTTAGATAGATCATTTAGCAAATGCTTTTATCCAAAGCAACTTTTTTTTGTGACAGTATATTGTCTAAGCAATCTAGGGTTAAGGGCCTTGCTCAAGGGCCCAACATTGACAACCTGGCAGTGGTGGGGCTTGGACCAGCGACCTTTCGACTACTAGTCCATTACCTTGACCACTAGGCTAGGTTGGCTCAGTGGGTAGCACTGTCGCCTCACAGCAAGAAGGTCCTGGGTTCGATCTCCTTTCTGTGTGGAGTTTGCATGTTCTCCCCGTGTCTGTGTGGGTTTCCTCCGGGAGCTTCGGTTTCCTCCCACAATCCAAAGACATGCAAGTGAGGTTAATTGGAGATACAAAATTGTCCATGACTGTGAACTAATGAATCTCGTGTAACCGTTTCTGTCATGAATGTAACCAAAGTGTAAAACATGATGTTAAAATCCTAATAAATAAATAAATAACCACTAGGCTGCAACTGCCCTAATATAAGAATTTATGAAGTCACGTATTAAAAGTCTAAAGATGTAGGGATATTTATATGCATTCTTTTGCGTTTTTTTGTAGTTTCTTGGTCATTAAACCATTTTCATTTACTATTGTATATATTTTATTCGTTGTTGTTTAAAATTACACAGTCAGGGGTGCTTTTATTATTATTTTTCTCCTCTTTTTGCTACTTCTGTATATTTTAGGGGTCACTATAGCAGATCTGGAAATAATAATAGTCACAACTTTTAAGAGTTATGCAATTTTGATGTAAAATCAAGAATTGAAAAGTCTTAATAATTAATATGCTTAGTAAATAGCGGTGGCAGCTATGGCAGTGGTACTTTTTGTATTTTAGCATTTAGCAGACACTTTTATCCAAAGCGACTTACAGTATACAGTCCAAGCAAATGAGGTTTAAGGGCCTTGCTTAAGCACCCAACAATGGCAACCTGGCAGAGGTGGGGTTTGAACCAGCAACCTTCTGCCTAGTAGTCCAGTACCTTAACTGCTAGGCTAAAAGCTTAAAGTGATCAGAAGGTTGCCTGATGTGTATGTAAGTTGCCTCTGTTGCTCTCCTGAGCGAGGCCTTATCTCTCGATTACTTGCATTGTATTCGGTCACAGTTGTAGGTCACTTTGGATAAAAGCATCTGCTTATGTAACATAAATGCTTGTAGATGTAACATAAATGCTTTCTTTGAGATTAGGAAAATGTCACTATAACTTTTTTACACTGGATTATCCCTAGAAATATATAGGAGTCTGGTGAGTGAGTCAGTTTGGTGGCATCACAAGTGTTGTGCTTAGTAAAGGAAAATCTATTTAAATATTTAATTTATTTAACCATGTTTCACACCAGTTTCTGTGTAGCTTTCAGTCATGGTTGCTTTTATTGTAGGCCATACCTAACAAGTTAACACTCATATCATCTCATATAGGTCTAAATAAACTGTTGGAATGTATCTAATCTGCACTATAGTGGCACCATTCTTTATCAGCCCAGTTTATGTGACTCACACACAGACAGGTGGGTTTGTGCCATGTGTGTCACTGGATGCGTGTGTGGCAGGTGCCAAGAAATTACACAAAGCTCTGATTGTCTTGTAATGCTGCTGATGGACTGTAATCATTGTTAATCTGTGTGTGTCTGGACTCTTGTCACGGTCAATCTGGGTGAAACATGATTACGCTCACTCGTCCACGGAGCTCTTTCCACTGGAACATCATGTTCACAATACCATACACTGATGATGAGATTAGTTTGCGTTCTGTGTCTGATTTCTTGGCATGAGCTTCTTTTCGAGGCTGAGTAAGGCTTCATTTTAGCTTGTTACAATCTGCAAGGTCCATCCAGATATGGAGAGGAGAGATGACGTCGGACTGTCTCATTCATTCTGTCATGTACAGTCAGTGCACACACTCGTTCTTGTTCCATTTTTCTTCCCTCCTCCTGCTGATTGTTCTCTATTTCTAGTCTTTGCCTGCCCTCTAAAGGCCAAAGGGCTGCTTACTGGCATTGTGTGTCTATTTGCATGCAAGGTTCTTAGTAACTCTGCAGCAAAAGCAGTAACGTGGATTAAATGATCATGAGCTCTGTACTGCTGATTTTCCACCAGACAGTGCAGTGCAGACAATAATCCAGAACTAACTGTATGATGTTTGAGTACCTGTGTCACATAAATGAATACATGTCAAATAATTCTCAAATCAAATACACTTTGGGTAAATGTGTTATGATTACTACAATATAACCTGAAATTTGCTAGATAATTTTGATACTAAATTAGGCTTGTTGAAATGGCATTTTAAAATAAAATAAAAATCATTTTTTAAGCCTTAGAAACCAGAAAGACACTGCAAGGTTGACATTTAAAATGAAGCTGTAGATTTTTTTTTTGTTGGTCTGTGATATAAGCTTCCTTAACCATCAATGTTTTGTAGCAAGTCATATTTATACATGCAGTGCTGTATAAACATTTTCAATAAATTACTATAATCATTATTATTAATATTATTATTATTATTATTATATGTGCCATCAAATCTATTCCAATTCCCGGCAACCGTATGGATAGTGTTTCTCCAGAACATCCAGTTTTCTGTCTGGTTGTTGGCTGTCCTCTTCTTCTTTTACCTTCAACTCTTTCAAGCATAATTGTCTTGTTTCTTCTCTTTCTGTGCCCAAAGTAAGAGAGCTTTAGTTTGGTTATCTGGGCCTTGACTGAGTGGTTAGCTTTTATATTGCCTAATCTTAATTAACAACAATAGGACACCTATATCAGATAATAATTTTGATGTTTTAATGCATAATCTGCCAAGTAGAGACAGACAGAACCAGCAAATTCTTAAAACGTTCTCAGTCAGATAGATTTACATACACATTATACATTTACATTTTCGGTATTTAGCAGATGCTTTTATTCAAAGCAACTTACCGTACTGTGACAGTATACAGTCTAAGCAATTGAGGGTTAAGGGCCTTGTTCAAGGGCCCAACAGCAGCAACCTGGCAGTGGTGGGGTTTTGAACCAGCGACAATGTCCCTGATAGATAGATGAATGGATGGATGAATGGATGGATGGACAGAACTGTAATATACATAAGCTGTAATATTTACCGTAATGTCATAAGATTTCCTCCCATTATCTTATGACTTTAATAGTAGTCCTTTTATATAGTCTTTTTCACTTAAAAAGATAAAATATTATAATAAAAAAACTGCTACCAGGTAACTACAAATAAAAACTGTACCTGCATTAATACATTTTCTGTCAGCAGTTTCTACCAGAGATGTAACTTAAAATCTTCCATCCAACCTTTAAACATGAATTATATATAATTATCTATAATGATGTAGATCTCTTCACTAGTGACTCAGTGCAGTGCTTATACAAGGAGAAATAGATAACATCTTACATATTTAGTATTGTGTATATTTGTGGTTTGTTATATTTGACACCACCATTACCACTGTGCACGCCTCACAGGCTATAAAAAATAAAAGTTCAGTTCTGCACACTGGTACCAGGACATACTTAGTGTTAGGAGAAGAGCAACAGATAAATGAAAATAACTCAATGAAATTTAAGACAAATTATGACAAAATGTCTTTTCTTAAAAAAGATTATTATTATTAATAATAATAATTATTATTTATTATTAAAAAAAGATCTTTTATTTATCTAAATAATGAATGCCCTTTTATTTCTTAGGTAGGTACAAACTATGCAAAACAATGCTGCACATTTCCCTTTTTGTATAAAAAAAACTGAAATGAAATTTTAAAACAAATTCAACATTATATAAATAAATGAATAATACAAATGAAGAAAGTATCCTCACATAAATAAATTAAATCCCGTATAACTCTGTGTAGTGATTAAATAAATCCCTTACAACTCTGTGTAGTGATGTCAACCAGGCGAGTTACCGATTACAGATTCGAATCATGGCACCCCCCCCCCCCCCCCCCCCCCCCTTTTTAACTTTTTATCCTCTTCTCCTTTAATAACATTGATCACAATTTGAACTGCTGATACTCTTTCACTATCATTTCACTTTGAACGTGATTGTTTATGAAGACATTTTTTGACAGTGTGTAGAAATTGCTTCTGGCCTACAATCGTCTACATCTGTACAGCAGAAAGCGTGTTGATCTCTGGCTCAGGAAAAATCAATGGAGAGAGAGACAGGTGTAGAAAGAACAGACTGGAGCAGAACTGTGTGTTTACCAGGTCACTATTTTCTCCTGGCGTAGTCATTTGTGAGTGAAAACCTGCTCTTTTGCTCGCATGCACAAAACAATCAGATTGGCTTTTGACAGCGGGAGTTCTCTCGAGCCTTCGTGTTAAAGTGGGCAGGATTTCTGAAGTGCTTCTGCTGTGCTCACAAAGAGGTTTAAGAGTCAAGTGCCATCAAGTGCAGTTTACTGTAGAAAATATGCTGCCTGAAAGCAGAGAGGTCACACTGAACGCTGTCCATTATAGCAAGGCTTTGGTTATTGTAAACAGCATTTTACTGTCTTACTACTAGTATTCATTCTAAATGTTTTACTGTACTTCTTATATAACAAGAAACCTTTTCAAATCATTAATGTGAAATACATTTATGTTCTTGAACAAGTAAGCTAAATAATTCAGCAAATGATTTAAAACTAGAACGACAGCACACAAGATTAAATCAATAAATATTTAACTCCCCATGCTTATGATTTTCCCCATAGCCTTATCCTTATATATTTTAATTTGTAAGTTATAAAGACTTTGCTTTACCTTCTGTATTTTCAGATAATCCTGTACCATTCATTTTAAATACCAAACTATTTTAATAATGTGCTCTTTATTCAAGATAAATTCTATCTGTATGTTTTACATGAAGAGTTCCAGGAATAGATACATAATATTAGATACAGTACAGTGGTATGCTGTTTGTAACTGAGTCTGTAGTTTAAAAAGATCGCATATGTAGCCACTCAGGTGTCACAGCGGTAAATACGCTAGCACACCAGAGCTGGGATTTCGAATACATTGTATCGAATCTCAGCTCTGCCATCCGGCTGGGCTGGGCGGCTACATGAACATCGATTGGCTGTTCACAGGGTGGGACAAACTGAACCAGGGTTCCTAATAACTGGTGCAATTACGACCTCTGCTGGCTGATTGATGGCGTCTGCGCAGAGTTGAGGAATAATGCTGATCAGGGTGTCGCTCTCCGTGCACAAGGCCGATCCGCATATGAACTTGCCTCATGCAGGTGAAAAGATGCAGTCGGCTACTGCACACGTGTCAGAGGGGGAGTGTGACAGTTGCAAAGCTCCTCAGTCAGCAGTGGAGGGTTTTCTGCTGTGTTTTTTTGCTGTCTGTACTTTGCCTTTAAAATGTGAACATTACCTAAATGTAATTTGCATAGTTTCATGTAAAGCCTGTGCTTTTAAAATAAGATTAATTCTGCTTTTTGGATCAGTTATAATAAAGTGATTAGTAAATTATGAGAGGAATTCTGTAGGCTATTCATAGCTTGTGTTTTTACATTAAGCCACAGTATTTTTATATTAGCATTAAGTGTTTAGCATTAGGTCTCAAAACAGGTGTGCCTTCACTGCTGCAGGTTTAAATCCTATTTTCTTAAATGATGGACAGCTAGAAGCCGCCTAATACTCTGATAAACAATAAAAGCTCTGAGCTGGCAGACACACTTGAAGAAACGTATACCAGCATCTCTTGATGCATGCTCTATAATCCAGGTACACAAATCCACAAAGTGTAGAACCAAACTTTGTGTCCATACAAAATGTCTTAATATACTGTAGATATAAAATATTCAAAGATAGTTATCAATTAAATAAATATGCGAATCAAATAACAGATGCAGTACAGATGCAGCAAGGATGTCAATGCTATTAGTGACTGTTCTTTTCGTTCTGCAGGTTCTGCATTGTTGCACTTGCGTGACCGTTTAGGTCACACTCCTCTGGACCTGGTCAGTGAGGAGCTGCGTGAGGAGCTAAGACGCTGTGCAGAAGAAGGTGACTTGGCCATGGCGGCGGGTCAGGTCTCTGAGGTAAGAGACCTGCCCTTCATAGAGTCCTGCTCATGCCTGCTGAGCTGCCTCCTCCTCACCTACCTGCTGGAGCAACACATTCCATCGTATGAGAGCGCAGATCCAGTGCTGGAGCTCAGTCCTGATCGAGCACAAGCACTACTCAGGTTAAACCCAGAGACCCTGACCTCACAGTGGACAGACACTGGAGCTGTGGTGCTGGCTCAGGATCTGGTGACTCTGATGAGCATGAAGCAGTACGTGGAGCAGCTGAGTCCTGCACTTACACGGTGCAGTGGGACTCATACCAGTCTACTCATCCAGCTGCTGAATGACCTGCAGGCCGAGGGGGCAGCACTGCTCACTGGAGAACCTTGGTGCTAACCATTGTGTATACAACTTATTCAGTTTTGCTTGGGAGCGACAATATTAATTGGACCGGTTACAGAAACCCTTGCTTATTGCAGTTGGTGATTTCCGACACATCATTACTTACTGTTATTTATCAAATCTAATAGAACCATCATGTAGTTCGTTCTTGCCAAACAGATATCAGCAGGAATTTCTTTTTTTCCATTTTCATTTATGTATTTTCTCCCAGTTTAGCGTAGCCAATTAGTCCGCTGCTGCGGATCCCAATTGCACCTGAGGAGGGTATATACCCAGCCCACACCCCCTCTGATGCGTGCACAGTCCCTCGACCCCTTCTTATTCGCCCATACTTCAGCGTTTGAAGACTCCACACACTTATTAGTCCAGTCTTTCCCACTCAGCTGACTGATGGACAATTTTTTGACTGCTACAGGCACTGCCAAAAGGTCGGCACCTTTGTACCAGGGTAGCATTCCGCTGCACCACCTGGGTGCCTAGCGGTAATTTCTTACATTGCACAGTTCTGTATTATACATACATTATGAAAAATGAAGAATTGAATATGTTACAGTTTTTTTTATTGAGGACTAACACTACGTCCTGAGCTTCCTTTTCTATTGAATGTTTTCTGTTGAATGTTTTCTTAAATATTAGCCTTTAAAATTATTTTTGAATGACAGAATTGTGTTACTTATGGTTATAATATAATAAGTTAAGAGCCTTGTTCTGTGGCCTTGTTCTGTCATTATATAAAAATAATAAATCCAATCAGTTAAAGCACTGCTTATTCTTTATATTATAGGTAAGGCTATCCTAATTTCACAGGAAAATGTGCTTAATTTCATGGACCTCGTTTTTCAAAAATCACACTGCCACATTTCACGACAGTCATTAAATTACACTCATAAAAATGACAATAAATGGAAGCTACAATACACAGCACAGCCCACCTTAATGGTTAAATGTAAACCTAAAACATCCAGCAATGGTCTCAAATACAAAAATTCTCATCCCTGTTTTGATAGGGCCAGTGATAGCTCAGTGGTTAAGGTACTGGACTAGTAAACAGAAGGTTGCCGGTTCAAGCCCCGCCACCACCAAGTTGCGCCTGTTGGGTCCCTGAGCAAGGCCCTTAACCCTCAATTGCTCATCGTATAAGTCGCTTTGGATAAAAGCGTTTCAACTTCATGCTGTTTTGTACTGTATGGACCCAACCCCCCATGAGCAATTCTTACCCACATACAGTGATGGAGCAAGCTCATCTGTGTGCCAGGTGAAGCTCAAGGTTCAGACCTTTTTACTCTCTTCATCCCCTCACAGCCCTTTGGGTCAAAACCATATAAACCCTGTTTCCTTTTGGCAGCTTTTTCAACTCCATGCTGGCTTAAGAGGTGACGAAGGATTGGTGTGGCAGGGCAGTTCATGGGTGGATTAGAGTTAAACCTGAGAACCACATAGATGGACGGCATAGACAGCCAAGCGAGGATGGAGGGTCTCATTAATAACGAACTGTGTGTTCTTGCCCTTTTTACTCTTGTAGTGGTAATTATTAGCGTCTGGCTGTGCTGTTATTTGTAGTGAGGCGCTGTGTGCGATGCTCCGCGGTCATATTGAATAACAGCAGGGATCAGACAGCGCGAGGAAGGCCAGACTAATAAATGATTTGGGTAGAGGAACGTGGTGGCTCCAAGTGCAGAAGAGCCCCCTTCGGCCCCTTCACATGAAACGAGGAGCCTCTCGATCACTCGGTGAGTGGGTGATGTGTACATGTTTGCATCAAAGCCTGGTTTCTTTGGTGAAAACCAGAGGCCCATCTGGAGAGAGGCGCACGTACGCCGCAACTCCGACAGTGCCACATGAGGATTAATAATGGCTGAAGGAGTCGGGAATGACCGATTAGGCATGGGCTTGTGTACACACCTATGTGTGTCTCTGGCAGACTTAACACCAAGAATGTGGGAAAGTAACTTACCTTTATTTAAAAGAAATAAAAAATACATAATAATCATTAAGGTGCTCAAATAAATAATTAAAATGACCTCAGTTCTTACCTGAGAAGTAAGGTCAGAGACTTTCTGGACAATGGAAAACGATTCGTAACATATTACGTCATATGCAAAAATCATACTAAAATCATAAATACCCCATTATGTCTTGAATCATTCTGCCATCCCTAAAAGCAGGTTCTCTATCTGCTAATAAACTATGTACGTCGGTGATCATCACAAGTACGTGTGAGGGGGATTTTAGCATGTTCAAATTTGTGCCATCAGACTGTCATTCAATTCCTTCAAATACATCCAGTCATGTAAAACTACATTTACATATATTTGCCAAATAAAACAAAAACTATTTACAATTTTGGCCAAACCATATAGCAACGGTGTGGTAATTATAACACACCCTATAGGGTGGAATATGCAATTGACAATGCAGTCTATGTTTACAGTAACATATTTAGCTGGCAGGCTATTTAATTGATAATAAACTAGCCTGCATTGGTCACAGGTTGATACGAGTAGAATTTCAGAATGAAAGTTATGATTTTAGCCATCAAAATTCTGAATGATTTATTTAGTAGTAGTAGTAGTAGTAGTACGTAGTGCACTTCACAGGAAGAACTGGGGTGAATGGAACACTCCTACAGAATTGGCGCTAATGGATGAAAGAACCGCTTTCTGAACCAATCAGACCTTCTGATTTAAATTTTTAGTAAGAAATGCTGTTATTTGCATTTATTCAGTTGCATGAAACGCTTGATCGGCTTTCTAACGAGTTAGTGTTTTACTTCACAACGGAAAAGTTTGGAGGTTTTTAATTATAAGCACATTAACAAAATAACGGATTATATTCCTAATGGGACACACGGTTATAAATTTAATAGCATCTGAAAGAACATAAGCTAAGGTAAGCAGTGGTTAAGATTTATTTTGCTGTGTTTTGGATTTTGGCCGCTGTGTCGTGATTTATCGAGCGCTTTTGTTTTGCAATGAAAACAAAACGTATGAGTTTAAGCTTTTAACTGCTACCTTCTTGTTATGGAAATTACATTCATTTGCACAATGACTAGGAAAGTAAAGGCACTAAGTAAAATGGCAAAATACAGTTGCTAATCTGTTGTTGTTTCTTATCTGAACGTACATATTATTTGTTTATTTCTACGCTACATTTCCAATATGTTTTGTGTATATCATATTGACTCGTGACTCGGACTCTAGCCTAAAGACTTGTGACTTGACTCGGACTCGTATTTTGTGACTCCAGGTGAACTGGAAATACAAAAGTGTCCATAAATGTGTTTGACATTAAAGACTTGAACTAAAAACATGTCATTAAAATTCTAATAAAATAAAATAAATAAATGCTTAACTACTAGCTTACCATACTGGTTCTGCAGGGACAGGTTTAACAGCCTGTAAAACCCTGTGGAGTTTATAAATCAACATCACTAGCTGAAATGAAACGTCATGCTCCCAATACTTTTTAGTAGGACTTAAAATAAAATAAAATAAAAAAGTCCTTTTCTACTAAAGTAACCCAAATACCACTAACTATAACTATAATCATCCGTTTAGGATAAGTTAACATTTTTAAAATGTAATGTAAAGGCTTATAACATTATAATAATTTATATGTAATAATTTCCCTCAAGTCTCTGTGGCTGCTTCAGACTTCTAAAATGACAAAAGCAAACCTGGACCACCAACTAACCAAGTGAGGATCAACCCAGGACCATAAAGCTGTGGGTTAGTAACATTGCAGTCTGTCACAACTCAGTCTGTCTGTTAATCATGTTGTTTAGTTCTGAAAACTTAAAGACTTAAAAGTTGTATTTATTTGGACTGAGTTCTAAAGTAGCTAAAATCTGTAGAAATTGCTGACTTTACATTAAAAAGACATTTATTTTTACAAATCAGTGCACCGTTTATTATTTAAAAGGATTGTTTCTTCTTTAAAAATGATGACTACTACAAAAGCGAGCGCTGATAAAAATATTTAATATTTTTTCTTTCCAAAAGTCATTAATCTGTTGCATTTAGTAGACGTACTTCAGCACTGTTCTGGCTTTCTGTGTACCTGCATTAATTCTTATCTCCATCCACCCACCGTAAGCTTGATGATGATGATGGAACAAGCAACATCAGCATAATGATGATGAAACAGGCTCAAATATCTTCACATAAACATTGACGAGCATTTTATATATATATATAGATGTATATGTACAAAAATATTTACACTTTAAAATGAAACTAAAATATAACAAAGACAAATCAGTGCAAAGTCAACAAAAGTGTCTTTTCAATTAAAACTGTATCTTTTACTTCTTTTTTTCAAAGTCCGCTTTGGTTTGCTTGCAAACATGGCATATCTGAAAAGATTAAAGCACGGGAGATTCAGAAGCCACACACGATTTATCCACTGAATGAAAGAAAGAAACAGAACGCTCACATTCAGGCTTAAAAAACGTGTCTGTACGAGCAGTTCTGCTTTAAATGAAGATCACATCGGTACCAGGAGCATCGCGGTCAACGGGGAGCATGTTGTCTTTGTAAGGAAATGCTCTCAAACAAATCAATGTGTTTTCCATTTGACAGATGTGCTCGTATAAAAATGCCACGAGGAAGATTTTTTTTGTCTCTCGTCGTGGAGGGAACAGAACGGGGACTCTGTAGCTTTTGCTGTGATCTTTCAACACTTGCTCGCTCAGGCGGCTCCCTGCAGGCCGAGCCGTGACCCCGGTCTCAGACGGATGGATGAAGGCGAGGAAAAGCTGGCCTGACCGAGCCAGATTCGGAGATGACAGGAAGAGGTTTAGAAAAAAGGGCACGTCACGCCATCCAAGCCCTGTTCGCCCCTGCCAAGTCCCTCAAGCAGCTTGTCACACACTATTGACACGATCAAGAAAAGTTCTCACAAAGTGGTTTGCACCAAAGTTTGTCCGTGTGTCATCATTTTTAAAGGAGTAGCTCTAATAAACCGTAAACAGAGTCCAAAAAGATGGCTTCCTGACACGATTAGCACGCTTCCTAGCTACAATATAGAAAACACCACCTTTATTTGTCCTTTATTCATACACTGATCAGTCATAACATTAAAACCACCTCCTTGTTTCTACAATCACTGTCCATTTTATTTGCTCCACTTACCATATAGAAGCACTTTGTAGTTCTACAGCTACTGACTGTAATCCATCTGTTTCTCTGCATACTTTTTTAACCTGCTTTCACCCTGTTCTTCGATGATCAGGACCTCAACAGGACCACTACAGAGCAGGTATTATTTAGGTGGTGGATCATTTTCAGCACTGCAGTGACACTGACATGGTGGTGGTGTGTTGGTGTGTGTTGTGCTGGTATGGATCAGTTTTTAAATATCGTGTCCACTCACTGTCCACTCTATTAGACACTCTATTTTACAGATGTAAAGTCAGAGACGATCGCTCATCTATTGCTGCTGTTTGAGTTGGTCATCTTCTAGACCTTCATCAGTGGTCACAGGATGCTGCCCACAGGGCGCTGTTGGCTGGATATATTTTTGGTGGGTGGACTATTCTCAGTCCAGCAGTGACAGTGAGGTGTTTAAAAACTCCATCAGCATTGCTGTGTCTTATCCACTCATACCAGCACAACACACACTAACACACCACCACAATGTCAGTGTCACTGCAGTGCTGAGAATCATCCACCACCCTGGGAGAGGCCTGACCATTGAAGAACAGGGTGAAAGGGGGCTAAAAAAGTATCTAGAGAAACAGATGGACTACAGTCAGTAATTGTAGAACTACAAAGTGCTTCTATATGGTAAGTGAAGCCAATAAAATGGACAGTGAGTGTAGAAGCCAGGAGGTGGTTTTAATGTTATGGCTGATCAGTGTATACAGGTTTACAATTTAACAAAGCTGGGGCCAGAACACAGGGTCAGTCAATGTACGGTGCCCTTGGAGCCAAGAGGGTTAAGGGCCGTGCTCAAGGGCCCAACAGTGGCTGCATGGCCCAAAGCTCTACCCATTAGACAATCACTGTCCCATATGTCACCAACACCAGTACCCTTACTGGCAGGATAGCATCTCAAGTCAAGGAGGGGCACAAAGCAGAGTTTAATTAAATATGGTCTGGTATGGTATGGTCAACATGCCAATCTTTTTTTCTTTAATAATAAAATCAGCCAAGCATGCAACATTCATACCATTAAATTGTAAAAGAAAAAAATACAATAACACAGGCTCTACACTCTTTTAAGCACTTGAGACTTGTAACAGTAACTAACAGTTACTCCAAACAACTTCAGTAGCTGCTGTAGAGGGCAACGGGTACAACAGCACAATCTGAAGAAATTACATAGTGTAACTCACTACCTAACCATCAGATTCCATCACAAGACGTATGATTAGCTTCTCCAGTCCTGTGTTATCGGCTGAGCGTTTTCGGCTGAGCCATTGCCTGTCTTTGTAGCTGCACTGGAAGGACACCTTGGCTTTTAGAGCCATCTGCTTAATGCCATCCTGTGACAAATAGCTCCAGCTGTACGCCTCTAAAAGGGGTCAAGAGTTTTTCACACTCTCCTCTGCATTAAAAGTATACAGGTACGACCCTCATGGTGATAATTAAGAGTGCGCCTCTCCTTTTTTTTTTTTTTTTTTTTTTACACAAACCCTTCTGTTAAAAAAAACAGAGGGTTAAAGATAGAGAAACTGAGGATGAATCAAAAATGGACAGAACACCTAGCCAGTGTACATCAGTGCTGGTCTGTGGCATGCAAGTACACATGAGAGTCGTTGGTGGAAGCATCTACCCCGGGTTATTTTTTTTCCTTTTGGTTGGGCTGTGACAGGGATCCACTTTCAGCTCGCTGTACTGCATCTGTTAAAACACACAGACATACACAGTCAGATGGGCAGTATTAAAAATGCCTGGAAATTAAATAAGGCTTAAAAAAATCATAGGAAGGACTCAAAAAAACAAAGAAAGAGGTCAGGGTGATAGGAGAGCACCTGGGTGGACAGCAGGAGTTCCTTTCATGGAGCGGTCTTTGAAGTCAGTCATACACTTTGGCTTTAAGTTTGTGGAAAGTACTTTAAAATATTGAGTCACACCCATTGCTTTGTTATTTTGTGGCGATAATTTGGGGAAAGGCTCTTCACTGTTTCAGTATTACTATGGCCATGTGTACAAAGCGAGGTACATTAAGAAATTCCAGTGGCCTGCGTAGATCCTTGACCTCAATCCTAATGTTCATCTTTGGAATAAAACCAGCTGTTTTTATACTAAAATGGTGTTACGTGCCAGAGAGGCATGCATGGTTTTTTTCTTTCTTTTTCTTTCTATGTAATTAGCTTGTAACCTGTGAACCTGACCACCAATAGCTTCTGAGGCCTGCTGTCCTGTTCCACCAATCATATCTGCTCTTTCTGTAGAGCTGCTAGCTTAAGTCTATCTGCTTGCTGCTAATGTTTGTGACAATCTGTAATGTTTGTGACAACTAGTATTTGCAATAGAAGCTGTTTTTGCTTCACTTTTGATGTCTCTGTACACTCCCCTCTTTCTCTTAATCACCTTGTAAAACGGTGTGGACAGGTAAGCACGGGTGCATATACATAACACTGTAGGAGTACACCTTTGTCTAGACACAATAGGTCAATGTCAGGTGCCACCCACTGTATTTTTGGGGTTTGTGTTAGGTAAGTTGTGTGTCTAGTTAGGAAAGTGATTTTATATATTTCTTGGGGTGGCGGGGTGGCGGGGTGGCAGGGTGGCTCGGTGGGTAGCACTGTCGCCTCACAGCAAGAAGGTCCTGGGTTCGATTCCCAGGTGGAGTGTTCTGGGTCCTTTCTGTGTTGAGTTTGCATGTTCTCCCCGAGTCTGTGTGGGTTTCCTCCGGGTGCTCCAGTTTCCTCCCACAGTCCAAAGATGTGCAAGTGAGGTGAATTGGAGACACTAAATTGTCCGTGACTATGTTTGACATTAAAGACCTGAACTGATGAAACTTATGTAACCAGTAACTACAATTTTTGTCATGAACAGGTAATTAAATTTAACCTAAAGTGTGTAAAAAATGACGTTAAAAATCCTAATAAATAAATGTATTTATTTAATTTGGCACTGTCTATAGTCCCCCTGTTTGCTCTTGTTTATTAAACTAGTTGAAAAAGGTATGCGTTGTCTGCTTAGTTCATTTCCATTGAGCACTACACATCCAGTGTTACCCCCTTGTGTACCCTAGATACTAACCATACAAGAGGAACAAATGGGTACAAATTCCCAGAGATTAAACCTAGTAAAAAAAAAACCCTACCAGAAGAGTGGGGGCTGGTATTGCCGCAAGAGGGGGCAACTATATAATAATGGCCAGGATTTTGGAATGTAGCCGCATCAACCACCTACTTGGACTCTTTAGAACTATTAGTTGCCCTGTGTTGCTTTACAATCTTGAAATCCTTCAAGTTCCAAGTTCTTCTATCAATGGTTTCTTTTCTAATTCATGCTGTTATCAATTAACCCATCGTTGATTTTGTCACAATATGCAGTTCCCTTATTATTTAGTCAAGTAACTTGCTTTTGTTGTGCTATCTAGAGTAGAATATTTAGTTGGCCAGTGTGTGCCGTGCTGTTGCAAAAATTAGCAGAACATCATCCACAAGGTAATGATGTTTTTAGGTCCATATAAATTGGAGTGCGGATCCTGTAGAGCAATCCACTAAAATACGTAAAAGGCAGTCCGACAAACTCAATTGGACACTCATTATGCTCCGACTATAGCATGGCATTACAAATTTATAGGCAGTACAGGCCATAATCAGTTATGCCATTCACTGCCTATATTTCTTGGCCATTAAATCCTCACATTTGGAACAAACCACACAGAGTTTCCTATACAGCGCCTGAATCAGAGAGGTCGATGAGTGGGCATGTTTGGTATTTCCTCACCAGCTTACGTTCACCATAATGGAGATTTCATTTCAATCAGCTCTTTTAGCCAACAGCGTTTCAGCAGTGAAGCCGCCTTAATCCACATGTTGTGTAACCTTTCCCACTCAAATCCTCTTTAATCAACGAACACCGGAACGATAGTTTACTTCATAAGGCACGGGGGCTCTGCTAACAGATGAGGAAAATGGAAAATTTGTCACTTGATATAAAGAACCCGATTGCTCCGGGTACTACAAAACATTTTACTTAACCTGGATATGGCGGGAGGCTAAGGACTGGCTGGACCTCACCCATCAGCCTTGCTTTGGCAAGATTACCCAGCAACACTTAAACCCACTAAAAATAGTAAAGAAATTGAACGAGAAAGAACAGAATACAATGAAAACAATGTACATAAAAATCATTTAAAGATGATAATTGTTGTGTAGGATCTAATGTTAGGAGCCACTTGCATAAACTATGGGCAAGTCTAAAGACCATCAAACTTAAAACAAAGAGTGCCTTTCTCAAAGTACCTCTACCTCTATACCACCGCTGAATTCAACAGTGACCCTCATGGGCCTCAAAGGTTTGGACAGCTCTGATCAAATGTTTCGCTGATTTGATTTTGTTTGGTGAAAATAATCTGACATTCTGTTCAAGAAAGAAATTTCTTTACATTTTAATGCCCTGTTACAGTTTCATATTACAGGGAAGAAAAATCCCTGTAAAAATCCTCATAGTTTTATAGAAATCTTTCCACATAGATTTGAATATAAATAGAATAGTAAAGAATGCCTTTATTTGTCATATATACATATATACGTGCATGACAAAGCTGGGATTCAAACTCTCAACATTTCAGTTGATAGCCCAAAGCTCTACCCACTAGGCTACCACTGTCCCTGTAAAAAAAAAAAAAATCAGAGGAGAGCATAAACGCAGTCCCCCACTATCAGAAATTATGCAGTCGAGATTCCCACATTTGGGGAATTCGCAGTGGTCAGCACAACCGGAGTGCAATGGCTGAGTCTCGCCCCGGGTTAACCACCTTCTTGATTATGGTCTCGCCCCTGCCAGATAAGTATGTTTTTGGTAAGTAATTGTATGTATACTGTGTGTGTGTACATATATAGTACCCAGAAAAACCTATGTGGCCATATGAAAATAATTTCAGTGAATTAATTAATTTATTAATAATTAATCATTCATTTCTGCAATTATTAAAAATGTTTAATAGATGTTTAAGAAAATATGGCTAAAAACTACAATGATTTATTTGAACAAACATACTAGATGGTAGATACAGAACGGGCAAAAACATCTGACCCAGTTTTGAACTAGAACAAATTTGGGATCAAGACGGTGACTGGAATAGGGCAGGGTTTAAGATAACTATATGCGTCCTTTTCAAAGAGCAGCTCCCTGCAGAGAAGCCTTATCGGGTTGTTATTTTGGATCTAAATCTCACATAGCTAGAGCTGACTTTGGAAACCTTTCTGAACTGTGCTAAAAAGTTTTGCATGTCAAGGTGATGAGATACAGATCAAAGTTTGTGAACCTGATAAAAGAAAAGAAGAGGGTGGGTGAGAAAACAACAATAAAATTCCATCAAAAAAAGTCATTTAGAGGGTGAATGTCACAGAGATGCTTCGCATGTTGCAAGTTCCATTACGGTTAACGGGTGACAGTTCTGCCATCTTAATTGGAGAAACATGCATTCACCGTTTTTATGATGGATTGCTGTCCCGCCAGATATAACCTGCTCGCTAAAGCAACCGGCAAACATTAAAATAAAGGACAAGAACAGGCTATAAAGAAAATACATTTTAGCAAGGAAAGGGGTAAATGACTGTGGTAAGACAGCAATTTGGAGAAAGTGGCTGGCACAAAGCAAACATCCATGGGAGAGGGTGGGTAAAGACCTGGAGCTGCTCTAAAGCTGCTCCGCTCCCCCATGCTGACAGCATGACTACAAATACAGACTTTGAAGTGTGAGAGTACAGAGGGGGCGCGGTGTACGTGAGCGCTTCGTTCAGTGCCATCTCAGCTGCCGTCACGAGACCCTCCGATGCGGAGCGCGCACCGCCATCCTGCCGCTAAGCAAGGATCGGGATTTAAAGCTGCACAGGCGGCAGGCGAATATGAATAAGTAAATGAAAGTGGAACATTTTAATGATACTATGCTATGCCGTTTATACAGAAAAAGACAGACAGAAACTTTTTTGCTTCATCTCCTGTGACACCTAACCTAGCATTAGGGCTATTAAACACTCTCCAAAAAATTGCAGACATTACAGATGACAGAGTACTGCCTACATGTGTACCGAGAGAAAAAAAAGCATGTCAAGGTAAAAGCAGGCGCGCGCGGGGAAAAAGGCAAAGAGAAAACTTTTCCAATAAGTTTCTGTAGTGATAAGATGTATTTTAGGTAATTGCTTGTTTAAACTTTAAAGGTACATCCCCGGTGCCTCAGAGTTTTACCTCTGATTTTCACAGCTAACAAAAGACCCTAAACATACTTTTTCAAAAGAACTTTAACACAGTGCTACAATGTTTTCTACCCTGCAGAATCAGAAATGCACAAATGTCCACAATATGTAGTCGTGTGTCTAAACAAGCAGGCTTAGTTTAAAAGTATTGAGAGTAGTGTTGCTATGAAGTACGATAAGATAAAATCAATGACCTTAATGCCCACATGAGGTCAGTGTTAATTAGAAATAACTCCGTTACCGGTCGACTGGGTGGCATCTAGTGGGCACAATTGGCAGTGCCTGCAGCAGACAAAATTGACCACCGAGTCTGCTGTGTGGGAAAAAGACCGGACTAAAGTGGGTGGCGTCTTCAAACGGTGTGCAAGGACCCTGGTTAGCAGACCTAGGCACCTGTGCAGAAGTGGATAAACCTAATGTGAGAATCCACCAAGGCACGGGAGAATAAAAAGGGATTGAGGGACTGCGCATGGGTCGAAAGAGGTGTGGAGCAGGCAATTATACCCTCCTCGAATGCAATCGAGATCCCCAGCAGCGGCTATGCCAAATCGGTAAAAAAAAGGGAGAAAATGAAGGAAGTCACATTTCGTGAGCTGGTTTGGTGGGTATATAAGGTGTGAGATAGGCTGTCTGCGCATATATTCCTCATAGCTTACATGGGTAAAAGGGGCGATTTGTCGGAGTTGCAAACTAGGGACGATTATTGGCTTTCGGGCCAAGAGTGGCAGTGTTTTTGAAACTACGCAGTTTGTGAACTGTTCGCGTGCTGCTGTGGTGAAAGTGCATCGTGAGTTAAAATAAGTTGAGTGGAATTAAGTTCAGCCTATTGGTCTGGCCTGCCACAACAGTCCCAGTTCCAGTTCACGTGGCCCCTTGCAAAATTTAATTGCCCACCCCTGTCCTAGAGGATATTTAGTACATAGTGGCAGTTTTAGCACACTTCATAATAAAAAGAGCGGGCTTTACTTTGTTACTTTGTCTACGGACTTGACTTGCCAAACAAATAATGAAGCAGACTAAACAAATGAAGGAGCAGACTAAACATATCAATAACTCATAACAAACTTGCACTGAGAGAGGTTTTTTATCAATTCTCTCACAAAGTTTGATCTGAAATGATGAGCCACTACTCAGCTTTGCTGGCAAAGATACCCCAATTTGTTACCAATGCACCTGCTTATTGTGGAATGTTTTATAACTGCTTAACTTTCTATCAAATTCTATAAACTTTCCTCTCATTTTGCCCTGTCCCAACTTTTTTGAGCATCAAATTCTAAATTTGTTAACATTTACAAAATATAATCAACTGATCAGTCCAAAAATTAAAAGTCATCTCTAAAAGAATTAACAAATCACAGATTCTTCTTTATATTTATTTTACAAAATGTCCCAACTTTTCTGGTTTGTACAAGGGTTTTTAAAAAGCTTCCACACTTTTATATTTTGGTTGGAAACGGTGAGGGTGGGAGGAGTAGTAATCGATCGTGTCTGAGAGACTGAGAGAGAGCTTATGGTCCGGATTTAGTGGCATCTGATTTCCACATTTTTGGATGCTCAAAGAAGCTTTAAGGGGAAGAAGATTTATTGAAGAAGATGATGTTAAAACAGCGGTGCATCAGTGGCTACATGCTCAACCAATAACATTTTTTGCTGATGGCATTAAAAAGTTGGTATGGTGCTGGGAAAAGTGATGTCATTTGTTTATGAAATTCTTAATAAGAAGAGTTAAAAAAGTGTGGAACTCTCGTATATGTAATGTTGGAGGCTCGATTTGTAGCACTGTCGCCTCACAGCAAGAAGGTCCTGAATTTGATCCCCAGGCGGAGAGGTACGGGTCTTTTCTGTGTGGAGGTTTCATGTTCTCCCCGTGTCTGTGTGGGTTTCTTCCAGGAGCTCTGGTTTCATCCCACAGTCCAAAGACGTGCAAGTGAGGTGAATTGGAGATACAAAATTGTCCATGACTGTGTTCAACATTAAAATCTGTCCTTTCATGAATGTAACCAAAGTGTGTAAAACATGACGTTAAAATCCTAATAAATATATAAATGTACATGTAAAGTTCACTCATCTTTGATTATATTATCTTATGACCACATGATTCTTATGAACACATGAAGTTAAATAATCTTTTTGTAGCTCCTTGATTATGAATCCACTTGGTGTTGAATTGCCATGTATGGTCGTGTAGCTACATTTAAATCTCTCCGTTTGCGCCGGCTGTAACGGCACCCTCTGTGTGCTAATTGTTAGCATCCCGCTTCACATTCCCTGCTTTCACTGACTAATGGTATCATAAAACATTCTTGTGATAGGGCATGTCTCTAATACCAGGTTGAGCATACTTAAGTCGACAATGAGATCTGGCCTCATTTAAGGAACATAAAAGATTCCCTTGGATCAGAGAGCTAGCTTACTCAGGCGTAAAATCAAAACCATACACCGAGGGAGTATATGTATGAGGTAATGCTGCTCTCTAGGTGTACTGAATCAAAAGAAAATGCATAAAATTAGAATGTATATTTAAGTAGGTAGAGATGCACTGCAGGCACAAGTATAGGACTCCAGCGGTGCAACAGAACAAGTGTACGTTATGACTGAATATATTTCTATCCCTGGAGCTTCGGGAACTGTACATTTCAAACGTGTTTTCTTCCCAGGGTGGCAACAGCTATACAGTTTAAGCTAAGCTTTTGTCATCAGGGGGTGAAATACCCATAAACGAAAGCTGAGGTAATTTCAAATCCCACAAACACACCAGGTACTGAAGGACTGCCTGATGATGCCCTTTCTAACATTGTAATATTGTTTGGAGGCAGGTTTAAATGATCTGTAAAGATGTGTTAGCTCTAGGGCTGCCATTATGGGACAGTAAGCAAGGTTCGGGTCACGCTGAGACCTTAAAAATGGTGCTTCATTTGTCATCCCTGTGAAACATTTGAGCATGTGGGTGCCCGCAGGACACACCCTGATTCTGGAGCGCTTAATTTAAGTCATTGATATCCCATAGCAGCACAGAGTGGTGTCCCCCTTGGGCACTGGTGACCCAGAAAACAGAGGTGAGGTGAAGATGGATGCAGAGCGGAACATTCCTGAGTGGAACAGTGCAACACAGTTTTTTATGCACTAGCCTGAAGTCAAGGTGCAACAGCCTTGCACAGATTACCCATGAGGTTCAGTCCTCTGAGGTACGCTCCAACCCTGCCTCATTAGCCAGCACCTCCTTAGAGCTTTCCTACCTGCCGGAACCTTCTGGGCTGCAGGTGTTCAGATCGCATGAACCTATGGGATCACCAAGCTCAGTTTGGGCCAGGCCAAGAAAAAACCAGGCATAGGCTAGAGATTATGACCCCATAAAGATCAAAGACAACCTGCCACCCAGGGTCCATCAAAGGCAAATGCTTGGTCCTGGATCAGAGCCCCACTTTGCCCCGATAGTAAGCAACATGGGGCTTAGCTAACACAGAGGAAACCGGATAACAAGCAGAACCTTTTATTAGCACAAGCCTTAATTGAAGTTAAACACTGGCACCTTTCTTAACACGGCACTGGTGTTTATAGAAGGTACAGTGAAGCAGCCATCGTGACGCAGATCACACAGTTAATATAGGGGCAGAGTGGGACAGCATTACTGCTTTAATGGCTTAGAATAACAAAGCATGGCGAGTTAATACATAGCAACAAGTCAGTAAATCTGTGTATAATGTCTGTTGCAGATTTCGCTGATTTATATTAGATCTGCATGCACCAGACATCCAGATTACATAGCCCATTAAGCCTAATCCGCAGTGCACTATATAAATACATTTAATCAATTAGCATAAAGTTTAACTGGAAAAACATGGCACGTACAGTATTAAGTTTAACTGGCACTTAACCCCTAGATGTTGGAGTGTTCTGAGGTAATAAGATGCACATTGTGCAAAACAATGGTAATACATTAATTCAATGATTCGGGAAATGTCACTTAATGGTATATCATATACACTGATCAGCCATAACATTAAAACCACCTCCTTGTTTCTACACTCACTGTCCATTTTATCAGCTCCACTTACCATATAGAATCACTTTGTAGTTCTACAATTACTGACTGTAGTCCAACTGTTTTTCTGCATACTTTTTTAACCTGCTTTCACCCTGTTCTTTAATGGTCAGGAGTCTCCCAGGACCACCTCCCAGGAGCAGGAATTATTTAGGTGGTGGATCATTCTCAGCACTGCAGTGACACTGACATGGTGGTGATGTGTTAGTGTGTGTTGTGCTGGTATGAGTGAATAAGACACAGCAATGCTGATGGAGTTCCTAAATACTATGTCCACTCACTGATCACTCCTACCTAGTTGTTCCACCTTGTAGATGTAAAGTCAGAGACGATCGCTCATCTATTGCTGCTGTTTGAGTTGGTCATCTTCTAGACCTTCATTAGTGGTCACAGGATGCTGCCCACAGGGCGCTGTTGGCTGGATATTTTTGGTTGGTGGACTATTCTCAGTCCAGCAGTGACAGTGAGGTGTTTAAAAACTCCATCAGCGCTGCTGTGTCTTATCCACTCATACCAGCACACTAACACACCACCACCATGTCAGTGTCACTGCAGTTCTGAGAATGATCCACCACCTAAATAATGCCTGCTCCGTAGTGGTCCTGGAAAAGTCCTGACCATTGAAGAACAGCATGAAAGGGGGCAAACAAAGTATGCAGAGAAACAGAGGACTACAGTCAGTAATTGTAGAACTACAAAGTGCTTCTATATGGTAAGTGGAGCTGATCAAATGGACAGTGAGAGCAGAAACAAGGAGGTGGTTTTAATGTTATGGCTGATTGGTGTAAATAATAACATCAGAGAAACAGTGCAGCTTCCTGAAACTCCCCAAAACTCGGGAAGAGCACTGTTCTTGGGGAGTACTGGTCAAATAACATGCTTTAAAGCTGACCTCAGAAAGAAAATTGCATTTTGATAGTTGACCAAGATAAAAGCAGGGATGGGTGGAAAAGATGTGGTGGGAAAAGTGACTGGCCACTCCGTTCCACTTATAAATCTGTACCGTGTAATCCCACTCAAGCCTAGTGTAAGACTGATGGATCAACGTACAGACACATGTACTGATAAAGTGGTGGATGAGAAAATAGGAGGTCCACCTACCACTTGCACATCAGAGGGCACTCGGGAGAGGAAGTCCAGTAGCTCGTTGTTGTCGATGGTGTACGGGTCTCTCAGCTTCTTGGTGAATTTATTTACCCCTGAAAAGTTGGCACGACACAGCAACATTACACCTCATCGAGAAGGGACAAGTGCACTCTAGCAGTGTGAGCAAAGAGGATCCATGCTGCTCTTGCTACACAGGATCAAAAGGCTCTCTGAAATCCCATTTTCTAAGTAAAGATCGGCTGCCATTAGGCCCACGAGTGCACTGCTCTCTGGCCTTCGAGAGCTGCTGCTCAAGTTTAAAACATCGAACAAAGGAGCACAGAGACCATTAGCTATGAGGCTGATGGTTCAAGTCTGGCACTTCAGTGGCACCCCCGCTGCTTTGGTGGCAGCCGACTGACATATCCCTATTGCAACTGTATTGAAATACTTTTATTTTACATAACACGATTCACTGTATTTTTATAGTTAAGGCAATTTATAGCACAGTGTATATGGATTAAGTCTTTACTTACCCCAGGCCAGAATGATGTATCTGAGAGGAATGAAGTAAACTATAAGTGTGGCCACACATAGTGCCACTATGGCAAGCCAGCTGAGAAAAGGCACAGTCCAGTTGAAGGTACTGAAAAACAAACATGAGCACTAAATCAGTTTTGTTACCACACTGTGATATCTGCAGTGTGTGAAAAATACCAGGGTTGTTATCAAGCCACTTAATTTCAAGTCAAAACCAAATCCTAAGTCACTAACTCAAAAGTCCAAGTCCTATCTGTAGTTTGGACTTGGACACACCCATCCTGTTTCACCTAAAAAAAACCAAGTTCTTCTTAATCTCTGTAATTGGTCAATGTTATCTTACTTTTATGTTAAAGTGACTTCTTACCACCCAGGTGGCGCAGCGGGATATTCCGCTAGCACACCAGCGCAGAGATTCTGAACTCCTCGGTTTGAAACTCGGCATTGCCACCGGTCGGCTGGGCGCCATCTAGCGGGCATAATTGGCAGTGCCGAGCAGCACGTTTCTGCTAGGGTGGGATGACCGGACTATGTGGGTGGAGTCTTCAAACGCTGTGTAAGGACCCTGATTAGCAGACAGAGAGGTGTCTGTGCAGAATGCATGGGTGAAAAAGGGTTCAGCTGGGGGCTGTGTGCGGGTCGGGGAAGGCATGGGCGGCAATATGCCCACCTCGACTGCATTCAGGGATCCCCCAGCAGCGGAAGACAAATTGACTACACTAAATTGGAAGAAAATGGGAGAAAATGCATAAATAAATAGAAAAAAGTGACATCTTAAGCCACTTGCTGTCAAATTAAAAAGAAAATTATTCGGAAGTCACTTCCCTTAAGTTCTAGACAAGCCTTAAGTCACTTGTACTTAAAAGTCAGTCACCTTACCACCTTACCATAAATTGAAGTACTAGTTAAGTCTTTTCATTTTCCTCCAGAAAAAGTCTCGTACCCTCAAATCCTCAAATGCAAGGAGATTTTTAAACAACTATAGGTCAAAGTCCACGTCTCATTAGCAAAGTCAAAGTAAAATCTTAATCTTAATCTAAAGTCTCAAGTAATAGATAAGTGTGACCATGTTGAGGTACGTTATAAAATTCACAACCAAGTACAGGATTAATTACTGATACCAACAAACGGATTAAACTTCAGCACAAAGCGTATTGCCTTGAGTTATTGAGTTAAAAATAAGAACAGGCAATGACTAAATCACATGTGCATATTATGTAACCTTCACAAACTGGAAAGGATGTTTGTAATTATGAAAATTGCCGGCATCAGGAAAAGATTTTAGTGCCTCACTTTTTTATTCTTTCACCGTAGGAAGCTACTTCATCCAGTGCACTTTGCACACTGATGCAGACGTCCTGAATGGCATACAGCTTGTTCATGAAGCCTTTTCTTTCCGAGTCCTGCCAAAGACAGAGAGAAATGGAGGATGAGCAGATGCATTTAACTAAAACAGTACAGAAACCTTTAAAGGCCAGGAGAGCTCTCTTTCTGTTTCTCCACCTACTTCCAGTTCTCCAGCTGACATTTCACTGAATGAATGTATTAAACTTGCTCACCCCTAATCTTTTGTTTAGGCAATCTACGCTAGAAATGAAATATGATGACATCACTCCAGTCATCATCTTCCTCATCAGCACAATTACCTCAAGGATAAAAAGTGGAACCGTTTTAGGATTTGATGGTTGAGGAGAATTTTAAAAACTGTTCACTGGCACCCCAGTTTATTGCTGGCACAAAAATCTCATTTTTTAGTAAAAAGGAAGGATGATCATGCAACACTTGGGCTGACAGGAGGAGGTAAAACAGAATGCAGTGATCAAGAAGACAAACACAAAAAACGCTGTTCCAGTGTGTGAGACACATGCTTGGATACTTTATATTACAAGCAATACAAGTCTAATCTTCATAAAGTAACACATTATTTTTCTTAATGGGGTGGATTGGTCTGAATTACAGTGTGACTGTTTACACTGCTACATGTTCTACACTGTCCATGAAATGCAACTTTCACATATTCAGGTTTCCTAAACTTACAGACTGCTGACAAATTAAAGGAAAAGTCTCTGTGAGTTGTTGGGCCACCAATCTGAATCTGTATATATATTTATGGGTCGTCACAGCAAATCTGGTCCAGACTTGGTACAGTTTTTACACCGGATGCCCTTCCTGACACAACTCTCCTATTTCTATCCGTGCTTGGGACTGACAGTAAGAGCACACTGACAAGTGTGCCTCTCAATGGCTAGGCTGTTTCAGCCACCACCACTACCCCCACCCATCCAGACATTAGCCAATCATGTCCATGCAGACACCTGATCATGCAGATCATTGCTGAGATTGGAACCCTGCATCCCCAGATCTCAGCAGTAGTTGGCTATTATATTTTATTGCTGTGCCACCAAATGCCCGAATAATTTCTGCAATCTAATCTGTAAACAGGCTATAACTAACTTTCTGTGGCTTTGTTATTGTTATAAACATCATAGTTAAGTTCTTCTTTAACAGTGATTGAGAACAAAGGTTTAGTATATTTTACCAACGATAGACAGCCTGGTCCTTTGGCATAAAAATCAAACCATATTTGCCCTATACTTCAGTTTAGTCTAATTTTGTCCCTCAAATAAAATACACAAAAAACACAAAAATCCCACCAATATTTGGACTGTTGAGGTGTTTCCTGAGCCAGGAAGCAGGTGCGTGCCATGCAAGCAGACAGGCACTCAGCAGTCCTGCCCAGCATTAGCCTGGCACCACTACAGAGGCCATACTCCTCATGAAGATCAATTGACATGTCACTGTCATACTAAATAATGCCATCTTAGAGCTGGCCCTAAGCCTCGAGATCAAATACTGCTGTGCAAACCAGGCCAGAGACAAAAGTGGGTAATATTTCTATACTGAAGATTTTTATTTTAGTTCTAAAAAGCATATATTCAGGCTACATACAAAGAAAATAAATACAATCATACTGACCTTGCATATATTTTATGCTAATTATCTGTGTACATTTATATATTTTCTTTTAATCCAAAATTAATATTCAAAATACCTGATATTGATTTCTAGTATTTAGTTTTCAGAGTGAAGTTTGCTTGTTTATTAGGATTTTAACATCATGTTTTACACTTTGGTTACATTCATGACAGGAACAGTGTTTACTCATTACACAAGATTCATCAGTACACATGGTTATATCAAACACAGTCATGGACAATTTAGTATCTCCAATTCACCTCACTTGCATGTCTTTGGACTGTGGGAGGAAACCGGAGCTCCTGGAGTAAACCCACGCGAACACAGGGAAAACATGCAAACTCCACACAGAAAAGACCCGGACCGCCCCACCTGGGGATCGAACCCAGGACGTTCTTGCTGTGAGGTGACAGTGCTACCCACTAAGCCACCGTGCCGCCCTTCAAAGTGAAGTAACATACAATAAAGATACAGTAAGGATGAGGCACTTTCCCAAAACACAGGTGTATCTCTGTAAGTAACTCATAAAAACCCAACATACATACAGCACTGCTTTCTTCTGGTCACGGTTATGATGGGTTCAGTTTTCCAGGAATCACTGGGTGCAATGCAGTAATACCCAAGACAATCAAAGACAATCGTGTTTGAATGCAGATGTTCGTCCGACTGATAGCACTGCTGGGAATTCGAACACTGGATCCCAGTGGTAGTGGGCTAGCGTTATTTACCACTGCACAACCCAACTGTATAAATTATCCACATATTTAAGTAAAACTTTATGATGCTGTCAATACCATGAAAGGAAATCTGCCTGACCAGTTTCTATATAATAATTTATATATCTTGTCCTGTTAGCAAAGGCCCCACTAAAAATGTCAAGCCCAAAAAGTGCTACAACTTGAGAGCATGCGCACAGATAATTTCCATCATTAAAATGGGCCTTTCAGAATTATCTAAGTATTTACAACTCCGTAGCTCATTTGCATTAAATTCTGATTAAAGTTAAAATCCTTACAGGCATATATTAAAATATGTTTAAAAATCTGATTTAAAACATTCACAAATCTGATCCAATACAAAACAATGTTTTTAAGCCAGTATTGGCCCTGATACAGATAGTGTGCATCACCTTATTAAGTTAAGATTGGGTTTTACAGAATCAAATCCATGTTTTTGCTATGCACATACTCAAACAATCTCTCATCCTGGGCCCTTTCTCTTTCATCCTTTATGATCCCACATTTGAAAAATGACCTCAAATATGGCCTAGAAAGCCACACTGCCTCCCAGAAAGCCAGCACAAGAAAAATAGATATAACTAGACACTGTCCCAGGGTTATTTTTCTTTGCAAATAATACAGTATTTCTTTCTTTTCTTCTTAGCCATCTGGATTGTGTTATCAATTGAAACAAAAGCAGCCCACATGCACCATTGTATTGGAATCAGCGTTCAAGACGAGTTTTAGAGACGGATGTGTGTGCGAGTGTGTGTAGAGGTGCAGGTCATGGGTCCATCAGCCCTAACCATTGCCACATGGCCTCTGAACTGTGAGCTCACTCTGATTTCCTGCCTTCAAACGTGGACTGAAGGAGGCAGGAGGTTGTAATAACACTAGCCTGTAGAGAGGCTTGTTTTCACTGCTTCTTCACATAGATCTCTCTTACAAACTCACACACATGTGTTTGCATGAGCAACCTGCTGCAGAGTGCCTACCAGCTGGTCCTTAGGTCCTTTGATGGAGCTGCACTGTGGGAAACTACTGCACACAGCTATTCCTCCACCTTACCTTACCATTTAAATACATACAGAGATGCTGGGAAGAACAGTTACATACAGCTGCTGCTGGAATCACATGTTTAAAAAGACATTGTTAATGATATATTCGACAGATGGCTTGTCTACTTAGTAGAGATTACTTGTGACTTAGAAATAAAATGAATACAAACAGGAAGGTACTCACTGTTCACTTAAGGTTAAAAGAATTGTTGCAAGGTGAGAAATATTACTCACTGAAGTAGTTATCAAATCAAAGGTTTTTGCTTATTCAAACCCATATAGCTATTTCTGACCAGACAGTTTGTATTTACCTAGCATTGTAAAACCAAACATTTTATTATGTGTATACACGATCAGCCATAACATTAAAACCACCTCCTTGTTTCTTCACTCACTGTCCATTTTATCAGCTCCACTTTGTAGTTCTACAATTACTGACTGAAGTCCATCTATTTCTCTGCATGCTTTGTTAGCCCCCTTTCATGCTGCAGTGACACTGACATGGTGGTGGTGTGTTAGTGTGTGTTGTGCTGGTATGAGTGGATCAAACACATTAATGACGATGGAGTTTTTAAACACCTCACTGTCACTGCTGGACTGAGAATAGTCCACCAACCAAAAACATCCAGCAAACAGCGCCCCGTAGGCAGCGCTCTATGACAACTGAAGGTCTAGAAGATGACCAACTCAAACAGCAGCAATAGATGAGCGATCGTCTCTGACTTTACATCTACAAGGTGAACCAACTAGGTAGGAGTGTCTAACAGAGTGGAGGGTGAGTGGACATGGTACTCATACCACTCATACCAGCACAACACACACTAACACACCACCACCATGTCATTGTCACTGCAGTGCTGAGAATGATCCACCACCTAATAATACCTGCTCTGTGGTGGTCCTGTGGGGGTCCTGACCATTGAAGAACAGGGTGAAAGCAGGCTTAAAGAGTATGTAGAGAAACAGATGGACTACAGTCAGTAATTGTAAAACCTCAAAGTGCTTCTATATGGTAAGTGGAGCTGATAAAATGGACAGTGAGTGTAGAAACAAGGAGGTGGTTTTAATGTTATGGCTGATCAGTGTCTAAGCTAGTACAGATGGGGTCTTCCCAATGATTTGCTTGATGACTGCCCAAATAACTGCCCTAGTCCTGCATTATTAGTGGATTTTAAGTTAATATGTTTTTTTAATTTTTTTTCAGTACAGTAATATGTGGTAAAATTTATGTTGTGGTAAGTTCTACTCAAAGCCAACTCAGTACTGTGGCCGGCCATTTAATACATAGCATATAAATTGGAAAAAAAGTTATAAAATAAATGTAAAGTAATTGGGAAATTTTATGAGCCAATCACTTGCAAGAAAGTGCTGATAGATGGAGAAAGGAGCAGCTGATAAAACAATCCATAACATTAATAGTAAAAGTACTGTAACCTGTCAAAATCTAAGGATTTAAGTGTGAAAGAGGTTTAGTTTATCATGGCAATCCATTTTCTTTGTAGTCACATTTTTCCTCTAAAGGAAAAATTTAAATCATTCTTCACCAATGACTTCTTTGTTAATACTTTGTCAGGTACAACGTGGAACAATGACACTGTAATTAAGTGGTGTGAAAGACAAACACATCAATTCAGAACTACCTGTTATCAATCACCTTAAGGCTAGCAGCACTACCAACATATAATGACAAGCATAGGCACATCCATCTTAGCCAGAGTCCAGGATTATGCTATTCACACCTCACCATGGCTACAGAGGCCCCCAGATTTCTCACAATAGGATCCCAGCATGGAGGGTAGGTGGTCTTGATGAAACTGGCACAGCCTAAGGTGGGCACTTTGGAGTGTTTGTTAGCAATGGAGGCGCACAGTGTATGGTATCCCAGGGGTGCCAAACTTCATTTACACCACAGCCCAAGCCGCAATGTAAAAGTACAGACCCCCAACTGGATCTCATCCACACCCACTAGCAGTGCACTGCTTGTTCAAAGGAAAAGAAAACCTGGTTCTTTGATCTGCCCAGCATTGAAGGTGAGGGAAACAAAAAAAGCTGATAAGAGATCAAGATTTTAATGGAATCATTTCACCCGGGTTGAGCTGCTCCCCAGATGCAGGTGTTATTTGTGCCTCTCCAAAGTCTCCTCTCATTTCAAGCCAAAGGCACGTTGACCCAGACGCTTGAAAGCAGAGAGTTCTGTCTCAGAGGAGACCCAGGAGTGGAACTCCACACCTTCTATGGCAAATAAAGCCAAAACGAGATCCAACAGCATGGCACAGCCCCACTTCTCATCAGGAAACCATAAAAAGAAAAAACAACTTCTTTTAAATAGGGTGAGAGTATTAACTTTCCAAAAGTAGTTCAGTGATTCATTATGAATGGTAAAGTGGGAAGAGGTGTACAGGGGAATGCCTGTCAATGAAATCTTTGTGTAGAACCACTTTGGGAGGTTAATTAAAATTGCAGTATAATTAGATATGATGTGTGTGTGTCAGACTTGTACTAACTGAGAACTCCCTCGACTGCTTGTTTGATCCCAATAACGGCTACATACTGTGTCAAAATTATTTACATTAAGGAGTTCATTATAGAATGTACAGTGACCATCAGAAATATTCTATCCCCCTCAACTTAAAAGGTATTTTTTGTATAGAGAACTGAAAAATACAAATGGAAATGGAAATATACAAAAGGAAATCTTAGTAAATTAGTTTACTTAGTTCATACCATGGTTACAACACACCTTCAACACTTGAATCTTAGGGTGGTGTTTATATAACAACAGATTTCGCTGTGTGATCCTGGCATCTCTGGTGATGTAAGGCTTGGGTGCAGCTGCTCGGCCATGGAAACCCATTCCATGAAGCTCTCTATGCACTGTTCTTGAGCTAATCTGAAGGCCACATGAAGTTTGGAGGTCTGTAGCGATTAAAAGCATGCGACCTTTGCGCACTATGCGCCTCAGCATCTGCTGACCCCGCTCTGTCATTTAAGTGGCCTACTACTACTGGCTAAGTTGCTGTAGCTCCCAATCGCTTCCACTTTGTTATAATACCACTGACAGTTGACTGTGGAATTTTTAGTAGCGAGGAAATTTCACGACTGGAATTGTTGCACAGGTGGCATCCTATCACGGTACCACGCTGGATTTCTTAGGGTGGTGTTTATGTAACACATCAAAGCTGATGCAAATTAAGGATCATTATTGCGTTCCTAATGGTTTAATCATTCTGTAACCCAACTCAAAGACTAGCAGTAAGTAAAGCTGCAGTATGTAACCGAATGAGCTACATCACCACTTAATATTCATATCGTGAGTTGGGACTATCTCCAAATCATGGACCAAGAGCAGTGTTAATACTCCCACAGACACCGATTGGCTCACGACGGTGAAATTAAATAATATTAAATAATAGTAAGAATTTAATTGTTAATTCAGTAAACAATGCATTTCAAACACTTTTGAATGAGCTCTTACATCTGTTGAGCACTCATTGGCTTATTTATCTTTACTTATTCAGATGAAATGTAATTCACTTCAATCAATCTTTAAGACTAATTGGACCAGCAAAAAACAGCAAAAGTGTTACCAAATACAAGGACTAAAACTAAACGTAATTTTGAAACGAAATGCATTATTGTAAACATACACCAGCACAATGCCAGTGATTAAAAAAGAAAATACTTAATTATTATATTTCATTTAATTCTTAAATAACATCTGATAGGAGGGCTGATATACATCTTCTGACATCTCTAAATGGTAGTATATTTTAGATGAGTGACTATAACAAGGCGTAATCTTATATCAACTATATAAATCTGAAGACATGTGTGCTGCTTATTCCAATTATGCAGCTAACTTAGCTTTTGGTTGTACAGTTGGCATCTTTCTGCATTTGGTTAAGTTTGTATCAAAACAAATAAAAACCATATGCAGACAGATCAAATTAGAAAACAAAGATTTAAATGAAGTGGTTATTTTCTGATGTTAAGGTCTTTATCTTAGCTGGAGTGCAGGTGCTATTAGGCTGCAACAACAGTCACCTGCAACCAAAAACAGATTTCGCTGTGTGATCCTGGCAACTCGCCAGCACAAGTTCACATCAGATGTTTGTATTGATGCTGGCATTTCTAACCACTGCCTATATATTTATTGGGGTACAGAGGGGGAATATATATTGAGTGGGCAATTTTTCAGGTACACCCACTTAATAGGTGCGCTTTGTAGCCTATTTTACAATACAAACTTCAGTCAAAGTAGATCTTTATAGATCTAGCTGCAAACCTTCCCAATAAACTAAGATGACAGTGACAGTAACACTCACCAAAAATATATAAAAAAAGAAACATTGCAAGGTACCTGACTTAAAAGGGCCTACTGATACTAAAAATGAGAGTAAACAAATTTTAAATTAAATATAAAAGTGATCTTGGTTTAGTTCAAGACAGACCTCACCTCTTCACTGACCAGTGGGTGGGATATATTAGGCAGCAAGTGAACATTTTATCCTTAAAGTTGATGTGTTAGAAGCAGGAAAAATGAGCAAGCGTAAGGATTTGAGTGAGTTTGACAAGGGCCAAATTGTGATGGTTAGATGACTGGGTCAGAGCATCTCCAAAACTGCAGCTCTTGTGGGGTGTTCCCGGTCTGCAGTGGTCATTATCTATCAAAAGTGGTCCAAGGAAGAAACAGTGGTAAACCGGTGACAGGATCATGGGCGGCCAAGGCTCATTAATGCACGTGGGGAGCGAAGGCTGGCCCATGTGGTTTAATCCAACAGACGAGCTACTGTAGCTCAAATTGCTGAAGAAGTTAATGCTGGTTCTGATAGAAAGGTGTCAGACTCCATGCCTCGGCGAGGCAGGGCTGTTTTGGCAGCAAAAGCTGGACCAACACAATATTAGGAAGGTGGTCATAATGTTATGCCTAACTGGTGTATTAACCTCCTGAGACCCGAGCTTTGATTTTTTCAATGCATTTTTTCTATTCCTTTTGTTTTTAACCTTATTAGTTGGGCGGCACGGTGGCTCAGTGGGTAGCACTGTCGCACACTGTCACAGCAAGAAGGTCCTGGGTTCGATCCCGAGATGGGGCGGTCCGGGTCCTTTCTCTGTGGAGTTTGCATGTTGTCGTGTGGGTTTCCCCCGGGTGCTCTGGTTTCCTCCCACAGTCCAAAGACATGCAAGTGAGGTGAATTGAAGACACTGGATTGGAGACAAAAATATCCACTAATGGGGACAATCGGTCTAAGTTTAGCAGGTCAAGGAATAAGGCATAACAAAGCCAAAATGTATTGTCCTCATATGTGACCGCAGGGTCTCAAGAGGTTAAAAGTGCAGCATATGTAACACAAAAGTTGGAAGTGATGGAATGAAGGGTAATGGTAAGTGTCTAAACATTATTTTCAGTGTGGGTGTAGTCGCCTAGAACATCCAGTAGTCCCAAGAAGTGGTTTTGATGAAACAGCATCCTCAATTAAGTTTGATCCAAGGATGAGATCAGACCGTACATACCTCTGATGTGATCTGGGCCATCACGTACCCCAAAAAAGTGTAAGTAGGCCACTGCATGAAAAATAGCTATAGTAAGTAAAGTTTGTCTACAATGTGTTTTATAAAGTACCCTGTAATGATAAACTGTAATCCACACACAGTGTGCCAAGAGGAGTCCAACTTCTTATTATGGATAATAGTGGCCCATTGATACATATGAAGAGGAAACAGTCAATGTAAATAGTCAATGAGTGTGGCTGAAATACTCAAACTAATTGGGAGGTGTCCACATACTTTAGTATACTTTAAAAATCTAGCAACTGAGTTTCTCCTTTAGTCTCCACAGCCCAAACCCTGTGCTTAGCTTGCAGACCAAAGCCAAGGTAAAAGTGGCTGAATGTGAGTTTGGATTGTCTCCATGGCATCATTTCCTCCACACTGTGTCCATCGCTGTGAGACCACAGTATACACATGTCAAAAAGAGAGACGACGAGCGAGAACAAAGTTTATTTTGGGTCCGACCTCTGCTTTCCACCACTCCCCCACTAAAACAACATCATTATGCTCTAATGGGGCCGCCGGAGAGCCAGGTTCACCTTCGCCATTACTCCCCAGGCGTCCACACCCAGCGGGCAAGCCACTCCATCAGCCTCAAGGTCGGGTTGAACGTTGCCCCTGTTTCCCCGCCTCCACTGACACCTCTCCCCAACCTTATCCACCCCTCCAGTCCTCTCACGACCCATCGCAATGCCCCTCGCCCCTGCAGCGACCCCCCTCCTCACCCAGCTATGCCTCCTCTCCTTGCCCTAACCTCACCAGGTCTCAGGGTGTCAGGAAATGATGGATGGTGGGCAATTAGTTTCATCCGACGCTGCCCTGGATTCGCTCCTGTCCTCTCCATCTCCAAATAAAACAATGCCGTCATATAGGAGCATCATGCTGCTGGCCACCAACAGGCTAAACCAAGACCAATACGGTAATGGGGACAATGCTCTGCTTTTTTTAATAAGAGGAAGAATTTGTACCAGCAATCTGTTCCCTAGATCTACCTGATAAATTAACAGTATGTTCTAGATTTCTAACAAACGTTTACCAAACATCAGTGATCCTCTCATACTTCTATAGAATAGAATAAAACACCTTTATTTGTCATAAATACATATACACGTGTACAGTACAACTAAGATTCTTTCTTCGCATATCCCAGCTTGTTTTTGGAAGTTGGGGTCAGAGCACAGGGTTGGGGTCAGAGAGGGTTAAGGGCCTTGCTCAGGGGCCCAACATTGGCTACATGGCACAACCTTTCAGTTGATAGCCCAAAGCTCTACCCAGTAGGCTACCACTGTCCTATTAATTTATTTACTTAATTTATAACTCTGGTTAAAGGGCTTCTAAAACTGGCTTTCTTGCCTGTTTGTCATTGATTCTGTTCTTTTTGCTGTGAGCTAAGCAACAATCCTGCTCCTTACAGGGCAGACTGCTTTTCTTTTACCAAAATCGATGTACATATCAGAAGGTGAGACAAAAAAAAGATAGTTCCTAGTTAGTTTCACAACTAGTTTAAAATGTGTAAGTAAACAATTCGTTTCCTTATTCTTTTATTTTAATACAAACAAAAATTGTCTGTTTGTGCCTAAGTGGCTATGGGTCACCATTATGAATGCGTGTATATCCTTCAGAGAAATCTGTGCCAGTTTTTTTCAGCGGTAGATTATATAAATGATTTAAAAGTAATTATAAATCAATCAATTTACTTAAAAGTGTTAATTGGTGTAAGATTCAGCTAATTTACCACAAGTACTAGCTTAGGACAATTTACATTTACAGCATTTAGCAGGTGCTTTTATCCAAAGCAACTTACAGTTGTGACAGTATACAATCTAAGCAACTGAGGGTTAGGGGCCTTGCTCAGGGGCCCAACAGTGGCAACCTGACAATGGTGAGGCTTGAACCGGCCACCTTCTGATTACTGGACCACTACCTTAACCACTAGGGTACAGGGTACAATTTTTCCCTTATACTGGGCTCCTATACCTTTGGCTGGGTAATGTGAAAAATCTCCTAGCAGTTTATGAATAATAACATGTTATTAAAAAAGAACAATTAAAGACTTAGAACGGACAGTGTATGTGCACAAATAGTAACCCCAGCAACAGCAATACCAGTCAAATAGTGCCAACAATGTTTTCTTTTAAATATCCCAACAAAACTTGGGAACGATCATAGAAAGATGTTCAAAGTTTTGCTTCATTTACTAGCACATCATCATTAATTCTCTGAGATTAATTATTTATACACATTATTTGAAAGGCATGCTACTACCATCCCGCTCTGAATCCCAAAAGACTCAGACATGAGCAAGAACCAGAAAAAGACACAGAGTAAAGTGAGGAAAGGTCAGTTCTACTGTTAACACTAACCAAACTATTTGTAGCACTTGTGACTACTATGTCTGACAAAACATAACTACCATGGCACCTATGCTAATGTTAGCAATACACATCACCCACACTCCCACACCAGGCTGTCTAAAGACAAGGGGATTAGACTGACGACTGAGGACAGGAAGATGACGGAGTGGACGACGGTGGAACGAAGCGACACATAACCCTGCTTAATGACGACACTTAATGAAGCACAGAAACCATATACGTGACAAACGGACTACACTTACCACCATCACGCGAATCCACTCAAAGTGCCAAGAAGCCAAAATATCCTCAAGGATATGGCTTTCCGGCAGACGGCTATGGTGAGAGCCCGGCAGCTTGTGGACCAGAATAAATTGAGATCTTTTTAAAAGTTGGGTTACAGAAAATAACAAACATTAAAGGGTACTGAATGATACTGATAATATTGACGAAAATACAAATCAGAAAAAGTTGGGACAGTCTGGAAAAAGCAAATAAAATAAAAATGCAGTGTTCCTTACATTTGCTTTGACTTTTATTTGATTGCAGACAGTTTGAACCTGAGATATTTCATGTTTTCTCTGCTCAACTTCATTTCATTTGTTAATATACCTCCATTCCTGCAACAGACATTTCAGGCCTGCAACACATTCCAAAAAAAGTTGGGATGGGGGCAATTTAGGGCTAGTAAGGAGGTAAAAAAACTAAATAATGGTGTGATTCCAAACAAGTGATGTCAACAGGTGATTGTAATCATGGTTTGGTACAACAGCAGCATCCAAAAAGAGTCTTTGATGAGCAAAGATGATCAGAGGATCTCCAGTTTGTCAAGAAATGTGTGAGAAAATTATTGAAATGTTTAAAAACAACGTACCTCTAAGAAAGATTGGAGGGGATTTGCATATTTCTCCCTCTACAGTACCATAATATAATTAAACAATCAAGGAATCAGGAGGAATTTCAGCGCATAAAGGCCAAGGGCATCGACTTTTCTGGGCTCTGAGGCATCTAGGATGGACCATCACACAGTGGAAATGTGTATTGTGGTCAGATAAATCAGCATTCCAGGTCTTTTAGGTAATTTACACTTCTGTGATGGCAGCATTAATACAGAAAAGTACATTGAGATCTTAGAGCAACATATGCTGCCTTCAAGACGTCATATTTTCCAGGGATGTTCATGCATTTTTCAACAAGACAGTGCAAAACCACATGCTGCACACATTACAAAGGCATGGCTGCAGAAATAGAGGGTACGGGTACTGGCCTGCCCTGCCTGCAGTCCTGACCTGTCCCCAATAGAGAATGTGTGGAGAATGTTAAAATGAAAATGCAACATTAATAACCCCGTACTGTTGTACATCTTAAGACGTGTTTGCAGGAAGAATGGGACAAAATAAAACCTGAAACACTAAATTACTTGGTCTCCTCAGTGCCAAAACATCTTTTAAGTGTGGTGAAAAGGAATGGCAACATTACAAAGTGGTAAATGCTTTACTGTCCCAACTTTTTTTGGAATGTGTTGCAGGCCTGAAATGCAGGAATGAAGGTTCATTAATAAATGAAATGAAGTTGACCAGACAAAACATGAAATATCCTTAGGTTCATCCTGTCTGCAATCAAATAAAAGTCAAAGTAAATGTAACAAACTCTGTGTTTTTTATTATTTGCATTTTTCATGCTGTCCCAACTTTTTCTGATTTGGGGTTGTAAACAAAAATAGAATAAAAACCTTAACTCGGTGAGTTTTGTATAGTAACACAATGCTTCTATGTATCTTATTATTTTTGTTTCCATCTTTTTTACCCATGTTTGAAATGCTTTTCCTGATAGTGTCTCCCAAATTTAAAAGGAGACGGAAGGAAAGGAGGGAGTCAAAACAGTAAAAGGCATTTTTACAGTGTGAAGCTTTTCATTTTTCAGAGGCACAAGGAAGAAAGGTAAAAAACCAAAAAGCACAAACTTTACTTGTTCCTCTTTATGTATTTTTTAAGCCTTGGAGGGAAAATCTCGAAGAAACACATACCCAAAGAAACACATACCCAAAGAAACACATAGCAAATCACAAGCTCAACAGCCTGAAACATGTTTTCCGTCACAGTTTTTCAAAGTATTAAAAATAATCCTCACTGCACTCTTTAGTCCAATTACATGCAAGCATGCAGTTATCGTCCAGATCAATCCCGTGTCTCAGGTCCACCAAGCTTACATACCGCCCTGTGTGCTATCTGAAGATAAGCTTATCCATCTGACATAATTGTGCATAAATTGGAATCAGATTGGTAGCATTTCATTGTGCTAGGAGGTAAGTATTTATTCCCCCTTGCTAATGTGGCCCTGTTAGGGCTTAGATGAAGAAAATTTAGAAACCAGTAAAACATGACAGGAAAGGGCTTTCACAAAAAAAAAGGAGCTATCTGGTGTGGCTATGAAATAGGTGTCAGGCTTGTCAGCAGGCCCAGGGGTCATGAAAATGGGAGTGTGTTGTTACGACACCCCAGGGCTCTCAGACTCAGAGATACAGCATCAGCTATTACCCAGGATGCACCTGCCGGGGCATCGATAACCGGGCTGTATTTATCATGCAGCCCCAGCTGCTCCCAACAGTCCATTAGATGATATTCTGATTACTGACTGTCATTTCTAATGGAAGTTGGAGCAGAGTATCTGATCTTCATCCACGGCATCGAAGCAACAATAAAAAGACATGTATATATATGAAAACACAGAAATATAAAATAACTAGGATTTATTAAGCAATCAATAACCAGTGAATTGTAAATACTGTGCCACTCACTTTGGTTAAACTGGGAAGTTTTTACAATGCTATTAAAAAACTAAAGGTGTTATTTCCTCTCAATTATTCACATCTACCAATAAAAACTGAATATCTATACATATAGTTAAAAGGATCCTGAAAAAGTCTGAAAAAGGTCTTAAAGAGTCATTTGTAATGCAAACAAGAATACAGTAAAAAAAAAAAAAGTTCTGAATACAGACAAAGAAAAGTAAAAATGTATATTTTTTTAACCTATGTGAATGTATTGTGACACCTCAAGGACCAAGAGGTTTCTTCATTTGGTATTAATTTGGCCTCACTGGACAGAACTGCATGTGTCCAGTATAAAATATTTTTCCAAGGGCAAAAGAGAAAATCTAGCTGCAGCATTATTGGATGTAAAGGCTCCTTTGTCATGCTGCATGACCTACTCATGCCTCATCTTCTGCTGATGGACAGATGACACTCTCCTTAAAAATTTTCTAACCATGTTTAACTTTTGCCATAATACATGGCACCACACTTACTGAACACCACACTACACTGCTAACACCCCGGACTACACACTGGACATATTATTTATTATTTATCATTTGCACCTGCACTGTACACAACTGTCATACATACTGTATATATCTGCACAATTATTTACCTGTATATATAGTTATTTAGCAGCATATTTAGCAGCAAGTTATAGATATAGCTGTATAGTTATTTACTTTACACATCTTTATTATTATTATTATTATTACTGTTATTATTATAATAAATACTTAGCTAATCCTATTCTTATTCATATGCTTATTATTATTACTATTATTACTATTATGTATATAGTACTACATACATAACCATAATACCACATATGTAAATAGCTATAGTTATAAGTATATATTAATCATAAATATATAAGTTTACTGATATTCTCTGTTTTCTACTTGCACTATTTCTCTTTGCTACTATTTGCACTTCTGGTAGATGCTAACTACATTTCGCTGTCTTGTACCTGCACTGAGCAATGACAATAAAGTTGAATCTTTCTATCGATTTGAAAATAAATGCTATATATTTGGTTCCTCGTAGTCCAAAAAGTTCCATAGGTCCATAAAACCAAAAATGTTTGGGAATCATCCAGGTGCTTTTGCAAATGTTCCTATTGGATAGAAATGATTTCCTGTTGGCTACCATACCAAGAATCATATTTTTGCCAAGTCTCTATCATATCATGAAGCCATGAACACTGACCTCAGCTTAGGCGAACACTTGTTTTTTCCAAACATTGTCGCTGAGCCTTTGGAAATATTTAACAGGTCAGTCACTACTGGGTAGATTCACAACAGTTTCACGTTTTTTATTATTTGAAAAGTATAAATCTAACTGGGTTTTGTAATGTTTTCCAGACAACCATAATAACATTTTGTTTTCTCAGGCCTTCTAGAATGATCCTGTGGCATAAAGTGACTGTAATAACTTTAAGGTCCAGGGTGAGAGAGATTTCTGTTCTACAGGTTAAAATCACAGTAGCAAAATTGGTTAAGCAATTACATTTGTTTTGCATTTAAATTTTAAAACATTACTTTTAATTTTAAAAAAAACATTTGCTTTGTGTAATGTGTTTGTTTAATGATTTTAGTGATTGTTAAATGAATACTATATGAAAACCAGAAAGGTGTCAATTACTTGTCTCCCTTGGCTTGCTCAAAAGGGGTTTTTTTGTCTGTTGGTCCTGGATTCTGTAAAGTTGCTTTGAAACAATGTCAGGAAAAATGGGCAAGCGTAAGGATTTGAGTGACTTTGACAAGGGCCAAATTGTGATGGCTAGACGACTGGATCAGAGCATCTCCAAAACTGCAGCTCTTGTGGGGTGTCCCCGGTCTGCAGTGGTCAGTATCTATCAAAAGTGGTCCAAGGAAGGAACAGTGGTGAACCGGCGACAGGGTCATGGGCGGCCAAGGCTCATTGATGCAAGTGGGGAGCAAAGGCTGGCCTGTGTGATCCGATCCAACAGACGAGCTACTGTAGCTTAAATAGCTGAAGAAGTAAATGCTGGTTCTGATAGAAAGGTGTCAGAAGACAGTGCATCGCAGTTGCAGGGCTGTTTTGGCAGCAAAAGGTGGACCAACACAATATTAGGAAGTTGTTAGAAGTGCTTTTAATTTTCTGTCACTAGATTCTTTGGGTCATGTTTAATTATTCTATAAAAAGGCCATGTAGTGCAGTTGCACCTCTGCATTCAACAGACAGAACAAGAAAACACACACACACACACACACTTACAAACAGCTTTTAGAGATGTAAGGAGGTGTGTGAGAGTTTTAGTAAGCCTGTGAGCTCTACATGATTGCTATGTGTATCTTATCTAGAACAACTCCTCCCAGGGCTGTGTGAACGTCTACGCTGTGTATTACTGACTGTGAATCTGTTTGTAAAGGAGAATTGCTCCAGTGTTCAGCCATGCGTGCAGACTTAATCTCGACTCTTTCTCACTGGTTCTCCGCATGTCTTTCAGCTCTCTCCCCTAGGATACAGAGCCTATCATCGAGCTTTGGGCTTTCACACAAGCCCTGGAGCTGATTAGACTGATAGACACTCTGGACATGAATCCACACACCACTGGGCCTTTACAGTAACTCACAGCTTAGCTCAGTACCATCAAATAGTGCTCAGTTTAAAATCAGATGGTCTAAAGGGGGGAGTGGAAATGTAATGAATGGCCAGTACAGTATGAAATGTACAGTATTGTTATTAGTAATAGAGGTTATACCTGTCTAAAAATAAGTGCAGGGGTAATATTGTCCTATGATGGTAATTTGAATATACACCAATCAGCCATAACATTAAAACCACCTCCTTGTTTCTACACACACTGTCCATTTTATCAGCTCCACTTATCATATAGAGGAACTTTGCAGTTCTACAATTACTGACTGTAGTCCATCTGTTTCTCTGCATACTTTGTTACCCTCCCTTCATGCTGTCCTTCAATGGTCAGGACTCTCCCAGGACCCCCACAGAGCAGGTATTATTTGGGTGGTGGATCATTCTCAGCACTGCAGTGACACTGACATGGTGATGGTGTGTTAGTGTGTGTTGTGCTGGTATTAGTGGATAAGACACAGCAGTGCTGATGGAGTTTTTAAACACCTCACTGTCACTGCTGGACTTAGAATAGTCCACCAACCAAAAATCTATCCAGCCAACAGCGCCCTGTGGGCAGCATCCTGTGACCACTGATGAAGGTCTAGAAGATGACCAACTCAAACAGCAGCAATAGATGACCGATCGTCTCTGACTTTAGATCTACAAGGTGGACCAACTAGGTAAGAGTGTCTTATAGAGTGGACAGTGAGTGGACACAGTATTTCAAAACTCCAGCAGCGCTGCTGTGTCTGATCTACTCATACCAGCACAACACACACTAACACACCACCACCATGTCAGTGTCACTGCAGTGCTGAGAATGATCCACCACCTAAATAATACCTGCTCTGTGGTGGTCCTGTGGGGGTCCTGACCATTAAAGAACAGAGTGAAAGGAGGTTAAAAAAGTATGCAGAGAAACAGATGGACTACAGTTAGTAATTGTAGAACTACAAAGTGCTCCTATATGGTAAGTGGAGCTGATAAAATGGACAGTGAGTGCAGAAACAAGGAGGTGGTTTTAATGTTATGGCTGGTGTATGTCCTGTTAAAGTGTATGTACACCTTTTACTTCAGCTAATATTGGGACGATATTTAATTTGGACTGTGTTTTTTGTACCGTTATATCATTTTGCTAACTGAATCTGGACCATTTACAACTTAAAACATAATTATAATTTTGGTACATCCTTACTGGACTCTTGCTGCCAATAAACCAACACTCCATCTTCCAATTAACAGACAAACAGTTTTGCATCAATTTGGAGCCTCTTGTTACTCTACATTCTAAAATATGGTTAATGATTATATTTATTCACGTTAAGCATCAGCATTGTCACTATACGATGCACAATATATTTAAAATCTAATGACCCTTGAGAAAACTGGAGATGCAGACAACTGTTAGACAGCTGTACTGACATATTGACTATTAGTCCTAGTCTCCTAGTACCGATCCCCACTGCTCCTATTTAAATCCACACATATGTATTTGGCATGATTTAACAATAATACCGCCATGCGCTGCAATCTCATTATCACCTGGGTAATTACCTGCCATTCCGTCTGTGTGTTTACTTTAGTTTGGCGGAGCAGGTGTTAAAGATGTTTCGGCTGTTATTATGCCGCTTGATGATGTCTTTGGTGAAGACAGTGAGTTCTCTGGAGACATGGTATGTGCACACACAAACATTGGCATAAGCCTGGCAAACAGTGGGGAGGAGGAGTATTCAGCAAACACATGGCTCAGTCATTTGGCAGGAAAAAATGGCTTAATTTTCACTTTTACGTCTATTGTAGGAATGGTGAGAGGGAAACTTCTGCAGGCGTGTTGGCAGATGCAACAGCGTAAAGAGTTATTGGGTTCATAAAGCTATAAATTATGTGGGCAACATAAACAGCAGTCTGGATTCTTCAGAATCACATCTGGTGAATAAGAAAAGTTTTTAGTGTCAAGCACCACCATTAAAACTAAATCTGCAGGTTTGATATAAAGCCTTCATTTCACCCGCAAAGGACTTTGATTAAATCAATGTGTGTGCAGACAGGTGACAAATTAAAAGAAAAACTAAACAATAACTATAAAAACATGAGTGCAGTTGCTTTCTGACAGGTGTAGTGTATAATAAAGTTAAGCAGTTAACATCCCACCATGCTTTGTGTCATGTAAAATAGTTTACCTTCATTTTAAAACTAAATGACAAAATAACTGTGTTTAGTGGTGAGAAAACCAGACATAGGTCTTACAGATGTGCAAAAAACATTATATGGGCAGTTGTTGACTAGCGGTTAAAGTACTGGATTAGTACCTTGTACCTAGTACTTTGTACATAAACTAGTACCTAGGGCAAGCCGTAACCTAGCGGTTAAGGTACTGAACTAGTAATCAGAAGGTCACTGGATCAAGCCCCATCACTGCCAGGTTGCTGCTGTTAGGCCCTTAAACAATGCCCTTAACCTGCAATTGCTCAGACTGTATACTGTAATTGTACTGTAAGTTGCTTTGAATAAAGGCGTCTGCTAAGTGCCGAAAAAGTAAAGTAAAAGGAATCCGAAGATTGTTGGTTCAAACCCCACGACTTCCAGGTTGCCACTGTTGGGCCCTTGAGCAAGGCCCTTAACCCCTTAAGCGCTTAGACTGTATACTGTAAGTCGCTTTGAATAACTGTGACTGCTAAATGCTGAAAATGGTAAAGAAAAAATATGATCAGATAAGTCATATTGTCAACCAGTAGGTGAGAGCAAGTATGAAACACTAAGAGAAAGGTACAGGCTTTAATATTTGAACCCCACAGTAAAATGGTTTAGTGTACTGTGGTATCTGTGGAAGGGGGGTGGTTTAGGGGTTTGGATCTACTTATCCATTGTAGCATGGATATAAGTAAATTTGCCTTTCAAGAAAATCAACACACAAGCTCCCAAATGCCATATTGGCATAATATACAGGCTCTCAACATAGATAATTTCTGATCAGAGTATGTGTGATCAGTGAGAGAATATGAGGTAAACCAGAATCATCAAACTAGTTACTAGTTAGCTCCACATCTAAAAAATCCTGCTGGCATTTTTAAATAATCTAAGATTGGCTACATATTGCACTATGAAAGTTGTAAAGACCATAATGGTTTACCCTATGTAGTGCACAGATGTAGCTAACAGAAGGGTATTTGTATTCATGATATTGGGGTCTATGTCTGAGTGCATAGATGATTTTGTTGGTACTGTGCATTACATTTCAGATATTTACTCTCTGTCCTTGTTAAATGAAGCAGTTGTAGTCTAGCTGTTAAGGTACTTGACTAATAATCAGAGGGTCACTAGTCCTACCACTGCCAGATTGCTGCTGTTGGACCCTTGAGCAAGGCCCTTAACCCTCAATTGCTCAGAATGTATACTGTCACAGTACTGTAAGTCGCTTTGGATAAAGTTATCTGCTAAATGCTAAAAATGTAAATGTAAAGAACTGTAGAGAATGATGTATCATTGTGTTATAGTTGTCTGCGACAGTGAATATGCAGAGTCAATGGAGTCAGCTTTTATTAATGATGGATCTGCTTATCTGTGCACTGTTTCCCCAACAATTAACACTTACTGTTAACATGTAAATATTCTGCACTTCATTGTTATTCTTATTAATATAATTTTTCATGCAGGCCATATGAGCCACTGGATAGGCTTGATCCATACTACAGTATACTGGCAGAAGCAGAATATATCCCTTCACTCAGCTGTCCTCGTCAATTAGCACAAAATTTAGAATTTAATTGAGAGTGCGCAACTGATTTCTATGCTGACTCAGAAAAAAGCCAACTTTCATGACCGCCCAACAATCCGCTAAGTGAGAACACATGTCTGAGGCTTAGGTCCTCCCTGTGAGGGGTCCTACGTCCAATGGGAAGCAGGTGCACCACTTTTTTGCCACGTAATACCCCATTTAGCCTCACGGCCAAAGGTTATCCAGCTAATAGCTGCCTGGTGCAGGGTGGGGAAGAGCCGAGCACGAGGCCAGGCTGAGACATCTGGGACGTATTGCATATACTTGCAACATGTGCTTCAGGTTCAATTAAAATGAGGCCTTGGCACATTTATTCATCCTTTTTTTACTTCGAAACTTTCCTCCGGTAAAAAAGGGCCTCCCCTGACCTGACCTTAATATTTTACTATTTGAGCAAACAGAAAAAGTAATGAGAGCATAGGGTCGCTTTCTCTAAGGGAGAGAAAGAATGAACGATGAGGAACTCCACTTACATGATTTGTTCACCCTAAATTTACAGTGAACCTAACCATAGAAAAGGACGGTGTCAAAGGAGTCGTAAGCAAGACAGGTGAAGAGAAAAGGGAAAAAGAAATAAGAGAAAAAATAAAGAAGATATATATTTTCAATTCTCCAGACAGCTGAAATAAAACACAGCGGTCAGGAGGGCAGAAATATGCCAAATGTGTGCAGAGTTAGGGTGCACGTCTACTGTAGGTTTTCTTTTCTTTTCTACAGGATTTTTGGTAAGCACTTAACATATTAATGATCCCAATCAGACTTCCTAAACTGCAAACATTTAGTTAGAGTTAAAACCTCACAAGTGACGCACACCCTGTGAATAATGTCTGTTTTCTTATGAATCTGGCAAAGCAAATGAACACTAACCAGACCTCCATATTAGAGTAATTGTAATTGTAAAACAAACTTGATATACACCATCCAGATAAAACAAATGAAAATGTGGGAACAATCACCACATGCTGATACAAGTTGAAGCCTAATTTTCTTGAACTTCAAGCCAGGTTCACCCAATCACACATGGCATGATTCAAAAAGCAGCAGCTTATAATTAGTACCTTGAACTTATAGTATTTATCTGTTGTCTCAGAGCAATCTGGAATGTTTTTACATTACATTAACTTAAACAGTAATGAATCTGCTTGTCTGACTTAAACAGTGATTCCAAACGTTCTGCATTCTGCAGGAAAAGCTACATGATACACATGGACTGTGGAGCTAACGTAAACTGAATTCACCCCTGGTTTCAATTTAAATGTTCCTGAAGCTTGAAGCAAAATTCTGAAATGAAAATGTGAATTAATCTGTTTTCTCATTAATTATTAGTACATGTAAATCCTCAAAATATCATCCAATATCAAATATTATAAAAGGTAAAGACTACAATACCCATAGCGTAAAGCTGTTCATAAATGGACTGGCATTGTGTTGTGCAAGCTGATATTTTTGTAATAATGGTAAATGGAGTATAAAATCATTGTGTATATAAATGAAATGCTATGATGTATTAATAGCTTTCAACTGAGGTACATAATAGCACAGCGTATACCCAGTAGAATCTCTGACGGTGAGAAACTTAAGCATGGCTTGAACACAGCAGCCTGTGTCTTAAAATGATCCTAAATTCATTTTAAAAAAGGAAGAACAAAATGTAAAACCTTTTTATACTCTTTATTATATTACATACTTACCATGGTTCCAATGTATCCAGCTCAGCTAAGCATAATTGGGCTTTTTTTTTTACTTAGTATTTAACATTTTTCACAAGTGTGTGACAACATGAGTGGAAATCTAATTAACTGATTCATTCTATCAAACAAAATGTAGGGGGACGGGAGATTTGAGATTTGAGAGAGCTTATAGTCTGGATTTAGCGGCATCTGATATCCACCTTTTTGGACGCTCAAAGAAGCTTTAAGGGGAAGAAGACAGCGGAGCGTCAGTGACTATGCGCTCTACCAAAAACATTGTTTGCTGTTGAGATTAACATGGTACGATGCTGGGAAAAATGCATCACAAAGGAAGGCGACTATGTAGAAAAGTGATGTAATTTGTTTTTGAAATTCTTAATAAATAGAGTTTTAAAAAAATGTGAAAACTTTTTGAAGAACACTCGTATAAATTTTGTAAGCCACTGGCAGAAGAACATTTTGTAATGTTTGTTAAAGTGAGGTGCAGACCAAAGCCTTTAACATTGGTGTTTAACCTTAATACTGAACTTGGTGCTGAGTAAAAATAATTCCCTACAGTCATGTTCCAAAATCTAGTGTCAAGCCTTCCTAGAAAAATATTTTCAGTGATCACATTACTAGCTGTTTAAACAAGGAAAAGACAAACATCTTTTTGCAAGCTAACTGCAGATCTGTGCCAGACAACAAACATCTATAATAATTACCTTGTCATCTCTGTCAAAGTCATCATCCTCATCCTCTAGAAGATCCTCTAATGCTTGCTAGTGAGCATTAAAATACAAAAATATAGAAAAATAGAATTAATTTCATGTAAATATAATTAACATATTTACATATTTAAAGTAAATAAATAATTGTACATATTTTGATATGAATTATGTATTTAAATCATCAACCTTTACTATATATTTACCTTTATTCTCCTTAAGGTAGCCTTAAACAGAACGTGAAATGAAAATCATAAAGCATTTTGTTCTGAAATTTATTTCTGTTCAGTGTATTTTTATTCTATAGTAGCTGTGATGTGAGATTAGGTCAATTTGACAAAATTAATATTTTGTGCATGCACGGTTTCGTAACCAAAATGCAGGGAAGAGCTATTACATTGTAACGGAAGACGGCAGATAGTGCACGTCAGAGAGAGCGTGTGCTAGTGTGCAGCTCAACTCAGTCAGCGTGGTGGAGGAGAAGCAGCAGCGCAATTGCAATAGGGAATCCGAATTGATAAACAAATTAAACCCATTTGTACACTTATTTAAAATAAAAACCCTGTAATTTGTGATCCAAGTGCTCGACATCACCCCACAATTGCAAACCTGGAGCACATTTCTTTTCCTATTATAAATAAAAAATTCTGCTTTGAATTCTTGGCCCAGAAATACAAACTCATTGGATGTGCTGCTAATTTTGATGCATTAATTTACCATGCTAAAGAAGCCAATACTAAGGTTCAGCTATGAAATTCAGGCAGTGTGTTGGCAGAAATATAAAGAGTTTATTTCGGTCAATTGAAAACACCCCATCAAGCATGTGCGGCCCCTGGGAGCCAGAAAGGAGTCTATATCACATGTCTGTTTTCATTGCCGGAGGAGGGAACACACATAGATCGTTATTTCTCCTCTTGTGGCTCCTCTTGTCAATCAGACATCAAAAGTTTCAAGGTCATGTGTATGCTTTTTACATAAGGCAACTTCAATGTCTAAAAATGCCTGAAAGCTATTGAGAGGAACATTCTTTCTGATCATTCTTTGGCTTTGCATTTCCCACAAATAACTTTTTGTGACATCCAGAAATGACTAAATAAACAATAGCTTTGGTTTCTTTGTCTTTGTTAAAGAATGAGTGTATGGCTGCCATAAGCCTCTTATGTAAATGCCGCTAGCAGCAAAACAAAAGCAGGATTCAGGAGAGATGCAGGGACTGCTGGGAGTGAACTGATGATGTTTTGTGGTAAGGGTGAACAAATGTACCAAACAGAAGTATGTGGTTTCAATAGAAAGGGCTAAGAGGAGGTTAGTCTCAGGCATTAGATAAGAGGCAACAATAAATCAGGCAAAAAACATAAGACAAAGGCATTTCAATACTGAAAGTACAGCTGTGTGAAAAAAGTACAAGAAGTCATGCTTTGCAGTCTGGTCTTTGAGTCTGCATTGGCAGCAGTCCTAGCCATACACGGTGACATCCATCTTGCCAGGTTAATGCACTTTTTCTCCCCTCTGCTATCACCAAAGCAAGAACTGTGCTATCTGTGCTTTTAATTCTAACCTTCAGCGTGACAGGTGCGCTGGGAATAGATGCCCAAACCCGACAACCCGTCCGACATGAAGATATAGACTTTCATTTTTTTTTTTACCCCCATCCCCTCCTCTTGCTCCTCTTTGAAATGGAAGACATCTCTAGCGTCTCCAGCTGCTCGGGGCACGGTCCTGTTTTGTATGCGGTGCGTGGATGAGGGGACCCGGGAGAGCCCAGGCCTGGAAGGCTGATAAGGACTCTCGCCGGATCACCTCCAGCCCAAACAGCCTCTTCACAGCCTGTCAGAACACGGCTGGTCAAAGCCAGCGCTTGTTCTCATGCCAGCATTGGCTGACTCTGGCCTGACCCTTACAGAGACGGAAGGCAAACAGTGGTAGATTGAGAGGAGTAAAAGCTCTCATTAGAAAGAGTAAATCCTGTTGTTTCTGATTAGATTTTATTATCTAATACAGTTATTAGGCTGGTTGTATAGATTATTGGTAAAGCTTGAGAATTACTGTTAGAAATATTTATACAAAACTTGAAATATCAATGCTTTTATTACACCAAAAAATGTGGACATCACTAACTGGCCTTAACCGTAAACTAAACACAAAGATACACTGGGGTGCAACCTTTAGCCTACTTGCCATGAAACTCACATACAGTGGATTCTGGTGGAATCTAATTTTTTTTATAAGGCCTTAAAAGCCTGTGACATTATTTAAGTAAAAAGGTTTGACCACGACACAAACAACTATCAGCTAATTTTTGATTGCCAAACAATTTTTCAGCTTGTCCTTTAACTTTAAGCTCTTCTGGTTGTCCCTTTCACACGGTAATGTTTTAAAATCAGCTGTAATGTAATGTATTGACGTCTGTTTCCACCGGCACCATCCCTGTAATTTCCCAAAAACTATACAAGCAAACTGATAGTTCAGTTTTTCAGGACTCATGCTTGTGCTTACATACACTGATCAGCCATAACATTAAAACCACCTCTTTGTGTCTACACTCACTGTCCATTTTATCAGCTCCACTTACCATATAAAATCACTTTGTAGTTCTAAATCACTGACTGTAGTCCATTTGTTTCTCTACATACTGTTTTAGTCTGACCCTGTTCTTCAATGGTCAGGACCTCCACAGGACCACCACAGAGCAGGTATTATTTAGGTAGTGGATCATTCTCAGCACTGCAGTGACAATGACATGGTGGTGGTGTGTTAGTGTGTGTTGTGCTGGTATGAGTGGATCAGACACAGCAGCGCTGCTGGAGTTTTTAAATACTGTGGCCACTCACCGTCCACTCTATTAGACACTCCTACCTAGTTGGTCCACCTTGTAGATGTGAAGTCAGAGACGATCGGTCATCTATTGCTGCTGTTTGAGTTGGTCATCTTCTAGCCCTTTATCAATGGTCACAGGACGCTGCCCATGGGGCGCTGTTGGCTGGATGTTTTTGGTTGGTGGACTATTCTCAGTCCATCAGCGCTGCTGTGTCTTATCCACTCATACCAGCACAACACACACTAACACACCACCACCATGTCAGTGTCACCGCAGTGCTGAGAATGATTCACCACCTAAATAACACCTGCTCTGTGGTGGTCCTGACCATTAAAGAACAGCATGAAAGGGGGCAAACAAAGCATGCAGAGAAATAGATGGACTACAGTCAGTAATTGTAGAACAAAGTGCTTCTATATGGTAAGTGGAGCTGTCAAAATGGACAATGTGTGTAGAAACAAGGAGGTGGCAAAAATAAGTGGCTTGTAGTGAAAACACTTCTACAAAGATTTGACACATATTCGGAGATTTAGTGTAGTGACAATGGCCAGTCGCTCAATGGACAAATCGACGCACTTGGAATAGGGCACTTTATCCACCTTTTACTCTTTTTCTCTTTCACACATACACACACATACCTGCAAACTTACAGATGCTTGAGATTGGCTAGCATCATTTCGATCAATAGAGGAGACAGAAATGCTATCCATGCAACATAAACATGACCAGTGATGATCTTTTGAACTTCTGGCCTATAAGAACACTTGAAAACCATATTCAAAGTTTGTGTGTATGCAATTCAAACCAATTAGTGTGTAATAATATTATGTAATATACTGTATAAACAATTCACATGAATTTGAAAACTTGCTAACATAGTTAAAGGGGTAAATAATACAGGTTTAGATTCAGTGCTGATTTGTGCAGTGCAGACAATACGTTTCTTCAAAGCTAAGCTATACAGAGCAGACACACTTATCAGAAGACTGCTGGGTGCAGTTCAGAAATCTGCCATGGTCATGTGGTCCCAGAAGTCGAAACCTTGGCATAGCTATTCATCTTACGACTTATATTTGCCTCTAATCTGACGCGCTGTAAAGACCCAGAGGATATTCTTTTAAAAACATAGTTTCTGTAAACAAATCCCCAGCAGCAAGAAACGGCCTCATCAACAGCGACGGCAGCAGCCATGACAAAAAACATCCAGATGAAATTCGTTGTTGAGAAAGCTCAGGTACAAAAGTTCAAGGGATGAAGTGTAGGAAGCTGCCAAAGTTGCTTCTTGCCTTGCTTCAAACCTCGTCTGTGAGTGACTCAGAGCCATTGTGGCACGGGGGAAATCAGCGGGGCAACAAACGCTGCCAGTTCAAAGTGACGTGACCTTTTGATTTTGTCACCTGTCAGGGGCTGGCACAGAGAAGTGCAGATATGTCTGCCAGACGTACCAGATTTAATGTAATGCTGGTGGAAGCACAGCGTTGTAAGAGATGCTGGCGCTGAGGTGGATTAAAGGCCTAAAAATCCACTCCCTTCCTCTTCCTCATCTTCCTCTTCCTCATCTTTGGTCCTGCCGTCACACTGCCTTTTTGTGCGCCGTCCCAATTGGCCCAGCCCACAGCCAGAGCGCCAGACTGAGAGCAACATTAGCATGAAGCACCTCTAGGATCACGAGCGCCAGACAGGCTCTCGTCGAGTTCCTCTTTATATTTCAGCGTGCCGTGATTGACACTGGAGGTGGGCTTGACAGGCTCTCTGTTTTCCCCAGAGCAGCCCACCTGTACCAGAAAACGGCAAGGAAAAACACAGCCTATCCTTTATTCATGAAGCTCCATCCAAGAGGTTTGTTTTTGAAATTACACAAACAATGGAAGAAACAGACAAAGCAGAGCTCAAACCAGACAAAACGATAGAGAGATAAAAAACTTTAAGTATCTGTTTACCTCAAGCACCATGTAAAACAACCACAGCTCATTACAAGTCATAAAGTAAATATAGACTTACTTAAAATAACAACAGCTATTTTTAGACCTGGTAAAACATATACGATGTCTTTTATCTGGAGACACTGGCTCTTTTTCTGGCCACACGAGATGATGGCATCTCATTTCGAATTGAAGCCAGACTGGAAGTTGGAAGGCATGATGGACAGATGACGAGTTTCTCCCTGAGAACAAACCTCATGGGAGATAGAAAGGCTTCAGGTCTTTCAGCTGGCTGTCTACATCACTGTGTTTTAAACAATACAGTGTATGTACTACAGTCACTATTGGACAGTTACTACACAAAATCCTACTATACAACACTGTACTGTAGTATAGAGTAATATAAATCATGAAAATGAGGACTAAAAACAAATATACTTGGTACAGATGAAACCATGTTTTGTTAGTATATGTAGTCAAGAGAAGATGAGGGTTGTCATATACAGTGTATCACAAAAGTGAGTACACCCCTCACATTTCTGCAAATATTTCATTATATCTTTTCATGGGACGACACTATAGACATGAAACTTGGATATAACTTAGAGTAGTCAGTGTACAGCTTGTATAGCAGTGTAGATTTACTGTCTTCTGAAAATAACTCAACACACAGCCATTAATGTCTAAATAGCTGGCAACATAAGTGAGTACACCCCACAGTGAACATGTCCAAATTGTGCCCAAATGTGTCGTTGTCCCTCCCTGGTGTCATGTGTCAAGGTACCAGGTGTAAATGGGGAGCAGGGCTGTTAAATTTGGTGTTTTGGGTACAATTCTCTCATACTGGCCACTGGATATTCAACATGGCACCTCATGGCAAAGAACTCTCTGAGGATGTGAGAAATAGAATTGTTGCTCTCCACAAAGATGGCCTGGGCTATAAGAAGATTGCTAACACCCTGAAACTGAGCTACAGCATGGTGGCCAAGGTCATACAGCGGTTTTCCAGGACAGGTTCCACTCGGAACAGGCTTCGCCAGGGTCGACCAAAGAAGTTGAGTCCACGTGTTCGGCGTCATATCCAGAGGTTGGCTTTAAAAAATAGACACATGAGTGCTGCCAGCATTGCTGCAGAGGTTGAAGACGTGGGAGGTCAGCCTGTCAGTGCTCAGACCATACGCCGCACACTGCATCAACTCGGTCTGCATGGTCGTCATCCCAGAAGGAAGCTGACACACAAGAAAGCCCGCTAACAGTTTGCTGAAGACAAGCAGTCCAAGAACATGGATTACTGGAATGCCCTGTGGTCTGACGAGACCAAGATAAACTTGTTTGGCTCAGATGGTGTCCAGCATGTGTGGCGGCACCCTGGTGAGAAGTACCAAGACAACTGTATCTTGCCTACAGTCAAGCATGGTGGTGGTAGCATCATGGTCTTGGGCTGCATGAGTGTTGCTGGCACTGGGGAGCTGCGGTTCGTTGAGGGAAACATGAATTCCAACATGTACTGTGACATTCTGAAACAGAACATGATCCCCTCCCTTCGAAAACTGGGCCTCATGGCAGTTTTCCAACAGGATAACGACCCCAAACACAACCTCCAAGATGACAACTGCCTTGCTGAGGAAGCTGAAGGTAAAGGTGATGGACTAAACCCAGTTGAGCACCTGTGGCGCATCCTCAAGTGGAAGGTGGAGGAGCACAAGGTGTCTAACATCCACCAGCTCCGTGATGTCATCATGGAGGAGTGGAAGAGGATTCCAGTAGCAACCTGTGCAGCTCTGGTGAATTCCATGCCCAGGAGGGTTAAGGCAGTGCTGGATAATAATGGTGGTCACACAAAATATTGACACTTTGGGCACAATTTGGACATGTTCACTGTGGGGTGTACTCACTTATGTTGCCAGCCATTTAGACATTAATGGCTGTGTGTTGAGTTATTTTCAGAAGACAGTAAATCTACACTGCTATCCAAGTTGTACACTGACTACTCTAAATTATATCCAAGTTTCATGTCTATAGTGTTGTCCCATGAAAAGATATAATAAAATATTTGCAGAAATGTGAGGGGTGTACTCACTTTTGTGATACACTGTAAGCTTACTTTATGTTTAGTAATTGCTTGTCCTGTTCAGATTTCCTGATTAAACATTTTCTTGTTGCCCCACTACTGAAGATATAGTTTAGTAGTTTATTTTTTTTACCTTTGTTTTATATTCTGAAAAATAGTGAAAAAATCAATAAAAAATAGTACATTAAAAATGGCATTGCAACTAGTTGCATTGCAGCGGTCAGGGCACTGAATCGGATGTAAACACATATTTACATCAATATTATTCTTTACATACCATTCATATTCTTCATTCACATACTTATATTTATATAGTTTTGTATATATCATCTGTAATTACGCTATTGCTGCTATTATATGTATTATATACATTCATACCCACATCATACCAATGGTTAGGATTACCTATATCATTGTTATATATTGTTATTTATCTCTTCATCACGGCACCTGTTAGTGGATGGGATATATTAGCCAGCAAGTGAACATTTTATCCTCAAATTTGATGTGTTAGAAGCAGGAAAAATGAACAAGCGTAAGGATTTGAGAGAGTTTGACAAGGGCCAAATTGTGATGGCTAGACGACTGGGTCAGATCATCTCCAAAACTGGAGCCTTGTGGGGTGTTCCTGGTCTGCAGTGGTCATTATCTATCAAAAGTGGTCCAAGGAAGGAACAGTGGTGAACCGGCGACAGGGTCATGGGCGGCCAAGGCTCATTGATGCACGTGGGGAGCGAAGGCTGGCCTGTGTGGTCCGATCTAACAGACGAGCTACTGTAGCTCAGATTGCTGAAGAGGTTAATGCTGGTTCTGATAGAAAGGTGTCAGAATACACAATGCATCACAGTTGCTGTTCATAAGAATCTACTCGTTATTGTTATCAATATCTATATGTTGTCTATCTATCTACCCATACCTCCATCCATCCATCTATGTATCTATCCTTTAACATATTGGAGCCCTGCCTAGGGTATATGTTCACATGTTGTGTTTTGGTTCCAATTGATAAAGTGTTGGCAAAAAAAAAAGAAAAAAAAGAAATGTGCCTGTGATGGATTGGTGTCCTGTTCAGGGTATGTCCCGACACATCACTACCAGGGTATATGTGCAAAAATGTAACTTGACTAGTGTTGTTTAGTTCATTTCTGTTGTATTTAATTTTTGTTAAAATGATTGATGATTAAAGGAAGGGATTTTTTAAAATCTATAAAATGAATAAATAAAGATTTAGTCACTTTTTATTAGAAATTGCACCAATTATCTTGTTGTAATAAAATGTTTTAATATTTACATATAATAAAACAAATGAGAAATAGTGCTTACTTAAAACTAGACCTTATTATTATTGTACAGTTCTTGGTTAGTACTCAGGACACCACACCCCTAAAACTGGGGCTTTGTTAATATGTAGTGTACTTGGTTTGTAAGGATATTTTAATCTTTAATACGTTATTAACACATTGTTTACTAATTACTCAAAAATACTTAAGGTAAAGTAAGGTAAGTAAAAAAGTCATAATAATGGTGTTTTACATGGGTAAATACTTTTTTCATTAAGAAATGGCAGACACATCATTTTAATGGCTTACAATCAAGTTGTGGAACAAAGGAAATTTCAGGTGTTAATAAATTGAGTGCAATTAAATCTTTTGTGTTTTTTTTGTTTCAGTTTTCTTATCTATTAGCCTGATTTTCTGCACAATGCTTTGTTTCAGTTTGCATAATACAGAGCCAGAAAAAATCAAATTAAACACAAGCACTAAAACTGCATTACCCCTACCCACAAAGCACTGACAAGGTCACTAAGAAGATGTTTAATTGCATACTGGCTGGTGAAAGAGATGTCAGGATGTTTCTCCAGCTTTGACAGTATTTGCTATAATTAACATTTCCAAAACATCTGGTAAAGTGTTTTCCGGGCCAGTGGATTCAGCAGCAAGGGTCTTCCGGGGGCAGCCTTGGGTCCTGCTCCTCTCCATTCCAGCTGAGCTGTCTAACGCTTGACTAAGCCCAAGTGGATGTCACAAAGCTCTACCGAATCCTTCCAGGTCTCCAAACAAATGGAACTGCAGACTGAGGGTGAAGGGGTGGTCAGTGAAGGCACTCAGATCACAGTCTCTTTGCAGGGGGTAAGCTGGCCACTGACAGGAAATGTCAACCTCCTATGGGTTGCCAAGTTGGTGATATAAAGTGAGTGGATTTCCATTACTCACCAGTAGGAGTCTTCACTATAACTGGTGTATTAACAGAGTAATGGTGGGTCTATCCACCATATAAATCACACAGTATACTCATTCACTCTTTTACACCTATGGAAATTTAGAGCCACTAATCCACCCACTGGCATGTTTTTGGAGGTGAATACATAGGTTGATAATAAGCTTACTTTAATAATAAGCTTACTTTTAAGTTCATGTGCTGAACTTGGTAATCCTTCTTCCTAGATTACCAAGTGGAACATGGGTAGTGCTAAAAATAGTGCAAAAATAGACTGTCTAGATAAAAATACATATAAAAAATAACTGTTTGTTTCCACTTTTGATGGAAAGTTTTGAATGTGAATTATTAGCTGCATCATTCTGTACCACACTGCTTGGTGAAAAAGTACCAGTGTTTTGATGTAGACAGTGATGGTCTTTACCGTATTTGTTCTCCTCATAAATTCTTAAAAATCTACAGGCTTGGTGAAGATTTTTACTGATGATTGACACACTTGCGCAAGTATTTTTTTCAGGCAATTCTTGATCATCGACTGGCTTGATTCAGAAGTCATGATGTGTTCGAGTAAACTCTAAAGCTGGTTCACATCCCCTCTGAACCCATATTGAACATTCATATACCACGGCTTGTGAAAGAAAGAAACTAAATAGACCCGCCATCATCAGACCATTTCACATTTGAAAACCCTAGTTTAAGAGTATGCTCCAGTGTTCAGAGCACTGTCTTCCCAGATGGTAAAATAAAGCCTAAACAATAACAAGCTCTGACAGAGAGGTCAGGTAATTGGTGGAAGGGTGACATGCAGATCACAGAAAATAATACAGGAGTCAGAGGTCAGCTGACTACAGGTTAAGAGTCGAGCTAACATGTCAACCATTTAGGTAACAACCCTCTTCAGGAAAATGACAACTGAAAGTGGTTACTTTCTAAATCTGGTACTGCTTGATCATATGATAACATATACTGATTATGCAACTGCATATTTTTTTACTTATGATTCCTTTATTTGAGCCCTGTTCTAATCTTGAAAATTACAGCTTTAAAATAATGTTAAAACTGTTTTACACAAACATTGTAACATAATTAATGTTGTATTTGGTTCATTGTGTCTTTAAATATGTGCCCCTTTAGTCAAAAGAGATTTTGTGAATTCAGGCACCAATTTTGGACACAAAGGTGTTCAGAAAGGATCAGAAAGGTCTGGTTTGAGTGGGGTTGAGGTCAGGAATCTTTACATGCCACTTGAGTTTCACCACACCAATCTCGTACTTGACATGCCTTTATAAACCTTGCTTTGTCCACAGTGGCACAGTCATGCTGAAACACAAAGAGCCTTTCCCAAACTGTTGTCAGAAAGCTGAAAGCATACAGACTTGCCAATAGGAGTAAAAGACTGAGTGAATGTTTGATATCCTGTGATGAACTGGCATCCCTAACTTGGATTCACTCTTTATTTATTAGTACCTCATAGCTCCAAGGTTCCTTGTTTAATTCTTAGGTTACTGTCCTGGCGTCTCCATGGATTAAAATAATCCGTGGATGAAAATAAATTTAAAAAAGAACAAAACACAGTCGCTCAAGAGGCAAAGCAGTCAAATGTGCTAGCTCACCACAGCGGAGACCTGAAGTCATGCCTCTGTGGTGCCACTGGCTTAGCTGAGCCCTCTACAGACACAATTTGGCATGTCTGAAAAAAGCAAGGCAGATGGATACAGTGACTTCTCATGTGTGACTGAGGTACCAGCATGAGCATCAGAGAGGACACAGGGTGCTTAGTGTGTACACATACATTTGTGATTTATTCATCCCTGTAACACTATGTGCAAAGTGGGAATACAGACAACAAGCTAATCTGGGGCATCACACACTCTTGTATTCAATCTTACAACTACACCAAGAGTAACTTAAAGTAGCCAGTTCACCAATCCACAAGCAATACACCACGACCAAGCCAACATGGTATAATTTTAGTATATTATAATTTTACATTTTAATTTTATAGACAAAACGTAATTTATCTACTACAGCATGTACTATATTCTTACTTATTGTACACAAAACACACACACATACATTAACACACTCATACAAACCTCTTGTACAATGAAGAAATGCTCAAATTCCTTCCCATGGAGTTCATAATAAAGTAACTTCCCTTTCTAAATAACTGGAAGAGAAAGTAGCCAAGCTCATCAGTGGGTTTTAGTTTAATGAAAAGCAGACCACATGTGTACAGTGTGTGTGTGTGTGTGTGTGTGTGTGTGTGTGTGTGTATTTGTTTATTGTGTAAGTAAGCGGAACTCTCTCACTCCTGCCAGCTCTACGAGTGTATCGTCTGTTGTGGTTACTGTCGTCAAAATGCAAAACAATGAAGCGTAAGAACGACAGAGAGAGGTTTAAAGGATTGAAAGTTTATGAGCGTGACCCTTAACTTTCAGAAATGTTCATGTGGTTTCCATCTACAGATCCAAGTAGTGTAACTTCTGATCTGATACCTGGTACTGAAACCCTGACACCTGACCTGATTGGGTTGCGCAAGTAACAAAAATAAAAAATAGCATATTGACTAAATGTGTGCAGTAGATAATAAAATGTTTATTACATATAGTACTTTAAACCGTGATATTTCGACAGGTGTGTGTATGTTTGTGTGTTTGTATGTATGATTGTATACAAGTATGTGTGTTTGTATATGTGTGTGTGCACGTATATATGTATGTATAGAAGTTTATTCATATACATATGTGTGTTCATGTATGTATGTATGTATCAATGCACGTATGTGTTAGTGTGTATCTGTGTGTATGTATGTATGTATTTATGTATATATGTACAGTGTATCACAAAAGTGAGTACACCCCTCACATTTCTGCAGATATTTAAGTATATCTTTTCATGGGACAACACTGACAAAATGACACTTTTACACAATGAAAAGTAGTCTGTGTGCAGCTTATATAACAGTGTAAATTTATTCTTCCCTCAAAATAACTCAATATACAGCCATTAATGTCTAAACCACCGGCAACAAAAGTGAGTACACCCCTAAGAGACTACACCCCTAAATGTCCAAATTGAGCACTGCTTGTCATTTTCCCTCCAAAATGTCATGTGACTCGTTAGTGTTACTAGGTCTCAGGTGTGCATAGGGAGCAGGTGTGTTCAATTTAGTAGTACAGCTCTCACACTCTCTCATACTGGACACTGAAAGTTGCAACATGGCACCTCATGGCAAAGAACTCTCTGAGGATCTTAAAAGACGAATTGTTGCGCTACATGAAGATGGCCAAAGCCACAAGAAGATTGCCAACACCCTGAAACTGAGCTGCAGCACAGTGGCCAAGATCGTCCAGCGTTTTAAAAGAGCAGGGTCCACTCAGAACAGACCTCGCGTTGGTCGTCCAAAGAAGCTGAGTGCACGTGCTCAGCGTCACATCCAACTGCTGTCTTTGAAAGATAGGCGCAGGAGTGCTGTCAGCATTGCTGCAGAGATTGAAAAGGTGGGGGGTCAGCCTATCAGTGCTCAGACCATACGCCGCACACTACATCAAATTGGTCTGCATGGCTGTCACCCCAGAAGGAAGCCTCTTCTGAAGTCTCTACACAAGAAAGCCCGCAAACAGTTTGCTGAAGACATGTCAACAAAGGACATGGATTACTGGAACCATGTCCTATGGTCTGATGAGACCAAGATTAATTTGTTTGGTTCAGATTGTCTCAAGCATGTGTGGTGGCAATCAGGTGAGGAGTACAAAGATAAGTGTGTCATGCCTACAGTCAAGCATGGTGGTGGGAATGCCATGGTCTGGGGCTGCATGAGTGCAGCAGGTGTTGGGGAGTTACATTTCATTGAGGGACACATGAACTCCAATATGTACTGTGAAATACTGAAGCAGAGCATGATCCCTTCCCTCCGGAAACTGGGTCGCAGGGCAGTGTTCCAGCATGATAATGACCCCAAACACACCTCTAAGACGACCACTGCTTTATTGAAGAGGCTGAGGGTAAAGGTGATGGGCTGGCCAAGCATGTCTCCAGACCTAAACCCAATAGAACATCTTTGGGGCATCCTCAAGCGGAAGGTGGAGGAGCGCAAAGTCTCGAATATCCGCCAGCTCCGTGATGTCGTCATGGAGGAGTGGAAAAGCATTCCAGTGGCAACCTGTGAAGCTCTGGTAAACTCCATTCCCAGGAGAGTTAAGGCAGTTCTGGAAAATAATGGTGGCCACACAAAATATTGACACTTCAGGAACTTTCACTAAGGGGTGTACTCACTTTTGTTGCCGGTGGTTTAGACATTAATGGCTGTATATTGAGTTTTTTTGAGAGAAGAATCAATTTACACTGTTATATAAGCTGCACACAGACTACTTTTCATTGTGTCAAAGTGTCATTTTGTCAGTGTTGTCCCATGAAAAGATATACTTAAATATCTGCAGAAATGTGAGGGGTGTACTCACTTTTGTGATACACTGTATGTAGTGAGAGTATGTATGTAATAATGTATGTATGTAGTGAGAGTATGTATGTAATAATGTATGTATGTAGTGAGAGTATGTATGTATATAATGTATGTATGTAGTGAGAGTATGTATGTAATAATGTATGTATGTAGTGAGAGTATGTATGTATATAATGTTTGTATGTAGTGAGAGTATGTATGTATATAATGTTTGTATGTAGTGAGAGTATGTATGCATGCATGTGTGTGTGTGAGCGCATGTAAAGAAATGTCGCCTTGATGGCAGCATATGTCTTTCAGAAATCCCAGTATATACCTCTGCATTAATGGTACCTTTAAACATATGAAGGTCTCATACGCACCCCACACCTTTACAGATGTTGGCTTTTGCACCTTTTGCTGATAATAGTCCAGCATCTATTTTTGGTCTTTGGTAAGGAGAACTCAGCATCCGTTTTTCTCATTACATGGTGAAACATGGACTCATTTGACCACAGAACACGTTTCCATTGTCTTTTAGTTCGTGTGAGATGAACTTGGACTTAGAGGGCTTTAAGACACCTCTCTCACAAAGTTTGGTTGGTGATCAAAGATCCATCATTGCTTTCCAGACTGAGCATTTGCTTAATTATCTTGTCACTAAAGCTTATTTTGTAATAAAAAATACAACTTTAATTTAATTTTGTATTTTGCCCCATTCCAACTATTGTGTCATATTTCAAAAAAAAATACAATCAAGCTGATCAGTCTGTACTTTTTTTACTGATTGACTAATACAAGAATATTTTAAGAATATTAACAAATCACAGATTTTTTTGTTTTTATTGCGTTTTACTAAATGGATCAACTTTTCAGTTTGCAGTTTTAGTAGGAGTCTGGTTCTGAATTTTTGCAAGCAATGTCGCCATCTATAGGAATCAATCAGGAGAACTGCAGCGTTCAAAGGCAAAGGAATTAAATCTAGATGTAAACTTCAATTTATCTTTTGTGATTTGTATTTGTAATTAAAAAGAAAAAATCCTCTCTCAAAAATGTAGATTTTGTGAAAATGTAGCTCAAAAGCTTGTTTCATTTAAAGTTGAATTCCAGATGCTTTCTTAGGAATGTTGATAGAACAACTTATAAAAGAAGAGAACTAGAGAACGTTTCTAAATGCAAATTATTACAAAAAAAATGTATTTAATTTTGTGTGTGTGTGGGCACATTATACATAGGGCTAAATATCTGTAAATTAAATTGATGAATTATGTTCAACATATTTTTGGTATTTTCTTCTAGATTCATGATAAATCCTATGACAAATATTTTAAATGTATATCTTCCTGTGTCATTTAAAATAATGTACTGAAACCTATTTACTTTATTATGTATAAACTCATTCTTTTAAATTTGAAAATGCAAGAATGAGTGCATTAAAAAAAGAAGTGAGGCACAGATGAATCGGGAGTGAGGGGACACTTACCACATCTCTCTGTCGATTGTCCTTTCCTGAAACAATGAGGACGTAGTTCCAAGCCAGGAGCAACAGCAAGGCCAGCGGGATCATGTACAGCTCGAAGTTCCACACCACCAATACGAAGAGCTGCACATATACAGATAGAGACGGAAAAACAGAAACGAAAGACAAAAAAGATCAGAGGAAAGATCATCACCTGAATTTCTCAATAATCCTTTTTTCTATATTAAACAAATTCATTTCATCTCATGTTTCTTGCCTCCTGCCCAATGAACCAGACCGTGACCAGTATGAAGAGGTAGAAAAACATACAATAAACTCTCTTATGTTTGTACAACTATAACTTTAAATAAATAACTTAAATAGACATACAAAATTCTAAAAACAAAATACATTTAAATAAAATTTGTTATTTAAATAGTTAATTTATTGTATTAATGAATCAAACATTTATTTAAATCCAATTTAGAAAACAGATTAATGGCAGGTAGCAAAGAGAAAGTTAAAGTTATAATACACAATGTACGACGCATTTGTTTATTCCTCTTTAAAATGTGACACGGCTCTAAAACTTTCAGCTATTCCACCAGTAAACTAAAAACTACATTTTACAATTTATGAAACTATATTATAATCAGTCCCTAAAATTAAAAACAATTAAAAAAAATTATGTATTACAAAAGTATAACAAAAATTACACTTGAAAACTGAAACTAATAATAAGAATAGTTTATATGGAACTTCCATATTTATTAACTAAATTATTTGTATTTATTTGTTTGCCACTGGCTGGAAACATTGGGCACAAGATATGAATACACAGTGGACAGGGCGCAAAACCTGGAAGCAATTTAGAGCAACCAAAGCACAGTCTGTATGTTTCTGAAAGAAAATTTAACCCAGTTCCCCAGGACCCATATTCCCAGATATCTATATGAGATATATTTTTTTAATATTTTATTTAGATATTTAAATGTAAAGTCACATTTAATAGTAAAAAAACTAACTCAGATTCTTAATTTAAGAATGCAGATAATAAAAAAACAACCCTCTAATAAACTTAGAGTAACTTGTAGCAGTACTTATACACAATGTATGTTCACATTCAAACCCTGAACAGACCACTGCTGAACTGAACCTTGTGCCAGTTACCACTCACGGCTTTAAATGACCAAATGTTTTCACCAGTTAATTCACCAACAATCAGAAGCTGAAGCAGTACAACAGTCATACATGCTGCCCCACCGCCCTTTAAATGTTATTTCCATAAATAAAGCAGTCATTATTGTTTAATGTAAATACTGTAAATCATGATGAACTTTGTGAAATCTGCTGTAATCATTTCTTAAAAATTCTAATGAACCGCTATGGCATCAAGGACATCTGAAAGAATGCTCTTCTTTTCAATTAGAAGAACCAGACAATAAAAGTACACAAGTCACAACTAGGTACTTCATCTCGCCTCCCTTGTATTAGCTATTAATCAAACATCACATGTACAGAGAGAAATGTAACCACTCATCAAAAAAAGATTAAAATGTTCACTCACTGATTATATTGTAAAACACATTTACAAGTAAATATGAAACACAGCAGGGTGTGACAATTTCACACACCCCGGATAATAATGAAGGTGGCGGGATGTGATAGCTAAAGAGTTAGGATGTGTATCACAGTGCATATTAACACGGTGTTAATGTAATATTGCTCACAAAATCAAAACAATAGATTGTTGTGGACAGTTTTCAAGTGACAAATTAAATCTGGTTTTATAGTCAACCATGAAAACACTGTAGTGCTAAGTGGTCTCCTACTGATGACCCTGACCTTCCTCTGTTAACAACACACACACACACACACACACACACACACACACACACACACAAATAGAGAGAGAGCAAGGTGGGAGTTCAGGGTTACAGTGATGGGGCAGCAGTGTGGTCATTTAGGGCTCTACTACCATTATCAACACACACACACACCTGCAGAAAAGTGTACAAACACTAGTACACACACGAACATATAGATTTGTGTTTTATATGTGTAGAGCAGATATACAATAAACTTTTATGAACAATGACAACTAGTTCAAATGTTTAAATACCATTATTTAAAAATCTAATTTTATTTTATTTTAATGTAATTCAAATATTTCATGTAAAATAAAACTTAGATATAGATTGTTTAAAGCTCTTGGTTATGTATCTAGGTTAGTTTGTTACCTTGTTCTTATTAGTGCTATTACAGTTTGTTTTATTAGATTTAACTATTTTTTATTTTTACTTTTTTTTTTAAGTGTTTTGGTTCTTTCTATAAATTACATTTTAACATGTTTTATTTTTATAATTTTTAGTTTTAGTATGTTTAGTTGTTTCAGTTTAGTAGTTACTGCTTTTAAATGTTTTATGTGTATTTTTTATTATTTTCTATTTTTTGTCAAGATTTAGTCTTTAATTAGTTTTTAATAGTTTTTGTGTTTAGGTTTTTATATTTACATTTCAGTTTTAGTTTTATTAGTATTAGATAAACTAAAAAATTAAGTCTAAAATGTATTTTGTTTATTATAATATAATTGACTTGTTTGAGAAATGGTTGCAGTAGGTTTAGTTTGTATAGAATCAAAGGTTTAGTTGTAGTTCAATTTCTTGTTTATTCATGCAATGTGAATGTTTTTTTATTTGGCTACTTGTTTAAAATTGTACTTGGTTTGATGTAAAAATTGTGTAAAAGGAAAAGCTTTGTGTAGTAGAAGAGAAGAGAAGAGAAATAAATGGTAATATTAATGGTATGATGATGAGAGTGTAATGGGACGGCATGTCGTAACAAGGAGAAGCATTCCTGTTTACTGCCTTTTTATTTTCTTCTGTTAATAAAGAGGTGCTCAAAACAGGAGGAATCATTTTAATAATTCAACAATGTTTACAGGCAAGCAAACACACACACACACACACACACACAAACATTTTCTTTTTCTTAACATCTTTCTGTTCCTCTGTTGGAGGCTTGAATAAACTCAGCACTGCTTATGCAGTCTGTAAAATCACTCTGGTTTCTCTGGCACACCCACTCCTGAACTGTGGAAAGATGTTCACCATCTTTCTTCTTTTTGTGCTTGAAATTGCAGTGTGCTGCAAAATAAAACACTATGATATTCAATTCAGGAGAACAGCGCTCCAACAAAACCGTTCTGCCAAAGCTGCAAACAAAACACTTTAAAAACAGCCTGAGGTAGAAGCCGCTTTAAAAGACATGAGACGAAATGTAAACCCCTTTATGGATTAAATTAATTTAAATAATTGTTTACATTTGGTTTCAATTCTGATGTAATTCTAAGATTTTAAGATTTTTTGATGTAGTTCTTTTATTGTTAAAATACTAAAGAAATTGATAACCTAGACTTTTAAAGACTTTTAAAATGTATCTACTATTTATCATTTTATCAAATGAAATACTTTTTCCTACACTCTGATTTGGAAATGCTACATAATGTTTAAATCTTTAAATGTTTTTTTGTCCAACTTTATAAGTTTAATCTTTGAATAATTGATAAAACACAAAACTAATTCGTTTTTTATACCTACTAACAGATTTATCTTTGTGACTTACACATTCTCTTACTAACACACAGGGGTCAGAGATGGAAGGAAACCAGAGTTACTGTAGGAAACCTATATAGACAGGAAAAAATACAAGCCAAACAAGCCTGAAAGTATCTAGTAAAATATTAATATTTTTAAATATAATATTTTACTACATACTTTCAAGAAAAAATAAGCTTATCAGTTCTTTTATGTATTAATGTAAATAATAAAATAAGTGATTGTAACACTGTAAATAAAACCACAAAATGAATCATTGTCATTGCAACAAATACCAAAAAAACTGATGGATAAATTCCTTCTTTGTTCTTTGTTAAAACAACCTCCTACTAATATTAAAACACAAATGTAAATCACTCCTCTCAGTGCCTATCGAGTTCTCATGTCTTGGGATTATTTAACCTGTTGCTGGTTGCACCCTCTGGAATTAGTGGGTTTGAGATGGATATTTGTGCTTGATTGACAGGCAGTGTTAGTTGACACCTTGGCCGCTTAGATTGACCCTTCTCTGTTTCTCACAGCCCATGCCCACACCGGGGGCCCGTTTTAGCCTCGACAGACCCCTCACACTGGGGGAAGAAGCACAAACCTCCCAAAATCCACCAGAAGAGGGAAAGGAAAGGTCAGAGTGAAAGAGTAAGGAAACTGAATCTGTGAACGTGGCACTGCAGCTTTGTGAAAGTGCATCCAGGTAGTTCCAAGAAAAGCCATGAACAGTTCAGTCACTCGGTCAGTCAACTCCCTGTGTGGGACTGGACCCAACCTGCACTGTTCTGGTCAGTGCACAGGCTGCCGAAACTGTCCCACCTGCACAGTCACCCAGTGTCATCTCAGTAATACAATATGCACTGCACTGAAAATGCTTTTTCCGTGCACATGGTAGGGGGTCTTACAACTTTTACACCCCTTCCATGGTTAAAAAATGTTATCCCCTTACACTTAGTGGGTATAAAGCAAATTTGTTCCATAAAAAAACAATTGTATTCGGTAACTTCTGTAAAAAGCGTTTGTAAAATAATGATCATGATCACGTCCATTTAGTGATGCTGTGCATTGTTCTTTTGTGGTCATTTTATTAACAAGTGAAATGTGATATTAGATTTAACACTAGATTTAATAAATCTGCAATTAGATTTAAATGTAATTATTTATATTTGTTTTAATATTATATATATATATATATATATATATATATATATATATATATATATATATATATATATACATATGACTTAAGCTTTTCAAATGACCAATTAGTTTTATAAAATTATTTATTAAATAAATAATTCAATAATTATAACTCATTTAATAATTATTAAATCATTTAATTCTAAATTAGTCAAAAATTAACATTTTTGGCAGTTGCCATTAGTTAAGCTTAGTTTTTATGAAGTTATTATATGTCTTCAGAATATACAAATGACATTAAATTAAACACTTTCTACTCTGACCGGTATTATTTAATTTAAATCAATTTTAACTTACTTTAAGTGACCAGTTTTAGTTTTTAAGTTTCTGATTATGATATTAAGAGACTAGGAATAAAATAAATCAATGACTGTGAGGGTCTGGATTTAATGTACACCCACTCAATCCAATTCAAATGATCAGTACGTCAAGTATTTTAGAACTACAACAACTAATAAATAATAATCTGCAATATACCTACAAAAAAGCAACCGACAGTAAATCAAAGTAAGCACATCACCAAAAAAACACACTTACAGAACCCTATCAGTTATTGTGTTAAAATGATACTGGAAAACATAAAATCAGAATCCTATAAAGCACAAGTGTACCTATTTTATTAAAAGTGCATTAGGACTGAATTAACATTAATTATACTTATTTTTTATTAATACTAGTAGTTACTAAGAGGGTAGTAAATGAGCCTACTATAAGAAACACATTTATGTGTCTGCCGTTGTTTGTTTTAAGCCTATACAATTTATAATAGATAGACTTAATAATAGATAATAGTACTCTCCACCTCTGCCATGTGATTAAAAATAAATAATAAACTTAAGCACCCTGTGGCTATTCAGCACACTTGGGGTCCCAGGATTCCACTTTGAGAACTGTGGGCCGAGAGCATTCTTTAAAAAAAACCCAGCAACATTAAAACTTAACTCTAAAAGAAGGAAAACCGCAACATAAAATTAAACTACACATGTATTTAAAAAAGAAAAGTGTAAAAGCTTATACACAGGTAGTTGTTGTAAAAGCAGGACTTTTTCTAAGGAATTTTTAAAGTTTAGCAAAAGCACTTCTGTATATTAAAAAGTCAACATTACTGCAACAAAGTGAAAAAAGCACAACTTGCATTTTAAATACTGATGATATACCGACAAGGGTGATTTTATTTCTCAAATTCATTTAATTGCCTCCTAAATTAGCAAACTATAGCATTATTATATTTAAAAAGTACACGTTCAGCTTCCTTAAAAGTGTAATTGGTACTTTTAAGTCATTGCTTTCTATTAATGCAGTTTCCTATTTAATTACTGCAGCAGTACTTCATTCATTTTAGCACTTTTAACTAGGTTACATCCAATATCAAGGGCTCTAAAAGTCTGATTAGAATACCAATTTGATTTTAAGCATCAGTCATAAAAACCCTCAAGATAAAGTATTAAAACTATTTAGATTTTAGCGAGAACTGTATATAATAGCTAAGTGTTTCAAAAGCTTCTCAATGTTTTTGGAGAAAAAAAAAGTGTACTATATTTTGGCAAATGATTTTAATATCCCTTTGGCACTTGCAGTTCCTGAGTGGTGTACAACCACTTTGGAGAATGCTTTTGAGAATTAGCACATTAAAAGTGTGTTACCAACACACCCCGCAACAGCTCTTCTACTTGGAATGCAGGAACTGAGTCATCATAGTGGTGTTGATTATTTTAAATGGTGCCAACAGTGGAGAGAAATGCCAAATAAGAGGCTGATTATGGATGTCAGTAACTCGCACTGGGTTTCTGGCTGGGATTTTGGGGGAAACAGGCTCCTGTTGAATGATGCTGTACTGCCACCTCCTGGTGTTGAACAAAACTGGAGATTTGTCAGAATGGACTCAACTTTTGAGAGGATTTATTAAAGTAACACTGCAAGTGGTTAAAAGAGCTCGATTTAGTTTAGGTAATGTGTAAGGATTAATAATGCAAACATCAGCACTCAGTAAATAATTAAACTGTAAGTTATACACGATATGATTAATAGTTCAGTACGATTGGATACTCAGGGTTAGGATTCTATGGATTCTGATTTTGATCTTGACGTTTTAATAATAATAATAATACATTAATAATAATGTATGCAACATATAGACAAACCTATGCACTGCTGATTCTGCAATCAGCTAAAAAGAACATGGACAAGTTTGATACAGACAAGGGCTATTTGGTTTGATTAGCGTCTAAAGACCTTGAAACCGCACAAAAGATGAGAAGCAAGTGGGGTACAAAAGACTGGGATACAAAAATATTAATGACAGATTAATTATAACAAAAAATTACCTTTTGCCAAAAAACAATGCTGATAAATTAGAAAGTAAATTCATTAAAAAAAAAAAAAAAACTAAATGCAACCTACTTAAAATACACAGTGAGTCCATGCAAGCACCATCGTATGTACCACAGCAGTAACATATTTGGATCTGTATCTCTGACTGACTGACCACTACTGACACATTTATAACGTTTTGACCATTTTTGTAGTATACTGTACGTATTTATGAATTCTTTCTAAATATCAAATGCAGATAAAGGCTCCACAACTTAAATAACTAATTATATACAGTTGATTCAGAAAGTTTTCAATTTGGCAAACTCCAAGAAAGCTGTCATGTACATTTTACTCAACAGTGGCTTCCATCCTGCAACTCAATTGCGGGCCCTTATAGACCCAGGTATGTGCCTTTCAACTATGAACAATCATTTTCAATTGCAAAGTAAGATGTCACATCTCAAGGATGATTCATTCGTTTGGTTGTTTGTTTGTTCTTTCTTCCTTTCTTTTCTTTCTCTCTCTCTAAAAACATTTTCACTTCAGCATTATAAGTAATTAATTGTTAAAATGGCAATTATATTCATTCAAAATCAAATCCACAGCAAAAATTGCGTAAAAACTTGAATCATTTTTGAATACACTGTATAAACATGCAGTGGGTTTTGACCACTAAAGAAAATGCCTCTAATTTGCATTTTCAAAAGTGTTATTCATTCCAAATATTAAACCTCATAGCTTTGCAGCAACTTTCCAACACAATTACCTGACCAAAACTTCATAGAGCATATATAGGGGCACAAAGACAGTCCAGCATTCAGTAACATCACAAAATGCTTTTTTGTATATGGTAAATTTATACTGGGATTACATGGATTATCAGGTTTTCAAAAAAAAAGCCTAACAAAAAATTACTTCTGGTTTTAGTTTCGTTAAAGGTTTAGATCTTTTATTGCAATAAATGTGTTTGTTCAACTATAATTATTCTTTTTGGTGGGCAGCAAGCTGACGCAGTAGGTAGTGTGTGTGTGGCACACACTTTAGGATCCTGGGAACCTGGTTTGGAGCTCACCTCCAGTTACCGTCTGATGTGAGTTTGGCATGTTCGGCTTATTCTGTGTGGGTTTTCTCTTGGTCGTTTAGTTTTACCACACCAACCAAAACCACACCAGTACCTGGTCTTTAAAACAGTTTATGAGAACAATGAACATTGGTAGCTCAGCGGTTAGGGTACTGGACTAGTAATCATAAGGTTCCCAGTTCAAGCCTCACCATCAAGCCCCACCAAGTTGCCACTGTTGCCCCCCTGAGCAAGGTCCTCAAACCTCAATTGCTCAAATTCTATTCAATGATAATTGTAAGTCGCTTTGGATAAATGTAAATATAAATGTAGAACAAATAAATGAATAAATAAATGAACTGTGGTGAGTTCTAAAGGCCACTGGTACCACAAGCAACAACTTAAGTAAAGATGTGACACAGAGGAAATCAGTGTACGCACACACACAAACACACACAGACACACAAACAAACCCTAGAGCATATGTTCCTCCTTTACTCCCTTTCTCTGGTTTTCTCTCGGACAGGATGGGTGTATTTTATCTAAATGCAAAGCAGGTGAAGGCTGCTCCAGTTTCCTGTGGCAGCAGCTCTCTTGTCTGGGCTCTCCCACTGATAAGAGCCCTACTTTACCCCACATGAAAGCTCCAGGTATCATTTTCTTACCTCCACCTTCCAATGAAGCCCCTTTAGCCAGAACACACACACACACACACTCACACACACATTTGAGTGGCACTCTTATTCCCCCTGCACAATACCTGCACTACTTGCTCCCAATTCAGGACCAAATTGCAGCTAAAGTTACAGCAAATTTGTTTGGAGGAAGAGTTGGTGAGGTTTGGCCACTCTGGGGAGCACACAGAGGTTCAGGGCGGGTAGAGCTGGCATGAAGCGGCCTCTCTGAACCTGACACCGCTGCTACTGACAATGGCCTACTTTCACAGGAGCACAGAGGGGTGGTGGTGTGCTCGGCTTACAGGTGTTCAGAATAGGGGAAGAGTGTGTGGACACACAAACTTCAGCTTTGTAATAGTTGTAGGCAGTGTGGTCGTGAATGGCTGGCACTTCATCAGAGTGAATGTGTGTGTGTGTGTGTGTGTGTGTATACAGCCATACATAAGGGTACTTAAAGTCAGACAATAGGCACAAGGGTTTATGTAGCAAATGTGCACAAGTTCTTTACTTTCCACGATGTACAGATACCAAAACCACAAAACAATAGCAACAAACCTTAAGTGATACACCTCTTTTCCCCTAAACCACTTTCCAGTAACATTCCATATTCCATGGTACCAGTATACTTGGAACATTGGAATATGACTACTAGCAATCATGCCCTAAGCATATCTACACGTTCCAAGCATCAGCTGATCATGTATCAATACTTCTAGTTTAAATTAACAATTGTCTCCCACAGTGTACTGGCCAGACCAAAGTTTTTATTAATCGTAGCTTAGTGAGCGCTCAGGTGGCGCAGTGGTAAAACACGCTAGCACACCAGAAAACTCGTCGGTTCGAATCTGGGCGCCTACAAGAACAATGATTGGCTCGTTCGTAGGGAGGGTGCCAGAGGGGATTCCTCATAACTGCTGCAATTATGACCTCTGTTGACTGATTGAATGCGCCGTTCAGGTGAAAAAATGCAGTCAGCTACTGCTCATGTGTCGGAGGGGGCGTGTGTTGGTCAGGTGGCGCAGTGGTAAAAACACACGCTGGAACCAGAGCTGGGATCTCAAAAACATCGTATCAAACCTCAGCTCTGCCTTGCCGGCTGAGGCTGAGCGGCCACATGAACAACGATTGGCCTGTTGTTCATATGGGCAGGACTAAGCCGGATAGGGTCTCTCTCTCATGACTAATGCAATTACGACCTCTGCTGGCTGATTGATGGCGCCTGCACAGAGATGAGAAAAGAGTGCTCTCAGGGTGTGTCCCTCCGAACACGCAGCTAAGCTGCACTGCACTCGTTAAAGTGTAGGTGATAAGATGCATCCGGCTACTGCCCACGTGTTGGAGGGGGCGTGGGTTAGCTTCGTTCTCTTCAATCAGAGCAGAGATCGGCATTGGTGTAGAGGAAGCATGATGCAGTGGGGCAATTGGACACGCTAAAAGGGAGAAGAAAGGGGAGAAAAGGCATAAAGAAAATATTTTTAAAAAAAGAAGAAGTGGAGGTCACCATTGTAGCTTGGTGTTGGTGCTTACTGACTTGTTTTTATATTCTTGCCATATTAATTCCCACGGTTTTACATTGAGATGTTAATACAGATGTAATCTTTAGGTGTCCACATACTTTTTGCTCCACATGATTTGTGAATAATCTGCTTCAAGTCCTACACTATAATTTTTCCTAAATACCAACTAAACATTACCAAAGATGCGGGTGTGACCTTGTGTTTCTAGCAAACTTTTGACATTTTATTCTCTGGCATTTTCATTCATGTTTTTTCCTTCCAACATCTAAAAAATTGCAGACGAAACGCTGTATCTAAATGTTACCAGATCGATGCAGACAGCCCTTTTTAAACTGTAGCGAAATTAAAATGTGTCAAGCAGCAAATGTTAACGGTCAACGCGGCGGTGCTTAAAAGATGTGTTAACGTCGCAACAGACAGATCCTGTGGCATATTATGCAGTGCCACAGAGCAGGATTAGCACAACTGTCCTGTTAGCATTCAATCACACAGTGAGCTTAGGAGAGGGTGTCCTTTAAGTGACAGCTCAGCTGTTCAATTATACGTTCTGCTTTCTGACACACAGTAAGCAAGAAAGATGGAATAATGTTTCCTATGACTCCTGTATTTCAGTGCATTATAAATGCATTATTAACATGCCATGATCGACGCACTACACCTGGTGATGTCAGCTGTACACCTGTAAACACATTCCTTAAATGACATTATGACATATGAGATGAATTGGAACATCGGATGTGAGCCAGGCCTTCTCGTCCAACACTGGTGCCTTACTTTACAGAAGCTCTTGAATAAATGATCACAGTTTTTTAAAGCCAGACTCCAAATTTACATTTTTGGCATTTAGCAGATGCATTTATCCAAAGTGACTTATGGTACAGTGACAGTATATTGTCTAAGCAATTGAGGGTTGCTTAAGGGCCCAACAGTGGCAACCTGGCAGTGGTGGGGCTTGAACCAGTGACCTTTAGATTACTAGTCCAGAACCTTAACTGCTAGGCTACAACTGCCTACAAAAGACACAAATTCTTGTGGAAAGCATTTTCAGAAAAGTGGAGACTGTTATAGCTGCAAAGGGGTTATAGCTCCAACTCAACATTACCGCCCATGGTTTTGGAACAATGGCAACCTGGCAGTGTCTACATACATTTTACATTTACATTATTTAGCAGACATTTTTATCCAAAGCGACTTACAGTACTGGGACAGTATACAGTCTAAGCAGTTAAGGGTTTAGGGCTTTGCTCAAGGGCCCAACAGTGGCAACCTGGCAGTAGTAGGGCTTGAACCAGAGACCTTTCCATTACCAGTCTAGTACCTTAACCACTAGGCTACAACTGCGTACAAAAAACACAAATTCTTGTGGAAAGCATTTCCAGAAAAGTGGAGACTGTTATAGCTGACCAACTCAACATTAATTCCCATGGTTTTGTCAGGTTATCTTATACTCGGTTGTTCACTTACATTAAAGCCCGTGGACATTTAAATACAAGTACATTCTGAGACTAGTGTAATGTAGATTAGTAAGTTTAGACACTAATAAGACCTGGCCTATGTTTGGCATTCCAATTCATCCCAAAGGTGGAACCATCTCTTTCCTGACTTTACTTTGTGATTTATTTATTTATCAGGATTTACTGTAGCAACAGTGCTACCCACCGAGCCACCATGCCAGGCCCTTACTTGTGTTGCTTGTAAAATTACCAAACTGTTTCCACAAATCTGGCAGCACAATATTGTCTACAATCCAATCCACATAAACTGTTTCAGACCATTTTACACCCTCCATCCAACATCACAGTTGGCACTACAAATTTTTGTTGTTAGAGTTTTCCGGGCATCTGGCAAAAGTTCTACAGTCCATTGACTGTGAGCTTTAAATCTCTTCAACTAACACTGAGTATTGTAAATAGTGATCTGAACCTTAACTGGTAAGACATGCAGGCCTTAATATGTATATTAAAATAATACAACAATACAATTTTCTTTTACAAAAGAATCCTTTAGAGATGTCATACTGATATTGTCATATTTTTAGATCACAAAGTTTGATTTTTAGGCTGTACTCTGCAATTGTAATTGAAAACATTATTTAAAAAGCTATTTAATATTACATATATAAATAATACACATATAATTAGTTATAAAAAAATTGGGTCTTGGGCAAGAGGCAGGACACATCCCGGACAAGTGACCAGTCCATCACAGGGCAAACACACACTCACAACTGGCCTGACTGCATGTGTTTGGAAACCCGAGCATCTAAATGAAACTGACATGGACACGGAGAACTCCAAACTCTGTTTGGAGTTTGCATGTTCTCCCTGTGTCCATGTCATATATACAGTATATGACCCTTTCACTTTCCATCATAGGCCTAACAGAGTGTGTAAGAATGTGTGTGAGAATGTGTGTGTAGCTTACAATGAAGGCACAGATGCTCCTCTGAGGAGACTCCCACTCGAAGCAGCTGTTAATGTAGCAGCCAGTGTTAATAAGAAACATGATGCAGCGCCGCACTCTGTTGAAGTTTTGCTGTAGCAACTGAAACAAAAAACAAGGGACACATTTTAAGTACTGCTTTAGTGAAGCAGGGCACGTTTGTTCATAGCTGTTCCCAAAGTAAACATATTCAATAAAAGCCTAAAAGTTCATAGGTGTGACTAATTAAGGGAAAAAACCTACTATATAGTGTCTTAGTGAGGTGTTGGGCCACTTTGAGCTATTAGAATAGTTTTTAGAGCATAGATCCTACAAGTGTCTGGAACTGTATTAGAGAGATTTCTTTTTAAACTGTCACCCAGCTGTACATGGTATGAACAGCCTTCAGTATAACAAATTCTCATAACAAATGATTATAACACAAGTTAATGTACTCATTACTAGATACAAAACAAATTCCAAAGCCCAAACTAAGTGCATTTTGGCACTCAGCACATGCGTCAGGGCATCTGGCAAGCCGAACGTGGTAAATAAACTAAAACAGTACAGCCATGCTTCTGAAGTCCCAGGCGGATTTTGGCAAACTTTCAGAGACTGAAAAAAGCACTATTGTCCCATGGTATTGTCACGTAGGAATGAAACCAAAAAAAACTGCACCAACTCTAAAAGGCATTTCAATCATGCGGAAAATACAGCCAAGAAAAAAACTGGGACGGCTTTTAATATTCTTGATGTATTTCAGAAAGATGAAAGAAGAACACACGGCCTTGTTTGTTCTCTTTAACAATTTAGAATTAGTCCGAAGTGCAAATGATGTTTGTTGTTTTTTGGTGTCGCTACCAAGATGAAACACAAGATGAGTCTCGAAATGACTTCGAAGCTTTGATCATGGCTAATATCTGCATTACTGTGCCAGACTCTGAGATGCGGTACCTACCTTTTAACTGGGTGTTTTACTGGCTATTTGGGATCAATCAAGTACACATCAATGAAAGGGAAAATGACAAAAAAAAACGACATAATAGTGTGATAGTTGTTTTGAAATGTGCGGTATTACTATGAAATATCACCATACCAAGTGACAGGTTGGTAAAAAAATTTTTGTGTAGGGTTTTTAATTAGTAAGTAAAAATACACTGCACATTGTTAACATTGGTGGAATAGATAAACATGTTTAAAGTTTTATTAATGATCTACAGGTAAAAACTAGGGATGTAACGATACACTCTACCCACGATGTGATACAATTCACGATACTGGGTTCACAATATGATTTTTTCCCCGATTTTTTTAAACAAAATGAAATTGAAAACAAATTATGACAAAGATTCCTTTTATTATTTCTTCTTCTTATTATTAATTATTATTTATATATTTTTTATTAATAATTATTAATTATTATTATTATTATTATTATTATTATTATTATTTAAAAAAATTAAATACCGTATTTGTGCTTATCTTTTATTTATCTAAATAATGAATGTCCTTTTATCTCTGAGGTAGATACAAACTATGCCAAATAATGCTTATTGTGTAAAAAAAAAACTGAAATGAAATTTTAAAATAAATCCAACATTATGTAAATAAATAAATAATACAAATAAAGAAAGTATCCTCACATAAATACATTTGGCTGGAAAATCCCCCTACCTGGCAACTTTGTAAAGTGCGGTTAACCAGGTGAGGTGAATAGCGCCAGTGCCCTCTGCTGTTTAAAATGAATATGGATTTATCTTAAATGAATAACCGGTTCGAATCGTGGCACATGTGCACCGATTTTTAACTGTCTCATGGTGCATCGTTACATCCCTAGTGAAAACACTTCATTCTTCTTACTCGGTGAGTGTGCACTTTTTTAAGCAAGTCAGACTGATTCGACTATGTTGTAAAATGTGTGTGTGTGTGTGTGTGTCAGTGACAGTTCTGATTTAGGCCAGCCCCTCTAATTCAGCCCTTTGTCCGAGAGGGACACACTGAGCAGGCCAACAATGAAGTGCAATGCTGCGGTGCCACCAAGGGCCGAACTAAAGGACGGCCAGTCTGCTCGAGCACTCGCACAACTGACAGCATGACATTTCCATTCAGCCACTTCAGAAGAGAGAAGAGAGACATCAGAGAGAGAAAAAGAGAAAGACAGAGGGGCACAGTTGTCTATACTTTGAGTCAGGGGACTCTCCACAACTTATAGTGTTTATACTGGGGTCTCGGGTACCTGTTTAGAAACTCGGGGCTCCTCTTCGATGTATTTCTGCTCAGTGGGAATCAGTGTCCTGAGACCGGCTTTCACCTGCATACAAACATCGAATTAGAAGTACATAGATTAAAGTCATACTGCTTTAGTGACAGCCGCTCTCCCTCCATTTCACGCTATGACACACAGTCAGGCGCGTCACTCACTGGCTACCTAAAATGGCGGCCATGGTACAGACGTCGTGCCACACACATACAGCCACAAACAAAAGCCTAAGCAGACGAGGCTCGTAATTAACGAGGAAAGGAGGACGAATCAGACAGCCAGTGTTCAAACTAACAGAAAAACAGATAGCGGGAGGGTGACGTGTAAGAGAAAGGGGAAAAAAACAGAGAGGGACTTACAGCATTATAAATCACGTCTATTTCGAGAAAGATGACCCCTTTTGTTGGCCCTGTCAGCTGCTTGCTTTTCAAGGCGTAAGCTTTCCGTTCACCGTTTTGGATCTGTGGAAGAAGGACATGACAGCCGTCTGTCTGGCAATACCCAGCTGAATACACTTGCCGCGCCACCTTTGACCCCCAGCTGCTGCATCTGACAGGGAGCCCAAAACAACTGTGGCGGCTTTGACAAGTACCTGTTCATTACGCCCCGACCACTGTCAGCCGCAAATTAACTATCCTGGGGGATCAGCCCAGGAGCACACGTTACTTTCTTTCTTTATTCTTTTTTCTTTCTTTTCTTTCTTTCTAATCTTCTTGCTTTAGCATAAAAATGTTACTCAGAATCTTTTTATGCACAGTTTTTTAAATAATGTTTTACTGTTTTATTGGGAGGGAGGAGGTTTAAATCCTTTTACACAGCACATTGAAACACTCACACTTAACAGCGGAATGGCGACTTTGCCCAAGAAGTCGGCGCTTCTGTCCCGATCTTCATCGTAGACTGTAACCTCCAGTACTGAGTGGATGTCTTTCACATTGCTGATTACAAAAAAAATAGAAAATAAGTCATTGAGTAATCTTAACATAAATAAAAATCAAGTTAAAATCACTGCTGCTTCCATAAGGAGCATTTAAAATTTAAAGCCTCTATTGTGTGCGGTCTAAAAAAAAAGATGCAGCGATCCTCTGTGTGAAACGCTATCTCTGAAAAGTAGGCTAAAGTGTGAAAGAAATGAGGTTATTCTTAAACAGACGGGCACTCCAAGGAGAGGCTAGATTACCGAAGCTTTCTGTGGGAATTCACAAATGAATTTTCAGCCGGGCAGAGCGAACGATGATGAAAAAAACATTGACGGTACAACCTCTAAATTCCAAACTAATTGGAGATATTACGTATGCCGAGTTAGTGTATGGAACTGTAATTGAACTTGCAAAGGAAGTGTAATTTCATCCTTAGGTTAATCTTGGTCCATGAGGAGGAAAGTGTACTTATATGTAACAACTCTACAAAGAGCTTTGGGTATAAAAACTAAATTAATGTGAATCTTGCAGGATTCATGTTCTGGTTTTAATTGTCATTTTATTGAACACAACAATTAAGTTTTGAATAAGCATCCATTATATTGTAGCTGGAGGATTGAATAATGTGATATCAGCATACTGTAACATTTATAAAAATTTTTGAGTGTATTTATTATTCGTGTAAATGTATACATTATTTACAACTCCATTCTCAGACAAGTTGGCACATTTTGTTTATTCTCTGGAATCTTATTTAACTGAGAAAAGTACAAAGATTTCCAATGTTTTAACTGACCAACTTTATTATAGACAAAAAAATTGGGACGGAGCCATGTTTACCACTGTGTTACATCCCTGTTCCTATAAATTACACTGTTTAATGGTTTGGAAACCAAGAATACAAATTGCTGCAGTTTTGCAGGTGGAATATTTGCCTTTTCTTGCTTGATATGAGAATGCTCGACAAAACTCAAGATAAAAGATAACAGTCCGTGGCCTCTTCTTCATAATGTGCCAATTTCAATAAAAGACAAAAACAGACTACAGACACCGTGTCTACAAAGCCATGCTGTTGTAGGATATTCAAATGGGGACCTGACATTTTCTTGCTAAAACAACCATGGGAAAAGACGTCATCTTGATGGCAGCATGTTTCTCTAAAATCCTAATATGCAGCTACCTGTCAATGGTACTTTTACACATATGCAAGTCCCCCATGCTGACTGCTCTAATGCACCCCATGCCAAATTTTGCCTTTTGCCATCTGAGAGCTCGAAGCCTGGACATCTAACAGTTTAATCTCAGTTTCCTTGGTTATAAAGACTGAGATTTGGTTTAGATTTTTCAATATTTTCACAATATTTTGTACAGTAGATGGTAAAAGATCTAAATCTTACATTAAACAAGTACAGTGAATTAAATAAAATACATTAATTAAATGCAATTTAATAAATTATTTTTTTATACATTTCATATTTCCATCTAAGTTTGAGTACAAAGTGTCATTTCTACCAAAATCGTACTTAAACCAAAACCAAAACCGTAATTACAGTGAATTCATAAAGTAGCTTCATTTTATGCTGTTTTATATTAATAACTAACAATAATAAAGAGAAATTAGAAATATCAGAACAAATTAAAGTACTGACAAAATGCACAATCACTAAATCTGATGTGAATAATACGGGTGCACATTCAGCCACTTACAATGTGAAGACTTTATTCCACTCGGGATTGAGGTTCTTGTACACAGTGTGGGTCTGTAAACGGTCATTGCTGAGCTCCACCACACAGAAGGGGTCACTCTTGCCTGTGAGAAACACACACAAACACAAACACACACACACGTTAACTTTATGTACAAAATCCCATGACTGGTGCGATGCAAAATGCAGAGACATTCTCTAACTGAGAGAATGGCAGAAAGGCTAAATTATATGCACCCTCTCTTAAAGCACATGATTATCATCACTTTAATTAATTAATGTGATTTATTTATTTAGCTTATGTAGTGTTAAGACCTAGTGTTGTACTGAAATACACACAGGTAGATAAGAGCTACAAACAGTGGCGGTCACAGTGCACAACAAGCATATAGCATTTGTTTACCTACACTATATAAAGCTAATGCACTTTTCAAATATTTATAAAGAATTTTCGATTGAAAACATAACTGCACAAAAATCTACAAATTGAAAAAATAATAAATCATACTTTCATTTAAGATTGTAATAATTACAGTAATTCCAAACACATGGGTTTATCGTATGAATTGTATACTTATATTTTTTATGGACTTTTTATAATATTTATAGACTTTTATGGTATTTTTTTTCCTTTAAAGTACAAAAAAAAAGCTAAAGTAATACAATCTTGTTATTATTACAATAACCATGTCAGATGTTATAACTTCAAAAACCATTGTGATTGTTGACCATGATGTTGAATTGTTATAATCATAATGTTCATTTATTCATTAAAAAAAAAGTTCACACAGGTGTCGATATAAACATTTATTAAATACTGTGTATTATGAAGTCAATTCTGGGTGGAAAAATTATTCTTGTTTAAAAATGATTGCATTTTAAATATAGAAAAAACACAAAATCTTAAATTCAGCTTTAAGTTTAAATTTAAAACAAATTAAAAACAATGCAATTAAAAAAACGACAAGTTCTTTTTAAATAGCAAAAGCCCAGAAAAAAGAAGCCATGACACAACAATATTCCAAAACTAGAATAATATAAACTAGGTTATAATATTAAAGCTCATAAAATGAAATTAAAATAAAGAAATATGCGTACATTTCCAGCAGTAATAAAAGACTACTATTGATCTTTTCGGCTTAATGATACGGTGTGACGAGCAGGACATTTATGTTGATGTGCAGAATAAATGCAAATTTCACTGTAATCAATGCCTGTCACACATCAGCTTCAGAAACTCATCAATCATCCACCGCTGGAATGTAGATCATCTGTTAATAATGTAGTTTATGCCTGATATGTATTTTACACTGTGCTTTAGGTTAAATATTCATTATAAAGATGATAATTAGCCTAGTTGGTTTGATTGCATACTGTTTAAATGTAAATGGTAATTATATAGGTATTTATTTAAATCATAAGTCTACTGTATATAAAAATTGAAATATGCTTTTTGTGCATTTGAAATACCCGCAGTGCATGCATAAAAAAACGACCTCAATTCAATGAATTTAGCGTTCTACGAAGGTACACAAGCAATAACCTGAATAAATTAGACATCTCTAAATGAAACTCTTCCAGACATTAATTGTTTGTACACAAACAGTTATTCTGTCTGTGTAAACAGTCTTGTCATATCAGCGTCCTACAGCATTTGCCTGCACGGAACAGCGCAGCGGTTTATGTTAATGCTTAAATTAATGCAAATTGATGAGCAAAAAAAAAAATGCAGAGACAAACTGCGCGTATCCCTATCAGTCCCGCCAGTAACACTCGGCCTCCAAAGACGAACTCTGACCTTGTTTGTGAGGGGGCTGTCTGAGCACATTTCACGCTTTTCGTTGGATGAAACTTTGACTCCCCTGGTGTGGCCACTGTGTGAGCTGCTGAAAATGAGTTCAATCTCATTCTCGCTCCGATTGGACAAGCTGAGCGCAAATGGACGAAGCAGTAATTACATTTTTCAGCCCTGGAAGGCGCCTTTAATGAAATTTACAGAAGTGTACATAAAATATTTATCATATTACACATTCATATTTATACTTAATATGATTTCATATTAACAGTACGATATTTCAGCATCTTGATACATTGTTCTGAGGGAATTGTAACTATCATTAATTACCATAATAGAATGATTTTTTTTAACACGTTTTTTTAACATATTAATAGTTTAATTTCCTTTTCCTTTCCCTTGCTTTTGTACTGCTTTTTCTTGTTAATTTATTGTTATATATGTGAAAATAAAGAGTTATAACATTTTAACACCTCTACATTCACTACTGCTTTATATATAAACACTGATTTATTATAATCTGGAATATTTCCAGTTTTAAATACATATTTGTGATTTAATGGCAGTATTTCAAAACATGTACTTACACTTCTCTGTCTGCAGGTTTAATATTACATGTACTAGAGGAATTTTGGGGTCAGTGATGTATGACAAGTGTCACATAGTTTTACAACACCTACTGTATGTTAAAATGTTTCAATGGCTCACACTACAATTTATTTTAGGACTTTTTTAATTACAAAAAAATCATGTGAGCAACTCTCCCAACAACTGAAAAATGCAAAATAATGGAATATATTTTGGCCTGGTTGTATGTCTGAGACCTATAAAAACATGACATGCAAAAAATGCAAGCTTAAATATGACAATCAAATAAATAAATGAATAAAAATGTGCCCATAAATTATTACCATACGTGGTACAGTTAAAAACAAAAGACAGTGAGGATTCTAATCTTAAAGTCAGTGTCAAATAAAAGGAAAATGTTTCCATTGTTATTATTAAGTCTGTTTTAGCTGGTTAACTTTACCATGTCAGATATCAAGACCCAAGAACATTACAACAATTAAACACTTTTAAATAAAATATTTACACAGTTTTGATATAGAGACAATTTAAGAATTAGAATAAAATTCTATATAAATTTTATTTTATTAATGTGTGGTTGCACCACCTGACATTTGCAATGTATACTGTTCTCAAACAATCATGATTATATTGTTTAATTTCAGAAACAGAAATGTATTTATTATAAATAATAAGACAAATTGGGAACTTTTATGAGAGTGTTTTAAGGATATAAGCTTGGTTGGTGGTCTCCATTCATCCCACTGGTCCGGAGTGGAGACAATCTAGATAAACGCCTCAGTTAATTGCACAGAGGAGCAGGAAGAGATAAAGTTAGAGATAAAGTTAAAGTTAGAGATAGAATTAGAGAGAGAGAGAGAGAGTGAGAGAGTGAGAGAGCAGGAGAGAGTGTTGTTTCCTCGAGTGCAAGTGAGGTAAAACAGAGCATGAGAGTAGCGTAAGATTTCTCTTTTTCTCTCGTCTCTGGCTCTCTTCTTTGTCAGCCTGTATTGAGCTCTCTATTAAAAAAGACACTGTTCTGTGGCCCGTAACCCTGTGCCACGGCTGATTGAGACAGCGGGGTCCAGAGAGAGAGAGAGAGCTGTGCCTCTTTAAGGGGTTTGGGAGAAGAGAGTGTGAAATCAAAGCTCACGAGGCGGCTCTTGTTCCCTTGGGAACGGCGGACTGAGCTGGGAGGTCGTTGTAACGGGTCGGACCTTGGGATTGGTGAGCTGTCACAGTGAGAACCGTGTCTGTGCGTGCTCGACGGGTTCCTACTATTTAGCACATCTTAATTAAGGTGCACCATAACCCTGTGAATTCTGAGAAAAAATGTTTCAGCGGTGACTTTTTGAAAAGTAGAAACCTATTAAACTCCTGGGTTATAAAATGTTCCAAGCGTATCCACGCTCGCCCAAACTTTTTACATTGCTCCTAACTTAAATTCACTGTAATGCTTTATTGTGATGCTTCTTAACTCTTTAATGGTCTGCTCAACCATTATTAGAGTGTAAATACAAAAATAAAAATAAGATGTATTTAAATAATCTTGTTTTGGCCACATCCACTCCTTGGTTGACATGTTAAACACAAAAATATTGGTAGATGGTTTCAAGAAAACCCAAGAAAACAGCCTTTCTAACCTAAATGTCAAAGGGTTAAGTAGTATTTCTATAGACTCTAAATTGACTAAGAGTCATGACCCAATCCAATAGTTTAAGTAGCATTTAAACATTAAATATTAAATAACTGACATAAAATAACTGACATTAAATAAAAGGAACAGACTACAAAATGTGAAAAAAAAAAAAACCGTTATACTAAAACAACCAATTACATAAAACTAAGCTTAAACTTGTTCTCACAAATGAGCACATTTTAATATCTTGTGTAAATCCGTCCAGAAAAGTGGAGTCTGTTATTCGCGCATATTAATACGTGAATTTAAGGTTATATATGTCTGTCATGTTTTAGTCATACGTCCACATATTTATAGCCATATAGTTGTTGTGTTTTTTTGAGGCTCGAAGCAAGAATATCTTATAGACAGGGTGCCAATCCATCACAGGCCATCACACACATATACTCACACTTAGCAAAAGGTTAGAACAGCCAATCCACCTACGGGATGTTTTAGGTGGTTAGAGGAAACCCATGTGAATATGGGGAAACATGCAGCACCGCTCACACACAGCACCCCAGAACCAGTTTCTTCTTTTCTAATGTTATGGGGACGCTTTTCAGAAGACGTGGGTGCAGTTGTAGCCTAGTGGTTAAGGTACTGGACTAGTAATCAGAAGGCTGCCGGTTCAAGCCCTACCATTGCCAGGTTGCCACTGTTGGGCCCTTAGGCAAGGCCCTTAACCCTCAGTTGCTTAGATTGTATACTGTCACAACTGTAAGTCGCTTTGGATAAAAAGCTTCTGCTAAATGCCAAAAATAAAAATAAATAAAAGCAGACTGGTAATTTGGTCTGGAATAATTCAACAGAACAGAAAGACACTCCAGTGTCTCCAATCTGTTCTCCAGAAGCCGGCATCTGCCATTAAAATCGGATAAAAATTTGCCTTTTTAGTGACCCAAACTACACTGGCAAAGCAACACTGGAGGGTTAAAATGACCTTGAGTGACGCATTTAGAGTGTAAGAACCTGATTCCTCAACCAGACAGCAAAATTTGCTGTTGCAATAGCAAGTAGTTATTTCCAATCCAGCTTTCCCAGTTGAACCTGAGCCGTAAGACTCTGCTGTGTTGGGCTAGTATAATAAGTTTGCTGTGCCACATGTGGTCACGTTCTACTAAATTAATTGAGACTGATCCAAAAAGACTACCAGCTATAATACCAACCGAGTACCTTTGGTTACCAATATAGTTTCAGTAGATGCCAATAATTTTTTTGGTCATTACTGAAAAAGAAACAGGGTGGCGCAGTGGCTCAATCTGTAGCACTGTCGCCTCACGGCAAGAAGGTCCCAGATTCGATTCCCAGGGGGAGCAGTCCAGGTTCTGCTCTCCCCATGTCTGCGTGGGTTTCCTATGGGAGCCCTGGTTTCCTCCCACAGTCCAAAGACATGCAGGTGAGGTGAACTGGAGATACAAAATTGTCCAAGACTGTGTCTGATATTAAACTGATGAATTTTGTGTAACCAGTAACTACCTGTTCTGTCATGAATGTAACCAAAGTGTGTAAAACATGACGTTAAAATCCTAATAATAAATAAATGACTGAAAAAGTGTTAAATTAAATTAAATAAGGTTTTGGTTAAATGAAACCAAATTTTATAAGACACCCATAATATGTAAATACAAAAATTAAGCAAATAATACTGTCACACTCTGTAGCATAAACATGATTTTAAATATTACTACACGTTTTTAACCATGTTACCAAATCCAAAACACATCATGTATTATGGTGTCAGTTGTACACTATCTGCTGGATCGGGCTCCTTTCTAAGAAAACTCCCTGACATCCAGCACAAAAACATCTCACCAAAATAAACTCATTTGAATATAACCTGTTCAGACTAAAAAATGTCTCCAGCAATGAGGTCATGTATTTTCTCAGGGACTTGCTAATGTTTTTTTTCTTTTCTTTTGTAATTCAGATGTTCGTTTTGTTTGTGCTAGTGGTGTATTAGGAGGAAAAAGATGGTCTCCGGTAAGCATTTTTGTTAATGGGTCTGACTGTTGTGCTCTGAATAAAAAACAGTGTACCGCGCCGGGTCGTCTGCCGTCTCCTTTCAGCTCATGAATACGTACTGACAGAAACTAGGCCTGTCCACGGTAGACTTAATTAAAAGAATGAATAAATGGAGGACGGACAGAAATGTGGGATAGCATACTTACTGAGCATTTTATTGGGTACACCTATATGCTACATATTATACATATATACAGATACATATTATAAATATGGGTATACAATTAGTGACTGTAGTCCATCTGTTGTATCAATCAAAAAGGGACCCCTATAACTGTTTGTGTGGTAGGCCATTCTCAGCACTGCAATAACACTAGCATGGTAATGACAAATTTGTGTGTTTTTTCTTGTATGAGTGTATCAGGTACAGCAGTGTTGTTGGGATTTTAAATTACTGTATAAACTTACTGGCCTCTTTATAAAGAAGCTTTATACTTTTGGTTGGAGCACCATTCTCCTCGCAGCATTGAGATTAAGATGTTAAATCCCAACAACACTGCTGCATGTTATACAATATAAGTACAACTTAATCAATGACTGCATGTAGCAGATTTGGCTACCTAATAAGTGCTTGGCAAATATGTGTTTTGCACAGCAGGTGTACTTATGTTAGCATGTTGGATTAAAATCTTACTTCTTGCTATTCCCTTGCTATTCCACAGCCAATCCATATATCAGTGACTACAGAAAAACAAACTACAGAAGAAAGTGAGTGTGTGTGTGTGTGTGTGTGTGTGCCCTAATGGATATCCTCACCTGTAACATCAGCAGCCATCAGTCCCTCTGCTCGAATGACTTTCACCTGCACCACACCAACGTCTTTCATGTTGTGAAAGCTTCTCAGAAGACCCTGCAGAGGTCAGAATGTTTCATTTGGTCAGATCTTAAATGTGCACAGATATATACAAATCCAAGTCTATATGTACTTGCAAGGGACATAAAGGCCAAAGGTTTGTGGACACCCATTTTAATTATTAAATTCATCGATTGTGCTTCTGTGCACAAAGAAAGATTCATAAAGACAGCACTGTGGCCGGCACTGTCTGTGTGATCAGCAACAAACTTTAGTAAAGCTGGCGTGACCGTGGACAATGTAATTCATGTTTCATCAGCTTCAGCGTCATTCATTTGTCATTCATCAGCTTCTAATTTATGCAAACATTGTTTTGGGATGCAGGCAGTTTCTGTTGTCACATGGTTAAAAGCATCAAGGCTCTTTTGTGTACTAGCACCCAAGTGGTGGAATGAAATTCCCCTGTCTGTTCAAACATCTGAGTCTCTCACGGTCTTCAAAAGACGATTAAAGACCTTCTTTGTTCACTGTTCACATCAGGCATCAGAATGAAAAAAAATGTGCAAGATGTGTTACAATAGCAATAGACCACCTTGAGTTACACTTTTGTCAGACAACAAACAGGAATCTTAGGCTACAGTGGGCACAGGTTCACAGGCCAGAATTGGTGTGAAAAGCATAACTGTGTAAACAGTTCAGGTTGGTGGTGGTTGTGTAATGGAGTGGAAAGATTGGGGTTCTAATAACAATCCAGAAAAGTATAAAAGCCTAAATGCTGTTGCTGACTATGTGCATCATTGTATGGCCACAAATTACTTTCTTATGATGGTTAATTACAGCATGATGTTGGACCATGTCACAAAGCACAATTCATCTCCAACTGGTTGCATAAACATGACAATGAATTCAGTGTACTTTAATTACCTTCCTAGTCGCCGAATCTAAATACAATAATGTACCATTGGGGTGTAACAGAAGATTTGCAGCATGAATGTGAAGCTGACAAATCTGCAGCAATACCACAATGCAATTATGTCACCAAGGGCCAAAAACTTTAAGGATTCATTCCAACAGTGTGGAATCCAAAGCTAGAAGCAAAGAGGGTTCCAATCTGTATTATTATTTAAAAACTCATATATGCTTATGTTTAGAATGTCAGTACATCCATCGAGCATGCTGTTCATATACCATACAGTCCACCTACATATGAGCAATGATCTATTCATCATTTCTGTCCTACTTTAATTTACTCCATTAGACACCAGTTTAAATGACAGGCTTTCCAATGGGTTAAACTGCTCAGAGCAGCGCCTCTTTAAGACTTATGATTTACGAGAGAGCTAATAGCACTGGTCCAGATAAAAGCCATTCATTCGGACAGCATAATGCTCCATAACTGCTCCTTTGTGTGTCTGCCATCGCAACAGAAAAAGGGCTGTCATGTAGCAATGTACGAACGATGCATCGGGAACTAGCTACGTTACTGCTAGTATCCTCTCAGGTGTTTAAGTATTTGGAAATTCCACATAAAAATACTGTGTGTTTTGTCTGTATGGACTTACAAATAAATTCAGAAATAATCAATATTTATTTTACATCATATAGCCAAACATTGTGGACAATCCTTCTCATTACTGATTTTAAATGTTTCTGCCTTACCCATGTCTAACAGTTGTACAAAATAAATTATATTATATTATATGCCTTCATGTTTGTGCCAACATCTTAAAGAATTCCAGTGGCCTGCACAGACCCCCCACAACAAGCTCACTGAACAACTCTGGGATGAACTGGATCATTGATTGCAAGCCAGATCTTCTCATCCTATTAGTGCTTGACCTCACAAATGCTCCTTTTCCGACATACACACTTCTCAAGTCTTGTCAAGTCTTGTGAAGACACAGTAAAGTAGAGACTGTTATTGCTACAAGGGTGGGAAGTGATACCGGGGAAGCCGGACCCACCACAATTTGACCAGGATAAATGAAATTAAAATGAATGAAAGTTATAGGATGTAGTATAAGCAACACTGATGCTTTTCATTGAGTTGCATTTTTTTTTCATCAGCAGCTTGACACCACATGTCTGTATAAACGCCAAACCCCTGGCCGGTGGATAGAACCACTCAGGTTCGAACATGGATCTCGGTCCAATAGACTGCTGCAATTACAATTGAGCTGCAATTACTGTTTCTACGCAATAAAAATTTTTCCAACGACTTTAGGAGTAATATATTTTTTAAATTGTATTACACTGGTGCAGCGGTTAGTGTTGGTACTCTTACATCCCAAAAATCTAATTTTCATGAACTGCTTGATCCTGGTTAGGATCACTACATCTACATACGTGTAGACGCCCGGCCAGTGGATAGAACCACAAGGTTCAAACCAGAATCTCAGCCATGCTGGACTAGTGTAATAGACTGCGGCGCCATCTGAGCACCATTAATTGAGCTGCAATTACTTTTCCATGCAATTATATTTTTCCAATCACTTTATAAATAATATATCTTTTTAAATTGTATTACAGTGGTACAGCAATAAGTATTCTTGCAATGTAGTGGCCAACTGTCCAGGGTGTCGTCCAAATACAGCGGGTCAATAATCTGCATATGGGACAGTGGTAGCACAGTGGGTAGGGCTTTGGGCTATTGAGAGTTCGAATCCCAGCTCGGCCATGCAGCCACTGTTGTGCCCTTAAGCAAGCCCCTTAACCCTTTCAGCTCTGGGGGCGCCGTACAATGGCTGACCCTGCGCTCTGACCCCAGCTTCCAAACAAGCTGGGATATGTAAAAAAAGAATTTAGTTGTACTGTACACGTGTATACATATATATGACAAATAAAGGCATTCTATACTAATAAAGCAGTACATACATAGAAATAAATGATTAATTCCTTGTAATTACCAGGGTACCACATAAAATTAGGCACAGCCAATAGATCCATATCATCTGGCTCAGCTTCAAAAGCAAATTAAAGGTGCTTGAATTTATTTATTTTCCTTTCTAGCAAAAACTTCATCACAGCCAGACAGATGAGTACTAATACTGTAATTCAACTTTTCCTGAGTTGGAGCTCTGCTACAGATTTAAATCTTCATAAACATGTGCTGTTGGCCTACGGGTGATATTATTGTTAAAAACACCTTGACTGCAGATGAAAGGGCAGGAGGGCAAGAAGAGAGAAAATTCTGCTCTAATACACAACTGGTGCTTAGATATCTTGTTATTCGTGATGTTTTCCTGCATGTTTTATGCATCCACAGACCAGGATGGAGCCTAAAAAACTCTGGAAATGTGGTTTATTCATGTTTTAATGAAAGGATTCAGAATATATTTTATCAAACCTTCCATCAGCAGTGCAAAAAAAAGGATAAATCAGGGCAGGGCGCACTCTTACGGTTGCCTGAGGAGGATATGGATTTGGTCATATCAAGGCGGGGTCGCGGGCATCGAAGCTGGACATGGTAGGGGGTGGGACACAATAACGTAGACGCACAATGAGAAAGTAGGAAGCAAAAATGGGGGAGGGGAAGGCGGCGGGGCTGTGGCTTGACTGACAGCTTGTCACTATGACGTCTTATTCCATCTCTGTTGTGGAGAAAATGAATGTCACCGCGCCAAGCCTTATGACTTGCTGTCATCTCGCAGACGCTCACCTTTTATCAATGCTCTAAATAACATTTCAAGCCTACCGTCTCCTGCCGGACAATCCGGTCAGGGGACATTAAATCGGATGACTGTGAAATGTCATAATAAAAATGGAATGCTAACAGCTTTCCCCCCTCCCCTGCTCTCGCTCGTACTTTCTCTTCTTTGCTTCTCCCTTCTACTTCCTCTCTTGCTCTCTTTCTCTCCTCTCTCTCTCTCTTTCTCTCTCTCACACAAACTCTAGTGCATTTGCTGCTCTGATTTTAAAGCGACAGACAGGACCAATATGGAATTGGGTGCCACCACTTGAGCAGAGGTCACCCTGGCCCTGACGCCCATTAACGTCCATTAAACACGAGGTCTGCGCTCCCTCGCCTTCTCCTTATTAAAATGCATCATTTCTGTCTGCTTACAACAACATCCGCAGAGCAAAGCGACACTTCCACTATCTGCAAAATAAATACAACATAAGAAATCATTTTGAAAATGACATCTGAATCAGCTGCCAGGCTGTTTCCTTAATTTATCAAGAATTCTAAAAGGTTTGTCTTTAGATTAAATACATACAATATACAGTATATTTAATGTTATTAAATGTTGTTACATTCTATTGTAGAATTTATCAAAGTAAAAAAATTTTTTTTTAATCTAATAATTTCTATACATGTAATCATTTTGAATTATTAATATTTATATTTAAAAGAATTTTTAATAATGGTAGTGGCTAAGTAGTTTTAAGTATTGTTGGCTGCAAGCTAATTTACAGCTATAAATTATTGTATCCATTCTAATGTTTTTTGAACATATTGTAGTTGTTTAGGTCTTTTTTAAAATCATTTTCATTGTATTTTATTTTCATGTTATACCACTTTTTCTGGGTCTGGTCGATACATGACATTAATGGGCGCAATGTAGCAACACACCCAAGTAAGCCAATTTATTGCGGAGCACCAGCCAATCATGCCTATCTATCTATCTATCTATCTATCTATCTATCTATCTATCTATCTATCTATCTATCTATCTATCTATCTATCTATCTATCAATCTATCAATCTATCAATTTATCTATATATAGGGCGGCACGGTGGCTCAGTGGGTAGCACTGCAAGAAGGTCCTGGGTTCATTCCCCAGGTGGGGTGGTCCGGGTCCTTTCTGTGTGGAGTTTGCATGTTGTCCCCGTGTCCGCATGTGTTTCCTCCGGGTGCTCCGGTTTCCTCCCACAGTCCAAAGACATGCAAGTGAGGTGAATTGGAGACACTAAATTGTCCATGATTGTGTTCGATATAACTTTGTGTAATGAGTAGCTACCGTTCCTTTCATGAATGTAACCAAAAGTGTAAAACATGACGTTAAAATCCTAATAAACAAACATATATCACTGTTTCACTTTTAAACTTGTGTTATAGCTTGGGTTCTGAGAAATGGTAAGAATCAGCTTTTCCTAAAACATTTATAAACAATTATCGTTTAAAAAAAAAAAACTTAACATGGTTTAATGTACAAAACGAACAAGACAGGAACAAAAAACTACTTTTAATTATTACTGATCCTAAGTTCTGTTCACTAATTAAGTGATGTTTTAGTACAATAAGTCAGATTAAGTTTTGTTCACGCTAAGTGTTGTTTGTACGTCCTGGGTCACTTTTATTACATCATATCAGTATCAGTATCATAACAGTTCGTCTCATTGGAGGTGCTTTAAAATAATCAGCGGCAAACTGAGCGTCACAGCAAGTGCAAAAGTGTTACACTTTAACACACAGTGTTACAAAAATAGAGAATATAATTGGTTGGGTGATATTAGTTTATGCAGAATGTGTTTGTCAATTATCATTAATGTTAAAGATCAGACTACAATTTATAACTAATCAATTGCTGAATTTTAATGTATTCCAAGGAATAATATATTTATATATTAAATTATATTTACTTTGGAATGTATGTATTTATTTATTTAAAACATTTTTCAAAGTAAAATATCTAGCCACCCCACAAATAACAGTCATTGCAATTAACAGGCTGTGGAAGTATCACTGAATGCTCAGGTGCGTTATGGATGTTCCACACAGAGCTGTAAATGAAAGCGTCTGAGGTATGACGTGACCGCTGGATGACAGGTGGAAAGCCTTTTAGCTCTAGACGTCTTTATTTCTGCTTCTAGGCCATTAACACGTTGTGATGAGGCACTCAGCCGCCCAGCCCCACTCATCCCATATGCAAACAGCTGAAAGTCATCTGATATGCTTTTGCCACTTCAATGATGTACGTGAAGTCGCGACTGAGCTGCATTAAGAGATTTAATTGCGTTTCTCGCTAGCGCATTCACCCCCATCTACATGCCCCCCACCCCTTCTTCGGTGCATACAGCTACAGTTTCTGATGGGAGCATCTGTGACTTCAAAGCATTTTCATCTACCTGGTCGTTGATCAACCCCCTCTGTGATTAATATTAAATAAAAAAATAAAAAATAAACTAGCAACGGGCTAGTGCTGAACAGCACAGTTACTAGAGCTGAGTTCCTCAATTCCTAAACCCAAGTTTATCTGTCTGATTTTAGGGTGATAAAGAGGTGGGAAATGTATGACAAGAGACTCTAACCAAACCTTTCCAACAGACAGACTCCACCTAGATCAAGCAAATCTATTAAAGCAGCATTGTGCAGCATTAGCACCGGCGTCTCATGTTATCTGCCCGACTTGATAAGGTACGTCTATATTAAATTTCTTACTCGGAAAAAAGTGACAAGCAGATTCAAGGGAATATGTTAATACTGGGGACAAATTAAAGTCCCTATTTTAAATCCACTGTCCTTCCCCCCATCCTCCCTCCCATCTCAGCCAGGCATATCTGTCCCCATCAGACTGGCGGCTAGGGTGCTAATGAATGCCTAGATGCAGAGAAAGAAGAAGGGAGGAGGACAGAGGGGGAGAAAAGGACTGCAAGAATGGGAATCAGGGAGTGAACGTCGATCCTTTACCAGGGTGGGAGTGGGGGAAAAAAACGAAAGGTGAAATAGCTTTTCTTTTCATTTTGCACACCTACCCCTCCCCAGCATCCCAGCCCTGGCCTGTCTCTCTGTTATTTCTGCTCGCTGGGTACCACCAGAGTACTGGATATTACACCAATTTTGGTCTAAGAGCTCCACCCTGTGGATGCGGGATGGCACTGTTGCGGCGTTTAGCGCCACCGCTAACCATCATGCCCACTAATGTGGGTCAGCCACCTGCCGTTTGGCCTGGGAAATAATTCCATTGTGATTAAACATGTATGACTGGACAACTTTAGATCTGAGTTTTAGAGTAATATGGAAAACCAGATACTTATGAGCGTTTTACCAGAGAAGCTAGAACGCCTAGCTAACAAAATATGTCCGAAGACAAAGAAAAGGCTTTAGTCTTAAAGCTGCTCTCTCTCAAAAATTCAAGAGCTTCGTTTGTGCCATTATAGCCAAGAGCAGATGCATCAGAGGCGGTTAGCAGCATGATGTGCCCCTTTTTTATTTCAGCCCTGTCCCCTGCTATTGGCATGTAAAGAGGTGCACAGACCTACGAATAGCAGCGAGTGAAGGGTTAACAGGCCAAAAACAAAGCACCAGGCTGTGAGTATTATACACGCTGGAGAACCGCAGGGCCCTGGGGCCAGAGAGGGCCAAAGGCCCTTACACAGGACAGTGGGCTCCTTTCAGTCTCAGCCTTTCAACGGCGAACCTAACCTCAAAAGAGCCTGTCACATCAGCCCTTCTCCCCCTCTCCACCCCAATCAGCTCCTCTCCTTCTCGCTCTCGCACGCTCCTCTGCTCTCCTCATCCCTCTCTTCAGAGAGCAAAGAGGCCCAGCGCTCTCCGGGCCTGAACCAATCTCTGGCCCCCAGAGGTTGAGCGCCTTTGAAAAGGAGGTCACATCATTGAGGTGCTGCCAGGTCTGAGAACTTAGCGCCAACAGGGACACAGTTCAAGCCTCCAGCAGTGGATATATATACGAAACAATGTCTCAAAACTGGGAGGATGTTATTATATGTTATTCTAATAAAGTTCAATTCTGGTTCTAGATCTGTTGAATATAATTTTTCTCTTTTTTTCCATATATACTGTTACTAAATATATACAAAGAACAAATTAATTGTGGATTGTTCTTACATATTTTGCTCGAAGAATCATCCTTTATTTGTATTCACGACCTGGTTTTCTGTGGTACTTGCTAGTTTATTTACTTAATTGGGTAACATTACATACACAATAAGCTCCAGTGATACTGGCACAAAGATGAAGATGAAAGCCTTTATCCTGTGATGGACTGGCAACCTGTCCGGCATCATTCCTGTCTTTCGCCCAGTGAATCAGACCCACCGCGGCCCTGTATAGAATAAAGTGCTGGTAAAACAGACAATAAATTCCTTTACTGTTTATTTTATTTCATTTTCATCAACCACTTTAACCTGGTCAGAGACGAAGCAGGTAAAGTTTCTCCGAGAAACACTGGGTGCAAGCCTGGACAAGGCCACCCTGAACAACAGCACCAATGAGATTTGAACCCTGGTCTCAGTGGTTGTGGGCTAGCATAACAGACCAATAGCTGGGCCACCCCAGTGCCTTTACTATCAGATATACATATACAGGTGTTAGTACAATGTCATTTTTTGTCACATATCCCAGCTTGTTTAAAAGTTGAGATCTAAAGTGCAGGGTCAGCCAGTATACAGCGATCCTGAAGACAACAGGTTAAGGGACTTGCTCAAGGGCCCTTAAGGGCTACTGTTGGCACATAATTCTATCCCAAGTGACTGACATTGTAACCAGTTGTTTACAGCTTGAGCAATTAAGGGTAAAGGGTCTTGCTCAGGGGTCCAACAGTGACAACCTGGCAGTGATGGGGCTTGAACTGGCAACCACTACACGTAGCACCTCTCTTTCTCACTCTTACACACACTCTCTTACACACATGCACACACACACACATTCACACACATTTTACAGCCGCTATGGATTTTCGGATCTCTATGACCAGACAAAGACTCCACAGCTAAACTGTTGTAATACAAAAATGAAACTACACGCCCAGGTGGTGCAGTGGGATATTCTGCTACAAGTCGGTTGGGCGCCATCTAGCGGGCACAATTGCCAGTGCCACAGACAAAATTGGCCACCGAGACTGCTGGGTGTGAAAAGATCCCGGGCGTGGTTTTCAAACGCTGTGCAAGGACCCTAGTTAGCAGACTGAGGCACCTGTGCAGAAGTGAATGAGCCCCATGTGCAAATCCACCGTGTCTAGGGTGAAAAAGAAGAGGTTGAGGGACTGAGCATGCATCGGAGGGGGCATCAAAATATTCCCTCCACAAATGCAATTAGGATCCCCAATAGCAAAAGACTTATTGGCTACGGTACATCGGGAGAAAAGGGAAGAAAATGCATATATAAATAGGAAAAAATGAAACTACATTATTGCAGTGCAGCATCTATCCTGGTGTGGAAGCACCTGGACCCTGGTTAGTACTCTAGACTGTTTGCTTTTAAATTAACATACAGTAAATGAATTACAGTAATATAAAGAAGTAATAGCAAATATTCCTAGCAGAGACTTAGTAGTTTCCCACTGCCAAAACAAAAATACTAAATTATGGCAGGAATGAATTGTATATACTACGTCCTATGTATAGTTTGTGGACAACTGACCATGAGTGTGCTGAACATCCCATTTTAAAACCATGAGCATCAACATGAAGTCTGGAGTGTGTCTCTGGAAATGTGGCCATTATGTCAGAAGACTTAAGGGTGTTAAATAGAATAGTGGTTAGGACTGTAGCAGGCCACCTCTATATCAGATTCACCAAACCATGTCGTTTTGTTTATGGACCTTTCTTTGTGTTGGATCCAAAACCTTTGGCATCACTGATGACTGGGAAGCATGCTGACCACAGTTCTGGCATGATCATTTCCAAAAGATGTTGTATGTACTTACATATCGATGCATAATCTCTCTCCTCTCGTGCGGGTCATCGAGCATGTTGACGGACAGGTCCGAGATGGAGACGGCAGCTGAGGCGGTGAGGGTGACCAGCAGTACCAGCGTGCCCTCACCCTCCTCCAGTGGCAGGTCCAGTCGGTGTGTGCACTCTTTAGACAGGTGCGACAGGTCGACCTGACACCTGCCACACACAGACATGCAAAATGTATACAAATTTTTAATTCCTAGCTCACATAGTCCCTGAGCTCCCCAGATCACTCTGTGTAAATTAAACCTAGCCTAGCCTATAATAATGTAAATATCAGTAAAAAGTAGTCCTAGAGAGGACTCAGTAAAATGAGAATTTAAGGGACAGGGAGCAACCAATTATGAGTGTAAATGTGAATGAGGTGAGCTGTGAGGAAAAGACAATCTCCTCACAAATTCTGCTACCTTATCTACTACCTCCCTTAACCATTAGCCCTTCTGTCTTTCACATTTAATGTCAATGTGACTGGAATGTGTGTGGATGTGTGTGTGTGTGTGTGTGTGAGAGCTTCATGTAGTGATGAATTATGAACAGTACTGCATAGGTGCAGCCATATAAGTGCTCTTTTGACTGAATGGGCACACATTTTTGTGAGAAGCCTTGTCAGAAGACGATTGTCACTATTTTTATACCATTTGCTTTTAAAATGAAATGTCCAACAAGCTTATGGTCAGGTGTCCAAATACTTTTGGCCATAAAGTCTATGTAAATGAAAAATAGTAAAAGTATAAACACAATAAATACCAGCAGGGAAGGTATGTCACCCACCTGCCCATAAAGTCATCCTTTTTGCCAGCGTCTTTATCCCACAATGTGATGTCCACAAAGCCGCCCTGCTCTTCATACATGTGAAAGTCAAACTGTTCTCTCCACTGAGGGTTCAACGTTTTATTTATTGTCTGTAGAAAAAAAGGTTCATATTTAATGATAAGAAGTTTCAATAGTTATCTAGAAATTGTTTTGGATCTGATTTGGTTGGATCTGAAATCTAGCTAATCCCCATACTGATTTTTTTTTTTTTTACAAATTCAGCTACTACAATTATTGTAATTGTTTGTAAAATCAGGTTTTTAGTGCAGAATCCTGCATCTACTGTGAACAAATTAACTGATCCTGAATTCCTGTAGACTGCCACATGTCCCTATATACTTCTGCACTTGATTGGTGTGGCACCATATGCCGGTAAAGCAGTGGAATTGCATGTTAGTGCACTTGGAACTCTCATTGTATTTATGAGCACAGAGACTCAAACTTTTCCACACATAGGTTATACATACCCTATAGCACCCTATATGGTACAGCACATGGTATAGCCTAGTATATTTTGTCCAAATGAAAGTGGGTAGATTGGCTGCTTTATCTGAGCAACTGAATGTTTAAGTGTAAATATATATATATATATATATATATATATATATATATATATATATATATATATATATATATATATATATATATAAATATATATATATATATATATGAAACACAAAACTAAATTTGCTTAATTAAGAAAAAAGGTGGCAATCTGGTTCAACTGTGGTTTACAAGATGTAACATAATGTAAGCTTCCACAAGGGGGCGTTCGTGTGCAAGTTTATTTCATGTTTGTGCCAGTTAAATTTGTAAATGTAGTTATTATTATTTCTCTTTGCGACCCAAGGGTTGTGACCCAGGGTATGATAAACCCAGATCTAGAAGATGCTTTTATCCAATTTATATTTTTGGTCCTGAGGTTGTATTTTTAATAGCCAACATTTATTTACATTATGTGTTTGCTAAGGTAAGGGTTAAATAAAAATATCATGTTTAAAAAATAATCCCCCAAAAAACAACAGAAATATCACCAGGTTCTGTAAAGGGCAAAAATACAAAACCAGTAGCATACCTTGCTTCTGTATTTTTGATGACCCATCCTGAATTTGACATAGGGGTCACTCAGGCCATTAGCGTCCATGGGCTGCAGGTTCTGACCCTCAATCAATCTAATGCTGACGATGCCTCTCCACAGCTGTGCTTTCCTGTGGACTTCTGATAACCTCTGACTCTGATGCTGCTGATTTCACACACATACAAACACGCACACACACATAGTATTACACCTACAGGCATTTCTGTACACATAGAAAGATGACTTGATTCAGTAACTGTCTGGAAAAAAAATGCAACAAAATTTTTTCAAAATTTGCTTTTTGCAAATGTAGAAATGGAACGCTTGTTTATCACAGAGACACAAGCAACACAGACACAACACAGCTGTACATATGCACAGAACAGCCAACACAGCAACGGGCAGCACATCAAACCAGTTTCCATTTCCTAAAATGCATGGAAATAATGAAAATGAAGCTCACAATGACTTCAAGTGATGCACCAAATCAGTACTTAGTGTAAGAGGCACAATATTGGCCTTTGAAGCTGGACCACTTTTTTCAATCTAGCCAAGTGTCCCACTTAACACTATATGCTCGAAGGTATGAGGACACCTGTCCATATGTTTGTTGGACATCTGATTCTAGAACCCTATTGTTTTTACTAAAACAATAAACCCAAAAAAATAGAAAGGGTGTCTACATAGTTTTGGCCATACAGTATATGTTCTGACACATCAAATAACATCTGTGTAAACATGATATGACACAAAATAATAAAGCCCAAAACTCCCAAAATACAACAAAATAGACTAGTTATTTTTACTTTTATTTTAAAGTCAATGAATATTTAAAAATACATAATTTAGAAACATCTCCATGCCAAGTTGTGTAACTGCTAATAAACATGTATATTTGTGCCTTTCAGATATACTAAATAAACTATAGCATTTATTAATTTGGCCCTGGCCCACATCCAGTGCAACTGTAATAAATAGTAGGATTAATATTTTGTTTATCAATGCCAAAGCACATGGTAGATAGCTACCTGCTAACAAGCTAGGTCCACTGGTACACAGAAGTGTGATTTCAGCATTTGATTTTGCTGTATGTTCTTTTCAGTGATTTATTTTATACTAGCCAAAAAAGTCAAAATATAACACACTGATCTTAACTGTTGGTCTGTTGGTAAAGTTAGCACAAAGCTAACAAGCTCATAGCTAACTGTCTGTATGCGGTATAAAAATGGGATTTGAGGGTTGTAGTCTCAAGTTGCTAAACTTAATAAAATATACTAATACCATTTTATTTTAATAACACTGAAACAATGCTAACAGACTGGCTAGCTAACTGCTCATAAACAAGCTTGCAAGTTTCTGAGGAACTCATCATGCTATGATACTTAAAATTTGTCTGTAGTTGGTTTTAAATCGTGAAGGGATGTTCCTTATATAGCTGAAATGTGACTGTCCTATCAAGGGTTTTTTCAAGTAATCAGAATATTTCTTTTTATTTAAATAAAAGCTTAAAATAAAATCACTTGACAAAAGCCAGAGATTTAGCCAGTCATGAATCCAATTTTTATACTTCAATTGACCATTAAATGAGGACTTCTGTATCAGATCAGTACTGTAGTCAGTATTCAGAGCTTTGTATAAAAATGTATTTAAAAATGTTGATACTGGTGCATCGGCATCGCAAATGTCTTTCCATTTCGACCAACAACATACATAATGCACAGAAGAACTCAGATTAGAAGCCTTAATAACAGAAGCCTTAATAACACATACTTGTTTTAGGTTCATTTCATTTAACTCTATTCAAAAACAGCTATGATGCTGGGAGAAAATTACTAAAAACAAGATGCTGTTGCTAAGCATGCTGACTCCAGTAGCCAGAAAATAACAGCTAAAGCCACGTAACAAAGGGCATAAAGTTGAAGTGATAACTGCACATAAAACGGCAATTATGTGTTAAAAACATTGTGGTCCAAACTGGGTCAGACGCAGACAGGCTAAAACGCAAGGCAAACAGTTTGACAGTTTTTAATTTGAAAAATGAACGCAAATTGCAAGCAAATGAGCTGGCTGTGCTAACATTAACACTATATTAGCGAATCTCATAACTCTTCCTCACGCTGATTTTGAGCTTCCAGCAGAGGTCTTAATCCTGGAGCTACATCATTATTACAAATCCTGCTTGGTTTGCATCTACTGAGCACACCATTTACACAGTTTGTGCTTTCTAACAGAGAGATACGCTGTATAAACAGACAGGCACCCAAAAGTAAAGAAAGAGGGGTGAAAAAAGTTAACAGCACGATCCACCAGTGTGGCCCACATAGGAGCTTCAAAGTCTTAAATAAATTATGCATTTCTGCAGGGTGTCTTCCTCTTTCCTCACATGGTTTTATGTTGTTCCAAAATTTGGGTGGAACATGAGCTGAGTCCAACCCTAGCAGGAGGTAGGTGACCTAAGAAATAACTAGCGCAGCACCAATTAGCATTCACAGTAATATCTAGGCTACATCCCAATGCCTAAATATACAACAGAAAAACAACCTTCCACATTAAAAAGAAGTTAAATGTAGAACATGCACACATACGAACGCCAGACGAAAATGCCACCTTTTCCATATACAACACAAAAAATAAATGCAAAGCTCACTAAAACAAATCTGTGATGAAATGCCATCGCATGTGTGCGCTAGTAGTTAAGCTATTTAATCTGTTCTGGAATAGTGTTAAAAGTGGTCGTTTATTATTTAACATGAAGCACTTACAGGTGCTGGACAAAATAATGGTATCAGTCTCAAAAGTCATGGCTAAGTATATCAAACATAGACAAACACTAGCAATTAACACTCACTGATAGGTTTAGGAGGCATTTTATACTATATTTGTTTAATTGTTTAATTGAATGTGCATCTCAAATTTGTACCTAAATGTGCACATTTAGGACAGCAGTGGCATTCAAAAAGCAATTTATATTAAGGGTTACTCAAAAATATGCATAACAATAATGAATAATGAACTAAACTGAATCTCTGAGCAGCGGTAAAAAGTAATAAGATCTATTCAGTCAACACCATGTTGGAATGGTTTTATGTTTGAAAAAGCTAAAGAATGCCTTTAACTCACAATCGTTGCTGCCAATCGCTAAATGAAGAGAGGATCAGTATAGTGAGTAATCTCATGAAAATCTTTTTGTTGAATAATTGCTTAAAATTTTCATAACGGCCAATAAATGTGGCAAACTGTTGATGTTTCCATATTCCAGGATAATAAAGAGTGGTTGATTGAACACTAGAACAAAGTTTTTTAACTGATCATCCCAAACTGAATGATTGAAAAATGCATTAACATTTTAACAATCTATTCAGGACATTAAGGATCTGTGATACAGAATGGGATAAACTGCCCAAATCCAGGTATGCAAAGCTTGTAGAGATGTATCCAAGAAGACCTCTCTTTCAGCTGCTCCCGTATTTTTAGGGGTCACCACAGTGGATCATTCTGGTCTGCATACCCGATTCTTCCTGACGCAACCTGCCTGACAACCTCCCAATGCCAAGACTGTATGCCTTCCATCCACCATCCCAGATATAACCAGTCATATATGTGTAGACTCATAACATGTCCATAGCACCAGTGAGTTTTGAACCCCGCATCTCAGTGGAAGTGGGCTAGCGTAATTTACTGCTGCACCATGTGTGATTAATTGTAGACGGATAGGTAAAAATGTCCACAACACAATAAAGTGTGCAAAGAGTGGAAATACTTTCGGAGTCCATTGTATTTAGTTTACAACAACATTGGTTAGGGGTGTTTGTTGCAGTATACACAATTGCATCAATGTAATGCAACTTTCTACCATAAGGATAACTGAGGCAGCTTCATACTGGTGACCCAGAGTGAGGCATTGGGGACAATTAAATTAAGTACAAAGTAAACAGAAAAATGCTTTTTTTTTTGGTAATTATTTGTAATTAGTAAACACTAAATATGAACACAGCTACTATAAGCTACTATTGCTGTCTACCATATAGCTTTAATAGACATATATTAAAAAAAGCTAAACCAAAACATATGCATATATACAAGTATACATGAAAGTTTTCCAGTGTTTCAAGCTGTCTAAATCAAAATAGTCCTTGTACAATATCTATTACTTAATTAATCACAGAATTGCTCTTTACCGAGAGTGCATACATATGAACTATTTATGCAGAGCAAGGTCTTCTCAGCAACTGCTTCGCATTAATAAAGCATTATGAAAAAAAAATGGCAAAAAAATAAAAGGATCAACTTTATTTTCGTAGGTGCTGCAATACACAGTGGAAACTATAAAAACAGCACATTTTGCTAACTATTGCCATATACTACATATTTCATGTATTATATGGCATCATGTACAGTGAGCCACAACTTAGATATATGTTATCCTTCTTCAAATACAGGATTCTCCAACAAGATTGTTAATTAAGTGTATAAATGAGAACTTTGTAGTGTAGTGTAGTGTAGTGGTGTCCCAGGATTGACATCTGACACATATATTCTACTAACTACACATGAAGTTAATAGATTGTCCACTGTTTTACACTGGTAAGTCTCCTGCATATTGCAGCCTGCTGAAAATAAAGACTGCAATGGAAATCAAAATGACTGAAATTAAACAATGAAGGACAGATGCGCTGGTGCTCAGAGCACTGCAGAGGTTAGGAAGGCAGTTGGTACAAGTTATATCATGCTGTTATTACCTTAATGGATCTTTTACAGCTCCTTCTCAAAAGCATGGTCTGTAAATGAGAGAAAGCAGTTACATTGCCACCGTCACCATCCCCAGTGGGATGAGTTTGTTAGAGCTACTAGAATGAGTTTAGTTTAGACTTGTGAGAGTAGACTGGGATGAGGAATACCTGCACTAAAGGAACAGTAAAGCATTTTTAACCCGGGTTCCATGTACTGAATATATGGATTATGTGGAATTACAATAATTTCACAACACACTGCACAGATATATTTACTTCTATTTAAAGCACTGGTTTCTGTGCATTTAAGTACAGATATTTTCTTCCATGATAATAACACTTGGTCCACAGAGGCAGTACATAGATTGGGTTAAAAATGTTACATTTTAAAACAAGATGATTTTTCTTGAAGTACCTTTAATCTATAAATTCTGACATAAAATTTGAATAATTAACACCAAAACAGCAAGTAACTATCCACTCCTAGAAGAACTGAGCTCGGAAATGATACACCTAAACCACAGATATTGGAGACACCAACATATAATGTAACCTGCAAAGTTACTTCCACATCTCCATTTTTCGAAGCAGTGTACACATATTTTCCACATTGTGATTTGTACTTGTATTACAAATAGATCGAAAAGCTTTTCAGCTTATTAAATGATGCATAAGACTATAGAGTATATGTACTCTATATAATGTATATAATGTATAGAGTATATGTAGCTTAGCTCAGTGGTTCTGGCTCTATGGCAATAGTACTTGTTTATTGACAAAATAATTTGCTAATGCCTAATATTTTGTTAGCTTTCTTATATCTTTAAAACATTGACAGTTTTATGCATGATTGGGTATAACAGGAGGTTCCACCAAAGGCTCAGTCTTTGCAAGCAATGATGGGTTATGACTTATCACTTGGTGTTATTAACTAAGAGAATTGTCAATCAGTTAAAAAAAGAACTCTCAACGCAAGATTGCAAATGATTTTACCATCTACTGTACATATTATTGTGAAGAGATTCCAGAGAATCCATAGAAAACAAATTGTTTGTGTACAACTATTTGCAGCTATCAATGTGCTGCCTTGAACCTGAGCTCATGCAGAAATTATCCAGCTTATCCAGCACAGTAATCGCTCTATGTTTTGGACACGTCTTATGTGTTTACCATATAGCTATCATTCATATTTGATACAAGCGTCATTAAGATGCCATAAGCTCTTTAGCAAAGCTCTAAATTAAAGGCAGTGCTAAAAATTTATCACAGTCTGGTGATTTATCATCCTAAAGAGGGATCAGCTGAGGAAAGCCAGAAACGGCAGCAACTAAACACACTAAAAATGACTCGAGTCAGATGATCAAGTGAAGGGCTGAACATTCAGAGCCTAAAATATGAGCCTAAAGTCATAAAACGTCACCTCTAATCAGTCCTAAAGCCCAGATTGTAATCAGTCATAGCAGCACTGCTCTGCATTTGCAAGTTTAATAGAAAACAAAATAGATCAAGCAGTGGCTGGAATTTCTCATGAGCTTGCTACATTACCTTTACACCCTTTGGGTAAAGAATTAGACAAAGAAAATTTGATTCCTACATCCCTGTAAAAACCAGGTAAGTCAAAACAGGTAAAAAACAAAACAGGACGAAATGCAATTAGGATGGACCATGCAGCGCTGAACTCATTTCTCACTTCTCAAGGGAGGATGCATTGCCAAGCAAACACCAGCTCTTATTATAAGTGCATTTTATCCCTGGGCAATATAGTTCTTGGCTACATTTGAAATATGACCCATATTCAGGTACCATATTACTTCAGCTTGCCCAACAAACCAATTTGTCATGTCCTTTGATTGGAAAGACTAATCACAAACACACACACACACACACACACACTAAGTAGAGCTGAAAACTGTAAAGAGAATCTAATAATACAAATCATAGAATAGAATCACAAAAAGAAGAGCTCATCTCATCCCAACATTTAAACTTATAAGAGCTTACACACCACACCAGACTATTGAATATTGTGTCTGTGTGTAGCTTTGGTTTTATACACAGAGAAAAACGATAACAGAATTAAAAAGATTTTCTTCAATTAAAGGACTTTACACCTGGTGGTTTTGGGCATCTTGATTTTGTGCATCAGGATTTCAGGCAAATTGGATTTATTCACATTAAAAACAATAAATAAATAAATAAAAAGCTGAATCTTTTAAACTGCACTTCAAGTAAACAGTGCATCCAGTTTTGTTCAGCTTGACTTATAAAAAGAATAAAAGTGATCGTTCCAGACTAATGATTTTACTATGCATTATCAGTTACTTCTCCAAAACACTGCATCACTCCAACAAACACTGTGCGATCTCAGCCGTGCTATAGACCAATCGGGCGGCCAAGCATGAAAACAAGTGGCGGTGTTATCAGGGAGGGATGGTCGAACAGGTTCCTCACTGCTACTGTAACTGCAGCCTCTGCTGGTTTTGACCACTTTAACCATTATGAACAAGATAGAAATTGGCCATTACGCATGTGTTGAAAACAAAGGTCTGCAGCAGTTGGGAAATCGGATATGGATATGAACTGGTTAAAAATTATTTTTTTAAATTTTTTACATTTAGCAGTGACAACATGGCAAATGAACCAGCAGGGCTCGAACCAGAGGTCTCCTGACTACTAGTCGTGTACCTTAATCACTGAGACCACTGCTGTGTAACCAGTATAATGTATACACAAAATAACATTAAGTAAGTGCACCCAGTTCAGGATATAGCTTTTTTTAAAATAATAGTTAAATACACTTGTGTACATTCTCATTCAAAATGGCTCTTTTCCCTACAGCTATTTTTGAATTGCTGCCACTTGTTGATTTTCCCCACTAGTTAGAGGCTGTATGTTTTGCATACATTAGATTAAAGTTATATAAGTGATTAAATATGCCCTTGCATAGCATCACAGTTGGTGTCTTGTATGCAGTCCTCTTTTTCTCTTATTTACCATTTGATTTAAATGTATGTCAGTAAATTGAGCGACCTAGTCTTATGGCTATTCTTTATTTATGACAATATCTTGGAGACGGATCTTTGGTGTTTAATTTGAAATGAGTAAATGCATAAAGTATTTCACAATACAAGTAAAATTCAAGATGCATTAAACAATCAGGTGTAAATGGAAATGAATAGACCTTACTAGTACACCATATACGGAATATAAAATACATCCACAAATGACTGAACAGGAGACAGGAAAAATTCAGCACCATTTAATTATTTAGTTCAATATAAACAACGTTAATTATTCATACATCTACAACCACAACTAGCATAAACTTATTATGAGTTTTGTGAATAAAACAAGACAGCAACCCTTCCAGAATAATAGCTATGACAAAAAAAAGCTAATCCACTAAATTCTTACAAAAACACAGCCTTATGATAAAGTAAAGCAGAGCACTTACAGCTTCCCTGAAATCCCCTTCTTTAGGAGTGAGAGTAACCGCCAGTTCCAGAGAGCCCAGGTCATTATCAGGGTAGTGGGGGTCCTTTAAGTCAAGGGTCACGTCCAGGGTCCTAAACAAGCAGACAGAACACAGTCATTCAAACTAAACACTGCGTACACAGGACACTGCATGATGCAGGATTTAAACTGAAGTGGTAGGAATAATATCATATATAAACGCTAGATGGCAGTGTCAGTCTTAGATACAGAGTGTCAGGCGTTTTAAACAAGGACCTTTCATGTTCCAGGGACTCCAGATAAAGGTAGGCAGAACCCATGAAGTCATCCTGCAGACCAAAATCGTAATCAAAGACCTACAAAGGAAAAATACAGAGATTGTTATTAAAATTATTAAAGTACTTGAAGACACATGGAGATTTAGGGGTAAACACTTGGCAACATAAATTGTGACAACCTGCCTAATGTGCTATCAACACAGCCCCACTGAGACATGTGACTCCACAAGACATCTGAAAGAGACCTGTGGTATCTGGTATCAGCACATTACCAGCAGGCCCTGCAATTTGCAAGGTGGATCATACAGTTGTAGCTTAGTGGTTAAGGTACTGGACTAGTAATCAAAAGGTTGCTGGTTCAAGCCCCACCAATGCCAGGTTGCACTATTGGGCCCTTGAGGATGACCCTTAATTGCTTAGATTGTATTCTGATGCACAACTCAACTTCACTCAACTTATTCCTAGTTCACACTACACGATTTTTGCCCTGATGTGGCAGCTCGGGAGCAACTCGCCGTTTGCTCGGCGATCTAAACTCGGCTCTCTATCGCTGTGTGTGAACTGTTCAACAACTCGATCGGAGCGGCTAGCCAAGCACTTGCCGAGCGCTCGGCGACTGAGGAGAGATATCTAGCATGTTGAATATCTGGATCAGTCGGTTACCACTGGCAATGAGTGTGGTGAGGGGATAATATAGTTTCTATCAAAATACATCGGCACACACACAAGCTTTACAATATTTGTGAACTTATCGTCCACGCCAAACCATAATACCATTGCTGCATTATGCCCAGTTCACACTACACGATTTTTGCCCTGATTTTCGCTCGCCGACTGGTCGCCGCTAGATGTGGCAGCTCGGGAACAACTCGGCGTTCTCTCGGCGATCTAAACTCGGCTCTCAATCGCTATGTGTGAACTGTTCAACAACTCGATCCGAGCGGCTCGCTGAGCGACTGAGGAAAGATATCTAGCATGTTGAATATCTGGATCAGTCAGTTGCGACTGGCAATGAGTGCGGTGAGGGGGATAATATAATTTCTATCAGAATACATTTACAATAATTACACATAATACTTTACAATATTTGTGAACTTATCGTCCACGCCAAACCATAATACCAACACTGCATTAAAAAAAAAAATTTATTAACCTCCAACTCGCTACAGAACAAAACAATCCCTGCTGGTCGCGTTGCCAAATCCACTCGGATTCATTTATTTTTCCTACATGTTTTTACGCTGCACATCAGCGCACAAACAACTTCGCTCGCTACTTGTTGACGTGCATTTTTGGACATGGTATTATTAAACTCCTCTTCAAAAGGAGACAAAACGTAGTTTGGGAGACCAGAGAAGGCTGGAAGCCTGAGATTCCAGTTGGTGATAGATGGTGTAGTGTGATCTACTAATCTCCGATCAGTCGTGTAGTGTGAAAGCCACACCGACTTGAAAGACTCCCGATTACAAGAGATCCAGTTGTGTAATGTGAACTGTACAGCGACCTGACGACTTGGAAAGTCATGTAGTGTGAACTTGGTATAACCCCCACTGTTGGCCCGGCCGCACGCTACCTTAAAAGCGCATGAGCGCGGCAAAACGGGAATGGAATGCTCCATTACGCCCGACTGGGTACATACATTCACATCAATGCTTATTGCATATGTGTACATCATATAACACTGTCAGCATGCGATCGCGATATACCACTATAAGTAACACGGCATGAATATTCAGTCCGATCGCTGTGATGAAAAGTCTCTGTGTCGTTGGCCGATGCACAGCACGAATGCAGGTAAAATCCCCCCTCCTTCTCTGAGAGAGTGCGCTCGTCTGCCCCCTCATAGGATGGGATTTCACCTGTGCCCAGGACAGTAGTGGTGTGCGATACTGCAAAATTTGGTATTGATCCGATACCAAGTAAATACAGGGCCAGTATCGCCAATATCGATCCGATACGATACTTTTTAATAATTAAGGTAGATGCATCATCAAATTGCTAAATCTGAATGAATTTTCATGACCTTTAAGTGTATTATTGTAATACATACATTTTTGTAAGTAGCTGCTCTCAGTATGGTTGTAAATAATTCAGTTGTTTAAAGCGGTCAGATTTCTTGTTTCTGGTGCTTTACTTTCTCACAACGTTACCATCATAGCGTATCACCACAAAGCGGCTAACTCATACCACGTAGTTGTGTTTGCAGGGTGAATAAATTTGTAGATTTTTAATAGTGACCGAATACATGTGTCCTTGTTCATTTAAAATAAAAAATCAATGCTATTCTGTTTACATTTATAAGCACAAAGTCTAAAGAAAAGAGCTCTCATTCACCAAAACACGGAATAAGAGCCTCACTATATGCTCCGATTCATTTGCGTAGGGTGCGCAATGTGCGTAAGATGCGTCCGTACTTTATGTACGTATAGTTTACACTATTATTTCCATAAAATCGCCCCTATTTCTGTATCTGCAAAGCAAAGTATTCAAAAACTTACAATCTTCCAATGCCTACCAATGTACTGATGTCTGTTAGGATTTTAACAACATAGCACAGCAGAGCAGGAAGGGAGGAAGGGAGGCAGGGAGGCAGTTGTAGCCTAGCGGTTAAGGTACTGGACTAGTGAGCAGAAGGTTCCTAGTTCAAACCCCACCACTGCCGGGTTGCCACTGTTGGGCCCTTGAGCAAGGCCCTTAACCCTCAATTGCTTAGACTGTAAGTCGCTGTGGATAAAAGCATCTGCTAAATGCCGAAAATGTAAAATGTAATGGGAGGAGCGAAGTGAGCATGTGAGATGTGAGAGGAGCTGCTACTGTCTGTACAGACATGGTCTTTACTTTCTCATGAAACGGGAGAAACGTGCTGAATGTAGCGCAGAAAAAGTAAAACTAAAGTATCGATCCCATCACACTAGTATCCATCAGATACCAATACCAACGTTGGTATCGATAATATCGATATTTGGATCGATCCGCCCACCACTACAGGACAGGTTTCCCCTCATTCCCTTTGCGGGACACCGATGACGTGTACGTACATTTTATCTTCTCCTTATCAGTTTGTTTTAGTCCGATCAAACATACGCTCTTACACCCGCTCAAAGCGCTCCCTTCAGATGTGCGCATCATCTGTCGGAAAAAGTCATTCTTGTTTTAGTGGCATGTGTGTGTGTGTGCATTCTGTTAAGAGGAGAAGGGGATGATGGCTTCATCGGGGTCGTCATCACAGGGCTCTTGAGGATGACCCTTAATCGCTTAGATTGTATACTGTCACAACTGTAAGTCGCTTTGGATAAAAGCGTCTGCTAAATGCATCATTCCACAATGCATCCCGGTGCCATCCCTTCCACAGGTAAACAATGCACATGTGCTCAACTGTCCACATGATCCTGCCCATTCCATTGTTCGGATGTTCAATTCAAATGCCTGCAATGCCAAAGTAGGTGCTTTTGACAGTGGACATGAGTTAGCTTGGGCACTTTGACTGGCCTGCAACTACACCACTCCATACCTAGAGGGGTTCAAAACACATTCAGCTAATCACCACTATTAATGATCTGAAATTTAGGCCACAGTAAAGTTCTGTTGATCTGTACCAGACACCACAGACTTCATGACCATAGGCATCAATGAATCTTGGCCATCCAACAACTTGTTAGTGATTAGTGGCTTGTCCTGTCTCACCACAGCTGCCTGATTCAGAGACACGTCAACCCAGTCGTCTTGTCAAAGTCACTCAGTTTGTTTTTAATGCATAAATGGACTGTGTATGTTGTCATGTGACTTCTATGATTCACCAAAACACCCACAGGAAAGGTCCTGTCTAAAAAAAAGTCACATTGAAAACGCCAAGGCAAAGAAATACAGCATAGTATACAAACACTATAAAAAGAGGTTTCAATCATCTGATTCCACCAACACATCATATCAAAGACTCACGTTCTTCATTTCTGTTAATAAAATGTCACAGTGACTCATAACCCACCTTGACATAGAGTGGTTCTTTTAAATTATCCAACAACAGAGTGACTTTCTCCTCCCACACTGGGTTCAGGTTCTTATGTATGATCTTGCTTCGGAACACCTCCTTCCCTGCGATTTTAAACTTCACATAGGGGTCACTGGTGCCTGAAAGACACAAGAAGCACAATATGAATTAAACTCAATAGCCCAAGACTACATCCGTTCAAATCATTTTGCCATAACTACCAAACACAGAACATGATTCTGTACACATTGTACAAATGTACAAATAACATCCAATATGGGATTACTATAACATTACAACATCAGTTTTGTTCATTTTTAAAAATGACATAAAGGTAAAGTATGTGAAATCCTGCACAGCAATTACAGGTATCCTCTACTTATCCTTATACAATTTAGTAAGGTTTTTCAGAGGCTGTTGCCATAGGCTTTGGGATCATGTTCATTGTGAAAAGTGCTATACAAATAAATGTAACCTGACGTGACAAGTCTGCGCTACATTAGGGTAGTTATGAACATGGTTTGAAAATGTAATGGCATGGATTTACGAAGCTCTCCTCTGTCAATATTGTATCATAGAAAAATAGCCTCTTATATTAAAATGATAGTGTGTGTGTGTGTGTGTGTGTGTGTGTGTGTGTGTGTGTGTGTGTTCTGTATCTACAGTTATGTACAAGCTAAGTCTGAGACAAATTCCTCCTGTGGGGGCAATAAAGTACACTCTACTCCAGGGCTATTACATTAGCAGTCTACATAGCCAAACCAGCACTGTTTCTTACCAGATTAATGAAAGAAAATATAAAGGTTATCATTTTATAAAGTTTATCAAAATTATACAGTTATACATTATCTGAGGCTGAGGTTCTCCTTGGTCAGGTGAGGGGTGGTGCAGTGGTAGAGAAAGTTACTATCAGGGACTTGGACACAAGCAGATTAGGAGAAAAGGCGGGGGATGCACAAAATAATAATAAAAATGAATACAATAGTAACATCTAGTAAACTTTACGTTTTTAGATGGAAATGACCTGTTTATTAAAAAGGCAAGTTAAGAATGAAGAATGCAGAAAGCATTTTAGAACACACAACGGATGGGCTACATCAACCCAAGACCACATCAGGTTTCACTACTGTCAGCCAAGAACAAGAATCTGAGACTACAGTGAGCAGAAGCTGCTTAACCAGCATCAATCAATGAAACTAATCTGTTTTGTGTTAGCAGTTCAGGCTGATTCTAGCTGTGATGTAATAGTGTGGGGAACGGTCATAGTTTCCAGACCCACCAAAACTCTATCAGGATATACAGTAGAAATAAGCCCTTTAGATTCTTTTTATTATGTACAGAGTCATATTTCAGAATCGCCAGTAGATGGAACTCTGTCCCATTGTTTTTTCCTAACATGTCGTGTGCTGCGGTCGGTTTATTAGCATTTTAGCTGATAGCAGATGAGCAATTCGGAGCAATTTGCCTTTTACTAGATGTATTGTATGCCATCGACATTTGGTAGTGCCAAAGCATTGTTTATATGGGTAATTAACCTTTACTGGTCTAGATTTGGGTCACGCTTTAGGCCACAGCCTAAACTAGAAATTTTAACTACAGTTTCTGTGTGTGTGTTGTAAATTATTTACCAGTGTGGGCACTGTAATTAAACCACTAAATCTTAAAGGAATTCTTATTTAACCCACTTCATGCTCACAGATTTCTTACAGCTCTCACCATAACCTCGTTAAAGCTTTATCTTCCTCAGCCATACACTGAAATTCATCACACCAGCCTACATGGGTGACCGTACGTCCTCTTTCTCCCAGACATGTTCTCTCTTTTGTACCCTAAAATGCGTCCGGCAGGGATTTCTAAATCATCAAAAATGTCCAGGATTCATCTTTTGTAGTCTGCGTGCACTATTCTTTGTGTGGCTTCCTGTAGCTGCACGCTTTCAGTTTAAAACGCTGATGCTCGTCTACAAAGCCAAAAATGGACCAGCCCCAAGCTACTTTCAAGGTCTAATCAAACCCCGCTCTGTACCACGCAACCTCCGAGCCACTAGTCTCGCTCGACTTGATCCTCCACCCAGGACTAGAGGAAGACAAGCATCAAGGCTTTTCTCTGTACTGGCACGCAAGTGGTGGAACGAACTTTCTCTGTCTGTCCGAACATCTGAGTCTCTTGCTGTCTTTAAAAAACGATTAAAAACCTTCATCACCTCTTTACTAAACACTTAAGCTGACTTGTACTTACTTACTAACACTCTTATTCATTTCTTTAAAAAAAAAAAAATAATAACATTGGTTCTAACAGGGTTTTAGCATATTTGTGTTCTTGAACTGGTATCTACTTAAACTAAAGTAATGAAATGTTTTCTATGGAAGCACTTCTGTAAGTCGCTCTGGATAAGAGCATCTGCTAAATGCAGTAAATGTAAATGTGTTTTTAAGTAATAAGATTATCTGACCATAAAAGCATCTGCATGAAATTACTTTGCCAATCCACACCCCATGGCCCATGCTGCCATCCTGCCAAGTGTCCTCTTTTTTGAAAACCAAAATATGGTCAGCATACTTTACATCATCACCAAAACAATTATCCTTAAAATGCCCTCTTGACTTATTCCTGATTCGTAACTAGTTACAATATACAGCCTACATGTTAGATTGTCTATGTTGGCCCCCTATTTGCAGATGTAATACCCTAAAGATAATAAAGTGTGATTATTTTAACTGTTTAACATTTAATTTCTAAGATATTCACCTTGAGGTTAAGGTCACAGATTTGCACTTGCTACTGCTTGCACTGGGCAATGTTCATATTTAATTAAGCGATATATCACATATTAATTACACTTCAACACCAAGCACTCTATTATAGATTCATAGATTACTTTATGAGCTACATCTAACATATAGATGCACTTTGTGTGTACACAATTACTTACTGAGCCCATCTGTTGCTCTGCACAATTCATCACCCCCCTGAGATCTGAGATCGGCAGTGGAATGGGCAGAATTTTGTCCATCTGCCCTGCCACTAATGGCCAACAGGGGGCACAGGGCACAGGCAAACGACTGTCTGTAGTGGTCTCGGTCTCTGTGACTTGGCAGTAATGCACTGCAATTGAGAGATCCTTTTAAATGCCGGGATTTTGCTTGCTGGCTCATGTCCTTGCTTCAGTGACTCCTGCACGCTCTGTGAGGCCAGTCCAGTGTGAATTCAACTGTGGGGCTCCGGTCAAAAGGGTGCGTTCACACCATCTCTGCAGGCAGCTTGACCATACAGGGTGGTTACTCCATGATGGCCAAAAGGTGCCACAAAACCATCTGAATTCCTCAGAAAAAGATCAAAGAATGTCCCACAAAAAAGACATCTAAATATATATAATTTAATGTCTGCAGTAATTTACTTAAAACTATTTACAAATCACATTTGCAGAAAAGTTGGGACTTATTCTAAAATAATATTTACATTTAAAGCATACGCTTTTATCCAAAGCTACTTACAATTATGTCTCAACACAATTTTGAGCAATTGAGGGTTAAGGGCCTTGCTCAGGGGCCCAACAGGGGCAACTTGGCAGTGGTGGGGCTTGAACCGGCAACCTCCTGGTTACTAGTCCAGTACCTTAACCACTGAGCTACCACTGCCACTAATAGTAAATTCTCTTGAACATTTATTTAATTAACATAAGTACAAGGAAATGATTTCCAATGTTTTTACTAGTCAACCTTATTGTAAGATATATATATATATATATCTATATATATATATATATATATATATATATATATATATATATATATATATATATATATATATATATATATATAAATTGATGCCTACAATGCACTTAAAAATTGGGACATGGGACAAGTGGTCATGTTTACCACTGTTTCCACATTTTGTGGAACTGGGGTTGAAGCAACATATACTGATATATAGTGATGTAGAAAATACTTTGGTTATATCAACCACAGAATCAGCTGCTCAGTATAATCCATTCACACACCCTCTCAGCCACTTGACAGCACTTCACAAGCACTTCAAATTCACTTCAACCATACACCTTTACTCAGCATTTATGGATTCCATCAGAGCCACTGTACTATAATAAATACAGATTATGTGGGAAACATTTCTTTATAATTACACTTTTCACCTCAGTATGACATGGCACAGCTCAGTATGGCACGGATCCTCATCACGACTCCTATTCGTTTCTAAAGTATCTACAAAAATGCAAACCACTATATAAATACAAAGATACAAAACGCTTTATGGGTTTGTAAAATTCTGTTAAAAGGAGAACAGAGTGAGACAGAACAACAAAAAAGCTATTACTGCACACAGGCATCCAGTTACAATCGTAAAGTCGTCATAAATATAATTCCATTTAAGCCTGTAGGCAAGAAAAGCCTGAGGTAGGAGAGTAGCACAGAATTATATGGTCCAAATAAAGTGAACTGGAATGCACCAGCTTTAGCCTGATGTGTGTGAGAATCTGCTATGGTCTGCTAGTCACCAGGAAATCTTAAAATGTTGTCAGACAAATCCACCAGATATTGAAGGTTTATGAGATCCATCAGTTAAATGGGATACTTATCACAGCAGTAATATTCTTCTCTTCCTCTGAAATTGATAGACACATCAGTGGTGGGACACGGCACCTAATTCTTTATAGGTCTATAAACCAAGCAGAAAGCAAAGTCAATGCTGCAGGCTGATCAGCATGAAATTAAAGTTACGGTTTGGTGTAAATGAAAGGAAATACACTACATTTATGTGCCAAAATCTAATCTAGTGGAATTTATTTATTTCTTTATTAGAATTTTAACGTCATGTTTTACTCATTACACAAGATTCATCAGTTCAAGTCTTTTTTAATGTCAAACACAGTCATGGACAATTTTGTATCTCCAATTCACCTCACTTGCATGTCTTTGGACTGTGGGAGGAAACCAGAGCTCCCGGAGGAAACCCACGCAAACAGGACCCAGACAGAAAGGACCCAGAGCGCTCCACCTGGGGATCGAACCCAGACCCTTCTTGCTGTGGGGCAACAGTGCTACACACGGAGTTAGTGGAATTAACTTTACATTTTTAATCAGATGTTTACCAATCTGATTAAAAATGTTGAAATTATGTTCTGATTGCCACATTGGTTTGGCATCTGAACATCTGTCCTAGCTGATGAGTTTAGGTGTTTCAGCCCTACTCTTCGCTAACAGGTATATAAACTAAATTACCTAAAATAAATTATTCTGTTCCTTTCCAGTTTCAGCATGACTGTGCTCCATATAAACATGTTGCAGAGGTTTGGTTTCAAGAAACCCCAGTGGTCTGGACAGAGCCCTGACCTCAACCCAAGTAAAATCTTTTGGATAAATTAGAATGCCGGTTGCAGGTCAGACCTTCTCCTCATACCACTCCCGGACCTCACAAATGCCTCCAGACTAATAAGACAAAAATTACCACAGGCTTACATTACAATGTTCTGAAAAGCCTTCTCAGATGAGTGAAGATTGATATAGGTACAAAAAAGGGGTTAACTCCATATAATGTCCATAGTTTTGGAATTGGATGCCCAACAAGCTCAAGATTGTGTGTCCACATATTTTTGGCCATCAATGTATGTATAAATGTACACTCACACCCAAACATAAAACAACATTATGTGCATAAACTTGTCCAAGAGTTCCTGCAGTAATTACCATATTGCCCCCAGCACATCTCACCATACACTTACAGAGTCCACTCAATTGCTGAGCAGTTTATGTGCCACACTAGGGCAGTTAATGGCAGAACGTCCAGCTAATAGCTCTTGAATAATTAATTTAAAGAAAAGCAGTCTGACTACAGAAAAGCATTTTACTAATTCATAAAGAAAAAGAGAGTTGCAACATTTGTAGTAACATAAAAATGGTAGAAATTTTATTCCAAAGAAACGTTTCAGAGAGCGGCCAGAAACAGTTTTTTTTCTTTTTGCATTCCCACTGTTTTTCACAAGCAAATCATTTCCAATTCCATATTACAGTTCATTTGCTGCTAGCAGAGGTCACATTTGCAGCAACTATAAGGATAAACCCCATCTGACCCATCCAACCTTCCCTTCTTCATACAAGGCCATTAGTGTCTGTTGATCGTCCATCCAAGCCAGCAGATTCCAAGATTCCAAGAATCTTGAGAACTAGAACTCATTATGGTGGTGGGCTGGCATACTAGACTGCTCCGCCACCTGAGCACCCACTCATGGTGATGATCCCATGACCCACTACAGAATTTTGCCAAATAGTTTCCTTTCCAGTGGCTAAACTTATGACCTTACATGTGCTGGTGCTTCACACTGTAAAAATGATTTGGATGGCTTTATGGGCACAGCAGTTTAACCTCCAAGTGCACACTCAGTAAATTATAGATCCATGCTGTGCAAGAGCTTGAGTGTGTGATGGAGTAAAAGCTAAACATCAGACAATCAGGCATAAACACAAGCATTGGCTAATACCAGTACATATTGAAAATGTAACCATGTACTGCTCAAAACCTTTCTTATCTTCATAAATGCTGTTATGCTACCAAACAAAATCCACTCGTGTCTGTATTTAAGATGTTTCTCAAATCTGCTACAATGCCAGTGATGTAATATGGTGAGCCCCCTCTGCTCAGGCTGGTCGGGCATTTACACAGACATGATTGGCTGTGTAAATGCCTGAGGCATGGATGACCGAAACCCTTTGATGGATTGGCACCCTATCCAGGTATTTCTGCCATGCACCCAGTGTTTGACCAGTTGATAAATTCTATTTTCATTATTCACTACATCCATAATTTACATTACACCTACACTTGGATTCATTTCATTTCAGTTCAAATAAGAAGCAGATTGTGTTGTGGATGAGCATGTAATTCTCAGCAAACTGACCACTCAAATCCTGTTGACCTACTTCCCTCAGGCAAGGTCAATTTTGCCTCTTAGATGCGCCCAGCCAAGTTAAAATAAACTCCAGCGCTCATATGGGTTAGCATGTTTATCAGATCTTTAATTAAACATAACCAATTACTGAGAATTCCTTTAGTAATAGATATAATTGCAATTTTCCAGAATAAATTGGTCTTTTATAAAACTTCAAGTACTTTTCTTTCTTCGGGCTTATAATGTTCCGCTCGAGAAGCTTTAGAGGAATCAATACAAACCAGAAAAATCCAGGCTACATTAAGAGAAAGAAATAGAATTTCCTGCAGTGATTTCCTCAGTAATGAAACTCAGTCCTGAGATATGATCAACCCCTCATGGCAGGCAGCCACAATCTACGGGATGATTAATATTGTGCTGATTATACGGCTAAAAGTATGTATACAGCTTGTTAGACTTTTCCATTTTGAAACCATGTGCTTTAATATGGAGTCCTTTATGCTTGCAGCTATAACAGCCTCCTCTCTTCTAGGAAGACACTTTACAAAATCTTGGAATGTGTCTTTGAAAATGTGTGACCATCCAGTCCAAAGAGCATTTGTGATGTCAGGTAATGATGTTGGACTAAAAGTCACAAACGTTTTCAGTAAGGATCATGTCAGAGCTCTGTGCAGGACAAAGGAGTTTTTCCAAACAAAACTCAGAGGTATAATAATTAGATATAATTATAATAATTAGCTCTTTAAATTGTCAGTTCAAGTGTTGTTTAATAATTGTGAGAGTTGTGAGATAATTAAAAGACTGGGCAGAAATATCTGAATCCAGATGTTCAAAGCTGATAAAGACAAATCTCAGTATTTGTTGCCAAAGGATGTTCAATTAAGTATTGTCCTATTTTAAATTTGCAATATTTAATTGTCTGCTGTTTTTGTTTAAATAACCTAAGAAACTGATTTACTCTATTGAGTAATCTATCTAATTTAGTATTTACTGAGGAAGCATTTTGGCAGTTTCTTTTAACCAAGAATGGAAATTTATTAGTCAACGTTTAGCCAATAACCAACAACCATATTGCATCCTATTACAATAAAAACATATCATAAAACTTCAAATCAACAAGCTTATGCTTACTTTCATTGAACCGCATAACATAATAAACAATGCAGTAATGTGGAACAGTTCATTGAACATAAACAATATGAGCAAAACTAGTTCAGCATTTGGAACATAGATTCTATAAATGCGGTAGCCAGTAGCGAACAGTTATTACAACGGTTAAATAAACATCCTATTAATAATTAATAGCAAAGCAGCCAGTATAATATAACTTATAATGGCATAGATGAGCTGTAATAAAGTGATATGCATAGTTTTATGTTTATACTTTGATGATGCACAATATCCACATCATTTTTGTAATTAAAGTCATCCACGCTCATAGAGTTTATCATGCAGCCCAGACCCCATACTGTTGCAAACCAGTTTCTCTGTTTGTAATCTTTTAAAAGTTTGCGATTTTTTAAGTACTATCGATGTATTAAAATGCTCTGTAGCACTGTTCCTTTAAATGAGTTTATATACATACCAGGCACATGTTTGTCAAGAGTACTTCTGTGGTTTTACTCTCTAATCAAATCAAGCAACAGCTGTTGGTAATAAATGCAAATGCCTTTTATAACCAACGGCATTACCTGAACAAGACTTAAATGTAAGTTATCAGTTAACAGGTTAATCATTAACATCTCTACTATTTCTAATAGTGTTTTTATAGTATAGTAGGTCAAATATATAAAAAGAACAAACCATTAACAGCAAATTCTACAGAGCAAGCTACACATCCTTAAACATTAATAATGATCCCATCCGAAAACTTGTGACAGGTCATAAAAAAGATCATTAAATAATGCATACTGAGTCATAATTAAACTACATTTTTCATTTAATTCCCTCAGGGTACAGGATGTTAACCTCATAAAAGAAAGTTTGGAACTTCCACTAAAATAAGAACAATACAGAACTCCACAAGAGCAGACATTTATGCAGCCTTTTCGGGGTCCAGTGATGGCCCTTAGCTCTGAAGTTCGAGTACAGGCCATAATATACCAATAAACTAGTGCCAACCAAGACTGACCAATTACATAAACTTATTGTATGTACTAGATGAGCAGACATTAAGAAAAATTAAATACTTGGTGGGTGTGCCCTTTTAAAAGTGTCTTTAATGTATTTGTCCACTTTTTTTTTCTATTTAGGGTAAAAACACACCATAAACAGAGTTCAGATTATCAAAAATAATCACACACTTACCCATTTAAACTCACTCACCTGTTAGAATAGTAGATAGTACCCATTATTACATTTCTGTCAAGTGCCAAACCTATCTCTTGTTTTCTGTTTTGACCAATGCCCATGTGGTACTGCACTGATATTGTAGAAACGAGGACAACGTTGGTTTTATTTACTAAAGTTTACGAAAGTGCATTTTATCAGGGTTTTTCTGTTTAAATCACTGTTTTTGCATAGTATGTAAATATCTGAATTAGGGATGTTAATTATTAGCTGATTAACCGATAACTGACAGAAGTAATTGTTCAATCAATGCTGTCAGTTAAAAGGAAAATTCAGAAAAATTCATTTCCTCTGGCTGAGAGTTGATTTGAACTTAGAGAGGAGCAGACTGTTGAACTGGGACGCAGCCTAGGTGCACAAACCTATTTAGAAATAATAACCTAATCAGAGCAAAAAAAAAACTTTTGCAATGCATTTATATTATTTAAATAAAAAAGGGCAGAACTATTAAACATTAAAATAGCAAACTGAAAATGTTTGGTGTCAGTATGGAGTCTGAATAACATTCTTTATAAAACGGATAGTTCTGGTACTAAAATCTGATTGGCTGAGCCTCGTTCGAAGCCGTTGTAAAATCCCCGATAAACGCACACCTATGACCACCTCACATCATTCCATATTAATACGCCACTGAAAAGAAAAAGTGAATGTTATGTTCGCCCTCATGTTGCCTAGCAACACTGTTAACGAACTACCTGGGGTCGCGGAAGAATGCTTTTTGTAAGTGTTTTTGTAAATAAAAACATTTATAAATTGAACATTGTTGTATTTTATTATATTTTATGTTGACCGCCGTTTTATAAAAGCAATAAGCCACTCGAGAGACTGCGTTACTGCTATGATTTTATCACGGGGAAGGTTGTTTTGGCACGACGCGAAGCGGTAACGCACGGTCTCTCGTGGCTTATTGCTTTAATAAAACACCTCCGTTTTATTTTCTGCTCTTTTCTATTTTATTATTATTATTTTCTTGCTGCTCATAGATGATCATTATGTTATTGCCATAGAAAAGCTGGAATTATATCTGCAATACCCACCGACTCACTGAGTTTGGGTAACAGGAGCAAAAATAAGCCTTGATCAGCTGATCATCAGTAGCATAAACAATCCCTCAAATTTCAACTGAAATTTTCCCTGTATGCCTGTGTCTGGCATATACAGGTGAGCTTCTCATTATTCCTCCCATTATGTGAGAGTGTGTATCCTTTCCCAGATGAGAGACTGTCTGGCCAGGCATCCCATCAGCCCCAAATGAGGCCATAACTACTCCAGTCAAAACTATCCCCCTGGCACTGACATGCTTCCTGAAATGTACTCCTTCACACGAGCATCTTCTATCTAGCTATACTCAGCCAAGTTTTCAGATAATGGACCAGAAATGCAAAAGGGCTCCATCAGACCTGCCTGTTGTCTACCAAGATGCAAACAAATTAGGACAATGTAGACTCTGGAGATGCTGCTGAGAGCCTGAGGGTATTTGATTTAATTTGAGTGGTATTGATTTTGGAAAATACCAGATGATTTTGGATCATCTCCAAAATCCTTTGCAAGGGTAACGATAATATACAGTTTAGTCCTGCAGCTTTGAAACCAGTATGGACAGTCCAGTGTTTTACATATTTGATCTATAGTTGGTGCATCTGTAACATAATTCCATGAAAAGTATCTTACATCCTACCTAATTACTAAGTTTAGGTCTTCCAGCCACACCCACTGCTTACAGATGAATAAAATCAGACTTTTCCTGTGTCCTAGCAATCCAACGGCAATTCAGTTAGCAATCGGTTAGTCAAAATGACCATGATGTTGAAGTGTAAAGCAGCTAAAAACACTACTCGGGTGAGTTTGGAAACACAGACAAGTATTTTTGTATTTGAGACAGAGTCTCGCAACATTGCTGAATGTTCTAGGTTTCCATTCAGCTCTTAAGGTAGGCTATGTTTTGTATTGTAGCTTTCACTGATCATTTAATTTTTGAGTGTGGTTTAACAAATGTCGTGAAACTTGGCACTTTTCTCTAAAAATCCTTGAGATCTGTGATTTTTGAACAATGAGGTCAGTGAAATTAAGCATAAATTAAACATTTTGAATTTAGTAGGGCCCTACTTATACTCTACAAAAGCATTGATCAGAGATCAGATTAATAAAACATAAATATTCCAGATTAGGGCGTCCAAATTATAAAGGACTCTTTCTTAAAAAGCACAGAGATCCATGAAAAGTCCTACCTCCTCTGTCCCTGATGGCAAGATTATGGCCTTTTTTCAGAACGATGTCCAGCTGGTACATCCCGGGGCATATGATGACAGGTGGAGGATCCACATTACTCACCCCAACAGTGTTGATGCCCTGTGGAGGACAAAATATAGCATGAGTGACCTAAAAGCCTATATCCTTAATGTGCAAGCTCAAGGCACAGAAAATCCAATTTTACTACAGAGCGTCCTTAAACACTTCTGTCGCCTATGAAATTACAGTAATAATGCTATGTTATATCAGACATTACATTCCTGGCTTCTAGCAGGAGTAAACCATGGTGAATGAACTGTAGGGTAATGTAGGTGATATTACTAAATATATTCAAGAGGCTTCAAATGTAATTTACATAATGTAACTTTAAACGTCCAAAGATGTCACTACTGTTGTCATTTTTCTTCCAATATGTCACATTTTACCACTTTGTCTATTTAAAAATGCTAACATTTAAATAGCAAAAATGGTTGAAACTATACATATGACTTCATTAAAAAATCATAAGCCAATCTGTGCATTTTTATTACATATTACCTTTCATAGGACAAAAACTTTACTTTGTTAAAGTAGACAAGAGCTAAAAAGTTTGGGATTAAACTGTCAATAACAATGTAATTGAGCTGAACAAGCTGCTGTCAAGCTAGAAATGGATGCCAAATAGAAAGTGTGCATTAAAACACCTCCAGTGAACTGAATAAAATATTAAATATAGTACGTTATTACATTATATATTTATTACGCTAAGTTACAGACATTGGCTTGCTTGTGTTAATAATTAAACTCCTTCTGCAATAAACAGTGTTGGGTTTTAATAAACTATAGGCCAAGTACAGTGGACAGTGGTAGCCTAGTGGGTAGAGCTTTGGGCTGTCAATCCGGCTCTGCCATGCAGCCACTGTTGGGCCCTTGAACAAGACCCTTAACCCTTTTGGCTCCAGGGGCTGCGTACAGTGGCTGACCCTGCGTTCTGACCCCAGCTTTCAAATGAGCTGGGAAATGCGAAAAAAGAATTTCATTGTACTGTACATCTGAATATGTATATATGACAGATAAAGGCATTCATTCAATTCATTCAAGTATATGTGCCTGATTTCAGTAGAGTTCATAGTTCATACTCGTCATACTCAGTCCATACTGACCAACACAACACTTGTCTCCGGTTTCCTCCCACAGTCCAAAGACATGCAAGTGAGGTGAATTGGAGATACTAAATTGTCCATGACTGTGTTCGATATAACCTGTGAACTGATGAATCTTGTGTAATGAGTAACTACTGTGTGTCATGAATGTAACCAAAGTGTAAAACATGACGTTAAAATCCTAATAAACAAACAAACAAACAACACTTGTTTTTTGGTCCCAGACTGTGTCCAAAAAGTCCCTCTTATTTATTGTAAGCCTTTGTATAAATGGCACTGTTTTTGTCTGCACTGTGTTTATTGTATTGTTTGCACTTGTGGTCTGTGTTGCACCATAGTCCTAGAAGAACGTTGGTTTGTAATAGAATATAGCTAAAATAACAATAAACCCTCCTAAATATTGCAAACATCTTCCCTAGTGTCAAATGTACTGGACCATGCTCTGAATGAGCAGTGTTTCTCTACATCCTACTGAGAAAGATCTCCAGATTACCCCCAGTCACCGACAGCTACAAACGGGCAAGAGCTAACCCCCATTTATTGTAGTCTATCTGTTAAAGTGACAGATGACTAGCAAAAGTGAAATTTCAAAAGCACTGAACCAAGCCACTGCAGAATTATGTCCCCCATGTCAAGGACATCAGACATCTAGATTGAGAAGAAAAGAGCTGATACAGCATCTTCGAGGGTTATGATTTTTCATACTGTATATTAAGCAGTGGCATATTTTTATTATAGTTTAAATCCCCCTTGCAATCCCCCTACAGAGCTGTAAGTTTGGCCTCCACATACAAGCCTTCTTACACAAACCTTTATATAAGAAAACCCTGTGTTTATGTGGGATTGTGGAAGGAAACCAGAGAACCAAAGGAAACCCACACAGACAGGGATCAGCCTATTAAAGTACTATTTATTCAGGACTATGAATCAGAGTAGAAAGTTAAACTTCTTGCTGTAATGTATATCCACCATGACACAGATGTGCTAAATTTAAACATAGTGGATTATTCATTAATTCGTGCTTATTCATTCATTAATTCATTAATCTTCTGTGACCACTTTATTTATAATTCATAGGGTATGGTGGGTTTTGTAAAAATATGCTGCTTAATTATTATAGTCATAAATCAGAAGCTGGTGGGCGGGTCAAAACACATCAATAAGTCAAATTGTTCGATCTATCTGCATAATATGCTGTCAGAACAGCTTTGACATGACAAATAGAGACATGTGATACCCAGAAGTACTGTGATACCCAGTGCCAGAACATCACCAGTAGTTCCTTCAATTTATGCAGGCTGCACATGCCCCGCCATCCACAGGATCCTGAAAGAAAACAGGATTCGCCTGACCAGTGGACTTTCTTCGTTGTTTTGATGTCCAGTTTACTTTCAGATGGTAAGCATGGACACTCCATACACGCAAGGCTTTGATGCACTATGTTGTCACACATTCACCTCATTATCAGTACTGAAATTATCAGTAATTTCGAGCGCTTGGGGTCCGTAAAAAACATGAAAGTCTTCATGATCCACAGGTTTTCACAAAACCCACCATGACCACATAAACAATGTACAATTTAAAATTTTTGCCATTTTTAGCATCAACAAATGCAACCAAGTGCTTCCAATGTCTTTCCAATGTAAAGAAATGTTGGCACATCCTTCAGAAAAGCCACAACAGACTTGTAAAATATATTCATACACCGACTAGGTATAATATTATGACCACTGACAGGTGAAGTGAATAACACTGATTATCTCTTCATCACGGCACCTGTTAGTGGGTGGGATATATCAGGTAGCAAGTGAACATTTTATCCTCAAAGTTGATGTTAGAAACAGAAAAATGGGCAAGTGTAAGGATTTGAGCGTGTTTGACAAGGGCCAAATTATGATGGCTAGATGACATCAGAGCATCCCTGATGGAGGAGCACAACAAGTTTGAGGTGTTGACTTGGCTTTCATATTCCCCAGATCTCAATCCAATTGAGCATCTGTGGGACATGCTGGACAAACAAGTCCGATCCATGGAGGCCCCACCTCACAACTTACAGGAGTTAAAGGATCTGCTGCTAACATCTTGGTGCCAGATACCATGGTACCACAACACACCTTCAGGGGTCTAGTGGAGGCCATGCCTCAACGGGTCAGGGCTGTTTTGGCAGCAAAAGAGGGACCAACACAATATTAGGAAGGTGGTCATAATGTTATGCCTAATCGGTGTATATACATATATGAATTGAGTCACAGAAAGAAGCTGACCCTAAATGTATGTGAACTTTTGACCTCAAGTGAATATTGTTTATTCAAATCTGATTTGTCAAGTTTGACACAACCATCACACTTTAACCTCTTGATTTCCTCCTCAAATTCATCATTTTATGGAAACGCACCAGCGTATGTTTATTAGTTACAAAAGAGGCTTTGCACAATAATCAGACTAATGTTAATAGAGCGGAAAAAATATCTTATGAATAAATAATGAGTTTCAACCCTTGGAGACTAACACATTACATGATTATGATAAACAGTAAATATGATATTTCACTACATGGCAGAAGCATGAATACTTAGAAGTATTGGTATCAGATAAAGGTGGGAGAAAGCCAAAGATCCATACTCCTCAGATGCAAGAAGATGAAAAGTTACAAGAATCAGGGTCAAACACAGGTCTCTTGGACCCATGTTGCTCTGCAGTACCAACACTACTAGCTTTGCCACTTTGCAACCTGGTAAACATGCCTGGCATTTTAAATTTTCCTGACCTGGAAAATGAATTAAGCTGTTATACAGCACCTAAAAAACAATAACAGTAGACAGTCAAACTACTGGCATGTTTTTGGAAGCAGGAAAAGCAGAACACCCAAAAGAAATCCACACAACACAAAAACTCTGTATATACAGTAAGGAGAGATTAGTAATACATCACAGACTATACATCCATTTATCACTTTATTTATCTTTAATAGCCACTTTATCTTGTTCAGAGTAAGTATGAATCTTATCCTGGAGCACAAAATAGGAATACAACCCAAATGCAATCTAAGTCCATCACACACTCATACACTCATTTACAACAACATGAATGTAGTTATAAAATAATAAGCAGAATTCTACCTTTATACTGGACACAGATGAACACAGTCATATTCCATACTGACAACTGGCTTCATCATTAGTGATTTTATTGTGTAATACTTCCTCTATTCATTATTTAAACAATATAAATGCATAGAAAAAGTTCCTGTTTGTCCAAATGCTGCTGTACACATAGCTGCCATATGCAAATGCAGAAGTACACTTTCTCCACACCTGCACTCTCATTTGGAATCAAGCGTCAGCAGTTTGAAGTGAATTAAAATGACAGCTTCTTAACCGAGAGCATTAATCACAATGACTTCTTTGTCAGGTATTTATTAACAACCCTACTCTGTACATACAGTAACTGACAGGAATTAACCCTGGGTCAATGAACTAGTGCTGAACCAAAACTACCTGCTGAACCATCGTGTTTAAATAAACTAGGTTTTTTTTGCAGTCCATATATGAAAATGTCACATTGAATTTAAAGTTAATTTATTGGAGCAGATCCCTGGAAACACAGTGCAAGGTAGGAATAAACCTTATATGGCATGCCTATCAATAACAGGGAACCCTACACTCATATATTTACACTTACTCACATACTTCTCTTTGCAGAATTGATTTAAGTCATATTAAATGGTTTTTGCATTCCTCCTTTCAAAAACCCTAGTTTAGTTCATTTCAAGCCATTTAGAAGTTGATTTTGTGTCTTGGATTGTTGTCTGTCTTTCTGCATAACCCAATTGCTTCCAAGCTTGCTTCCATCCAGACTGATATAATTCAAAAACATTCTTTGTAATATGTTCATATTTTTTACATTTTTATTTTGACTACAGAAGAGTGTGCTGCTTCTTGTGATGTTTTACCATATTCACATTTCTCTCCACTAATGCCGACCCCCACTCTGATTTGAGGAGAACGAAGCTAACCCACGCCCCCTCCGACACGTGGGCAGCAGCCATATGCATTTTGTCACTCACACTAGGCGAGTGCATATATGCGAATCAGCCTTGTGTACAGAGAGACACACCCTGATCAACGCACTCTTTCCCTGCCTCTGTGCAGGCGCCATCAATCAGCCAGCAGAGGTCATAGTGGCCTCAGTTACGAGGAGTCCCTATCCGGCTTAATACCCCACCCCTATATGAACAACAGGTCAATCGTTGTTCATGTGGCCGCTCAGCCCAGCCAGATGGCAGAGCTGATATTCAATACGATGTATTCGAGATCCCAGCTCTGTTGTGCTAGCGTGTGTTTTTACCGCTGCACCACCTGAGCGGCCGACTTTGTCTTATAATTGATACTTTAAATATTTGATACATCTAAGTGTAACAAATATGCAAAAGGTGAAGAAAGCAGGGAAGGGCAAATACTTTTTGGACAGAATACTGTAGAATAGAATAGAACAGAACAGAGTAGAACAGAATACACATATACACGCGTACAGTACAACAAAATTCTTTCTTCGCATATCCCGGCTTGTTTGGAAGCTGGGGTCAGAGCACAGAGCGCAGGGTCAGCCCTTGAACAGCGCCACTGGAGCAGACAGGGTTAAGGGCCTTGCTCAAGGGCCCAACAGTGGCAGCAAGGCAGAGCTGGGATTCAAACTCTCAACCTTCCAGTTGATAGCCCAAAGCTCTACCTACTAGGCTACTTGCTCAAAATATAATTAACACCAGACTTTTTTGGTCTGGTGGAATTATTAAATATTCATGTAAAAGCATTAATTTTTCTATGACGTTTCCAGGTAAAGTTCAAACTGGGTCTTTTATTAATAAAACCTTCCAGCTTATTAAAGCAGCTTTATAATATTTGACTTATTCAAAACAGCTCGTTTAGTCACAGCAACCTTTAAAAACATGTTATGCTGTCATTCTATGAAAATTCCACAATGAATTCTGCTTCTAATGTTTGTCTATAATGACTTTATGGCTGTATGATATATATTTATACATTTAAGAACATAATTTGTGTATCAATATTAAAACATTTAAATATTCTCAGTTATAAAACTTTCATTCTGACTGCTTTGGGATTTTCCAATCAGACTCACTGATCAGCTTTCAGACATCGCTGGCACTTGTTATTGCTCAGTACTGTTTTGCATACCACAACAGAATTTCTAAAGCTTTTCATAACCAGAACAATATAAACTGATATTAAAATTTGTATTTGTATATCCAGGCTGGATTTGTGTATTTCCACATATAGCAGGTGGGTAGAAGGTTATATTTGCATTGCTTCCACTGTAAATGTGTTGATGTTTTTAAGGTGTTCCCACAAGGCATATTGTTAGTTCTGCTGTCATTTCAACACACTGTTTAATGCTTGCAACAAACTAAGCAGTATTTAGAATGTTTATTAAATGAATCTCAACATTTGCTGAGAAAATCCCAGAAATCCTACAGCAATCAGTAGGATGAGTTGAACAAACCCTGTTATATCATGATGCAATTTCCTTGGAGGACTTACAAGAGAGTCCACTCAGTAATTAAATTCAAATGACAGTTTGCCATCTGGCCAAGAGATTTGATTCCCAAATGTAGTCTAAATAGCCAACATTGTGCAATTCTATTAAATCTTTACCCAGCTCTACGCAAACACAGCAATGCACCTTTCAGCCAAATCTCAGTGTCTAAAACATTTTCACAGTAATCACACATGACCACTAGGAGTTAAATAGGTGATTGCTTGCAGCTATAGCATCGGTACTGAATTTACATAGGAAACAACCTGAGCATAAGGTTTCTTATTTAGCATCAAGGCTACATTTACATAGAAAACAACTGGTTTCTTATTCATGAGGTTTTGTATTCAAAGCAGTCACCAAGAGTGTGTAACCATCTAAAAGAAAAACATCCTTTTTATTTACAGCTTTTTTTTAGAAGTGGTAATCAAGTTTTCTTCCACCTTTCAAAAACATGTAGAAGGTGGATTGGCTGCTCGAAATGTTCACTTTGTGAACAAGGTGAGTGTTTGTCTATCACGTCTGCATAGCTGCATCTACAGGAAATAACTATTACTTAAAATTCTCATTTGTTTAATAACATCCACACGTATAGAATCACTCACTCACTCACTTTCTTAACCGCTTATCCAATCAGGGTCGCGGGGGGTGCTGGAGCCTATCCCAGCATTTCAATGGGCGCAAAGCACACAGTAACACCCTGGATGGGGCGCCAGTCCATCGCAGGGCAGACACATATATACAGTGTATCACAAAAGTGAGTACACCCCTCACATTTCTGCAGATATTGAAGTATATCTTTTCATGGGACAACACTGACAAAATGACACTTTGACACAATGAAAAGTAGTCTGTGTGCAGCTTATATAACAGTGTAAATTTATTCTTCCCTCAAAATAACTCAATATACAGCCATTAATGTCTAAACCACCGGCAACAAAAGTGAGTACACCCCTTAGTGAAAGTTCCTGAAGTGTCAATATTTTGTGTGGCCACCATTATTTCCCAGAACTGCCTTAACTCTCCTGGGCATGGAGTTTACCAGAGCTTCACAGGTTGCCACTGGAATGCTTTTCCACTCCTCCATGATGACATCACGGAGCTGGCGGATATTCGAGACTTTGCGCTCCTCCACCTTCCGCTTGAGGATGCCCCAAAGATGTTCTATTGGGTTTAGGTCTGGAGACATGCTTGGCCAGTCCATCACCTTTACCCTCAGCCTCTTCAATAAAGCAGTGGTCGTCTTAGAGGTGTGTTTGGGGTCATTATCATGCTGGAACACTGCCCTGCGACCCAGTTTCCGGAGGGAGGGGATCATGCTCTGCTTCAGTATTTCACAGTACATATTGGAGTTCATGTGTCCCTCAATGAAATGTAACTCCCCAACACCTGCTGCACTCATGCAGCCCCAGACCATGGCATTCCCACCACCATGCTTGACTGTAGGCATGACACACTTATCTTTGTACTCCTCACCTGATTGCCGCCACACATGCTTGAGACCATCTGAACCAAACAAATTAATCTTGGTCTCATCAGACCATAGGACATGGTTCCAGTAATCCATGTCCTTTGTTGACATGTCTTCAGCAAACTGTTTGAGGGCTTTCTTGTGTAGAGACTTCAGAAGAGGCTTCCTTCTGGGGTGACAGCCATGCAGACCAATTTGATGTAGTGTGCGGCGTATGGTCTGAGCACTGACAGGCTGACCCCCCACCTTTTCAATCTCTGCAGCAATGCTGACAGCACTCCTGCGCCTATCTTTCAAAGACAGCAGTTGGATGTGACGCTGAGCACGTGCACTCAGCTTCTTTGGACGACCAACGCGAGGTCTGTTCTGAGTGGACCCTGCTCTTTTAAAACGCTGGATGATCTTGGCCACTGTGCTGCAGCTCAGTTTCAGGGTGTTGGCAATCTTCTTGAAGCCTTGGCCATCTTCATGTAGCGCAACAATTCGTCTTTTAAGATCCTCAGAGAGTTCTTTGCCATGAGGTGCCATGTTGGAACTTTCAGTGACCAGTATGAGAGAGTGTGAGAGCTGTACTACTAAATTAAACACACCTGCTCCCTATGCACACCTGAGACCTAGTAACACTAACAAATCACATGACATTTTGGAGGGAAAATGACAAGCAGTGCTCAATTTGGACATTTAGGGGTGTAGTCTCTTAGGGGTGTACTCACTTTTGTTGCCGGTGGTTTAGACATTAATGGCTGTATATTGAGTTATTTTGAGGGAAGAATAAATTTACACTGTTATATAAGCTGCACACAGACTACTTTTCATTGTGTCAAAGTGTCATTTTGTCAGTGTTGTCCCATGAAAAGATATACTTAAATATCTGCAGAAATGTGAGGGGTGTACTCACTTCTGTGATACACTGTATATATACACAAACACACACAAATACACACACCCGTTGGGCAATTCAGTGTCTCCAATTAACCTGAATGCATGTTTTTGGACTGTGGGAGGAAACCGGAGCTCCCGAAGGAAACCCACGCAGACACGGGGAGAACATGCAAACTCCACACAGAAAGGACCTGGACCGCCCCACCTGGGGATTGAACCCAGGACCGTCTTGTGTGAGGTGACAGCGCTACCCACCGAGCCACTGTGCCGCGTATAGAATCAATTATATAAATATATAATATGCTTTCAGCTGAGTGGAAACAGTTTGGGGAAGGACCTTTCCAGTTCCAAAATGACTGTGCCCTAGTGTACAAAGCGTTTTGAAATGGAGGATCTACAGTGACCTGCACAGAGCCCTGACCTCAATTAAAATGACCCTATTAAAAACCTTTGGGAAGAATTGGAATACAGTAATCCCTCGCTATATCGTGCCTCGACTTTTGCGGCTTCACTCTATCGCGGATTTTATATGCAAGCATGTCTAAATATAAATCACGGATTTTTCGCTGGTTCGCGGATTTCTGCAGACAAGGGGTGTGTTCGAAAAGCTAGGGAGCTCTCTACATAGACGCATTTCACGTCATCCTGTGCGCTTCCGATAAGGAGGCTGTTCCAAATCCTTCAACATTTCAATGTTATTTTCACTCAAAAACGAATGAGCATCCGACGCTTAGTGATCAAGGCAATCCCAGAATTCATTGCGGGTCGGGCGCTCTTCTCTTACAGAAGAATAAACATGGCTGACGGTGCGGACAAACGAATGGAGTTCTTTTCAAACGTAAATAAAATATTACTGATTTTTAACTTGTATGAACTTGTACCGAGTGTTTTTATTTGCAAGTTCGGGCTTGTCAGGAAATGTAACCGTAATCGGTACCTGAAGGGAGATGTTATATTGACATGTTAGCATGCTGTGCTACCTCAATCCATTGGTTTTAATGACAAGATGCTAAATGCTAAACCCGATGGAATCGGGTTATGAAAATAACCATATAAACACATGGCTTTAACTTCGCGGATTTACACCTTTCGCTGGGGGTTCTGGAACGCAACCCCCACGATCGAGGAGGGATTACTGTATTGATTGCAAGGTTGATGTTTTGTCCAATATCGTCCTTCATCCAAAACTCACCAACATCATTTATTCTACCACAGACTGAGGTGAAAGATGATAGACTCTACTCAATTTAATCAAATCAAAATATCATCTAGGTCACCCAAGAGGGTCCTGTTGAGTCTGGAACCTCTTAGGGTTTCTTGTAATTGTAATTGTAAGAAAGATTGTCCTCTTGGTTGACTTGCTCATCAGTGGTTTCTGGTTCTGGAATCTGTAAAGTTACTTTAAAACAATGTCCACTGTTATACAAATTAGACTAATTAGTGTAAAATAGGTTTTTAATTTAGATTTAAAAGCAGCAGTGGAATGTGCAGACCTAATGTCTGGGGGTAGGCTGTTCCACAGTCTCTGCAGTATTCCTCCGAGCTTGAATTAGGTGAAGCAGACACTGTATACTGCACAACTTAAGGTGGTAGTGAGGGAGATAATGGGCTTGTGGAAATAACAGCTTGTGGCTCTGGTGCCAGTAGCTTGCATAGGCAGTGACATATTAAAAATGTCTGGTTTATGGCCAGAAAACCCAACATCCTCAGTGACAATGTTCCAGATAGATAGCTGCTGATGGCCAAGAGTATGACCATGATTATGAGTGGAACCACTGATGGACTGTACAAAGTTAAAGGGGTCCAAGAGAAGCAGAAATCACTGACCATTAGTTTAAAGGCGAACAGTCATAAAAATTAAAAAATCCTACAATTGAAAATCTGTAGCGGGTGTAATTCACGCTACAAATATAAGAAAATGTATAATAAAAAAAACACCATTTGCACTTTAAAACTAGTAAAATGTTTGAATGGGGGGGCTTCACTTGTAATTCAGCTATTAAAAACCACAGCCTGGGGGGACAGTTCCACAAAGGGACTAAATTCACAAACACCAAGTCAGGTCTGTGTTAAAGGGAGAAAGGCTAGCTTGTGGGTTAAAAAGAAAATACAATTTTGTTTATAAGCAATCTCACAGTGGCCAATGCCATTTTTATTGAGTTGTACTCTGTGGTCAGCCTCAGTGCAAAGTCCAGTCTCCATGGGTTCATGAGAGGGGAAGGTTCACTACCCCTCTCTTGCAGAAATGTGCATACCCTGGCCAGCCAGCTGAACAGTGATTGGTCAGACATGTTTTTAGTATAAATAATTCATACAGACACTCCATATAGACACTCCATTGTTTTGAACTGTTTTGAAAAGCCTTTCCAAATAAGTGGGGGCTAACTTCATATCAATTTGCAAAGAGACAAATGTATCTACAGCAATCTCTAGAAATGCGATTCGTTCCAGTAAAGTGTGCTTAAGTGCTATGGTGGTGAATCTATAACCATATGTATTGAAGGTACAGCTACAGCAGTGCAAAGCCATTAGTAAATTAAATGGAGAAGAGCCTTACTGCCACTTTAGGCAAAGCAAACAAAGCAACAATCTGTGAAACAATATTGAATGCAATGAGAGGATTATCTTCACAATACATCTGCTTTCATTTAGCTGGCATGCTAAACATATTTGTGTTGAAAAATCAGCAAAGGAAGGATTTAACTCTGAAGCAATGACACACCAGAGTAGTTTTAGAATACTTTTTAAACGCTTTTTACTAAATTTCTCTCATTGTAAGACCCCACCACCCAAAAACAAGCAAGAGATCAAGAGTTTGTGATGCCCTGCAAATGACTGGTTTTCCTCCTGCCTAGCACCCAATGTTTCAGAATGGTGCCAGACCCACAGGATAAATAAGTTAAATTAATAAATAAATGAATGTAAACCATCGGATTCTTTACAAAGGTGCCATTACTCTTAAATGCTGGGAGCCACTAATGTACTGTCACAAATCCAGCCTCTGCCAGACCTCATGTGCACATGCCACGCCACTTCCCATTATACACAGCTGCACCTTGTTTAGTGTTAATGCATAAGGAATATAAGAAGGCAGCTGTGGATTCTACAGTGGAGACTGGATTTTGAACCTCTGTTTGCTCTGTTTGCCCCACTAGCTTCTGTCTGTTTGCTCCTGTCCATTCGCTCCTGTCCATTTGCTCCTGTCTGTTCACTCATGTCCAGGTTTAGTAGTTACATGTATTATTCTCTGCTCCCATTGCATCTTTATTTTTTTACTTGTCATACAAGACCTTTACCCACCACCAGTAAATAGAATACTTTATGGTGGCAAACAGGTAGTGTGGTTGTCACACAGCTCCAGGGTCCTGTGAATCTGGGTTTAAACTGTACCTCCAGTCACTGTATCAGTGTCTGGATATTGGGCACTCTAGTTTTCTTCCAATAACATACCAACACATGGATTAGCTACTCTAAATATATAAGCTTACACTCTTTCTCCACACTAACAGATTCGTGGTTTTTCTGTAAAGTTAGGTAACTATACAATTTTTGTGTATTATAATTATATTCTGAATATGTTCCTCTTTTCATGTGCTCCAATATATTAACCTTTATCCATCCAATAAAAACTTTACGCCCACCCACAGAAATCCCAATAAATTATAAATTACTCAAAAACAGTCTATAAATAGCTAGAAGGAGAACTGAGTATTGATCAGTATGGCCCAGCAGCAATGGCCTATGGATACATATGTAGGGAGTTCCCCTCATGGGCCGAAAGGTTGCGACAACATTTCAGTCTGGGTCAGCAAGGCTTGCCATAAGATAGGAAAAGTTTAAATTACTGAATACATTTAGGATTGTGTATATAGGTATGAATCATTTTTAAAGTACTCCGCCCAACTCTGTGTATGTGACAGCACCTTCATTTTTTTTCATTATAGAACCATACTAAAATTGGTTTCAGGCAACATCGGTTATACTTCATGCCAGAACAAGATTGATGATGTACTCTAAAAAATAAGAAAAATATTGGGACACGTGGCTCATCCTTTCATTTGCAGAGCATGATGAAACTTTAAATTGCATAACAAAGCTTTGTTAAATAGTAAGTGGTTGGTTGTGTAGTGATGCAGTCAGGGCAGATCTATAGTATCCTATTTCACTCTTAAACATCCATAATGCTATACAACAACATAATTGAAAATAACAATAACCTCAATTGATAATGCTAAAGCATTAGGGTAAAGTAATACAGGGTATGTTATCTAATACTTTCCTGGAATATCCCTTATACTATTCAGACATCCATTTCTCTTCAGTAAACAATTTATTATGTTCAGGGATGCAGGAGAGAAATAAACTCTGGACAGGGCAGCAGTCCATAACTGTAAACCACACACGTACGTATACGTATATGTACGTATCTTTTTCCATGTTAAATAGGTAGATGATGTACATCATCACATTTTAAGTACATTTTCTTCAAACAAAATTGTACAAAATACTTATATAGTTCAGAAATTTCAATGTTTCACTCACTATTACACGCTTTTAGTAAGTACATTTTTCACTGATATAAAGGCTGAACATTATTTTAAACCCCTTTACATTATTTCAACCATTAAAATATTTAGGTAACTATTTAGATATCAAACAACATTTGATACCTAAAGAATCTTGTAAAGGATTTTGGCTTATTGGACATACCTAAATACCGTATATAAACTGCATTACCCAGGGGGCATTACAGGTACCAGACAAGTAGCTTTAAATCAAAATGTAATACTTATGATTTGCTAATACTGACTGATACACACACCATCATGTAAATCAGGGGAGTACCGGCACTTTTATTCTACTTTAAGCACTCAACAGTACCTAACTCTGTGTAAATTTTATCCACCAATCCCTCCCTTCTGTGGCCGCAGTAACAGTTAAACAGATCGTGTCCCAAATCACACACTACTGTACTGAAGAGTATGTGTATTTATTGTGCAACAACAGCACAGTTCAGTTTCACACTACACAGCCCACAAGATGCAGGTTGAGATGCCTTGTTAGCTAAATCTGTCTGTCCTAATCATGAACGCTGACTTTTGTGGCTTAAAATCACCAAATAATCTGAGATAACTTCACAACTTTTGTGGAAACACAGCCAGTCAATCATTCACTTACTCAAACCAAAGCACAGCTTAGAAAAGCCAATTGATTTCCATCTGCATGTTGCATCACCCACTTCACCAGCTGTGCCACTGTGCTGCTCCTCTCATATTGTTAATAAGAGTATTCATGATTTCCGTTTAATGAGAAGCTAGCGGTGATTTGTAATGTGATGCTGGATGACAGTCTTTTGTCTGTGATATGAATTGACATATTACTAAATCAAAACAGCAAAATGTGTGACAATAATCACAGAAATTAATTTATTTTAGCATCCTGACACCAGGAGCAGCACCAGGAGTGGCTATTTAATTATTTACAGGTGAACTTATTGGGTTTTAACACTTGCATAACTTAGCAAAACACACACACACACACACACTCATGCGCAGTGGTTTGGTGTTGTACAGTAACTGATAAGTTTTATTATTGTTCATAATTCTCACTTTCCAAAAATCTGGAACAAAAAGTGTAATTGATTGAAGAAATTACATTTGTGGCATTTAGCAGACAATTTTAACCAAAAACAACTTACAATTATGACTAAATACAATCTGAGCAGTTGAGGGCTAAGGGCCTTGCTTAGGGACCCAACAGTGGCAACTTGACAGTGGCGAGGCTTGAACCCACAACCTTCTGATTACTAATTCAGGATCTTAACCAGTGAACCATCACTGCCCTCATAACTTAAATCCTATTTAAAGAAACGGTATTGAATGCAATAAAAATCTATTATTTGTTTATTCTCTTAAAAATGTAGTTAACTGACAGAAGTACAAATAAAGTTTTTCCAAGTTTTCTCTGAAACAAATTTTCGAATACATCGTATCAAAGCTCAGCTCTGCCCACCGGCTGGGCTGGGAGGCTGCATGAACAACGATTGGCTGTTGTTCGTAGGGTTAGGGTCAAGCCAGATCGTGGGTCCTCATAACTGGTGCAATTATGACCCCTACTGGCTAATTGATGGCGCCTGCACAGGGATGAGGAATAATGCTGATCAGGGTGTGGCTCTCCGTGCACAGTGCTAATCGGTATATATCAACTCGTCAACCCCCCCCCTCCTAATCTAGTCGTGTCCATTTACCCTGATTATGTCCTCTATACTGATTCGACCCTTCACCGCTGACTGAGGACGCCTCTCAACTGACACACGCCCCCTCCGGCACGTACAGTCAGTACAGACTGCGTTTTTCACCTGCACAAGTCGAGTTCATATACTTGACGGGCACTGTGTATGGAGGGCCACACCCCCATCAGCATTATTCCTCAGCCCTGTGCAGGCGCCTTCAGTCAGCCAGCAGGGGCCGCAGTCGCACCAGTTATGAGGACCTATGATCCGACATTCTTACCCTCTAACCCTGAACAACAGCCAATCGTTGTTCATGCTGCCGCCCAGCTCAGTCAGAAAGGCAAAGCTGAGATTCGATACGATGTATTCGAAACCCCAACTCTGGTGCGCTAGCGTACTTTACCGCTGCGCCACCTGAGCGGCCAATATTATCAATTTTAAACTATACTACGGTATAATACCCATGTAAGTATTTATTTGTGTGTTTTTTGTAATGGCCTATTATATTTGCCTAGTCCCCAAACAGAAATACAACAGCACTACTATAAACTGTGCATCAGCTGTGTGTGTTTAGTGATGGAGAGTGAGCAGAAGGTGTATTTATATATATATAAATGTGTGTGTGTGTGTGTCTGTGTGAAATAATATGCCTCCAAATCAGAGAAGAGTGTAGGCTGTTATAGCTGTTATAGAAGTTAGTGTTTTACAAAATAATTTTGGCAAATTCAGAGCTATCAGAGGCAAAAAAAGGTCCCATTATTACTATGAATTATAAGCTGGATTTATTAGATTTGATTGTAAAATTGTACAAATTCTGTTATAATTGCACATGTGCCTCAGATACATCAGACAGTTGGCTGATTGAAGAGTGAAGTATTATTTTCAGGCTAATGTATTAATTACAATTCTGGTACCTGGACCGAATACACCACAGTAAACAAGTCATCTTGGGTCTAAATTTTTGGTGCTCAGTTTTATTGGCTAAAACAGTAGACACATGACAGTAGAGTCATGCTTCTAGACTGTAAAAAAATGGAAGAGAACAAAAAAGCTTACTGTTGGAACACAGTGTATCTGTAAATGGATTTTCTGATCAAGTAGGACAAAAGTACAGGTGAAACATATGACCCTAACTCACAGCAAAATCTATTAGCACTGTGAATAAAATCCTCTGATGTCTTTCATTCTGAATGCCTTCTTCATAAAAAAAACAAAACCCTTGTCTGCAAGGGTAATACAAGTGATGGTCGTTTTTGTTCTTGTCCATTAAACACACACTGACCAGAATATGAACCTGATGTTTCAGGCTGGAGGAAGCTTTTAATGGTGCTACGTCGGTTTATCGCAACCTACAGCAAGATTAATTACCATTTTAGCATTGTACTGAATTCCACATGGTTTAATGACAGCAAGAGGGATTGCTTATCAGTTCTTCTTAGTGGAGAAGACAGTGGAGCAGAAACCCTTTTAAATCTCTGTAAAGAACCACTACTGCACCACAGTCCACAAATAGTCAGCATTTTTTACCACAAAACGAAATCAATGTTTTACAAAGCAGTAAGTAGTCAAAAGATCTGATTAGGTATTTATTTAACAGACCAAACTGACCTACTGGCATAGTTATGCTGGAAACAAAAGTACATTTACTTCAGAGTCAATGAGGCTGTGCAGCACTACCTGATGTTACTAAGTCATACAAATCTAATTTATCTTTATATATATTAACTATTTTCGGGGTAAAAAGCCAAGAAACCTTAACATTTTTCTAGTTTTATGTAGTATCTGACCTATGCAAACATTTAAAATCTAAACTACATAGACAGTAATGATGTCCCTGTTTCCACATGGTCTCCCTGTGGACACTTTAATCCAATCTCAAATATAAATAAGGTAAACTGACTGCTCTACATTATATTATATTATATATAGCTTACCAACTGAAAGGTTGAGAGTTCAAATCCCAGCTCTGCCATGCAGCCACTGTTGGGCCCTTGAACAAGGCCCTTAACCCTCTCTGCTCCAGGGACGCCATACGATGGCTGACCCTGCGCTCTGACCCCAGCTTCCAAACAAGCTGGGATATGCGAAGAAAGAATTGTACTGTACACGTGTATATGTATATATGACAAATAAAGGCACTCTATTCTATTCTATATTGCCCAGAGGTCTGAGTGGGTATATGGGTGAACGTGTGATACCCTGGGATAAATTGGTGCCCTGTCTAGTGTTTCTACGTCTTGTCCGAGCTCTCAGACTAAGACCCTCATCAGGATAAAGTGTTAACTAATTAATGTACGAACAGTCCCAAGTTTTTGTTCTTTTAGGACATTGTTTTAAGAACACTGTATTTGATGTGGTATAGAAATCAAGGCCAATATTCGAGGGTTCTTCAAAAAGTTTCCGCACTTCAACTTTATTTATTAAGAATTTCAAAAACGAATGACATCACTTTACTACAAAGTCACCTTCCTATGCATTTTTCCAGCTTCATACCAACTTTTTGTTGTTTTTGGTTGAGCGTGTAGCCACTGATGCACCACTGCTTTTACATCATCATTACATGAAAATCTTCTTCCCTTTGGCCACTCAGGTGGCGCAGCGGTAAAATACACTAGCACACCAGAGCTGGAGTTTCGAATACATCGTATCAAATCTCAGCTCTGCCATCCGGCTGGGCAGCTATATGAACAACGTTTGGCTGTTGTTCATCCAGGGAAGGAAATGCCGGATAGGGACCTCATAACTGGAGCAATTACGACCTCTGCTGGCTGGTTGATGCCGTCTGCACAGAGTAGAGGAATAATGCTGGTCAGGGTGTGGCTCTCCATGCACAGGGCTGATTCGCATGTGAACTCACCTCGTGCAGGTGAAACAGTGCAGTAGGCTACTGCACACGTGTCGAAGGGGGCGTGTGTCAGTTCGCTCTCCTCAATCAGGGGTTGGGGTCAGCACCAGGGTAAAAACGCAATGGGGTAAAAAATGGACGCACTAAAAATCAGGAGAAAAAAGGGGAAAAATGCATTTAAAAAAAAAATCTTCTTCCCCTTAAAGCTTCTTTAAACCATCCAAAAAGGTGGAAATCAGATGGCACTCGGATTTGGGAAAAAAAAGTTCAGAAGAGCTTTGGATGTGAGAGTACTTTTTTTTTATAATGGAAAAAACAAGGTACTTAAACAAAACTGGATCAAAACCCATGCCGTATCATAGTGAGAAAAGGAAACAATAGCAAAGGCGTTCCTTTGGATGATTAAATCTACTCCAGACTGTAGCCTCCACAAAACAACCCAAACAACTAAAAAACTGGGTTACAGAGTATTTAAATACTGCTTTATATGTGATTAGCTATGCCCTTCCCAAAATAAACCCAAACTTTGACTATTATCATTTCAGCATTTTACAAAGCATTTATTAAAACATCGAGCCATTCATCAAGTGTGGAAATGAAATGTGCCTTAGGGTGATAAATCTCATCCCAAGTTTGATTTTGGTCTCATTACAAGCTTTAATGAGTACACAGCCAACGGAAACAAAGTGGGAACGAGAAACGAGGAGGAGAATGTGAAAGCCAATAAACCAGGAGGAGAATCGATGTTTGCTCATGAAACTGGAAGCAGAGGGTGAGACACACACAGAATTGGTAAGGAAGTGGAAGCCTCCCTTCTTCTAACACACACAGTTTTATGGCATCTTCTCATCCTGGCATAGCAAAGGAAGCTAAATATGGTTCTAAAAGCTAGCAAGTTTCTCATTAATCATTTCACCCTAGTCGGTATAATCAGTAGTGCAAAGTAGCTAAATAAGAATATAGTAATATGAATCCAGATGGGATCTGTTCAGTCGTCTATCACAGCCCAGCACACATCACTTGTGCATTACAGTGGTGCTGTTAATCAAACCTATATAGTGCATACTGAATACAAACAGCACATCTTCAAATAGCAAGCAGTACTCCTGTTCTTACATTCACCTACTTCCATCAGCAAAGCATCCAACAGGACCCGATTACATACCAAGTGTAGATGGATTACAGCTTCATGTAAATACAATACAATCAAGCCGAGGCACTGGAGTGAAGAGAAAAGGGAAGCTGCCATTTATTTTACATATCAAGAGGAACTGTGCTTTTGTTTGGAGCCTGTAGCTGCACCTCATTCCAAACCTGGTCTTGAAACCTTATTGAAATATGACTACAGAGTCATGTAAATATCTGCTTAATATTGCAAATAGTGCTTTACTTCCTTAATACCACATACTTAAACCATTTCACAACTAGAAAAGCCCGCTACTTAAGTTAGCAGATTCAGCTGCTTAAAAAAAAAAAGATTTATATAAAGGAATATATAAGCATTTAAAGCTTTATAAAGATACAACCATGATGCACTTCAGTCATGGTCCAACACTGCCCTTACTTCAAGTGATATGTACTGTAATCATAGAGCTTTAAGCTTACATGATGAATAGCCAGATGTTTTCCAGCTACAAAATGTTCCTTACTATATAAATGTATTGTCCTGATTTATGTCATTTTTACACTTTGTGAGCATTAAAGTTTTCTTTCTTTAATACATCAGGTTTCTCACTGTCAGACTTGCCAGCTCCTCTGTTGGCAAACCTGCTATTTCTATAAAGCCTCGACACCAGGCTTGCTTCAGTCTGGTTTTATGCTGGCAAGCAGTGTGGTTGGGGTGCCACTCATGCATTGCTGGTCCTGGCTGGTTCTGAGGGTTCCCTATCTTTCCTTTATTTCCGAGAAGTTGTTTCAGATGGCCAGTGCAGCCGGTCATGCTGTGACAACCAGTTTTAAGTTCTGCGCTATCCCTGTCACATACACTTTTTCCGTTGTGGGCTGTGGATGTTTTTGTGTCTTTTGTTTGTTACTTTGTTTCTGTTTGTTTAGTGTTTTTTAGCCATAGTATTATTCTACCTTGCTTAAAACAAGGCTTTATGTCATGCTTATAAGGCTTGACCCTCATGCAGAGTTAAATTAAACAGTTACACAACTTAATTGCTGATTTCCAAAGTGCAGTTCATACCACCATTGAATCGGAATTCACTCAAAATTGTTATAGCAAATCATATTATTACCATAAATATCTTAACAGAACAGTAATGTACATATTTTAATGTAAAAATATACTTAAGTATAAACAGCAAATTTCTAAAGGTTGCAGATAGTGGTTGCCAATTAAGCAGACACACCTGTGCCTTGCAATCTTTGTTCATCTTGTTTTAAATAGTGTGCATTTAGGGTGCAAACAGCACAACAGTTATTAAAACTTCAGAAAGATCTACAATACCACCACACATGTAAGGTCTAATTTCAACACATACAGGTCTTTATATCACAGCCTGCAGGACAAATCAGAACAGATGAGGAAAACCACTCTACTGCCACAAGAGAGACGACACCTTAATGAATTTTCATGCCCCTGGCAACTTCGGCTATTATTAACCTCTGTTCGGCCACCTTTAATCAGTCAACCCGACTCATTAACCCTGCTAATTCTTCTAGCATTATAACCAAGAAACCCAGGAGTACACCTCTAACCCACTTTCTTATGCGCTTAACCTTTGTTGTTAATCCAGTAATAGAACAGGTTTAGACTGGCAGGGAGTCTGGCAACCAAATTCCAACAGCTGCTGGTGGACAGATGCAGTGCCATACATCTTTGCCATCTTTGCCACGGGCAGTGGTAGCTCAGTGGTTAAGGTACTGGACTAGTAATCAGAAGGTTGCCGGTTCAAGTCCTGCCACCACCAAGTTGCCACTGTTGGGTCCCTGAGCAAGGCCCTTAACCCTCAATTGCTCAGAATCATGTTCAGTCATAATTGTAAGTCGCTTTGGATAAAAGCGTCTGCTAAATGCTGAAAATGTAAATGTAAATAAACAGATTTCAGGATGCAATTCATTCAGCACTGGTTTAGAAACCCAGCTGGCTTTATAATAGATTTACAAATTTCAGTGAAAGTGCAGGCAACGTTATGCATATGTTAGAAAAAATTAAATATTTAATATGCATAATCATTATGTGGATATGATATGTCTTACTTTGTTAAAATAAGTGAAATAACAGCACAAAGTATTAGGGAAAGATAAACTACAGATGGAAGGTTGCAGTGACTTACAGTACAACAAGGTGAGAAAAAAAACACTGACAGTTTGTCCTAGGGACTGACAGGACTGTTTGAAAAACAAGATGCATGACTACATCTAACATTTACAACAGCAGGTAAACGTATTCATTTTACGTATTCATAAGTTTTTCATCTGAGTTAAGGTTATATGCAGTCAACCATAAACATTAGGCATGAAACAGGAATATAACCTGGACAGTGTGCCAATCTATCACAGAGAAAGACACATTTTTTATCACTTACTTATACCTGAGGCGATTCAAAATAACATCTTTTGCATATTACAGTGGAATCTGGAAAACCAAATGTCCTGTCCGATACCATACCATGACCAGTAGTTCAGTAACTGTCCACTAGCTGGTGCACATTTCTCTGTTTACATGAGTGAGAGGCTTTTTTTTTTCAGGAGGCTCGCTTTGTTCTCACCTTTTTTCTCTGTGTTTTATGCTTAATTTTTGCAAGTTCTAGTGCTGCACAAGCACTGCTCCAGTAGCCACCAGCAGTGCTTCAGACTCAGAATAATAGATACCTTAGAGTCCCCACTATACGATCACGGCAAAAAAAACATCACCACCACACAAGGTAAATAAAATTTCTCCCCAGTAGTACAGTACACCAATTTGAATATTTATTTACAGGTTTTACATTACATATTTACATCGTTCATTTTACTGATTATCATATGTGCATGTTTAGCACTTTTGTGGACCTTAGTGCTGTGATTTCATATATTTTCGCTGTTTCGCACATTTTATGGACCAGTGCTCCCCCTTTGAGTCCGTTAAATTGAGGTTCCACTCTATTTCGAAAGTTGGAAGAATACGATTTGGGTGTTTTTGACTTGAATTTGGTGTTCTTCAGGGTATTTAGTGTAGTAATCCATGAAAGCCTTTGCATAAGCATCCAGGATTTTTCTTAATTGAATGACTCTGAGGGATCATTGATTTTCAATAAAAGAAGGATCTTTGTGGCTGGCCTTTGGCAGCCAAAGAGACATTTCAAACTATGGTTTGAGGTTTGGTTTCCTGCCTCCCTTTAAAAGCTCACTTACTTGTGAAACATTGCTCTGTTGATTTGTTCAGAGGCTGCAACAAAGGCAATTCTATCTTGGTTGGGTATTTTAAACTATTTTTAACAATATTTTCTAGTATGTTCTAATTTTAAAAGACACACGCAATACCCTACTAAATTATGTCTTTATGTATTTAAATACATTCATCCTGGTCCCAAGTTTAATAGGTCTGGCACTGATTGCAGTGAAGAGCTTACTCCCTGCCATGTCACCAATCACCAACTTCAGGACAATGCACACTAGGAGGCAATAACTTCATGATTTTGGAAAAGAGAAGACAACTGGATACTGGGAAACATGCCAACATTTTTACAATGACTTTTTTATTATACAGACTATTTACATTGTGGGTAACTCTTTGGCTTTGTGTATATAGTTCTACAGTATATTCCTTTTTAATTGCATAGTGTAGAACTGTATGCTTGCAGTTTTTGTTTTTGTATATGGCTTTCTATCTATTCTAGCTATTCTTTTTCTATCATATTATTTTTTCCTTCCATCAGCTATTTAGAAACATATTTTTATTAAAGAAAAGATTTTAAAAGGATTACACATCCTTTCATTCAGCAGTAGTAAGACGGTGGCTCTTTAATTTAAAAATATGACCTTCTTGAAATGGCATTAAATAATATTTGCCCAATCTCTGCATTGGGGAGCTGGATTGAAACTGGATGCATTTTTCTGTAAATTCTTGACTAACACAAGACAATCCATGTAAAAACACTCCACAAGCAATCATTAAGCACACCACTGTCATGCTTATCAAGTTTGATATAAAGATATTTCCGAATTATACAGTGAAACAGCTAATACAGTGGGTGCTGCACAGCATTCACCTGGGTTCAAGCATTCGTGTTTCATGTTTTCTCAGTGTCTTAATGTGTTTCCTCAACAAATTCCAGTTGTAATCCCATCGTATTTATGCAAAAACATGCCAGTAAATAGAGTGGCAGTTATAAATAAGGGACAGTGGTAGCCTAGTGGGTAGAGCTTTGGGTTATCAATTAAAGAGTTGGGAGTTCAAATCCCAAGTTGGGCCCTTAAGCAAGGCCCTTAACCCTCTCTGCTCCAGGGGCACTGTACAATGGCTGCCCCTGCGCTCTGACACTAGCTTCCAAAACAAGCTGGGATATGTGAAGAAAGAATTTCAATGTACTGTACACGTGTATATGTATAGTATACATGACAAGTAAGGGCATTCCAAATAGTCCCAAGTAAGTGTGTGTTGCTCCGAGATGCATTGGCGCCCTCTTCAGGGTGTACTCCCGCCTTGTGCATAGTGGACTGTTGTGTCAACAGACTTATGACTCTGACTAAAAGGTATAAAGTAAAAATTATTAAATGAATGAATAAAACAAGTTTTAATTTTGTAAATAGCTTAAAATTATGTATTTTTAACATGCAGGTCCCTATTTAATTGTGTCTGAGTTCCACTAAATTCCATTAGATTTGTGTGGCCGTGGCATTAAGTCAATTCCAACTAAGGCTATTTAAACACTCATTCATTATTCTTCTAATTGTATCCATTAATCTTGTTGCTGCCTGTCCTCTTCCTCTTTTATATTCAACTCCTCCAAGCACAATTCTTCATTTCTAATAAACTGGTTCTTGTCATAACGTGTACAAAATAAGTGTACAAGTATAATTTATGTACATACAGCAGTGTGTTGCACATGCCTCATGTTCCCCGCTGCCTGAAACAGAGCTCATGTCAGGGGTATTATTTGTGCATGCACCAGTGATTCCTGCATAGAGAGATTTTGTTGCATTTTCATACATTTTGCATTTCCTTTCCATTACTACATATTTGCATCCAAAGATGATAAACAGTCGATAAAACCATAGTGGCTGGAAAACAAAGCACCAGCAGCTCTGAGTCATGTATGGAGCACCACGGCACAGTCACATTTTCACATCCACACAAGCCTGCTCCTGTACTGTGTGTGATCCTGCAGTGAAGCATTTAAAAGATTTACCTTCATTCTGATCACGTCTCAGTCATTCCTGCTTCACTGAGGGCTATGAGTGTCTATTACAAACACTTACAAACACTCAGCTGCTGCCCTGGATATCCACCAAAGCCAAAAGACACCAATTCTCTCTAAATTGCCAGCATTATTTATGGCTTTCTCAATAATTATGCTCTCCTTTCTCACCATATGGCAGTCCTGCATGGCTCAGCATTCCTCTTAAGTTCCCAAAACACGTTTTAGTCATAAAACATTAGTTTAATAGTAACAAAACATCACATACATCTCAAATAAAAACCTACTATCACCTGCTTATGATCACAAAAGCACAAAAACACAAAAATGAGCATAATTAAATATAACAGAATATTATGTTACTGAAAAGCCATTGCCACAGATTGTTTAAACACATCTTTTAAAATTCCAGTCACGGAAAATGAAGAAAAAAAAATGAGTAAAAGATACATACAGGCAGACTTCGTCCCACAGTGCTGAGCGGGAGTGCAATCATCCAGCCACAGAGTTCAACTCCACACACATGTAAACTCACACACACACTTCCACACTGATCCTGATGCTGTTGCTGTAGCTGCTCCGACTGCCTCTGGTGTGCCGTCCTGTATCAGTGGCATCCCGCCCCTCTCTCTCTCTCTCTCTCTCTCTTTTTCTCTTTCTCTCTCTCACTCTCAAATTTCCTATAGCAAGTTAACTGTATTCTGACTGAGATTTCTCCGGATTTCCTGAATCTTTCCACAATATTATGTACAGTAGATAAAGAAAGATTTGAATTTTTTTGACAATTGACATTAATGAATTGACAAGCCAAGACACATCTTTGGTGGATCCTTCTTTGACACCCAATCATAAGCTCTCCATCTGTTACCAATTCACCAGCATTATTTGTAGACTCTTGTTTGTTTGTTTTTTTTGTCTCAATGTTTTTTAAGCATGTTGCAGATTCAAATTAAATTTTTTTATTTACAAAATATAATTAAGTAATTTAGCCAAAACATTAAATGTCATTTCTATGTACTTTTGTGAGTTAGATCAAGCTCCCAGAGAATAAACAAATAAAACCTAAAAAAGTAGGAAAAAGGTTGTTCCATTTTAAAATCATGAAGTATTTGGGGTGTGTCTCTGAGAATATGTGCCCATTTAGCATTAGATTAGGCAGTGAGTTAAACAAGAACGCCTGGCTCCGAATTAACGTTCAAATTCATCCAAAGTTCGGTCAGTTGTGTTAGGGTAAGGCTCTGAGCAGACCACTTTAGTTCCTCCACACCAAACTCATCAACACCACAGTCATGGACCTAGATCTTTGTGTACAAGGGGAACAGTCATGGTGAAACAGGAAAGCATCTTCCCCAAACTACAGCCACAAAGTTAAAAGCATGTCAATTGATTTTATTCACCTTGTTTAAAATACCTGAGCTTTTCATTTTCTTTCTCTCTGTCTTACATTCTTTCTGTATTCTCTGTGCTTGCCGACACAATTTGACACACAAATTGAAATTACGCCCAGTTCACTCATGTTCCTTTGTTCCTTTTCTGAGCCGTGTAGACAAAGAGCAGGTTCATCACTGTTTCAACTCTCTTACTCAACGCTCCTTCTTTTTGGTACATGGATGCTGAATATCAGCTACACTGAGCTTCCCAGGTCCAGCAGGATCAAAGATCCCTCAGTTCCATCTGCATCACTAAAAGCCCTATATTTAGAAAACTCATTCAGAATAAGATGAAAGCATCAACTGACCAGAGCCATCCAATAACAGACAGTATTGGGACTGCCTGGACTGGCTTAACTGGGTCCGACAGTAAGAAAATTGAAGCACACTATAGTACATAGTACATGTGCCTATTTTTTAAATGGTTCTTGGATTACATCTGACAACTGGGAATTGGAGGAAATTAAACAAAAAAAAAACTGAAAATAAAAAAACCCCCATATTTTTAACTTTTTGATTTTCCAGTGTCTTTGATTTCCTGGTTCAAGCTCAACCACAGCTTTGTATTTGTAAATGTTCAAGAAAAGAAAGGCTTTTTATCAAAGGCAAATCTATAGTTTTATTTTTTATTTTTTAATATTACATGAAAGTCCAGCTTTTATGTGAACATTATGTTGCTGAATACACTAAAAAGCAATATTTCTGTCTCACTTTATGTACCACTACCAGGACCTCTTGTAACATATTTGACTTTCAAAATATGCAGATGACAGTCAAATCTTACTGAATCATTAAACTTGTTATACACTGTAAACCATTGGGTTTATTTAATATTTGTCCTAAATGTATTTAGTTAGTATGTTGGGGCATTTTTCAACAAGAAAATCTTTTAGCTCTTTAGTTCTTTTAGTTAAGTTTTTAGTTCTTTAAAAGATGTTAAAGTAGATCTTTAAAGATCTACATCTCAGTATGTATCTGGTGACTGTTTATTAAAAACTTAAAACTTAACATATTATTTAAGCAATATGTTTCAGTACATTATCATCATCATGCTATAATAGAACAGTATTAGTTAAGGGTGCTGTTTAAAAAATAAATCTGATAGAGAAATCCAGATAAAGAAAATGTGGTGATAGCTGACTCATTTAACCATAATACTTTTTTATTGGTCAAAAGACCAGGTTTAGTCCCTTGCAGCTTGGCCATGGTTAATCTTAAAACCTCAATATGCAGAACAATATTCTTGTCCCTTTAACCCCTTACAACTGCCAACCACCAGCAGCAGCCCCAACAAACACTCACTTCTTTTTTACTGGTGACAGATAATCACATATGGAAAATATTCCAGGCATTAGAGTAGATAAGTACCCTGGCTTGACTTTCTGCCAGCCTTTATGCCATGTCCTCTGACACAGAAAGTGCTGTCACCTCCTGTGAAAGATAATAACATGGGAATGAGGCCAAAAGGATGGAACTCTTAAAGTATGCAGAAAGAAAAACAAAGAAGAGACCATATTCATCATTCTGCAAACAGAGCCAGTGAAAAAAACCCTTCACGAAGGCCATAAAGAGCTATGACAGTGCCATTGTCTGTTACAAATACAGACAATAACAAAAGAAACAGTGACAAAACGACCAGGGATAAACATGATCTCACTGGCTATACACTTGCATGCAGATATTTTGTCTACCTGGAGAAATAAAAAAATTACTAGAGGGCAACACAGATGTCTCAACTGTTGGTACTACCTCCATTAAGACATTATACTGTATCTTTCTGGGACCAATAATTTGGTCACCCACTATTTAGACTTTTTAGTATTTGGTAATTGGTAATATCGCCTCTGCTACTTTGTTTATAATTGCAAATTAGTCACTTAACTCAAGAGTCTTTTAATGTGATGGTTTTATATTTGTGTTTACAATTTGTTCCACATTTGTTCCAATTTGCATTGATTTACAGAGGAGTGGAGGCTGTTATAAAAGTCCATAATGATGGCCACGGTTTAGAATGGGATATCCAACAAGCTTATGGTCAGGTGTCCACACATATTAGGCAATTTAGCATTTCAAAGTCATTTAAAAAGAGATAACACAAATTAAAAACTGAAACCATATAATGCTAATGCTCATCATAATAACTAGTGGTGACGTTTGGGCTATATGACAAATCATGCACTTCTTAAACCGAAGCGTCTGTGATGGAGTGATGTGGACATGTGCTGGCCTTGAAAGAGAAGTCATTAGCATAACATGATCCAGGAGGAAGCTGCATTAGATATGCACAGTAAGTGTAGTGCGCAAGTGTGTATGTGTCTGTTATAACTTCTCCCGAATTGATTTTGCCTCTCCTCACGCTATCCTTCAATTTATCCATGCTTGGGACCGGCACTGAGGAGGCACTGATATGAGAGGTTTTAATAGAACAGTCAATTGGGTGGTGCCACAAGCCCCCAACCACTGAGATCCAGGTCTAAATTTCAATGGTGCTATCAGCCATCTGAGCATCTACACAGTCATGATTGGCTGGTATCTGGTAAAATGATGGCTGAAGCATTACAATGGATTGGCACCCTGTCCTGGGTATTCCTGACTTGTGCCCAGTGTTTCCTGGTAATAAAGCAGTTGATGAACATGAAATAAATACATTTTAAAAAAGTATTACAACTTCTAAGTTTGTATGTATTAAGACATCTAAGGTAATAAATAATTAGTTTTTCACAGCACTTGGGTTCACTTTGACCTGTTTCTCCTAGCAAACCATACTTCTGATTGACTAAGACTTTTCCTATTTTTACTATTACTTTACATTTTCTTCATGCATTTTTGATAGAATTCAGACACACCACACTGGCTATGTTTTTTCGTTTTTCTTCTCAATAAAGCCTGAAGCACTGTTAACATAAACCCACCGTTTGATATTTTGATGTGTTAAAACAGTGTAACGTTGAATAATAGCAGTTATTAGATCTCTAGTTTTGCACTTCACACATCTCTAGTCAAGTCCTGAAGAGCCAATTATATGCCAAACTAAAATATAGCTTTACTCTGAATCTGCTTCTCTTCAGCAGTGAATGATGTGGATTATATAACTGTAACTGCACACTGGTCTGTGACAAGCCACTACTTCATCACGACAGCTTACCCGCTTGATTTCTCTCAGTTTTTACTCATAGGAAAATTCAATAGAGCCATCTCAAAGCTCTCAGCTGAAACTAAACTTCTTTCTATAAGAGCAGCTTCTCCACCTATAAGCAGTTTCACAAGCCCAGAATAATAACATAGACGTTACTTTAAACCCCATTCGTCATAGATAAATCTGATTTCAGAATGGATTGCTAAGCCATATGACCCACTAGTGTTGGCAAACTAAGAGGAGAAACATACAGCACAACTAAGGCAGGCTCCATCTGTTTCACCAGACTTTAACTGAGCAGAAGATTACCCACCATTCCAAATTCCTTTCAGAAAGAACACTGGACATTTATGCCCCAGTATATTAACATTTATACAAATTATACAGATATACACTTTCAATTAAGGATGTGTGGTGCATTAAACAACCAGTTTACAATGCAAAAATATTGTTTTTTTTGGTGTCTTTATTATATACATAATAAGTAACTCCATTTCCCAAAAAAGTGATGATTCCCAAAAACATGATTCTAAGATTTGTTCATTTTTTCTATTTATTCATGTCCTAGCAGACCCTTTCTTTACGCCCGTGCTTCTGCACAGATGCCTCTATCTGCTAACCAGGGTCCTTGCACAGTGTTTAAAGACCCCACCCACATAGTCTGGTTGTTTCCCCAACCCTGCAGACACGGTGGCCAATTTGTGTCTGCTGCAGGCACTGCCAATTGTGTCCGCTAAATGGAGCCTAGCCGACCAGTAGCAGAGCCAAGACTCAAACCGAGGTGTTCAAAAGTTCGCCGCCTGGGGGCCCGACTTGTAAATTTTTTTACAATTAAATTAATTTCAGTGTTTTGCCTGCAACACTCTCAGCCGATGGATGTTACATCATCTTTACATCATTTGGGAACTTAGGTTACTATAACAGTGTGGATAATCTTTTCCGTCTTTTTGTCATTGGCATATAAAATGTTCATTTTTCCAGAAAACCAGCTAAAACATCTTACAGCACAAGTATTGACTGTCTTTCATTCACTCTGAAATGAGCTAAGACCCAGAACTCTATGGCATTTCAGCATAGAATTGATTTATGGCTTTATCTTTGTGTAACAGAGCTGAATTTCTTGATACAGCGGTAGACAACATTATTAAGTGACAACAGCTTTCTTAAGTATTATCTATTTGCTTGCAAAACCAAAGAACTAACTGTTGTTTGTACTAGCCTCCATAGCACAAGATGTTCTCTGGAATCATTGAGTCACCCAACAACCTGTCAGCAGTGCGTCGTTTGTCCCATCTTGGACCCCTGTCTGTGGTAACGATGCCTTTGAGCACCAATTACTCTTTAGGGATATGTCCTGTCTCTTGTATATTCCTTTCTGTTATATAATCCGCAAATACATTCTGAACCAAATCCAAGATCCTAGCAATAATTTAGAGACCCCACAAATATGTAATAAAGAAATATTAGGTTGAGTGTGGAGATGACATTAAATCAAAATTGCTTTTATACCTGCACATTGCAATTTTGGCTTGATCTAGCCAGCACTGAAATGAAAAAAATGTATAACCTAGTTCAGTATGCCAAGTCACGATTGCATGATATAATGATATTTATAGATTAGAGCAGATCACAGCACAATATCAGACCCTTTCCTTATAGAAGGACATTATAAAACACACAGAATCTGGTCTAAAAATCATTGTTGTTGCCTTGAGAGAGAAAATCATTCATTCATACACCGCAGCCTGAAGATCTGATTAATGAAACTCCAATACTTGAGTCATAATTTAAAATGGGATTGTTATGGAAGAAAATAGATTTTATGCTTTATATTACTTAATGCTGGTTTGTGCCTTGAATTCTTAGTTGTATTGTGCTTGAGCGGAGTCTGCGAGTCTAGGCTACAAAGATACATACCTGTCGTTAAGCAGTAAATGTTTGTAAAGCCTATAGGGAGTAACACCCAATGGGTCTAACACCCAATGTCATGTGACCAAAGCAGTATAAAGTGATAGCCATAGCATCTGTTCCGAGTTCTTGTCCAAAGAGAATGCTGGAGGAACCCATGATCGTGCCCATAAATTCTTCAATCCAATCCAGTCAACTATAATCTTTGTTTTTATTTATCATCTCATCACATTTGTCCATGACAGGATTTAACATTTTTGACACACCTTTTTTGTTTAAGGAACTGCTTAATGTAAGTAAATCTGAAACTACACTATGTATGTGAACAGCCCCTGGCTTTGGATATTTTAGCCACACAGTTGCATAAATAGGCAGAAAATTAAACATTTCATCTTTGTGGCAACAGGAAAGGTCTTTTGATATCCAAGTAAAATAAGTCCCTCGATCACAAAGACAGTGGTAAAGAAATGGAAGTCTTATATTGAGTAACTAGACTAGTAACTAGTCTATACAGAGCTCTTGTGAAAAGTTATGTTCTGGTGGCTAAATGATAATGAATTTCTTTTGCATTTCTCCCCCATTTTTCCTCCCAATCTAGTCGTTTCCAATTACCCGACTGCATTACGCTTCCTCTCTACTGATGTTGACCTCCACTCTGACTGAGGAGAGCCGTGACTCCGACACGTGTGCAGTAGCCGACTGCATCTTTTCACCTGCATGAGGTGAGTTCATATGTGGATCAGTTTTGTGTATGGAGAGACACACCCTGATCCCATTATCCCTCATCTCTGTGCAGGCTCCATCAATCAGCCAGCAGAGGTTGTAATTGCATCAGTTATGAGGAATCCCCTCCGCCACCCTCTCTTGAACAACAAGCCAATCGTTGTTCATGTAGGCACCCAGTCTGCTGGTAGCAGAGCTGAGATTCAAACCAATGAGTTTGAGATGTCAGCTCTAGCGGGCTAGCGTGTTTTACCGCTGCTCCACCTGAGGGCCTGATATGAAATATTTGTAGTCATGTTTCAAAATCTGATTGGAGGCATTTTTTTAGTAAAAACTATATAACTATATATGATTATATTCATACCCATGGTTTTCAGAATGTGATGTTTAACATGTACTTCAAGGTGATGTCTTTATAATTTCGCATTATATCTCATTACTGAGCCAGGTCAAATACTTTTCCATGACATTAAATCTCCTTCCAAAGCTAAAAGGGAAAGCCAGGGTAAAACCCATATTTCAAACTCAGAAGTGGAACCAATGAATTACTTTGAGTCTATGAGAAATCCAATACTGCTGCTGTCACGTTTAAAATATGAGACTGAAACATTGGATTTTGTTATTAATATACTTTTGTTGAACAAACAGCAGTTCCCTTTTTTCAGATAAGTTAAACTTAACACTTTGAATTATGGCATATTGCATGGCATAAGTCATTCACATTTCTTTAGACATCAGCAGAAGACTTCTAATAAGCACTCGTCAGCAAACACATATCATTTCCTTTCACTGAGTCATTTTCAAGTTAATCAAATATTTTGACATTTTTTTCCCTCCATTTTTAGCACGAGCTGGTGGTTGGGAGTCAGCAGCACACTTTAATGTGAGCATCATCACGTCTAAAATCAGTGGGAACGAGGGCAATGAGGGGAGAACAGATGGAGGATGCATGCTGAGTCAGGATACGTGACCAGACATAGTGCCACTGCTTTTTTTTATTTGAAGTATAGATAGACGATTTACTCATACCTTCTGCTTTAAATGGAAATGATTTGTGCTTATTTACTGGTTATAACAATTCTTTATATATATACAATATATATATATATATATATATATATATATATATATATATATATATATATATATATATACTGTATATATATATATATATATATTTATCAGTGGCGGCTGCTGGTCTTTCAAAGAGGGGAAGCTCATTGTCGGCTTACATCATAAAATTTGTCAATTTATTTATACATAAATCCTGCCCTCCGTTCCTTTTCAAGAAAATGGCCTGAAATGGGTTGCAGTTTGTCTTTCGACTTCACTCACAAAATCTGCGATGGGACTGAAGCTCCCAGTGATTAAGTGATGGTGTAGAAATCAAAATAGCTGTCAATCAAAACGGGATTCAGCCTTTCGACTAATCCTCCAATCATCTTGCAGAAGCTCAGCGTCCAGACCCGCCCACAGCTCCATTCACCCCCAGAGACGCTCAGCGTCCGGGGGCGGGACAAAATCAAGGTATTTATCCAATGACCGGCGAGTTTCGAAGCAATGAAAAAAACCCTTCCATGCAGTCCCATTGAAGTGAATAGACGCTCAGCTTCTACGGGCAAATGCATTGACGCTACGGGAACGTATGATAAGTTCGAGTCAGTCGATTTGTGATAAGTAGCTGATTCTGAACGAACTCGTCTTCGAGATGAACGTGTTCTAAAGCACTTGTAGTCAATGAAATGTTAACACAACTGTACATATTTGACCATTTAATTTTTGACATTTTAGGGGAAGCTGAGCTTCCCTTGCAGTCTTAGAGAAATCGCCACTGACATATATATATAAATATATATATATATATATATATATATATATATATATATACTGTATATATATAAATATATATATATTCTCTGTTAAGTATACAGTTAGCATTAACAATCATATGATTTAAAGGAAAAAGGAAAAGTATTTAGTCACTAAGTTAACACATAGATAAGGTGAATACAGTAAGTATTCAGACCACTTGACTTTTTACCCTTTGGTGTGTTGTGGATTTGATTTTGAATGGATATAATTGCCACTTTTACCCATAAGTCAAACACTCAATCATCCACAATGTTGGTATTGTGGATTAATTAATTGAAAATCAAAAAGAGTGGGCACTCAGGTGGCGCAGCAGTAAAACACGCTAGCACAGGAGACTTAACATTTTAAACTTGTCGGTTCAAAACTCAGCTCAGGCTGGGCACCTACACGAACAACAACTGTCTTGTTGTTTAAGGGGGGGTGCCAGACGGGACCTCATAGTTGATGCAATTACGACCTCTGCGAGCTGATTAATGGCGCCTGCATAGAGATGAGTTCTCTCTCCGTACACAAAGCTGATCCACATATAAACTCGCCTCGTGCAGGTGAAAAGATGCAGTCGGCTACTGAGATCAGCATTAGTAGAGAGGAAGCATAATGCATTCGGGTAATTGGATACCTAATTGTGTTGACCTCACGTTGACCTGTTTGAATGAGGTGCGATCTACCAATGTTTTGGGCACCCCTGCCATAGAGCCTGCTATTAAGGATGCCTGTAGATATACCTTGACCCCTTTATTAATGATCTTAGTTTTATTTTACATCACTGCTTAACGTTTGTCATTGAGTGTGAGATCATTAAGGCTACATAGAGAGCAGGGCTTTAAAACAGCAGTAATGGTTTAGTCAGTGGACTGTGGAAATGGGTATTGTAGGATGATTTAATAAGTAAAGTGAGTAAATGTATATTAAATAGTGTGGGTGCCACAAAGCAGCACATGTTTTTTACCCTGCTCAGTTCCTTTAATGAACTGTCCACTTCTTAGTCATGTCCGTGTAGGTTTTCTTCTTCTTCCAAAAACCTTATTAAATAGCTACTCCTCATAGGTCTGCCTTAGTACAATTCATTAATACAAATACATTCACACTTGTAGTCAAATGTGTTTCTGGTTGGTTAGATCTGATTAAAATCTGATCGCTACATTGCATTTAATATGCAAACTAAATCAGAATGGTTGATAGCCAAGTTCCTGCTGTGTTCCATGTCTACAGTTGTTTATGTGCATAAACTTAATATAATCAATCTGTTCTTGCTGTTTAACTTAAACTTGTGTTAACTTAACTATTAACAACTGTATTTATTTATTGACCATATTAAACTTGATTTTAATCACTACAGGAAACATATAATGTATGAAAAGTATGTGGACACCCCTGCTATTTATTAAATGTTTTAACCACACCTAAGTGTAGAAAATCAATCTTATGCTTTCAGCTTTGTGACAGCACATTGTAAAAGGCTTTCCTGTTCAAGCATGGCTGTGGTTCCGTGCACAAAACTATGAACTGTTTGACGGGTTTGATTTGGAGGAACTTCAGCGCCCTGCATTGACTGCAAAAGGAGGGCCAACTCCATATTAATGCTCATGATTTTGATTGAATGTCCATTTGGTCATTTTCCACTTACATTTCGTTATATAATGTAGCAAGAGTTTTTGTTGTGATTACACATTAACAGCGCTTAGGTGGCGCATAGGTAAAACGCGCTAGCATACCAGAGTTGAAATCTCAAGCTTGTTCGAATCTCAGCTCTGCTACCAGCAGCCTGGGCACCTAGACGAACAACGATTGACTTGTCGTTCAAGGGTAGGTGCTGGAGGGGATTCCTCAAAACTGATGCAATTACGACCTCTGCTGGCTGATTGATGGCGCCTGGAATAATGCATTGATCAGGGTGTGTCTCTCCGGACACAAAGCTGATCCGCATATGAACTCATCTCATGCAGGTGAAAAGATGCATTCGGGTACTGCACATGTGTCGGAGGGGGCATGTGTTAGTCACAGTTCTCCTCAGTCAGAGTGGAGGTCAGCATCAGTAGAGAGGAAGCTGAATGCAATCGGGTAATTGGATACGACTAGATTGGGAGGAAAATTTGGCAAAAAATGAAAAAAACTAAAACAAATTATAATTACCAGACGAGACCAAAATTCATTTCAATCTCTGCAAAGACGATTTAAACTGTAGATGATACATAAGACTGACACTTCATTACCTATCAATAGAATTTAAAGAGAACATGCACTACTTGAACAAATCTGGATGCCAGTTCTGAGTAATGAATTAAAAACAATTATTAACAGGTGTATAAATGTAAGTTTCAAGGCATGTAATAGAATTTAAAGAGAACATGCACTACTTGAACAAATCTGGATGCCAGTTTTGAGTAATGAATTAAAAACAATTGTTAACAGGTGTATAAATGTAAGTTTCAAGGCATGTAATCTGCACAGACAAACACTGGCAGACTCACAGTCTGGTACTAAAACAGGATGCCAAGAAAATCAGTTTGTTGAGGCGCTATGTGGGAATTAAAAAAAGCAAAAACAGCTCAATTATGAAGCAATAAGCCACACAAGCTTAAAGGACAAGACTGTATGAAACATGTATAGAGTGTAATAAAATGTCCTAGGTCCCAAACTCCAGAAGCTTCATAGAGAGGGTTTAGATGGTCAAAGAGCATCATACAAGATTAAGATCACCATGTGCAATACCAAGTACTGGCTAAACGTAGGTAAATAAAGCAGGCAAAACATGTTCCTACACTTGACGTTCCGGAAGTCTAACGGAGCGTTTGCCTAACTGCTAACATTTCGTGGGTGCTGGACTTATTGAGAATATTTTCCTCTTTCATAGGTGCATTTGTTTACCAGCCTGCCACTTCTTTTCTACACATCATCTCAGCATCTCTTCCTATACACATTCATCCCACCTACACATCAGGCTGTAATCTCCCTTCTCTTTTCTTCCCTCTGCTATTATGAATCTATGCACCATATCTCTACCCTCACATTTATTTTAAAATACCTACATCAGTGACACCCCCAGAAGCTAAAAAGGGGCTACAGTGGCTGAGTCAGAGCCCTGGTTTTCTCAAGGTAGCCACTGAAAAGCGTGGCAGCATAGCGTCATAGATGAGTGGTCTGGGACTGGTGGGTTTCTATTCCTGATTTATTACAAACACTAAAATTACACCATGAGGATGTATCTGCTCGGTACAGCAAGTAATTTGGCAATGAAAAAAGTGTAAAAAGTTATTTAACTTTGCAAAATGGGCTAGTAATTCCTTATTACTGATTATAATAGACTGATGCTGGGGACTTTTCTGTGCCCATATAGGGTGACCAAGAGGGTTTGTTAGACGTCACCCATTACAAAGTATATAGAACAGTAATCTTGCCAAGATCATGAAGAAAACCCCAAGTGCTGCATTTAGCTGAGAAGAAAATTGTCAGGGTGGTCAGGTGTAATTCAATAACCACAAAAAATTTGGTCGACAAGCTGCTGTTTTTTTTTTTGTTTGTTTGTGTTCAATCAGAAGCAATTAGAAGCAAAATTCAGACAAAGAGTAGGGGCTTTTTCTGCCCCTAGCAATGTGAAGCTTGCTTGACTGTGGACAATAATATACAGTGTTCCAGCAGCTTTTAAATGAGCCCAAAACCTTTCCTAAAAATAAATAAATAAATAAAAAATATTGTGGTTTTTTTTTTATATGATCAAATCAGCTGAGTCAAAAATACTGCAGCACACAGAATCTTTGGTTATATTTCACTCACTTACTTTTTTATTATTTTTCATTATTTTATCATTTTTTAATTAGATACTTTTATTAGCCCACTACAAACTTGGTTTTATATATATGCATATATATGCATTTCCTCCCTTTTTCTCCTGACTTTAGCCCGTCCTCTCAACTGATGCCGATCCCCGCTCCAATTGAGGAGAACAAACCTAACACACCCCTTCCCAACACATGTGCAGTAGCCGACTGCATCTTTTCACCTGCAGTAGGCGAGTTCATATGCGGATCAGCTTTGTGTCGATCGATTTGTGCAATCGATGGCAGAACTGAGTTTCAAACTGATGACCTGAAAAGGACAAAACACAAACACATAAAGGTGTTTGGGTCATTGCAGTGCTGTAGTTTTGTCAGTTTCTTTGGAGAAGGGGTATGTGTTCCAATAATTCAGTCACAGAATAATACAGGTGACACATGCGTCTAATATGCTAGCCCTCCACCAATGAGTTATTTTATTTATTTATTAGGATTTTTAACGTCATGTTTACACACTTTGTTACATTCATGACAGAACAGGTTCGTCAGTTCACAAGTTCAAGGCGAACACAGTCATGGGCAATTTTGTATCTCCAGTTCACCTCACTTGCATGTCTTTGGACTGTGGGAGGAAACCGGAGCTCCTGGAGGAAACCCACGCAGACATGGGGAGAACATGCAAACTCCACACAGAAAGGACCCGAACCCTGAGGCAACCCTGACAGTTATGAGATCAAGTCTTCTTGGTGACATCAGCCTGGTTGGGTTCTCACAAACACAAAGTGCATTCACTGCAGCAAAGGCTGGATAGGAAATCACCTTTATGTGTGGAAGGAGGTGTGCAGTGCAAAGAGGAGTGAAATATCTAAATTTAGGACAATGCAAAAATAAAGAAATCCCAAGACTGATATGATATACTGAGTATGTCAATTACAAGTGTATGTACACTTCTGACCTCAACTGTATATACAGTATATGCTGTACATATGCCTGCTAAGTGATTGAATCTGAGCCATGCGGTCATAATTCAGATTACTCACCATCTGTGTGTGTGTGTGTGTGTGTGTGTGTGTGTGTGTGTGTGTGTGTGTGTGTGTGTGAAATAGGGAGTTTTCCCAGATGTATAAAAGTAATTGAAAAATCAGTCAGCAGTGAGCAGCTCTATGATTTATCGAAATATTAACTCACTCACACACATACACACACCATTACACATGGATTCACTCACCACAAAACGCTCCATTTATTTTTAAAGATCAGTGGTACAGCAAATAATCTTAATCATAAAGCCTTGGTGAGACCCCAGTAAACACATACACTAGTAATACTGCGGTCATGTACTAAATCACTCGAATCCTCTTTAGTAGCCATAATACTAAGTAATATAGTGGGAACAGAGTGTATTCCTGTCAAATGGGATGCAAGGACACCCTATACAGACCTTATGTCATCACAGGGTATCACTGACTCACTTACATATAGTTAAGGGTCATTTAAGGTGGGGCTAGTACAATTATTACCAAACCAACTAATCCAAGTTTTTTAATCATGATTATTTGAGATGACAATGATCCACTGTTTCAACAATTATAATTATGTCTAGATACATTTATTTTAGTTGCTGCTTTTAAGGATTTAATTCAATTTAATTAATAATACTTTATGTTTTATGTCATGTGTGTTTCCTTTCTCTGTCCTTTCTTTTCCCTCTGTCCCCTTTTCCACGTTTTCTTTTTTCCACAAGTTCTCCCAGGCATTTGCAAGGCTGTCACTGTAAATAAGAACTTGTTCTTAAACAATATCATGTTTTTAATAATATCCTGCTTTAATACGTACTTTATGCAGAGCACATAAGGTCGAAACCCTTGAGCAGATTTAGATTTATTAGCCAAGTATGTTGATACACACAGGGAAACTGGTTTATGCCGTTAGTGTCGTAAGTATTCAATATACAGACAATGTACATCTAATTTACAGACTATATTCTAGTCTGTCTATACAACACAACATACACATTTGATATCCTGGCACTCTGCCCAGGGTATTCCTGCCTTGCGCTCAGTGCTTCCCTGTGGAACTGGACCTACCGCAACACTAACCAGGATAAAGCATAAATGAAAAAGAAATGAAAGAAAAATAAATTAGGGTTCACACAGAAATCTCCCCACAGTGACAGCCATCTAGTTTCTGTTATCTCTACTGATCCACTGTGAGCTGCAGATCAGCATGGGCACCACAAGGTGGCACCACATTCACACACAAAGTCATATAGAGCTCAAACCTACTGTAGATCAGTAAATTCAACTCATAATAGAAATAATTAGTTAAAAATAAGTTTTATTACAAGTGTTACAAAAAAGTACTGACTACAATCAGCTGTTAGCAATCTCGGTTAGCCTTCAAAACATGGTAGAGCAATGACTACTAAGTTATTAAGTTACTCTTAATAATGTAACAAATACATAACAGTAAATTACATTTGTTGTTCTTCAACCAAAATGGTGTGAATTTATCTTGTGTAAAATCCTTGTTCTGGGTTCAGTGAGGAGTGAGTTCAGTATAAGCAAGGCCACAGATATGAATTGAACATTGGGGGGACCCACTCTACCAGGGTGGTGGGGTGGTATGATGGGGGTTTTCTTCCTGCCATATCAACAACTGACGGAAACACTGACGGATACTAACATTACGCAAAGTGAGAAAAATATGTTTATCATTTTTACATATTCAACATGTCCAGTATGTATTATGACGATGGCCTTGGTAAGAAGTGAGTTTGGAATTGTGTTTTCTGTGAGATTATCAACACGTATTTTGTCCAAGTCTGTAAAAAAGCAATGCCAATGTGCATCAGCTAATCAAATAACACTAAAAGAGTATCTGTCATCAATACCATGAACCTTTATGAAACACACATATAAGGTTTATCTGTCATCAATACCATGAACCTTTATGAAACACACGATACATCAAGATGCATTTGCAGGTTTATTATTTCACTCTTGAGATGCTTCCAAGCATTATTTCCATTTTATTCTGCTTATAAAGTTCATAATGCTTTACAAAGCACACAAACGTTACTGTGTAATGTAGGCATGCTCATGTTAGCAATATGTAACTGAGACAATGACTGGTGGGCTTGAAAATGGGCTAGAAGGCTGTTTATGCTACTTCAAGGCATGCTCGGGAAAGTGAGACTGGAGTATATATAAACCAGACACCATGACATCATCTCCTAGATTTTCTTCTTTTTTTGCTAAAAAATTACTTTTTCCTCCCAATCTAGTCGTAACCAATTACCCTATTGCATTATGCATCCTCTCTACTAATGTTCATCTCCACCCTGGTTGAGGAGAGCTGTGACCGAAACACACCCCCTCCGACATGTGTGCAGTAGCTGTTCATTTGTGAATTTGCTTTGTGTACTGAGAGCAACACCCTGATTAACGCATTATTTCTCGTCACTGTGCAGGTGCCATTAATCAATCAGCAGAGGTCATAATTACATCAGTGATGAGGTCCTGTCCGGCACCTCCCTTTGAACAACAGGCAATTGTTGTTCGTGTAGTCACCCAGCCTGCCAGATGGCAGAGCTGAGTTTCGAACCTACAAGTTTTATCTAGTGTTTTACCGATTGTGTTTTTGTTTTTTTTATAAAATCTGTGGCAATATACATTTACAGCACTAAAAATAGCCAGACTTGACAGTTTACCTCTATTGTTAAAAATGCACTACTATAAGACTTACTACCAGGGGTCAAAGCATCTCTCAGCGAACTACCTGCAGTGGGTAGTTTTATTTAAAATAAAAGGATTAAATATATGCTTTAATTGGATAAGTCACACCACAGTGCATGTCTTACAGCGGTGGTGTGAAGCAGATAATGAAGTGGTGCTTCACTGGCTCAAATTCTCAGCTCTGTAGAAGCATTAATTGCTGGTTATCGTAGTAAAGCAACAGGGGAGCAGACGCTGCTGATGAGGGAAATGTAAACCCTAGACCTTTAGCTCAAACACTGAGGTGTTAGGAAAGCATGCACAGAACCTGAAATGTTGTTTTATTGTACAAAAAATTTTTGTTTAAGAATGATGCTCCAAAAGGAAACCAGTGAAATAATAATGAGGTTAAGGATGAGATGTTCAGCTGTCCACATACATTTACATACCACAGTGCAACTTGAAATATGGTGAAAGTAAAGTGATGCCTATATTCACAGAGACGGTAATACCTAGGTAATATGTAGTTCACCGCATGATTATTGTAGGATGTGTCCTAAAGATATCAATAGCATATACAGCAAAATGAAAGAGACAATACTAAGTCTAACAGATGCCTCATTATTGATTAGCCTTTCTTTTAGAATGAGTAGGGGGTTATTCATTGATTTTTTGTTGACAACCTGAGCTTTTAGTCGACCAATAAATCCCTGATTGTATACACTCCTACATTTTAACCAGCTGATACTTGTTTTTGACAAATGCATTAGATTAAATATTTAATGATATCATTTTACAAAATGATAAATCCTTAAGAAATGAAGCTTAAAGTTCCAACCTGTACAGTGGCCAAGTGTTTACCCTATGTCAAGAAATCTTGAGTTCAAATGCAGATCATGGTAACAGCAATCGTGTTTGAAAGTATAATCAATAGACCACTGTGACAGGAAAGGTGGGAATTTTCAAGTGGCTGTCTTCACATTTCTAAAAGAACAAATATTCAAACCTGAAACCTTAGAGCTAGCTGTTATGTAACAGATGATATTGCTCAAAGCTTAGACAAATTTCTGCCAAAGCACAATGACACTACATTTGCTGTTGGCACCACAATTAAATACACACACAGGCAGTATCATTATTCTGTCAAGAATATTCAAATGCACTTCTGTTTGTATATTGATATACAATATAGATATATCAGTATATAGATTTCTGAACATACATCAAAGCCGAGATGCTTTGGCACGTAGCCACCCGTGCACACAAGCCCACACACTATACAGAGTGTATCTCAAAGATGTTTTACCAAAATAGGACAATTTACATTAATGCAATGAAATGGTTGGTTGGATGGATGGATGGGTGGATGGATGGATGGATGGGTGGATGGATGGATGGATGGATGGATGGATGGATGGGTGGATGGATGGATGGATGGATGGATGGGTGGATGGATGAATGAATGGCACAAATTCCCAGAAACACTCCAAAATCTTGTGGAAAGTCTTTCCAGAAAAGTATAGACTTTTATACTTTTTGGCCATACAGTTTTAATATTTATGTTAATCTAAGGTTGGTTGGTTGGATGGATGAATGGATGGATGGATGGATGGATCTAAGTTATTCAAAATTATTCCAAAATAAGTTTTTCTTTCTAGATTAATATGTAGTTAATTACAAAGTTCAATCATTAATCTTCATTAACAGCTTTATAATTAATTATTGTCAGGGTGACAGTATATCACAGAGCATCACACATTTACTTACTTTTACCCACATAAAGCACCTGAAGCAGACAAACAAACTACTGGCATTTTTTTTGGAGAAATAAGGAATTGGAATACCCAGGTGAATCACAAATTTACAGAGAACATGTGGCACAAATCTTGACCAAAAGCAACAATTAAACCTGGGTCACTGAACCAATTAGGCATTAACATCACTTGCTACTTTTGAAAAAATTCACAGAGGCACAGTCTAAATGGACAGTGGTAGCCTAGTGGATAGAGCTTTGGGCTATCAATTGAAAGGTTGAGATTTTAAATCCAGGTTTTGCCATGCAGCCACCGTTGGGCCCTTGAGAAAGGTCCTTAACCCTCTTGGCTCCAGGGGCACCGTACAATAGCTGACCCTGCGCTCTGAACCCAATATGTATATATGACAAATAAAGGAATTCTATTCTAAAATCTTGTGGAAAGCCTTTTTAGGAGTTTGGAGACTGTTATAGCCACAAAGTGCAACTGTGACCTCTCTTGTCTGTGGTGGGGTATTCGCTCTCTGTGAGACCCCACCAATGGCTGGTGAAAATGTTCGACTAATGATTTTGTGCATTTTTTTGAGGTTAGTCTCAGCTCTGGTGGTACAAGCAGCAATAGAATTACATTATTGGCATTGGTAATGATTAGATTGTGTGAAATATGGGTGAAATTAAAAAAGATATAAAAATGAAATTAGATTTGTCCTCTTTTACATCACATCAGGATGAATATCTAACTGTGGTGTGAATGTGAACTGGCCAGTCTGTATCTGCTGAGACGTGCCAGCACATTCAGCCAGAATATTCCTACGCAGATCAATGCAGATACTTTTAAAGTAATTACACTGAACAGGCACAGGCTCAGTACGATGATAATTACATCCTAGCTGGAGGTAGCACAGTGTCACGATAAATATCTTGCAAAACAACAGCTACTGTATACTCAAATTCCCACATGCACTGAAAGACCTCCAGTTACAAGATGCAACAAGATAAGACACGTGTGGAAACCCATTATACACATGCAGTGTCAGATACACAAACTGCACCTTTATATGTGGGTGTAAAATGTTGGCTTGATTTTCAGTTTTGTTGAATAATTTGCATATGTATGAAAAAACTTCAAGTAGTTTTCATGAATTTACATTTAAAAATAATACAAATTCTTTTCTAATGCAAATTTATTGTTTTTGTTTTTGTCTTCACTGCAGTGTCTGAAATTACAGATGGAAACCACAGTGGACGATAGTCTATTGTTGGCAGTGTCTACAAATAAATTAGGTCTAATATACATATTGATTGTCCAAGCCACTCATCTGGCATAGAAAAGCCCATTAAAAATTGAATCAAGTGTGAGCACAATAATTTGTCGTTTATCCCAGTATAATAAATAGCTGAGTTGTAATGACCCCACTTGCCATGTTTAGCAAATAGAGGACTGACAACTAGAGGATGCGCAATGGGACGTAAACTTAAATTCTGCAGCCGTATGCATTTTGTCACCCACACTGAGTGCATATATGCGAATCAGCCTTGTGTACGGAGAGACACACCCTGACAGCACTCTTTTACCGCCTCTGTGCAGGTGCCATCAATCAGCCAGCAGAGGTCTTAATTGCATCAGTCGCGAGGAGTCCCTATCCGGCTTAATACCCCACCCCTATATGAACAACAGGCCAATCGTTGTTCATGTGGCCACTCAGCTCAGCCGGATGGCAGAGCTGATATTCAATACGATGTATTCAAGATCCCAGCTCTGTTGTGCTAGCGTGTGTTTTTACCGCTGAACCACCTGAGCGGCCCTTAAACTTAAATTCTATCTGTTCTACACTTAAATGACTTCCCTGCACCTGATCAATTGTTACTTTTTACACCTTGAGAAAATGCTTTTGAGGTGTACTTCTTGACGCACAATCTGGCTTTTTTTAGCACACTTGTTAGTGGTTTTAAACTTTTGCTGTTGACACCGCAATCAAATACACACGTTAGCATATTATTTTTCTGTCAAGAATATTTAATTGCGGCTGGATTGTTGGATTAATTGATCAATGTACAGACAGACAGATAAAAATTGTTGGTTGGTTGGTTGGTTGGATGGATGGATGGATGGGGCACAAATTCTCAAAGACACTTCAAAATCTTGTGGAACATCCTTCCAGGAAAGTGGAGGCTGTTATACCTTTGGCCATACAGTTTTAATATTTATTTAAACAATCTGGCTTTTTTGTTAGCGCACTTGTTAGTGGTTTTAAGCTTTTATTTCCAAAAACTCTGCCAGTGAAAGGTGGTGACAATTTAATTCTGTAGCTGTAGTGTGTATTGTACTTGTGCTGTCTCAAGTTCTGTCCACGTGTGATGTCACTTTCTGTTTGTTTTGCCGCTATCAATTTCCTGAGTTCGCTTGTCTGGTTCTTGTGGTGAGTGTTTGGGTTGTACTAACTGGCAGAGTTACACACAAGCACTCTTTTGTTTCCTCTGGAGTCTGTAGTCTGAAGTTTGCATTCACTCTGCTTGTGTGGCTTTTTTGCCACAGTAGTTTTTGCCCTGTTTATGCCTCATGCAACTGGGTTCACCATTCATCAGTATTGCAGGTGCAGGGCAACACCTGGCACCTCTGTCATTAGGTGCTTACCATCACATCACAAAAGGTCTATTACTCTGTTGTGCCCACATGAATACCAATATGACTATTAAACTTCATAGAGGAATGAATTATTGTAAGTACTGTATTACTCATAGTTCATCTTTAAACATGATATAATTGGAATTAATTCAATCTCTCATGCACTTCTCCAGTGTTTGTAATGATGCGTGTTAAACCAATTCGTATGATTTATAATGCCTTAATAATCACAAGCTTCCAGCCTAAAAACATTGGGTTGGAACTTGGATTCAGCAGGAAAATTTGAAAAATATAATTTGATTAACAATTTGATTGACAATGAGGTACTTTAGACTGGTATCAAACCCAAAACTGGGACTGGAATAGACCGGCTTATCCCTGATTCTGACTGATTAACACTTCTATCCTACTCACTAGAACTCAACCCAACTAAACACCAATGGAAGATTTGGAGCAATGCTTATCATCATGACCACCACAACTGAGGAAATGTCTTCAGGGATACTGCTGTTCAATACTGTACACTTCCAGAGACTTGATGAATTTATGCCAAGGAGCATCATGATCCTAATACGATTCACTCTGTAACCCAAACAGGCTTGTGTGCCTTAATGGAAGCAGATCTCTTCAGAATCTAACACTTTCTTTCCCAGACAAGCCATCCATTGGTTCTGGATAATGTGAATATTTTAGCTCCAGTGAAGAGGAACCAAGCTGTGCTGCCTCTGAACTGCACACCTTCAGCTACAGTGTGTTTTATGTGTGTTTTCCTATTACCTTTTACAAGCCCCTGGATGCTAGGGATGATCATAAAATTATCTAAAGGCAAACAGCATGTTGCAGGGAAAAAGGATAGTGATTTGACTTGGTGGAAAAGCAAAAGTACTCTGAATGTAGTGAAGGTGGGTGACTAAGCCACTGTGGTTTACCATGCTGTGAAAGGAAATGATATGAAGAAAATATTAGAAAAACAACTCAGAGTGTGGTTTGCTGTCAGGACTTTTTTTAGCCAGTGCTGTTCATTTGGTGCTGATGGTTTAATTCTGATCATTCCTAATTTAGAAATAAAAGTGAATTATGTAGACAAAAACTGCAAAAAATATAAACAGTTTACTCCTGACGGAAACCAATAGTTTAGTTCTTAATATGTTTCTTGAAGACCCCAAAGTACCCATAAACTTCACCACTAAAGACACTTCACATACTGTAGTCTGTTTTACTTACATTATCAATATTATAATTCTTACATGCAGACACATAACATAGCTCACCAGTTTAAGTATAAGGTAAAAACACACGCTAGCACACCAGAGCTAGGGTCTCGAATACATCGTATCGAGTCTCAGCTCTGCCTGCCGGCTGGGCTGAGAAACCACATGAACAACGATTGGCCTGTTGATCATATAGGGGTGGGGTATTAAGCCGGATAAGGACTCTCTCAAAACTGATGCAACTACAACCTCTGCTGGCTGATTGGTGGCACCTGCACAGAGACGGGGAAAGAGTGCTGATTAGGGAGTGTATCTCGTTTCACAGAGCTGATCCGCAGCTGATCTCGTCTAGTTTAGGTGACAAAATGCATACGGCTGCGGCCCACGTGTCGGAGGGGGCGTGGGTTAGCTTCGTTCTCCTCAATCAGAGCCGGGGCCGGCATTAGTAGAGAAAAAGCACAACGCAATCGGGCAATTGGACGTGCTAAAAGTCGAGAGGAAAAGGGGAGAAAATGCATAAACAATATATATATATATATATATACAGTATATATGTGTGTGTGTGTGTATAAAACATTTGTCCTCCTACAACAGGAATTATTTTTTATTATTCATGTTCACCTGATCCTGGTCAGGGTTGCAGTAAGTCCAATGCCACCCAAAAACACTGGTTTTAGGGCTGTAATTCAGAGTTTCACATTCACTCACTCACTAACACACGGGAACAATTCAGAATAGAGACAAGGAGAATATGTAAACATCTAACAGACAGTGACCAGGGGCTGTGATCAAATCCAGGTCTTCAGGTCCCATGCTGCTGTGTGGCACCTATTTTATCATATGTACCACCCTGTCTATCAAGAGGTCCGATTGTCAATATGCAGTGCGTTCTATTAAAGATTCAAACCACCATGTATTTTTGTAACACTAAAGGAAGTATAAACCACTAGACAAATGTTTACGTGGATAGTTGGATTATGCAAATCAAAGAACGTATGTCAACATATGTCAATAAAGGGTTCTGTTTCATAGTGTACAATATTATTTACATATTTACATATTTATTAACTTCTTTTTGTTTGCTGTCAACAAAAGTGACAAAAAGGGGGCTATCATATATATCAACATAGAAGGCAAGCAACAGTTTCAAAGCCAGCTACAAGCAACATCTGAATTACGATTCAAATTAGCATCAGATACAATATGCATTGACATTAATTGACATTAAGAGTGGATAGGTGGTAAGCATTAGCTCCTATTCATTTAGGGGAAGTCTCTTCACTGTCACATGAGGAAGAAATTCTTCCTCATGCAACTTTTAACATGAGAGTAACAGTTACTGAGAGCTTGGTAAACGTGCTTGTATGCTAAAGCTAGCCAACATGCATTAGCCAAAGTCTAAACTGGGATTTCAGAGATTTCTGTCTAAGCTAGCAGGTAGAACCTTCACAGCCTGATTGTCAACTGCTCTGCTTCTAGTGATTTGGATAAGATCAAATTTAAGAAGCCGTGCTAGTTGGATAGCATTAGCATGAGGGCTAAAACATCATGCTAATGCTATCTGCTCTGATATCTCAACACTGTTTGTGCTTCATTTTAAGTGTTCTTGCATTCAAAACCACGGGCAATTAAATGGATTTGCATCATTTGCAGCTATAACAGCCTCCATTTGTTTGAGAAAGCTTTACATAAGGTGTGCATATATAAATATAGGATGCAAAAACCAGATAAATTGTGAATGAAGATCTGTTCTAGCTTTGAGTATGTAAACTGTGCTTATCCCTAGAGCCGCAAGTGTGTCAGCACACCGGAGAGTGAACAGCTTCAAAGAAGATCTCTGAAAATGGGACAAAATTAGGCCAGATGATGGCTGAATGTTATCATAAAGTTAATTAGGTTTCATTAAATTAGGTTTTCCTGCCTTGTAGCAATCACTTGTTTGAGACTCATGCTGGTTGCTTTACTAATGCTGATCCGTAAATTATTATTAAAGGATGCAACTAAGGGATTAACTTTTATAGACTAACTAAACGTACATTTTATGATGCAAGAAAATTTACTTTTTATGTATATGGATGCAGTAACACAAAAAAAACAGGACATTACAACAAAGAAGGTCAAAGGTGAATGGCAGCTTGCAATATTATTACTGTCAGCAAAAAAGGATTCCGGTAAGGACACGTAGTTGGCCAGATGTACTGATGTACACTCTCATAATACGATGTAATAAAAATGTGATGACACAGAGCTGTTCTCAGGGGTGGCACACTGTTCACTCGTGACCACATGCTGTCAACACCAATTTAAAAACATTGTTTAAGAGCATCGCATCAGTCACAAATCTGCCCTTGTTTTTGTCTGTGTGCACATGAGCGCACACTTCATGTGAGGCCAACCACACCCTTCTCTCAAATGGTACAGTTTAAAGACAGGTCAATGCAGATGAAGCATACAGACATATATGTTGCCTATACATATACAGGGGTTGGACAAAATAACTGAAACACCTGGTTTTAGACCACAATAATTTATTAGTATGGTGTAGGGCCTCCTTTTGCGGCCAATACAGCGTCAATTCGTCTTGGAAATAACATATACAAGTCCTGCACAGTGGTCAGAGGGATTTTAAGCCATTCTTCTTGCAGGATAGTGGCCAGGTCACTACGTGATGCGGGTGGAGGAAAACGTTTCCTGACTCGCTTCTCCAAAACACCCCAAAGTGGCTCAATAATATTTAGATCTGGTGACTGTGCAGGCCATGGGAGATGTTCAACTTCACTTTCATGTTCATCAAACCAATCTTTCACCAGTCTTGCTGTGTGTATTGGTGCATTGTCATCCTGATACACGGCACCACCATTGGATGCACATGGTCCTCCAGAATGGTTCGGTAGTCCTTGGCAGTGACGCGCCCATCTAGCACAAGTATTGGGCCAAGGGAATGCCATGATATGGCAGCCCAAACCATCACTGATCCACCCCCATGCTTCACTCTGGGCATGCAACAGTCTGGGTGGTACGCTTCTTTGGGGCTTCTCCACACCGTAACTCTCCCGGATGTGGGGAAAACAGTAAAGGTGGACTCATCAGAGAACAATACATGTTTCACATTGTCCACAGCCCAAGATTTGCGCTCCTTGCACCATTGAAACTGACGTTTGGCATTGGCACGAGTGACCAAACGTTTGGCTATAGCAGCCCGGCCGTGTAAATTGACCCTGTGGAGCTCCCGACGGACAGTTCTGGTGGAAACAGGAGAGTTGAGGTGCACATTTAATTCTGCCGTGATTTGGGCAGCCGTGGTTTTATGTTTTTTGGATACAATTCGGGTTAGCACCCGAACATCCCTTTCAGACAGCTTCCTCTTGCGTCCACAGTTAATCCTGTTGGATGTGGTTTGTCCTTCTTGGTGGTATGCTGACATTACCCTGGATACCGTGGCTTTTGATACATCACAAAGACTTGCTGTCTTGGTCACAGATGCGCCAGCAAGACGTGCACCAACAATTTGTCCTCTTTTGAACTCTGGTATGTCACCCATAATGTTGTGTGCATTGCAATATTTTGAGCAAAACTGTGCTCTTACCCTGCTAATTGAACCTTCACACTCTGCTCTTACTGGTGCAATGTGCAATTAATGAAGATTGGCCACCAGACTGGTCCAATTTAGCCATGAAACCTACCACACTAAAATGACAGGTGTTTCAGTTATTTTGTCCAACCCCTGTATGTTGTTAAATGACTCTGCCAGGCACCTCAGCTTTGTTTGAGAAGATTATTACCATCCATAATTTCACATCCCAGAGGTGCCAAAGGAGTTCAAGTCTGGAGATTAAGCTGGCCCTGACAGGGTATTGATCTGGCTGTCTTTTATCCTAAACTTGAATGACTCGGCTGTTTAGAATGGAGCACTGTCCAGCTGGAAAAACTATCCACATATTTGGGGAACACTGTCAGAGCAGAGGGAAGCAAGTGACATTCAAATGATTTGGCAGTCATACTGGTCAGTGAAGATTGTAGATTGGTCATCCCCAATGTCTGCTGCTTGACTTTGTTTTTATGACGTCTTTAAAATTATAAGCAAAACTAATTAGAAGCAAACTGATGTTCACTGTATCTACAGTATATGCCAGTAAGTCAGACTTGAACTATTATTTTCCCACTCTGTTGGCATGCTTAATAGTTATAGTTATTATAGCTATTTAATAGTATGTATATATGACCAATAAATGCATTCCATCTGCCCTAGATTATCTTTATCCTTAGAAGCAAAGAATACGTATTTATACCATTTATGGCAAACAAAAATAATACCATTTTTTAATGGACTACAATTACCAGAATTGTAGTCCATTACTAGACATTGAAGGGCCTCTGATCTGCTAAGTTCATGAGCCAAGCATGTCACAAACAGGAAGAGGGTTTTGTCATTTAACTCTTTTGTAAGTTTAACACTACAGAGGTGAAAACCACAAAGTGAGCAGTGTGAAAGAGTGCAAGTTGATCTATTACTGCAAGACTAAAATGCAGAAAGACCTTCCTGTGTAATTCTGCAAGTGTTAGGTTAGTTTTTTGAGGTTTTTTCTTTTTTAAGTTCAAATAAATGACACTGTTGTGCTTTCAGCCTCAGTGACATTAACAGAAAAAAATGTCTTTTAACTAATTAAATCATTTATTGTCATTTATTGTCAGTGGTTTGTGTGTTTCATCTAGCTTATGTAACAGAACTGAATATAGAGTAGATAAAGTGTTTTATTTCTATAAGCAAGAGTCAGTTTTTATACTACCAGCTTGAGCAACCAACTCATCACAAGACTGTCTGGACTGTCAGTATAAACGTGAGTGCAACATCAGCACCACCCAAAGGCAACCCACCTCTGCTCCAGTCTTCAGTAGAGGTGAAATGCTTTAACCACAATTAATATTGCATGATGAAATAAGGTTGATAAGGAGTACCCTACAGAGCTTTTAAAGAGCAGTGGTGTTTTGTGTAACTGACCCTATATACAATTGCTTCTGCCATTACATGTCTCACTAAATGATTGCAGATCATAAACAAAACATAATATTACACAAAAGGAACTAGGTGATAGTGCTACAAAGTTTAGAAAGGAGCAAAATTATTTTGCATCACTGCATCATTCATCACACTTATGTCCGTAAGCCCAGTCGACCTTCCTCCCTAAGGCACAGCCAACTGTGCCTGCATAGACACACCACATTTGGCAGTACAGACTACAGCCATATGCCTTTTGTAATTTGATATTAGTTTTTGGCAACTGCAAACTGTAATGCAATGTTTATTTATAAATATACCTAGAGCACAGCAAATATTAGAATATGTGTACCTTAGCTGTTTATTCACACTCCTGATAGCCTTTAACAGCTTTGGGCTCAACTCAGAAGTTGAACTGACCTGAATTATTTTTGACCTAATTTGTTATTTTTCTGGCATGGATTTGACTCTGCAATACAGTCACTATATTTTTGTTAAGATTTTACTAGGAACCTTAAGAATTTTACTCTGATTGCACCATTTTAAAACCCCGTTCTAATGTGACGTGTGTTTTGGATCACTGTCCTGTTGGAACACCCAGTCGTGTTCAAGATTCAAGTCATGGTGGACGGTTTAAGATAAAAGAAGAGTGAGGTAATCTTTCTTTATTATTATTCCCTCCACAAAAACAGTCCCGAAAATTCATCTTCACTCTTCCAAACAGACTCCAAACAAAATCTCCAGAAGCACAAATTAGAAGACCATGCATATGACAGACGATTTTGTCACAATAAACATATGAAATGTATTATTCAAAACTGCCATGACATACACTATAAGGCCAAAAGTATTTGGACAACTGAACATGAGCTTGTTGGACATTCCATTTTAAAAACACATGATATTCAAATAAAAACTGACCTGTATGTGATATTTCCAGCTAGAGGAACAGCCACTCTTTTGAGAGGGCTTCTCACAAGACTTTGGAATATGTCTGTGGAAATTTGTGTCCATTTAGTCAAAGGAGAATTTGTATGGCTGGGCTCTGATGATGGTCAAGAAAGTCTCAATTGATGTTCCAGTTCATTCCGTAGCTGTCAAGTGGGGCTGAGGTCAAGGCTCTGTGCAGACCACTGGAGTTTCTTTAAACCAAGGTTCATGCTTTGGCACTGGGCACAGTAATGCTGGAACAGGAAAGGGCCTTCCCTAAACTGTTGCTGCAAAGTTGAAAGCATATAATTTCCTTTATATAATTGATTTATTACACCTATTAGCACGTTTTGTGGCTGAAACAAGTGAATTAGGAAGGGGTGTCCCAATACTTTTGTTCATACAGTGTGCATGTCCCACATATGTGTAACAGTGTATGTAAACATTTGACCTGAATTCTAATCAGCCCTATATGCTGTTCTATATACAGTGTTTATAGAATAGTATATAGTTCATAAAACAGCACAAATGGTTACTTACTGATTCGCTGGGTTTTGTGTGCGTGTCATCCTGATCTGATGCGGCTGTATCCAGCAGCAGCGTTTCAAAACACGCCGAGCCGAGCGACGAGCTCTTCTGCTGGGACGCGCTCAGATGAGCCACCGTGAGCCTGGGACTTCCATGAGCCGACACTGATATCTCAGGTTTAAACACCGGAACTCCCTCCACTGCAGCCAGCTGTGACTTTAGCCGTCCTTCACTGGAACCCGGCTCCGCTTTCACCTTTACAGAGGCCGTGATGGAGCTGCTTAGGTTAGGCTGAGACGAGGAGAAGATGCGGTCCAAAACCGGTTTCTTTTTACGCTTGAACATCCACAAGCCGCTCTCCTTCTTCCCGTCCGCGCTGCGTCTTTCCGAACCAAGTTTAGGGCTCAGGAACGGTCTGGTCCGGTCCTGAAAGTGTTTCCACATCCTCCGCTGGTATGAGGAGGAGGCGGAGGTCGCCTCTTGCTCCTTACCGCTGTCACCTTTGGCTTTCTCCTCCATAGTTCCCGAGCAGCAGCCCGCCAGTCTGTAGCGCAAGCGCCGTCGCCAATGTCACCCAATGGATTGCGCCAATCCAGAACTGGTACTCAGCACTAACTGATGCAGGTTTTAACGGCGATAAATATTTATAGTGCACGCATTGTTCCTCCCTGTAGTATTTTAAATGCTAAATATATGTCCATGTGTATGATCGAAGAACGTCACTGTATTACACCGGCATCACTGAGGAAATAACACACCTACACACTTTAGGATGTTTCAGACTTGTAAAAGGAACGGAGAGCACCGACTTCTGCAAGATTATCACCCCTCATCATCATCACCCTCCATCACCATCCCTGACCGGCCACACTAGATTATAATTACCCTATGACTACAGCGTATTCTAAAACGAATCGGTTACTTTATAATGACTCTTCTCAGTGAGTCTGTTTGCAAGCACGACTGACAAATACAAAGTGATTCAAACGTGCACTGTTCGATTCACCTAAATAAAAGAATCGAATCAGTAGAGTGAGTCATAGTGTCCATTGATACACCCACTAACTTTATAGATCGTTACGGGACAGAAGTACGCCTCCTTCTGGACAAAATCTGTCAATATAAAAGCACTAGAACACATCAAATGTGCAACTACTGTATATATATTTTTTTTGATAGTATGTTTCAATGTCTAATAACCTAATAAATAAAAAGCAAATACCAGTCTTTATATAGAAATCCACATGAAAGTACTCATTAGAAGGCACCACGGTGGGAAGTGCTGTGGCCTTACATCAAGAGGGGTCTGGGTTCTATTCCCATGGGTTTGTATGTTCTCCATGAGTCCGCATGGGTTTCTTCCTACAAGTAATACAGTCAGAGCAGCTAGAACTACTAAAGTGTGTGTTTGTGCAAATTATTATTCAGTGTCATCCTGATCAGGTTCACACTGGGTCCTGTGTCATCATGGAACACTGGGTGCAAGAACAAATACACCCTGTTCAAGGTATTAATTCTTCACATTTGATTAATCACACTGAGCAGCAATCTAGTTTAATCTATTTTCTACCTTCTGCCGAGTACCCAGAGAGTACCCACATGCTTACAGAGAGAAAGAAAACGTCAAAAAATGAAAAAAATGTCTGCACATGTCTTCGGGAGCTTTAAAAACAGGTTTCATGGCTGAGCAGCTGCACACTAGCTTAAGGTATGCCTTGCAATGTAAACCACACAGCAGACTTTGGAACAGTGTTTGCATTCTACAAAGTGCTAAGAAACAGTACATGACTGAATGCATAGTGTCCACTTGTCAGTCTTGGTGTAGGAGGAGTAATGGGCAGGTGTTGTTTTTTTGGTGGCTGTAGTAAAGGAAATTTTGTGGCAACCATTTGGGATAGAGCCTTTCCGTATCAGCATGACAATGACCCCATGCAAAAAATGAGGTTCACAGAGAAATGGTGTGCTGAGTGTGGTGTAAAAGAATTTGGCTGGCCAGAACAGTCTTGCCCCCAACACCATTCACCACCTTTTTGAAATTGAAATGCCAACTGCAATCCAGACATAATCACTCAAATGTGCAAGAATATGTCTTAAGTAGCCATGCCAGCTGAAAGTAAAAATGTAAAGCTACAGAATTCAAATTTAGTCAGAAATGTGGTAACCTTTTGGGCATTTTAACGGCAAATGTACTTGATTGGCTAATCTACTGTGTAAATACTGAACTTTACTAATGCATATTTAATCAACGCATAAAAAAAATAAATAAAAGCCAGTGATAAAGAGCAAAATAATAATGCAAATTAAAAAAAGGAGCAGAATATATAGACTGTTTAAAACAGTGAATAATCAAGGCTGTAAATGTGCAAGTTAACAAAATGTATCAAAATCAACTCCTTAAAAAATGAGGACTCTTCTACAGAGTGCAGACAATAACTCAACATGAATATTTGGTTAAAATATTCAAAATTCACTGTATTAGGCTGTACACAGACCACACAACATCCTATACATTGTGTTTAAAGTAACTGCCACATCATTGTCACCTCTCTATATTGTTTCACTTCCTAAACTATGGAATCACCCATCACTGGTGGTCAGTCTTAACAATGATAGTAAACCACTTTAGTAAGGTTTTAAAATCAGGCTGAACACTTTTAGAGGCTATAGTATCAAAAACAATATATGATTTTAAAAATAAAGTTTTTATAAACAGGCAGTACATGTGATGTTTAGGTGACAACATTTAGTGTATTTTTTTAAGGTCTTGTTTGACCAAACGAGCTGTTGTAAATATAGTAATAATAACAGAAATGTTAAAATAAGCCATCTGACATTAGCTACCTTTTGAACAGTTTTTTTTCTGTAGTTGCCAACCACAAACCAGACCAGCTTAAAGACAATTTTATGTAAAGTCTTCACTGCAGACATACATATAACACTTTCCTTTAAAAAAGTCATGGCTCTGCTTTACAGGTTATATAAAAATAGCAAGGATCTTGAGATGCCTGGCATCATAGCAGGTGATTTTATGGTCCAAATGTACTTTTCAGTGGCAATAACTAACTGTTTATGTAAAATGAACTGCACGTTCAGACTCTCTTGTGGCCTCATAAATTAGAACTGACATGACCTCCCCTCATAATGTGGGTCAATAAAACTACTTACCCTCCTCAGTCAGTGTGGGTGTAGTGCATGTGGCAGAACTGGACATCCATAGTGGTTTCATGCTATGTTTTTGGTACATAGTGCATGACGAGGTTCCACTAGGTTCCAAAAACATGCTGTTTATGCCAGTATGGTAGCCCATAAATGTATATTTTTAAATCTAAAAAACATAACTACAACAATAATAATAGTAATAATATTAATAACAATAATAATGTTATTATGGTAATGACAATTATAATTATTAAATGATGATAAGGATGATGATGACAGTTATTATTACTATATTGCTTAGAAAAGTAAGGTCCGTAAACTGAATATGGCAATACCCAAAACCCTGCTTCCTGGGAAACAATGAAATAAGCAAAGCCTATTAGAATTAACAGGAACTCATTATAACACATTTCCGTTTTTTTAAACCACCATGGGCTACACGTTACCTTCCTAGAGTGGTTGCATTTTTTATATACGAGACTTTCATTGCAGGTTATTTGTCAATACCTTAATGATGCAAGATGCAAGTGTTTAATACATTTAATTGCCATGTTCCTATATGCTCTTTGTGTAAACTGAAAAAGAAGTTCATCAGATCCAGTGGCAGGTAAATTGATTTCAGTAAAAGGTCAAATGAACCTTCAAACCTCTTACATATGCTCCATTAAGAACATTGCTTTTTAGCAGTGGTTACTTTTCTCAAACCAGTAAGAGCCACTAAATGCAGATAAAAGGTCTCATTCCTGTCTGCGGAACATAAATTACTACAAATGGTTGTCAAGAACACGGGCACACCCCCGTGGCAGTAGCTAAGAGATTGATATAAACAATAGACAGGTTCATGGACCAGACAGAAGGAAGCAATTTACAGGCAAGTGCTGGGCTTTTTGTGTAATCATGGTTTGTCTCAAGTCTTACAAGTTGTCATTAATTTGTATAACAGAGTGACTTGCTTTTAGCACTTTAGGTTGTCATAGAATATTTGTCTCTAGAAAGGATTTATGCAAAGTAGTATACTGTTCAGTTAGTTTTTGAATTTAAAATAAATTATGAAATGTTCTAAGAACCATTGATAGCTAAGAGCTTTGCTCAGTGGCCCAACAGTGGCAACTTGGTAGTGATGGGGCTTGAACTGGCAACCCTCTGTTTACTAGTCCAGTACCATGACCACTGAGCTACCACTGCCCATAAGACAAGACAATGCCAGGCATACAGACTTTAAGGAGTAACTTAACTCAGAGCTTTTAATGCAAAATATGTTTTCAAACATCTGTCTGGAGCACAATGTGGTCCAGACATCATGACACAAAAAGATCAACATTGTGAAAGGCAGCATTAATGAAACCTGAAAAAGGCAGTGATGTCATTACTTTTGTTAAATCCATGACCTTTCACATATTCAATCTTAACATTATTAAAACACCTAATTTAAAGAAACAATTGGCTAGACACACAGAGAGACAGATAATCAATGACGGATTTACAAATTAAATATAATTTAATGGAAACTCTTAGACTCGTAGAACCCTGACCTTTAGACATTTAGACCAGCTGATTGCCAGGGTCTGTAATTTTGATCAATCCCTTCTACAATTAACCCAACAGGTTATTCAATAAAAGTGTCAGTTCTAATGTGTGTAATAATTGTAAATATTGTATAATAGTGATGTCACATTTCTTATTCAATAACAGTTTCAGCTCTCTCTCTCTCCCTTTATTTGACAAAAAGGCAGTAAACACTACACTTTTGGGATAAAAGGAAATATTATTGTGAGTCAGGCCTTCTCATCCAATATTAGTGCTTGACCTCACAAATGCACTTTAGTCTAAATGGGCATAGATTCCAACAGACAGACTTCACAAAATCGTGAGGTAAGCCTTGCCAGAGTAGAGGCTGTTTTGGTTGCAAATAGGGGGACAAGTCTACATTAATGACCCTTGTTTTGGAATGGGATGTCCAACAGCTTATGGTAGTCAGGTATTCACATACTTTTGGCCAAGTAGTGTATTATACGTACAAATTAAATAACTTTTGTTAGCTTTTGGGTCCTTAAACCTCAGTGTGTGCCATTAACATACAGAATTAAAGTTGCACATGCATCAAGAAGAGTCCTTCTTTAAAATGTACATTCAGACCAATAAACACTACTTCAAACTCTGACTATAAACCCATTATTATAAGGCACAATGATATATTTTTGAATTTCCAGGCCAGCATATATAGAGATGAGCAGATCAGAGCTAACACTGGCCACATTGATGGAAAAAGCCTTCAGAATCAAGGAGGACATGGTGAAAGGTCTGCAGTCCACACAGGGATCTGTTCTGATGGAAGCATCTGCGAGGAAACTTCTAGAGAACCACATACAGACCATCACTCACATTGTTAAACAGCTCAGCAAGGACATTCAGGTATACTGCTCAATAACTTCTGTCAAAGTAATATTTACATTTTTTGCAAAGTAAATATATGCCACTCCACATATTGTGTATCTAATATTTAATTAAATACAGCATGTAACAAATATAGTGGTCATACTTTCTGTTTGCTTTACTTACTAAAGATGTGTCTACAATTCAGCTGGAGTACACCTGTTGCAATCTGAATAAAGAAGTCAAGAGATCAGAATACTTACTGAATGCACTTTTATACTGTAGACAAAAAATTAATGACCGGATAGCATGATGTGTTTGATGACACCATGAAGATGGCTGGTTCTCTATGTGTAAATTTCTTTATGCAGCAGCAGACTGTGTATCCATTGGTATAATCAATCTTTATTAAAGTCTTTAAATGTTATTTTTAGGTGCTGGAGAGCCAGATTGTTCAGAGGGACAGTGTAGCAACAGGAACCACTTTTGCAGTACAAAGCCTGGATCATAAAAATGTGGCTGTGGTTGGAGATCTCCGGGGCAGAGTGGCCAGGTAGTATTTGCAAAAGTAAACATTATTCATCATGTACAATACACACATTCACAAAGTCCCCATGAATTTGCCTCTTTATTGCTATCTACCTGTCAAGTTTGTCAAGTTTTGCTCAGTGCTCAGTTCCACCTCATAATGTGGTGCAAATGTGTCAGAAAGCCTGTTACAACTGTTCTCGTCTGTGGTTGATTGATTGGATTTTAGTTTTTGTCCAAAACTTATCCAAAAAATTTTGAGAGTTTGTTTCCCTGGGCGGGTCTTTAATATTGCAAGATCACACCCTAGGCTGTTTCCAGTTTGTTAATTGCTCTTGAGAGGATCGTCTTTCAAACTCAATGCAGATGTAAAAATATTAACTTTATGTATATCAGTTGCTTAGGCCCTATAAGAGTATAACAGTGAAAGGCTGATGTTGTGTCATTAGGTGTGATGCCACTATAGCTAAGCTTTCTGCTGATGTCAGAGCTGAAGGACAGGAAATCCTAACGCTTCAGCAGGAAGTCAGTGAGATGCGTTCTAAGTCTGAACTCAGACTCAAAGACTTGGAAATCAAGGTAAAAACATTGGTAGTAGATAAAGAAATTATAAGGATCAAAAGTGTTATTAAAATTTGTGAAAACCTGTAAATGAGCACAATTGATTTTAATTGACTGTTAAAGTGTGTGTTATAAAATATTGAATGTAACAGCATGAATTTAATACCACACTTGATATATGGATGCTATTCGGGGGGGCTGCTGACCCCCACGTTCACGTTGTAGCATGGGGAAAGGGTCGTGTGAGACTAATTTTGATGTTTGAGGCAGCTAATGGTCTACATTTTCATGATAAGTTGACTTTTTTGTATTTTAAATTTATTTCATAATATCAGTAATATTAATATTTAAGAATATTTTTGACGGCACCCCTGACGAAGCCGGTGCCGCGGCACCCCGGTTGAGAAAGGCTGGTGTATAGCACACAAATACTAGACTCCAGAGCCATGGAAATGCATCTATAGTGGTCTGATTTACAAAGAATCACATATTTGCTCACATTACTATAGGTACCAATTCGGTGGAAGAGGAATTAAGATTTAGAACATTGGGGTAATTAGTAAAAATTAGTTTCAATTAGTTTCAGTGAAACTAAGGAATGATAACCATTTAAGATAATCTTATCACCCAAGTTAACCTGATCTCAGTCATTTGTTTGTAGCTGAATGTAAGCAAAGCCTTGTTTTCATGTTACAAAATCTAGTGGAAAGCTTTCTAACATGATGGAAAGCTCCATAATAATGCCTTTGTGAATTTGATGTTTGGGTGTTGGGTATTCACGAGTCACTAGTCCTCTTATATAAAGGCATAAATATAATTTTTTAATAAACTGCCTCAGTTTTAACACATGCCATATGTCATTTCTGATGCTGAAGGCCATTGTTCTCATTTATTTCAGGCTGCAGAAATAAGGACCACACAGTAAATCATCTAGATTTAAGTACATTCAGTCTGAGGAGAGCTCTGTTCAACAACCATAAAGGGGATTTACAATTAAAAGGGAATTAGATCAGGGAAAGACCTCAGAAGCAAGTATCAGAGATTTAACTTATTGAACATTTCAGTTCCAAACAAATCAACTATCTGGATAGATTAGATAGTTAGATTCCAGAGAAGACCTCTGCTACATGCAGGCAGATTAATGTGAATTTGCACAAAATGTTGTATAATTAATCAGCCTGATTTGTTTTCAGTGCAGTATCATCATTAACTTATGAAGTTGCCACCCCCTTCACCACTTGCTGCGATAACAGTCACAGACTTGGAAACCTTTAATTTAATGTATTTCACTTTATTTTACCAATGGGTGTGACTGAAACACCATTCCTTAATAATCTGGATAAATAGGTACACATTATTTTACATGCATTTGGCTGTATAGTTTATGTACTTTCGTATTTTCTGTTAGATTTCAGAGTCACTAGAAAGACTGGAGTCTTCTCAGTCCAAGCAGATTTCCTCCCATAATAATACTACAGGAGATCTACAGAGAAACATCAAGGAGCTTGAAATCAAGTGAGGACAATTTTGTGGCTTGATTTTACCTACTAGGTGTTCATATTACTAAGAATCAAAGCTTGAAGCATGCTCACCATTTGTTGTGATTGCTGTAATTGCTTCAAGGTGGACAGAGAATTATGAGAATTACTGTGGTAACCTCAGTATTATTGATGACAAACACTAAAAAAATCTAAAATACCATATTATTATTTTGGTTTTGTTTTACCTGTGGCCCCTACAGTCTTAACATGTTAAAGATGTGAGCAAACATATATGTTAATGGTTGTGCAGGATATCCAATGAGCTGAGGGAACTGGAGGATGAAGCAGCCAGGATAAGAAGATGGACAGAACAGCAGTTAAACACCACAGTGCAAACCCAGATGCAGAGGAGCCAACAGCTGCACACACTGCTGCAGGACCGAGTGGTAAAACTGCCTATGGTCACTTCTAAAGACAAATTAGAACTCATTCTTGGGGACTTTTGTAATATTAAAGATCCCAATTGCACATGAAAAGAATAATATAGCAAATACAAATAGTTTTTTCTTACATTAGCAGAATATGTAGCCAGGAGGGCTTGAATAGTTAAAAGGCCTCAGAGATATTCATTCATTATCTGTTTTACCAACGCTTTATCCTATTAAGGTTTGCGGTGGGTCAGATTCGGTGGGGGAAAGGCAAGAAACACCCCGGAGAGGTCACTAGTCCATTACAGTGCAAACACACATACACACACACATACCTAGAGACATTAGTATTTCCATTTAACCTGACTGCATGTCTTTGAACTGTGGGAGAAAACCCACACAGAGATGAGGAGAACATGCATATTCCACACAGAAAGGACCCAAACCACTCCACCTGAAAAAAACAAACCCAGGACCTTCTTGCTGTGAAGCGACAGTGCCATCAGATTGGAGATATAAACATATTTATTTTGTTATATTAGTTACATCATAACTTCACTCTTGTACTCAGGTAGAGGTGGAGGTGAAATTGAATGCACAAGTAGAACAACTCTCCACCCAGCTTGGCCGTTTGGAGAAGCAGCTGATAAAAGAGCGTTCTGGAGATCGAGCTAATCGCATAGAGTACAAACTAAACACCAGGATTGATGCACTGGAGAAAAGCTTCCAGGAAGAAGTAGATCAGATAAAAAGGAATTATCAGTCAGGTGAGATAGTTCAAACAGTTCATGACATTCAGTCATTACATATTTTTCAGCAGGTCTGCTAATCCAATGTCAAATTCTACTCACTGGTTCATCAGACAAAAGCCAACAACAAGACAGAGAATGGATAAACGGCTCAATGTCAAATTGTTGGGTGTTAATGTCAAAAGTTTATGGTTACATTCAATTTTTTTTTGAGTCAGTGGCCTATGTTATGTCATGTGATGCACCACACTAAAAATGGCTATGGCACTAAGAAACTCAACATGTTTTTTGGATCTTTTTGTCTACTGGAAAAAGATGTAAAGTTGTCACTTTACAAATTGTCTTATCATAAGATTTTTTGGCACTCTACTACATTATATGCTGACCACTATGTCTAACCCAGTACACTCCTGAGCTGCTGCTTATGTACAGTGTATCACAAAAGTGAGTACACCCCTCACATTTCTGCAAATATTTTATTATATCTTTTCATGGGACAACACTATAGAAATAAAACTTGGATATAACTTAGAGTAGTCAGTGTACAACTTGTATAGCAGTGTAGATTTACTGTCTTCTGAAAATAACTCAACACACAGCCATTAATGTCTAAATAGCTGGCAACATAAGTGAGTACACCCCACAGTGAACATGTCCAAATTGTGCCCAAAGTGTCAATATTTTGTGTGACCACCATTATTATCCAGCACTGCCTTAACCCTTCTGGGCATGGAATTCACCAGAGCTGCACAGGTTGCTACTGGAATCCTCTTCCACTCCTCCATGATGACATCACGGAGCTGGTGGATGTTAGACACCTTGAACTCCTCCACCTTCCACTTGAGGATGCGCCACAGGTGCTCAATTGGGTTTAGTCCATCACCTTTACCTTCAGCTTCCTCAGCAAGGCAGTTGTCATCTTGGAGGTTGTGTTTGGGGTTGTGTTTTCGAAGGGAGGGGATCATGCTCTGTTTCAGAATGTCACAGTACATGTTGGAATTCATGTTTCCCTCAATGAACTGCAGCTCCCCAGTGCCAGCAACACTCATGCAGCCCAAGACCATGATGCTACCACCACCATGCTTGACTGTAGGCAAGATACAGTTGTCTTGGTACTTCTCACCAGGGCGCCGCCACACATGCTGGACACCATCTGAGCCAAACAAGTCTCTTGGTCTCATCAGACCACAGGGCATTCCAGTAATCCATGTTCTTGGACTGCTTGTCTTCAGCAAACTGTTTGTGGGCTTTCTTGTGCGTCAGCTTCCTTCTGGGATGACGACCATGCAGACCGAGTTGATGCAGTGTGCGGCTATGGTCTGAGCACTGACAGGCTGACCTCCCACGTCTTCAACCTCTGCAGCAATGCTGGCAGCACTCATGTGTCTATTTTTTAAAGCCAACCTCTGGATATGACGCCGAACACGTGGACTCAACTTCTTTGGTCGACCCTGGCGAAGCCTGTTCCGAGTGGAACCTGTCCTGGAAAACCGCTGTATGACCTTGGCCACCATGCTGTAGCTCAGTTTCAGGGTGTTAGCAATCTTCTTATAGCCCAGGCCATCTTTGTGGAGAGCAACAATTCTATTTCTCACATCCTCAGAGAGTTCTTTGCCATGAGGTGCCATGTTGAATATCCAGTGGCCAGTATGAAAGAATTGTACCCAAAACACCAAATTTAACAGCCCTGCTCCCCATTTACACCTGGGACCTTGACACATGACACCAGGGAGGGACAACGACACATTTGGGCACAATTTGGACATGTTCACTGTGGGGTGTACTCACTTATGTTGCCAGCTATTTAGACATTAATGGCTGTGTGTTGAGTTATTTTCAGAAGACAGTAAATCTACACTGCTATACAAGCTGTACACTGACTACTCTAAGTTATATCCAAGTTTCATGTCTATAGTGTTGTCCCATGAAAAGATATAATGAAATATTTGCAGAAATGTGAGGGGTGTACTCACTTTTGTGATACACTGTATGTTATTAGTAGCTGAACCCTTTTATTCACAAGCCCAGAGATGGCTACAGGTGTCTCCTTAATACGTCATCGCTCCCACTGATAAAGCATTGCCACTTAAGCTCTTTAAGAGTTGTGGCCAGGCCGGCTATGGCAGAAAGGAATGTGCAGTTAATTCCAGAAAATAAAATTCTATAAAATATAACTTTTTTTTTATAAAATATAAAATTTTAATTTCTGAATTGCTCTAGAATATTTTCCCATGAAAATATTAACATAACAAGCTAACAACATTGGTCTCCTAATACGTAAACCCACTGAAGAAATTTAACAACTACCCTTAGACGTCCATAACTATTGAGTTTCAAGTAAGTAAGTAGGATTTAGTTTTTTTATTATTATTATCAAATGAGGAGGTCTTGTTTTCCAGCTTTTCAGTAGCAGTCTATAACAGTACCATAGGCCATCAGGTACATCTACATGTCTACAGATATGCAAAGGTCTGAAAACTAATTCTTAATCCTCACCAAAGTCAGCCAGAACAGTGTTTGGGTTCAGCAGTAAAACTGTGGACTTTGAGGTAAAAGGTTTCAACATAAACTATGTGACCAAGCATCCCTTACTATTGGGTACAGTGTTTTTAGCCAAACCCATTTAGGTGTAAAAATTATTTATGGAAAAAAATTATATGCTTCCAACTTTTCTGCAACACTTTTCTGAAACCATTTTCAGTTCCAGCATGAAAGCAAGTTCCATAAAGCCACAGTTTGAAGGGTTTGGTATTAAGGAATCCAGTGGCCTTTTGGAACAAAGTAAAATGTCGATTATGAGCCACACATTGTTGTCGACACTGGTGTTTGATTTCACAAATGCTCTTTTGAGAACTTTTTGAAGATGCACTTCAAAATTTGGGTGCTCTAGTAGCGGTTGCTTGGGGGTTTGGGTTCTGTCCAGGGTATTCCTGCCTTGCGCCCAGTGTTTATTACAGCCTTAGGATTTTTCAGTAAGCTTTTATCATGAAATAAAAACTACCTTTTTATAAATCAATAAAAACAGCAGCAAACAGCCTACCTAATCTTCATACAGCCTGAAGTGTCAGATAGGATCTTACTCAGTCTCACTCTGTTCTACTACAGGCTAACATAGGGTGATGCATTATAGATGAGATTTTAGACACACAACACTCAGTAGTGCAAAGGCACTTCTGTAAGTGTTTCAGAGGAGCCCTTAACACTTTATGTATTTAAACTCTGACACAGGTTTCCAGTCGGTCCACGATGCTATTGATTCTCTGAGACATATTGGAGAGACGAAGGCAAAAATAGATAAAGAAGAACTAAAGAAAGACCTGAGGCAGATTCGTCAGATGATGACAGGACTTCCAGATGTCTAAACCAGATGTCTAAACCAGCTGTCTAAGAACAGCATGATCAGAAACTTATGTTTTTAAGCAGATACCCACACAAACATTTTTAATTACCTAAGAGGTCATAACAAGGTTAATGTCCTTGATGTTTCAGTAAAAATGTTTTTTAATTATATGTATATTTTTTTTAATCATAAACAAAGCCTGTACATTACAGATTGGTATTACAGTTTAAATTGGTGTCCCACAAAGCTCTACTTTAAACCCATTTTGATTTTTTTGATGTACTGCTTCTGGGGCATGTTGGCTTTTAATTTGACACTATAGAATCACAGCAGTTAACCCACTTCATACACCAAAATAAGAAAATACCAAATATTTACCTTCATTATGGATTGACCTAAATTCACTTTATATATAAATGTGATTACAAATTTACGTTCATGTAAAAGTCATTGCCCCCTTTTCAAATTACATCTGTTAATGTCCTAATACCCATAACACACACATCTTACAGTTCCCCTCCTTCAGTTCCCCTCTTATTCTAATAACTGGTTGCACCTTTGGCAGCAATGACTGCAGTTGAGCAATTTCTTTATTTTAATATCAGTCTTTTACAATCACTGAAGAAAATTAAACCCAATGTCCTTTGCAGAACTGCTCTTTTCAGACACACTGCAAGATTTTCAGACATGAAAAGCTAGTTAGCCTTATTCTTCAAAAACAGTTTTGATTCTTATTTGTTCAAGCACTGATGTTTACTTTTCTTCCTCCTTGATACCTTGTAATGTACCTTATTTTTGCCTGATCTCTTTTGTATTGTGGAGTCATGCATACTAACCCACCTGGAGCTATAAGGGATTCATTTTATAAGGTGCCAAATACTTCTGTACATCTGTCTTTTTTTTTCTTTTTTTTTTTTAGTTTTGGAGCCTTGTGTCTCATTGAACACATCTTTTATGAGTTATGATTGTTAAGTGTTTTATTTATTTAAATTTTTCTAAGACACTATATGGTCAAACATGTGGACCTATGACCATGGGTTTATTAAATAACCCATCATATTTTAATATGAGACATGGGCATTAATATGGAGTTACACCTTTTTTGTGGCTGTAACTGCCTAAGTTCTTCTAAAAATACTTTTCACAGGAATTTGGAGTGTGGCTGGTTATAATATTTTATACACCTGTTAGCAGTGGGTTTAATGGGTTTGTCTGAAACACACAAACTCAATAATTAGGAGTGGTGTCAACATATGTTGGGCAATATAGTGAATTTTAGAAAAAACACTAGATAAATAAAGACTTTTTAATCTTTTTAATGTATAATGGCGCTGTGTTGGCCATTATCAGTTCAAGTGCACTTACATGAGTGCAACAGAAAGCTACTGACTCAAACTAACTGAACAGTGTTGACAAGGTCTTGTTTTAAAACTTTGCTGGATCCTACAGAAAGAAAGCTGTAAGATCAGTGGTCCAGCTAAAGAAATTTTCATCTACTCTGAATTTCAGACTGGATACACAAAAGACTATGAGACTTTAGAAAAGTAACAGAATTTATTGTATTTACCTTTATAACAGCAGGCTAGCAGAGACGGAAAATGGTAAACACATTCTTCAAATAAAAGTCATTTCTTGTTTTGAAAGCCTGATTTTTTACTCATATTTTAATACCAAGTCTTTCTTAAATAAAAAAAGACATATGGCTGGCATTAAAATCAAAATCCGATTTTGTTGCTGTGCAAGAAAGAAAGAACTCATATTTTGTATAGTTTTGGTGAGTGTGCACTTTTCCTATATTGGCTGTGTAAAAAAGAGGGTTTGGCAGAAGCTACTTTAATTAAACAAAAACTCTCAGTGTACCGACTTTATGCAATACCACAAGCAGCATTTTGTCTTTTCTACTAAGCTGTGCCAAGTGCTTTAGGACCGACCAATATCCATCACTGCTTGATGTCAGTTATACTCATTTTATAGTTCATTTTAGAATTTTAGACTAAAACCAGGCAAAATGATCTGCCTGGGATTATAGTGAAAGTCAGGAGAGCATTTATGAAAGGCACTCAACCAGACAAAGCAACATATTTCCTTAAGACTATGAAGTGATGATGTAATTACCTAGTATTATATCTACATTCAGGAAAGCATGTTTGTAAATAGGATAAGACATAAAGAAAAGGTGGCAGTACTGAGAATGTACTGGCTACACTGGTTTTTGGTTGGCAGGTGGCTGATGGTCCTGAGTGGATGAGATAAAGAGGAGGCTGGGTTTAGGGATACAGCCGTTTATGGAACTCTAACAACCTGAGGTCTCCTGCAGCTTCAGTCTCCACCATCAGAGTCTACAAAGAGAAGCAGTGTTTAGATAATTGAATAAACATTCGGTTTACACATAAACTTTTCCAAAGTATGTTTATAATTCAGGTTTACTGTTTAATGCACTATATGGCTAAACATATGGACATCCTTCTTAATTATTAAGTCCAGCTCTTCAGCCAAACACATTGTTCTGCCAAACAGAACAATTTACATAGAACAGTGATTTCTTTGCTTTGGACAAAAAACAAAACTATTACCATATGTTGGAAGGAAATTTGTCTGAATGGTCAGAACCATAAATGAGAACAAGAATGCCATTAAATGAAGGAGCTGGAACACAGGTGGCACTGTCCACAATTGAGCAAGCTTTAAATAGCCAATGACTTAGAGGCAAAAGAAGCGCCAGATACAAAAATCAGCATCTTAAAGCTCATGACAAGGACAAAGTAATAAAAAAAATGTAGCACAAGAAGAGTTTTGTGGCAGGATTTATAAAGTTTAAATTATTAAGCTACAATGCCCAAAGGTATATTTGAAGAAGAAAGGGTGAAACTTTTGCTCTGAAGCTGCTTTGCTGTCAATGGAACTAAATATTGCAGAAAGTGGATAAAAGAATAAAGGAGGCAGATTACCATTCCAAGGTCCAGACTTAAGCATTGTCACAAATATTTAGACCGTCCTAAAAACTCAAGCCAACGGCAGAAAACCTGCACATTTATTTGAATGGCAGTTCTTCCAATCAGAGCAATCAAAGATCCAACAAGAAGCTTTAACTTTAGAAAACTCACAACAAGCTTATAAAAGAACTTAAATTAGCAAAGTTTTTCCCAGAAAATTTTTTTTGTATTTATGACATAAAAATGTTTGTGTCCCTACATCTATTAGCTCCAGGTCATCTTTGGCATGTAGGTGGCGTAGAAGATACCAACGTGCCACAGACACGACTGTATGTGCCTCTCGTGAGACTGGGCCATAAACAATCTTCTCCAACAGACGCCGGGTTTCCCTGCAAAATGAAATCAATAGTCATACAATGATAAATGAAACAGAAACGAGAGGGAGCCAATTTGTGTAGCTAAAAATTTATGACACTGTTCCCTGGCCAGCTAAATTGCTGTTCTAGTGAACCTGCCAAAACGGTAACAAGAGCTTACTCTAAAGTGAGTTCCTTCTTCAGCAGATTCATTATTATTTGTCTTTAGGGTGTGGGTGTATGTGTGTGTTACAGGTTTTGTGCATCAAAGAAATGAATGTGATCATCTACATTCTAAAGATGTGCACTTCAAGGTCCCACAAAGTCAAAAATTACACGTAATAGCTTTAACAACTATTTTGATACCTGAGCTTTTTAACCTGTTAGTAGGGCGGGACGGTAGTTTAGTGGGTAGCACTGTCACCTCACAGCAGGAAGGTCCTGGGTTCAATCCCCAGGTGGGGCAGTCCGGGTCCTTTCTGTGTGGAGTTTGCATGTTCTCCCCATGTCTGCGTGGGTTTACTCCGGGTGCTCCGGTTTCCTCACACAGTCCAAAGATGTGCAAGTGAGGTGAATCGGAGACACTAAACTGTCCATAACTGTGCTTGATATAACCTTGTAAACTGATGAACCTTGTGTAATGAGTAACTACCGTTCCTGTCATGAATGTAACCAAAGTGTAAAACATGACGTTAAAATCCACTTAAACAAGCAAACCTGTTAGTAAATAGACCTGTGATAATTCTTACATATTTAAGAACTATTATTATATATTGTAGTCATGCTCATATTCATATACATTCCTCTTGGATACCATCTTCAACTTTACTGTTGATTTCTATATTAATATTTTAGTGACAGTAAACTGGCGAGAGTGCGGGTACGGTGGAGTGGGTGGGGTACAGTGACAGGAGTGATTTGTGATAGAAGGTTTCTGCCAGAATGAAAAAGAAAGTTTACAAGGCAGCAAAGAGGCCTGCAATGTCATATGGCTTGGAGGCGGTGGCTATGACTAAATGACAGGACAGGAAGCTGAAGGAGACAGAGCTGAAGATGCTGCGATTCTCACTGGGAGGTACGAGGTTAAAAACCAGTTTATTAGAGAGACAGCGCAGGTAGAATCTGTTGGAAACAAAGTGGTGAAGGTGAGATTGAGATGTTTTGGGCATGTGCAAACGAGGGATGAGAGTTCTATCAGAGAAGGGTGCTAAGGATGGAGCTGCAAGGCAGATGGAGGTTTATGGATGCAGTGAGGGGGACATGTATGTTGTTGGTGTGACAGAAAGGGTAAGATGGGGATTAATAATGTGCTGTGGTGACTCCTAACGGATGTAGCCATAAAAAAAGAAAGTTTTAATATTGCTTGTCTTTTAGGCTGCCTTTTGAGGAGCTTAAGTGTTTTATATCTGGCATCCCTGATTTTACAGGCATGAACAGCAGATAAAGCTCTGAACTAGAAATCAGAAAATTGCTGGTTCAAGCCCTTAATGTTCAATTGCTTGCATTGTATCTGGTCAGAACTTTTACTAGCTTTGGATGAAAACGTAAGCTATATGTCATAAATGTAGCTTGTAAATGTAATACACTATATGGCCAACAGTATTTGGTCAGCAACTTTAATTTAGGTATTTTAGCCACACACATACACACTGGTGTATACAATCAGCCCCATATATTCTATCCTTGCAACTTTGTGGCAACAGTTTCATGAAGGCAATCCTGTTTCAGCATCACTGTGGACAAGTGCACAAAACAGCAAGCTGTGCCTGAGGAAAACAGAATCGACTGGGTTCCTCATTGCTGCTTCAAATGCAATCTCTGCTGGCTGGTCAAGGTCACTCTGTATGTAATACAGCATTTTGTGAAGCATAGAAGTATAAAAATGACTAATGGGAATAAAAGGGGACATGCTAAAATACTATTAAAAAAGACTTTCCAGAAGACTGGAGGCTGCCATGTGCCTACATACTTTAAGCCATATAGTGTAGCTTACCCCACATTCAGTCATGTTTTCATCAAGATAAAACTTCAAATGCCCTGCACTGAATAACCGCACTGAATAATTTAAAATGTATCTCTAACACAAATTAATAATTTAAAATATGTCTCTTTGTTACTACCCGCATTTCATCTATAAGTTCAGAGAGTTTTTCTGGCATTACTTGATCGTTTTCATCATGTCACAGTAGCTTTTCAATACATCTGTGTTAGATTTTACAGATGCAATATGAGCACAGATTGCAGTGGCAGATTGAGCCTCTCTTGCTATGTGCCTCCTAATGTCAAATCTAATGACTGTAAAATGCAGTGAATTCAGTCAGTATTCAGACTTTTTAATTAATTAATAATTACGGTCTTTATCGAGTTTTGGATTTGATTTTGAATATAATTGTCATTATTGGTACTAAAGTGTAGATTGTTTGGATAATTTATTAAAATGTTGTAGTTTTTCCCCCAAATGCCATTAAACTTGTTAATAACTATAATTGACTACAATTTACATATACTGTATTATACTGTAATTTCATTTTTATATTATGCTTATGACTTCATGACTGCCTATGGCATTAAAATTTGTACATTCCCTGCATATTGTTTTGTCTGTATATTATTTTGTCTGCATATTGTTTTGTATGTATATTGTTTTGTCTGCATATTATTTTGTATGTATATTGTTTAGTCTGCATATTTAGTCTGCATATTGTTTTGTATGTATATTGTTTTGTCTGCATATTGTTTTGTCTGCATATTGATTTGTCTGCATATTGTTTTGTATGTATATTGTTTTGTCTGCATATTGTTTTGTCTGCATATTGATTTGTCTGCATATTGTTGTCTGCATATTGTTTAGTCTGCATATTTAGTCTGCATATTGTTTTGTCTGCATATTATTTTGTATGTATATTGTTTTGTCTGCATATTGTTTAGTCTGCATATTGTTTAGTCTGCATATTATTTTGTATGTATATTGTTTAGTCTGCATATTTAGTCTGCATATTGTTTTGCCTGCATATTGTTTTTTCTGTATATTGTTTTGTCTGCATATTATTTTGTATGTATATTGTTTTGTCTGCATATTGTTTAGTCTGCATATTGTTTTGTATGTATATTGTTTTGTCTGCATATTATTTTGTATGTATATTGTTTTGTCTGCATATTGTTTAGTCTGCATATTGTTTTGTATGTATATTGTTTTGTCTGCATATTGTTTTGTCTGCATATTTAGTCTGCATATTATTTTGTCTGCATATTGTTTTTTCTGTATATTGTTTTGTCTGCATATTATTTTGTATGTATATTGTTTTGTCTGCATATTGTTTAGTCTGCATATTGTTTTGTATGCATATTGTTTTGTCTGCATATTGTTTTGTCTGCATATTGTTTGTCTGCATATTATTTTGTATGTATATTGTTTAGTCTGCATATTGTTTTGTATGCATATTGTTTTGTCTGCATATTGTTTTGTCTGCATATTTAGTCTGCATATTATTTTGTATGTATATTGTTCAGTCTGCATATTTAGTCTGCATATTGTTTTGTATGCATATTGTTTTGTCTGCATATTGTTTTGTCTGCATATTTAGTCTGCATATTATTTTGTATGTATATTGTTTAGTCTGCATATTTAGTCTGCATTTTATTTTGTATGTATATTGTTTAGTCTGCATATTTAGTCTGCATATTGTTTTGCCTGCATATTGTTTAGTCTGCATATTTAGTCTGCATATTATTTTGTCTGCATATTGTTTAGTCTGCATATTTAGTCTGCATATTGTTTTGTCTGCATATTGTTTAGTCTGCATATTTAGTCTGCATATTATTTTGTATGTACAGTGTATCACAAAAGTAAGTACACCCCTCACATTTCTGTAAATATTTCATTATATCTTTTCATGGGACAACACTATAGACATGAAACTTGGATATAACTTAGAGTAGTCAGTGTACAACTTGTATAGCAGTGTAGATTTACTGTCTTCTGAAAATAACTCAACACACAGCCATTAATGTCTAAATGGCTGGCAACATAAGTGAGTACACCCCACAGTGAACATGTCCAAATTGTGCCCAAAGTGTCAATATTTTGTGTGACCACCATTATTATCCAGCACTGCCTTAACCCTCCTGGGCATGGAATTCACCAGAGCTGCACAGGTTGCTACTGGAATCCTCTTCCACTCCTCCATGATGACATCACGGAGCTGGTGGATGTTAGACACCTTGAACTCCTCCACCTTCCACTTGAGGATGCGCCACAGGTGCTCAATTGGGTTTAGTCCATCACCTTTACCTTCAGCTTCCTCAGCAAGGCAGTTGTCATCTTGGAGGTTGTGTTTGGGGTCGTTATCCTGTTGGAAAACTGCCAGTTTTCGAAGGGAGGGGATCATGCTCTGTTTCAGAATGTCACAGTACATGTTGAAATTCATGTTTCCCTCAATGAACTGCAGCTCCCCAGTGCCAGCAACACTCATGCAGCCCAAGACCATGATGCTACCACCACCATGCTTGACTGTAGGCAGGATACAGTTGTCTTGGTACTTCTCACCAGGGCGCCGCCACACATGATGGACACCATCTGAGCCAAACAAGTTTATCTTGGTCTCGTCAGACCACAGGGCATTCCAGTAATCCATGTTCTTGGACTGCTTGTCTTCAGCAAACTGTTTGCGGGCTTTCTTGTGCGTCAGCTTCCTTCTGGGATGACGACCATGCAGACCGAGTTGATGCAGTGTGCGGCTATGGTCTGAGCACTGACAGGCTGACCTCCCACGTCTTCAACCTCTGCAGCAATGCTGGCAGCACTCATGTGTCTATTTTTTAAAGCCAACCTCTGGATATGACGCCGAACACGTGGACTCAACTTCTTTGGTCGACCCTGGCGAAGCCTGTTCCGAGTGGAACCTGTCCTGGAAAACCGCTGTATGACCTTGGCCACCATGCTGTAGCTCAGTTTCAGGGTGTTAGCAATCTTCTTATAGCCCAGGCCATCTTTGTGGAGAGCAACAATTCTATTTCTCACATCCTCAGAGAGTTCTTTGCCATGAGGTGCCATGTTGAATATCCAGTGGCCAGTATGAGAGAATTGTACCCAAAACACCAAATTTAACAGCCCTGCTCCCCATTTACACCTGGGACCTTGACACATGACACCAGGGAGGGACAACGACACATTTGGGCACAATTTGGACATGTTCACTGTGGGGTGTACTCACTTATGTTGCCAGCTATTTAGACATTAATGGCTGTGTGTTGAGTTATTTTCAGAAGACAGTAAATCTACACTGCTATACAAGTTGTACACTGACTACTCTAAGTTATATCCAAGTTTCATGTCTATAGTGTTGTCCCATGAAAAGATATAATGAAATATTTGCAGAAATGTGAGGGGTGTACTCACTTTTGTGATACACTGTATATTGTTTTGTCTCCTTATTGTTTTGTTTGTATATTGTTGTGTCTGCATACTGTTTTGTCTGCATATTGTTTTGTATGTATAATGTTGTGTCTGCATATTGTTTTGTCTGTATATTGTTTTGTCTGCATACTGTTTTGTCTGCATACTGTTTTGTCTGCATACTGTTTTGTCTGATCTGTTATTTTTAAATACACTTCATATATAGCCATCACTGATTATGGCTTTCGACATCTACAGCTGCTCATAGCCTTACATCAGTTTTACAAAAGGATTAAATGAACGTACCACACCAGCTAACATCTGTTCAGCACTTAAATGCAAAGTTTAGATTATTACTTTCTGAAGTGGAATTTATAATCATCTAAAGAGAATTAACATTTGCACCAACTGCATCTCTCATGTCAATGACTTACCTGGCCCCCATTTTGATGGAAAACTGGAGCAGAGCCTGGAAAACAGATGCCACAGGAGATGGACCCAGCTTCAGCACCTCAGTGCAGGCTTCACGAACAAGACTGCTCCATTCTTCTCCTCCAGCTCCAGCCTAGATTTACAACAGAACAACTAAGGGTTAACCACTCAGGCTGTACCTGTCGTCTCAGTAGACTACTATAGTTATGCACATTTGCATTTTTTGTTCTGCAGCTGCTTAGATACAAAGTGAATTACAACTGTGCTGAGCAGCTAAGAGTTAGGAACCTTGCTCAAGGGCTCAGTTGAACTCATAATCTCCCAATTAGTTTTCCAGTGCCATTTACTAAAGCCATAACTGTCACTTTGAATTACTGTTAGATTATCATTTAACTATTACTAATTTTGGGTTCCCAGACAAGCACCAGAAAGTAACTTGCATAAGCAATCGTGTTATGTTATCCCCCAAACAACTGAAAATTTGCTATATACTTTATGATAGTGTACTGTATAAAGTGACAAGTTACCATGTCTAATTGTTAACACAGCCCACCAACTGCATTATATATCTAAGCAATTGAACTAAAGGAATTAAAATATTCTCTTCCTCAATAGCTGCAGGTGGAATATGCAAGTGGCAGACCTCACATTTTAATCAAGAGATTGCCATGGAATAAGAGACTACTGACAATATCTAATTTAATTTGTGGGTCGGGCTGAACAGAAGACAAGCCAGGCTTGCATTATTAAGCTTTCAGAACGTAGGCTGTTGGGGAAAATACAGAATCACTTGTGACTTTAGGTTAGGAGTTGCTTCACTCTCATTTATTTACAATCTGCTATGAATTTTTTACTTGTGTAAGCTTAGAAACATTGCTTAGACAATTCATGAGCATTAAGTCGGCAGTATGCAACTTTCACTCATTTCATTTTCATCAATCGCCTCATCCTGGTCAAGGTCGCAGTGGGTCCGGCTCCACCAGGAAACACTGGACGCAAGGCAAAAAAAGGCCCTCAGCCATCCCCCCCCCTCAAACACAGCCAATCATGTCTGTTTATATGCCTGTAATTTTGTTGCCATGGGACATGACTCTGCTTATATGTTTGTTGTATTATTTCACGTTTAATATATGGTTAGTCTGAAAATTGTAACAAGCAGTTCATGTCACATCTTAAATGGCCTATTCTTGGCCTAGATGTAGACCACAGTGCCTTAAATCCATCGCCATTTAATAATTATGCTTTATGCCTTCTTCGTATATTATCAGAAGCCCAAGATGCATAAAAACTATTTTTTTGGGTTCTTAAAAATCCACAGTTAAATTTGTGGCATGTGTGGGTTTTAATGGGAAACTAAGTCCCTTCCACCAAACAAAAACATGCCCATGGGTGGCCTATAAATACCCAAGTTACCCACATATTTGTGGCAGTGAATGTGTGAGAATTGTACTTTCCTGTGTTAAGCTGATGGCATAAATGAATAAGCTTAACATCTTGAATTGTTGTATATTTGTAACATTTTGGATTTTATTTTTATAAAAATTAATTATAAACCCAGGTGCTTGGATAGCACAGCACATCACTTTATACAGCATTTTTCCCCTCAGGGTATTTCCACTACGACGTGACTGAAAGCTTATTTCAACACCTCTACAGACAGCACCCTGCAGCAGTCGCCATCCGTCTCTCTATCCATTCATAACCACCAGAGTGAAAAGTGAGATGAGGATCCTGGTGATCCTGAGTTTTGTCAGCAATATGAACAGGGCTTCCCTCTCTCAGCTCACTTCAGCAACTAAGTACTGGATACAATACACTGTTTGCTCTGTGCTCCTGTCTATGTTTGTTCATCTCTCGTTATTGCCATGTTTAACCTTTTCTATAGCTGTGCCACAAAGAATTCAGCCTGAACTGGAGTTTATCCCGGATGCAACACGCAAGCAACAGTAATACAACACCAAAGCAACCCTGCGTCAGATCCACACCACTCACATAACTGATACCAGAACAAACAAAAATCCTGTTCAGACTTTACCGGCCAAACAGAAAACAGAACACGTGAAAAACAGTAAACAAACAGAATATGTGTGTAATGAGCATCATCACCACACACTTAACCCTGCACCTAAAGGCCATCAAAAACACAACACTGGTCTAATACAGTGAAAAGTGTTATTTGATCATCTATCATTAACCAGTAAGTAAATCCGCTGATGATGTGCATGGATAATTAAGCAAGCTGCTGGTAAAATTCAAATGTTTAGCTAGAACTTACAAGGCTACAAGCTGTATGTATTTAATAAGGTATTTATTTTATTAATGCTGAACTTAACAGTTCATGCGCATATGAAGGTCAGAGATATATTAAATGTTGGACTGATGGTAGTTACTTGTAGCAAATGTGTTAAATGCAGCAGATGTGGGCAGCATAAGGACCTGAGTGACTTTGCTAAGGGCCAAAACAATATGGCCAGTCAACTGAGGTAAAGTTTCTCCGATACAGCAAGGGGTGCTTACAGCACCTGATAAGAATAGAAATCATTTACATTTATAGCAAGCAATTGCAAAAGAATCTGAGGGTTAAGGGCCTTGTTCAGGGGTCAAACCATTATAACTTGGCAGATGAGGGACTTAAAACAGGGACCTTTTGATCAATAGTTGCAGTTTAGTCAAAGCCCATGCTAACTATCAAAAGCCTGTACAATGAACATGCAGGCACTGGACGTCAAAGTAATAAAAGACCCTCTGACTGGTCAGAAAAAATCCTATTTTCTACAAGATCATGTGGAAAAGTCAGAGTTTTAGCATCATACTTGGAGGGTGCTAATGCTTTAACTTAATGACACATGGAAATTAGATGGGGGATGTGTGTTAAATATGTCTGTTAAATGCATTTGAACTGTTCTCTATGTAAGCCTAAGTACTCACCATGCAAGGCGTGAGGGACAGCAGGGCAAGTCGTAGCAGGCTGCTGATCTTTCCACTGTAGTGACCCAGCTGAGAGGCCAGCTGCAGGCTCTGTCTGAGGGCCACCGAAGCCTGTGCCAGCAGACCCTGGGAGCGGTAGACCTCAGCCAGCCACTGACATACAAAAAAAGTTATCCTGTGGTTGTTGTTTTATGTCAAATGTGACACTGTATATATGGTTTATTGATGTCTGTTTTTGTAAGGTGTAAGGTGTCCTTGAGTGTTTTGAAAGGCGCCATAAATAAAATGGATTATTATTATTTATTATTACTGTTACATAATGGCTTAGCAAGGATCTCCTTTAAGCAAATTTTGATCATAACATACATACCACAGCAAAAATAGAAACCAAACCAGACAACTTCTTTTAATCTTTAAATGTACACTTTTGTTGATTATGTGCCTAATGTAGCTTTAGATTCCTGTTCTTGGCTGATCTACATGCAGAGCTGTTTTTCTGATCACCAAGGTTGTTAAGAGTCATTATCAGAGTTTTTTCTTTCATTCTTTTTGGCCGTTCCCATTAATTCAAAGGTTCTGGCCACTTACTGGATGTTTTGGGGAATTTTTTTTGCACGGTTTCTTGTAAAATTTGGATTGTTGTGAGCAAAAATTCCAGATCAGCCAAAGTCGTTAAGATTAAAATTTTCACCAAGGTGTTGCTTAGATTTGTAAAATAATAATGTTGACTGAAAGGAAGCACTGTTTTGTGAAAGCGCATGAGGCAGTACTCACATGCCAGCCAGACACTGAAGTGGGGTTGGCGAGAACAGCAGCACTAAGCTGGTCTAAAACAGCAGGAGGGATGCCGTTTTTAGTATCAGGCAGAAGGAGGCGCTCACACTGAACCTGCTGTAACAACAGGAACACTGCAGGATGCTCAGGGCAGGCACTCAGATACTATAACACACACAGGCAGATTCTTATTAAGCACAAGGTGACAACAGGTAAAGGATCATTGAAAAACAAGTGATGTGAGACTGATGGTTCCTAAGAGTTAGAAACAGACGAAACAGATTCACATCACCATTAGCCATCACTGCTGTGAAAGTCGCATATGTGTGATGATAATAGCCATTCTCTCTCTGTCCACACCTGATGCCCAGACAGAGGTGACAGCAGATGGACTGACCACTGAGACAAAAAAAGTGGGGGGAAAAAATAGAACCTGTGAGCAGAGGGCTTCAGCTTCATCATAACGAGTACTCTGTTTAAGTCCGGTCACAGCCTGCTGCAGCACCCAGCCTTCCAGAGCCTGGGCCAACAGCCCATCTTCTCTTTGCAGGCCTTTTACTATGACACATAATTTAAAATACGGTCAGCACACCTACACACACAAATATGTGCACACATATAGTATCATTATATCATTACTAAATTAGTCAAACTGCTTCTAAAAACAACATACAGATTATAATTTATAAAGACTTAATGGAACCTCAGTCTTCGTGTTTAACATGATTTCTATTATATAGAACACACATTCAATCTAGTGTATATCTGGCTGAGGGGGTGAAAAAATTTTAATTTCAATAGACTTTTCGAAAGGGTCATGTTTCACACTACATGTGCACACACAACATGGGCAGACACAACAACTATATGTTGCCAATGACTCTTACTAAGCTTGTAAATAAATAACTCTTAGCTTTTTAGCCTCATTGTAAGTTAAAAAAGTGCACTAATTAGAACACATGCAGTTTAGGCAGTTTAGCATCGTTCCATTCTCAAAAACTGGCATAGATACAATTGACATAAAATCATGGAATTTGACCATCGGTGTCCAAACTTTAGCAGTAGAATGAAACCTGTAAGCTTTTATGAACATATATTGGTAGAAAGACACAAGAAATGCACAATTCACTGACCTTTTTCTGACACGAGGGTCAGGAGTACCCTCTCTAGACCCTCCCTTCGAGAGGTGGAGCCTGACAGAGCACAAGCTACGTTCTCAGTGTGACATGCGGCCATAAGCCCTGCCCACCCAGCTGGATCATCTGAATAAAGAAAAGAGAGAGTAGTTATGTTAGTCATCTGCTACAGAATTAGAGCACAAAATAGTAACCCCATTAAAAACCAGCCATTAGAGACAAATTACACATGAACCAACTAGATGTTTGTGGCTCATGATCACACACATCACAATTCAATCCACCTTTAAAATGTATTATGGTGATGTGTATAGAATTGAATGAAATGTAGAAATAATCATGTAAAGAGAAAAAACATCTCTCTAATAATACAAAGAGAAAGAATATGAATTCATGCATACAAACAAATTTGATAATATAAGCTGACAATTTTGAAATAAAAAACATCAAGTTCTCTTGACCATGTGCACATATGTATTATTCAACCCCCAGTCTCAGTACTGGGTGAAACATCCGTCACCTTATTAACCTCTAATAAGCATTTTCAAGTGCTAACAAGCTTCTAACACCTCTCATGTGGAATCTTCACCCATTTTGCTTGTGCAAAAGCTTCCAGTTAATTGGCGTTTGTTGGCTTTTGTGCTGCAACAGCTTTTATTTCAACTTAGACTGAGAAGGCCACTCCAGTCCCTAGAAAAGCTTTGGTTTGGTCTTATCACTGAGGTTCAATTTCACCATAGGCATAAATCTTAAAATGCTTTAGTATTTCTGTGAATCCATGGTCCCAGTCACACAATCAATGTTGCCAGTTCCTGTAGTACAAGGGGTGCCCAATACTTCGATCACGATCGCACAGTGCACTCTGGTAGGTTGTGATTGACATGAAAACGATTGGCCACCATTTCTTTAATTTGCTGTTTGTTACCATAGCTACGCCTCAGCCTGCCTAAAGCACCGATAATCTAGAAAGTTTTAATTCATCAGTAGCCAGTTTGCACCATTTTTGCATTTTTCCCAGTGTTACCTACACTGTTTGTGAAGATGAGTGTGCAACCAAGCACAAAGAAACCAAAAAAGAATGAATTAAATGAATGAATTAAAGAAGCTTCAAAGCTTTTTTGAAAAATGATGAAGCCAACCTTTTTAAAAAGTAGATCGCAATGACCTGTCAACTGAAAATAGTACGTAGATCTTAAGCCACAAAAGTATGGGCACCCCATTGTAGTAGAAACACTTTCCTACATTATCACTGACCCACCTCCATGTTTTAGCAGGGGAATCGTATTCTTCTGGTAATAAGCCTCACATTTCAAGCACCACATTCTATTTGTGTGATGTTTAGATTCACCAGATCTGGCAGTGATCATGACTGGGTGTGGCTGGTGAAACTGAACCCAACTGTCAGTATAATTTGGTTAACTAATTGATTTAGTCTCTAAAAGGGGCATTCACTTTCTCACATAGGGCTCACATTTAGTCTCTAAGGAGACATCACCTTCTAAAATAGAAGTAATTGGGAAGGAGGCAAATACTTTTTCACAGCACTGTACATTCAGAATGACTAATCAAGCCGGCAGTGTTAAAGGCTTGATAACAGGAAATCCTGAGAGGTGTTTTATATTCCGTTTAGCAAACAGCAAACAATTTCCCCAATCATCGTCCAGAACTGGCTAGACTTGGGATAAGCGTACATTAATTGCAAACCCACCTGGACAGAGCAGCACAGCTCTCTGGATGGTCTTTAGCGCATTTCTCTTATGGTCTTCTCCCGAGTGTCTGCCTGAGGCCAGCTGATTCACTCCACTGTACAGCAACGCCCTCTAAAGACCAAGCACAAGGGTGTAAATGAGTGGATACAAACACGCATAATGTTTTCCACATTTGTTTAAAATAACAAGGAAAAATTACCTTTCCTAGAGTCATGCTAGCATGACATGCCACACTGCCTGCCACTGCTCCTCCCTGAGATTTACATAAAGAGATTGTATAAACACATAAGATGTGTTACAGTGAGCTGAGTTCTTAGGTTAAAGACATTAATTTTGTCTCTAGCGTGCTTACATCAGCTTTTCTGGGACAGTACTGTGGCACCAGTCTGGAGAGGAGAGCCCAAAGAGATGGATTTCCTGGGTTCCTGACAAAAGGATGAATAAAAAAATGACATGCAGTTAGATCATGATCGTAGGTCTCCAGAAACCGCAAAGAGCTGCACCATAACAAAGAACATGCTATTTTTTTACCTTTTTACCATTATTCAACCCACAGATGGACCAATGATTCATGTCTCATTCACATTACAAACTTATGATCTAATAAGCCAACTAAACTTAAATAAATAAATCAACAGAAATGCACAAGCATGACAGCCACATGACTGACTGATTAAATAATGATTAAATTTTTGTATGTGTGTGTTTTTACGCAGGTTTGACAGCATATGAAAAACACAGGTTGCAAGTGAAATGTAGTGATACTAAAGGGGAAATATAGAGGAAATATATTACCATGTCATGTTTAAATATATTTACTGTTACAAATGTACATATGATCAAACTTTGCATAAATAAACAAGTTTTCAATTTTTTGGGACAGAAGTTTGTAGACATGAAGCTCTAAACAGGTTGAATTATTAATGGTATATCATGTTTATAACGCCTAATAAATGGTTACATTTGGCCTGTGCATTTCTAATGTGTTACAGTTTAGGGTCATCCATGATACTTAAATTAGAAAAGGCACCATTACCTCCTGCCATCTCAGTCAACGCCATTCAAAATTAGGAGAATGTTTACAATGTTTACGATTCCGATACTCAGTTTAGCTGTCTTTTTTAAACTGGTCAATGCTACAGTATCCCAGAGCTATAAGCAGCAAGCAGATGGTCTTAGCTAGTGAGGTGTTTCTAATAGCTGAGCCTAGATGCATTGTAGATACACTGGATATGACAAAACTGGAAGAAAAAGGGAATGCAAAAATATCACAGTGGTAACAATGTTTTATTTTACATGACACCAGCTTTACCACCCAATCTAGTCATCTCCAATTCACTGCTCTTATGACCTCGTCACAATACCCACGCTGGCTAAGGAAGACCACAAGCTGCACATGCCTTCTTTAAGAAGCCCTCCACCCACATTAGACTGCCGCACAACCAAAGCACCCCACAGTGGTAAACAATGTGTCTCACATTTTTGCATTCTGGGGTACTTCAGACATCAGAAACATATTTTTAAAATAGGCACCAAGGCACCAAGGCACCAACATACCTGAACACAGCTCTGGATGCCTCTCTTTGCACGGCGCTGTAGTTGCCCTCTAGAGCCAGCAGAGTGCAGGTAAGCAGGCAGCGCTCATCAACAGCTTCTCCTAGCACTCCCTCAAGCTTCAACAGCTCTAAGAGAGCAGCACTGGCAAGGGTGGCATCTCCATGAACCAAGCCAAGAGCACACAGACATAACAAGCTCTCCGGAACCGGCTCCTTTAGCAAAGAGCTGAATTGGTAAATTGCACACAAAACAGAAACGGTGGTCAGTTTAAGATTCAGCAAGAGATTAGAAGCAACAATTCTACCATGGTTGGAGGTTAATAGGCTCACCACTTGAAAAGCAGAGTTTTGGCAGTGTCCATGTTGCCCAGTCTGTGCTGCAGTAAAGCCAGGGCTGTTAGTATATAGGCTTTCTGCTTCTCAGTGGACGCCACCTTAAGAGCGTTCTCATAGGCTGTGATACAAAACACTTGTGTCACACACAACACACAATCTGAAAACTATATGCTATGCACCATAACACCTTTAGGTCGCACAACTAAAAAGTAACTACAAATTACCATTAACGCTCTCCTGAAGCTGTCCTGCTCTAAAGCAGGCTAGTGCCAATCCTGTAAGATCATGTAGCTCCTCTAGTGGTGTGGAGGAATAATGCTGCACTGCCTCCTCCCAATGCCCTGTATCACTACAAGAAAAAATGCTCACTGAATTAAAATTAAGTTCAACAATATGGCTAATAATAAGAAGACAAGTATTAGTGAGCTACCAGAGTGCACGTGCATAGCCTCTCAGAGCAAAGTTGAGTTCCTCAGTGTGTGGGCTGTTCAGGAGCAACTCCACAGCTCTGATTGGAAAAACAGAGTGTAAGAAAACACAGCGACAAACAACTGCTACATAATTTATCTGGCAAACCCTGCATGTGTCTATGGACTTCAGATGCCTTTAAATGAAAAACATTTTCAAACCAGGTTTGATTTCCCTTAGGTTTTAATTAGAGATGGGCCGATCGGGGTTTTTAGCACCGATTCCGATCTTTCAGGGACATCGGCCGATGGCCGATAGCCGATTCCGATCGGGAGGGGGTGGGGGGTTGCAGTAAATAAAATAAATAAACTTTAAAAAAGCCTCACAGTGAAGATAAACCGGAGCAGCGCGCGTGTGTGTGTGTGTGTGTGCGTTTGTCCCTTTAGAAGAGACGCTTTGTTCACAGTATCGCTATAAGTGATTCATTGATTTTATGTGAAGCGTAAGTTTCTCTTCTCAGTTATCTCTCCGTGTTTACTGTTATTAATTAAATGTCGTGGTTTCAAATAAACACCAGCTACTACAGAACATTTTGTGTGACTCTCTAACATTAAAAAGCTTAATTAAAAAGCTTAATTAAACTGCTATTACCACAGATCTGTAACCGACCGTCAGACTCGTTCCGTCTAAGGAGCTAAAAGTTTTCTGATCCTAAAAGTTCAGTAGATGATCCTGAACTAACGAATTTGCTAATGAATAAACTTTTGCCTCTGATTGGCTCTGTAACGTCTTCTGTTCTCATCTACATCACAAGTAAGAACCGCTTACGATTTACCAAAGTGAACCACGAGTTTATATAACGTGCTGATAGAATCGACTCAGATGTGACCGGGTTGAATTATCTTTTTAAAGTAAATATTACAATCAGCAAAATTACATCGTATGTATGATGCACAACGTTAATGATGTTATTTTAGGTCATGAAGAGCTTTCATTGTGGTTTCTGTACGATGGTTGATGAATGGTGATGTGATGGTTGGCGCTTCGTAGCTCAAAGTCTGGATCAATCCACTGAGCTGTTAACTTAACGTGATCTTTATATATCACACGATTGGATCGGCTACTTTTAGGAAATATCGGCCGATCGCCGATAGCATATTTTGATTAAAAATCGGCCGATACCGATTCGTAGCCGATCGATCGTCCCATCTCTAGTTTTAATGGCTTTATTTCATCACTCAGTCAACGGTGGGTGTCAGTTATATGATTAGGTCTTTGTAATTGCCGCTCATGATCCAGAGAGTGGGGGTATGCTGGCCTGAGGCCCTCCTCATGGGGGGCAATGAGGGTGTCAAGTACGCAGAACAAGAATGTTTCCATGTAAGAATCTCTGGTGTAAATGAGTGGACCCAACTAAAGCCCAGTAAAAAGTGAATACATTTTTTTTTCTTGCTGGGATATATATATAAAAAAAATCTCAAGTATTTTTGTTCATCGTCATCTACCACTTTATCCTGGTCAAGTTCCACTGTGTGAAGTGGCAAGAAAACCCTGGACAGGGCGCCAATCTATCACAATGCTTCAGCTATACCACCCCTCACCCCACCCCACATGTCTGTATAGACACCCAGATGGCTGATAACACTGCTTCTAACCCAGATCTAACCCAGAACAAAAAACATGATGGGTGGCTGTTTATGTACCCTCCATATACATTGTGTAAAATTCTATAAATGGGCAAAAACAAGACCTAAAAAAGTTGAATATGTGAAGAAAAAGTGTTATTCATGCACTCCTTTAATAAGATCCTGCCAGATCCTGGGGGTTGTTTGGTTCTAAAAAATATTTCACTAGCACTCCCTCTCTTACTGGAAAAACCCCCCACATTGAACTAAAGTCTGGTCATACAAATGCTGAGTAAAAAACTATAATCAAATTCAATGTTTTGATCATTTTAAAAACAGTAGTTCCGGTTTAGAACCTAATTAGAGTATTTTATCAGAGATTAACCCTGGTATTAACACTACATACATTACAACCACGTTCCTACCTCTTATAGGCTTCAGTGGCCTGCTTCTTCAGCTGCAGGTGTTCATTAAAGAACCCAAGCATCACAAAAGCTTCGGCATCTGTCTGAATTCTCTCTGCAATTCAACATAAAAAACAAGCAGCTTAAATCTGTTTCCTTTATTTATAAAGAATAAGCAATAGTGCTTTGTAGTTAATATTTTGTGTTGTGTTTTAATACCTGTGTACTTGGTTAAGGCCACCTGAGCAGCAGAGATAGCGTTCATCTGAACTATGTTGTAACGGTACAGCTCCGAGTCTCGGTTACTCTTGTCCAGCAGAGTGGAAGAAACCCAGTAGGCATAGCCTTTCACTCCTTCAGTCTAATGATCACAAAGAATGCTTTGTTTAGATTTAGGAAGCATGCATTACTGCTAACACATTACTAGAATCTGTGTATTTGGCATGTAAGAGTTACATGAGTGTTCAGCTCTGTGGTGTGTCTGAAGAGGTCCATGGTGTCGTAGCTTCCTACTGTCTCTGCAATAAGAGACTATAGAACAAAAAAGTAAGCTCTACTGTTCAGTAAATGCTAACAGATACTATAAATAGAAGACAATTTGTAAATGCTAGCTGTACCTGTCCGATCCAACAGTTTACATACAGAGGCTCCAGTGACTGGGCAATCTTGAAGGCCTCGTGTGCAAGCTAATTAAAAAGAAAAGAAATTAGGTGCTAGAAAGAATGTTGGTCATTCTTAATGCAATAATACATGTATAAAAAGCAGAATTCATTATTTAAGCTGTACCTCAATGTTGTTGTTATTTAAATACAGAGTACCCAGGTTTGTCCATGCCACAACATTCTAAAAATACATCAGAAAGATGTTAAAGAAAATGCTGAACACAGATCTGAAAGAGTATTTTGTTTGTTCTGACACTTACATTTGACTCTGCGTTGATTGATTTGATGAAACTGTGCTGTGCGAGGGCAAAGTTTTCAATTCCTGAAAAATTAGCAGTCGTCTTTAGTTGTGTCTAACAAATCAGATAAATAGCTGCAAACTAGGAGAATAGTAAGAATCTAATTTAAAACTAGACTGAAAATCTGATTTTCTTTTTTTATAACCCAGATCACCAAACGCCCCGGTCGATTCGCATGAAGAGCCATGCTACACTCCATCTGAACCGCCAAACAGTGCAAGCACCCGGACCAGTCCCGGAGATGGCATATTACAGCGGCAGTGGGAAGAGACCCCATCCGACCTTCCCTTCCTCAAGTGTGTTTGTGTGAATGCTTACAAGCATCCTTATTGGATTTTCCTAATAATCAAGTAAATTTGATTAATCTGCTAAATCTGATAATGATGGATAGCGTGTGTGGAAAAACAACTTGTATGTACCGGTCTGCAGCTTGTTTTATTCACCTTTAGTCATGGACACCACTCCCAGTGCATTCCAGTATGTGTGATTCTCACTATCCAGCATGACTGCCTTTTTAACACACTATAAAAAAGCAAGTAATAAGAACGCAAGTTTTACATCTGTTTCACATGCTGCATGTATTCCATGTCAAAAAAGCATGTTGGAATACCTGAAGGGCTTTCTCTAGCAGTGGTTGGGCATTCTGGTCTGCCAGCTGAGAGATTAACAGCCTTGCCTGGTGATGATAGTTTAGGCCCAGATCACACCACAGACTTGGGGCATCGGGCATCAGTTTTAGAACACGTCCATAGCATCTGGTGAAGAGGGTATTAATGTCAGGAGTGTTTTATAATCGAGAAAAATAATGTTATTACACAGCTACAGTGATGGGTTTAGCAGTTAGGCATTTACAAACTGTATTTACACCACTATGTTATGTGTAACTTCAGAAATGTACAATTGTCTTTGCTTGATGTAGAAAATAGGTTTGATTATAAAGAGCCGGATGCATTCACTCTATTTCCATTTTAATAATAATATTAATAATAATAAATTCAATTTATATAGAGCTTTTCACATACCCAAGGACACTTTACAAAGGAAATATTAAAGGAAAGAGCAAATAAGAGTATGCATTAAAAATCCACACAGCAAAACTAACAGATAAATATAGGACAATAATATGTAGTAAAGGGAAAATCGCTACAAGGCCTGTGCCACTAAGGTTTTAAGGGGCAAGACCATGAAGGGCTTTAAAAGTTAGCAGAATTATTTTGTATTTGATACGGGCGTGATGTGGGCGGACCGTTTAGTACAGTAGATTGAGCATTATGCAGGAGCTTTTTTCCAAGCAACTTACAATTGAAGACACATTACAATCCAAGGTGCTCGGGATTAAATGCCTTGCTCAAGGACCCAGCCGCAGCAGTTTGTTAGTAAAGAGTCTTGAACCCTTAAACTTATTATTAACAGACCACTACCTCTATTGTAATTCTTTTCCATTTTGGTGTGCTGACCCACCTTTCCCCGAGACTGAGTAACTGTTTCTGATTCAGTCTGTGGTTCTTATCCAAAGGCTCAGCTCCACACAGCAACCCAGGTACCAGTACCATAGCTCGGTTTGGAGAAACAGTACTGCAGCGGGTGCAGGCATCACCCAGAAGCTTCCACAGGCAGGACAAATCTGCACGTCTCTGCACTGCCCTGTGTACACACACCCATGAACACACACACACACCAAAATCCAGGAACATGTAATGTCACCTCAATGTTTAGAATATATGCACCCTAAAATATTCCCAGCAATAAAGTACCTGAATAAATAATGAATGGCTTCCTGTATCAGGTCTACCGCTTTGCCATCCAGGTAGTCTTCCATAGCTGTTTTTGCCAAGGCCAAAAGACATTCCCCAAGGCCTAACCGAAAGCAATCTTATAAACACTTCATTGACATGAAAAATAACAATTTCCAATACATCCATGAGAAAAGCACACTCACCTTTCAGTGCTGGCACATAATCTTCAGATGCTATGATCTGCTGATACTCCCCTGCTGCCTCTTTGAACCTGCCCAGTATCTGTTTAATGGAGGCCATTTGGTAAAGGCTGTAGATGGAGCTGGGCTGCAGCATGTGGGCCTTAGCAAAAGCTTTAAGGGCTGCTGTAAAGCTGTGGCGATTCAAGTAAGCCTCACCTAAACACTCCCAACACACCCAGTCCTGAGGATCTGCCCTCAATGCTGCCTGCAGACTATCAAAACAAAGACCGTCTTTAATATTTTTTTTATTTTATTTTTACCCCTTTTTCTCCCCTTTTTAGCGCATCCAATTGTTCAATTAGCATCGTGCTTCCTCTCTGTCTATGCCGAACCCTGCCCTGACGGAGGTGATTGAAGCTAACCCGTATCCCCTCCGAAACACGAGCAGCAGCCAGATGCATCTTTGCCACCCACACATCGACGAGTTTGGCGCCACCTAGCGTTGCATGCGGAGAGACACACCCTAAGGGCACCCCCTCCCATCTCTGTGTAAGCGCCTCCAATCAGCCGGCAGAGAACGCAATCGCATTCTGACAGAGAGAGACCCACATCCGGTTCTTTGTCCCACCCCCCACATGAGCAACCGGCCAATCGTTGCTCATATAGCCACTCAGCTTCGAACCGGTAAAGCAAGGCTGGATTCGATACGACGCTTCTCAGAATCCAGCCCTGGTTGCAGCGCGTTTCTTTTTACCGCTGCGCCACCTGAGCGGCTTTAATATTTTAAAACATTTTCTAAACAGAACAAATAGCTTTGCTAAATTAGTCCTTGTTTATAGTAGCAACTCATACTCTGCAACAGCCTCCTGATGCTGGCCCACTTTAAGATGGTACAGGCCTCTTCTCATCCAGGCCCATTTGGCTGAACCAGGAGTCGCCTTCTCGGTCACTGACTGCAGAACTGTTAACGCAGTATCCTAAATAATAGATGAAACAGAAAATTAAGCTATCAAACATACATTACTTATTTCGCTCATCCTTAAAATACAGTATGTGGGACACCGAGTGCTAACCAAGTCTCCTTGCTCCATGCTGAGATCCACAGTGGCAGCTCCAGCCTCAGCATCAGTATTATCCAGCTCAAAAGCTCTCTTATAGCAGCCTCTGGCTCGGCCCTGGTCTTTCGATACCTTCCTGTAGAAGTGCCCCAGGTAACGGAATACTGAGCCCATATAAGCATCCAGCTTTGCAGCCTGGAAAAAACATAGTGGTGAGAAAATCAAGTCAGTCTATGCAAAAATGCTAAAACATGCAGCTAAATAGAACAGACTTAAAAGTTGACAATACATGACAGTGCAATTACAGAAATAGTGGAAATATCACAATAGTTCCTTGGTGAAAAAAGGCCACCAATGTCCCACTGGAACAAGGAAAATTAGAAGAACTCAAGCACCTTTAACAGGTGAGTGTGAGCTTTGCTCCTGTCCTTTCGGGTATCCTCTCCCATGTTCCAATAAAGCTGCCCAAGCAGGAAGTACAACTCCCCACTGTCCGGTTTCTGAGACAGAGCTTCTGTAAAACTACAGACAATAAATATGTAATTAAATACACTTACATATAACTTCATTGGGGGCACAAAGTATGAGTGCACATTTGGGAATAATACACACCTCTGCTCCGCCTGCTGGTGCTCATTGTTAGCTGCATGTACCAGTCCTTTTAAAGTTAAAACCTCCACAGAACCAGCGTGAGAGTTCAGCAGGTCAGAGGCCACCTTTACACAACAAAGATACGTTCAACAATGCATTGTTATTTAAAGTATAATTACAGTAAATACTAATGATACATTAAAAAACTTTTTTTTTAATTTATTAAACATGAAAGTAAAAAATAGTAGTTGCACCTGCAAGGCTTCTTCGAGCTGCCCCTTTTGTAAGTAGGCTCTCCCTTTAAGAGCTAACAGTGCAGGATTGTTTTTGGCATCTGGCATCTAAAAACATAACATTTTAAGCAGATCCAAGCACTGGAAAACAGAAAACTCTATTACATTAAGGTCCAAACTGTCACTAGTTTTTCTTCAGTCTACCTGAGAAAGCACCTCCAGAGCTTCATCTGACCTATGCAATGTTCCAGCTCTCACCAGAGCCTCCAGTTTTACTTTCAGCAGCTTCTGGGTCCAGTCCTCAGCGTTGCCAGTACTCACCTTCAGTCCTAAAACACACACCAGTGCCAAATTATGTAGTTCAGGAAACCCAAAAAAGAGTTTCAATAAAAAAATGTTCTGGGCATTCGGGCTTGTGATGCTTGTGGGCAAATGTTTTTATTTGACATGGCAGTTTTAAACAGTAATACTTTGCCATGCTTATGTGTTTGTACGTACTTACATGCATTAGGATGTAGCACCTTCTCACATACACACATACAAATGAGAGAAATGTGAGCTGTGTTTTACCTTGGCTGGAGGACGTTACACTGTCTGAATATCTGTGCATTTTCAGCTCAACCTGAGCAAGGTAGTACCAGCCAATGATGCTGGATCTCATCCGTTTCAGCCCTGCACACAAAAGCACCAGGGTGGATACGAATCAAGTTAATGCCATTAAATACAAATCAATTGAAAATGTCACACAGCTATAAGTAACTGGACATAAACCCTTTTAAAATGAAATCCCACCCTGTATGTTTCATGACTGTAAGTTTAACTTCATCTTACCAAGACCAAAGCTGTTAGCAGCATCCTCATACTTCTTCTCCTGATAAGCCTTTATACCGAGACCAAAATGAGCCAGTGAACTGACTGGGTCCATCTCCAAGAGACGAGTGTAGCACCTGACGGCTTCCTCACTGCAATCATCTACCATACAAATTCAATACACAACTTCAATGACAAAAAAATAATTCAGCACAAATCGAACTTCAGAAGTTTTCCCTATTGATTTCTTTTACCTGACAGCAAATATTGGCGTCCTAATTCTTCAAGCGGATAAGAGTCTTTTGGGTAGAGGGTCAGCATGGCATCACACATCTCCTTCATCTTCATCACTTCATGAGGAAGCTTGCAGATGCAAAGACAAGAAAAACAGATCAAAATCGAACACAGCCCATGTGCTTGCATATATTTGTAAAACATGCCCCTGCGAAAGACAGAAAAGGTGCTGATCACTTACTTTTGACAAGCATTTTATGTAATCTTGTATGAGTTGTTTGTGGTCCTCACTGGGTACAGTTTCTGTAAGTTGAAGTGCCTTTTCAAAAGCAGACAGGAGCTAAAAATTGAATAGAGATATTTGATAAAAACACCTACCACATAAAGTTATTCAGAAATGGTCAGATTTTTGCTCGACAATCAAGTTAAATAAATACCCAATATACATTTTACAGTATTTTAACAGCTTTACAGGCCTACCCCTATGATAACCAGCCTGACTACGATCTGAACACACACAATCCTGCATGAAGTAAGTACTAATGTGTTTAGTTAGCCCATGTAATGTAATTGCTCAAAGTTTTTTATTTTATCTTACAGATCTACATGTCTGCCAATTTCATTATGCTAAGCTATGTTGACTTCTGTTCATGCATTAAACTATTTACTTACATGTTGCTGTGTCTCATTGTCCTGTTGTTCCACAGTGTCCAGGAGCAGCCGGGTCATTTCCCTCCATAGTTCAAGCAGCTCAACGTTTTCGATTCCTTCCTCTGCCTCTCGTACCTGAATGAGTCGCAACCATACCCTCGCCACCTGCACATGGAAAGCTGGTTTTAAAAGACTTATTGCAATAACACAGACAATTAAAACATAATACTGTACATAATATCAGTATTAGGCTTCATTACTTTACATATTTAATAAAATCTAAAATTACATATTTTAACTGTTTAGTAACTAACAATGACAAAACATGGGGTACTTTTTCTGGCTGACCTTAGATATCATGAAATTGCTAGGCGGTCTATTATGCTAGCCCACCACAGCTGAGATCCAGGTTTAAATTGGCGGTACTATCGGCCATACTATCGGATATTTCTTAATATTCTAAGAAAGCTTATGCAAAGTTAGATGCACAATAAATAAAGAACTGCTATTGACACGAGAACAGTCCATACCTGTAAATAGTTATTTTCTGTTTGATAGATGTCCACCAACTTCTTGCTCACTTCGAAACATTTGACTTTATCTGAACTGCAGGCAGAAAAAAAGTTAAAACATCAAACATCAAGGCATCAAACTGGTCGAAACCTACAAACAATAAAAACTGTTCATCATAGCCAGGGATACTCACATTTCATACAATGTTATGAGTTTTTGATAGATGTTGGGCAACTCAGCTTTAAAGCATGCTTGGTCGCTTTTTTCATACAGATTTGCCAGCCCCTGAAAAAAAAATCATAAACGATTTATTGCAAAAGTCACCTTAAAACTGGTATAAAAGCACCTTAAAAAACACAAACTTAAATTGTGTTTATTTGGAGTTCTATGTGAATAAAATCCCCGAAAAAAAATTATCATACCATCTCTTCAAAGAAATGAGTTTACAGCATAGCTTCAACATGGTATACTAAATCTTTACCAGTACACACATTATTATCACCAAAAGAAAGATATTATATCATTATTACATATTGCTTGTGAGTTTGTGGGGTTGAGGGGTTTAAATCCCGGGTTGGGCTCACAAATACAAGAATCAATCAATCCATTAATCAATCATTTAATCATTAATTCATTCGTAAGTGTAAGCAGCCTCTGCAGTAATGAGCTACCAACCTGCCATGCGAGAAGCTGCTCAGGTTCCAGTTCTGCTGCTTTCTTATACGCTGTCTGTGCCTGCTCGGGCTGCTCCAGCTCACTCGCTGCAACTCCAATAAACACCCAGGCATTATAGTTGTTCTTCTCAAGCTTTAAAACAGCCTTTAAAACACATAAAGGAGTAGTTCATTTTAGAGAGTAAACACTTTCATAACAGTAACACAGTGAATAACGAGATCATCAACACATCAGCTCACATATTACTGTTCTTAGATTCAAAATGTAAGAAACTTTTACCTTGCAGTGTTTCAGAGCCTCCTTATACTCCTTGTTTTTAATTGCATCTCTGGCACTTTTTAAAGCAGATTTAACTTCTTTACTTGTCATCTCCTAAAATTAAATAATAAAAAAATCAGTATTTATAACTGAGTTTTAGAAGACTGAGACTACATTAACTGTATTCCTGTACTGCACACATATGCCAGATTATTAAAGTGTATGGACATTGACATACACTACTTGAGTCAAACACAAAATCGTAAATTAAAATGTTATGCTTAGCTATGACCTCAATATCTCAGTTTATTCTGTTTAATTAATTTAATAAGCCAAACAGTGATTATAATGAAATAAGACAAACTGTGCAGTACTGTTATGTATAATATGCTGTGTTAATGCTAGCTAAATGGCTAAGCAACTTCTTATCCATGAGCAGCTGCAACTGGTCAAACAGCAACCGAAACAAAGTTTAAAGCACTACTTTTTATACAGCGTTAAAAAAATAACGTTTATTTCTAATTCCACAGTAAAGGCAGATTCAATTATATTCATTTCTTTCTCACCACAGTGCAAAGCTCCTTCCAGATGAAACAATAAACTGCGCATGCGCCAGACCACAGTACTATTTTTAAAGTACATAAGTTGTTTAAATTTTAGTTTTATTTTATTTTCAGTTTGACATTTTTAAATCAATTAAAAATAAAACCATGTAGAACTGTACAGACTATAGTGCTAATCTTTTGTACAAACTGAACATAATATGGCTAAGAGTCGATCCAATGAATCGATTCTGTGTTTAGATATAAGAGTCGAGTCATGAGTCAAATAAATTCAAACCCTTGAGTGCTTCAGTATGAAAACGGTGTTTCTTACATGGAAATTTTTAATTTAATGTTCCTTTCATAGATTAATATAAACATGCGACCTGTTTTTTTTAATAAACAAATTTAAATTCTGTAAAGAATATTACATGGACAGACTAATTCTAGGCGTGCAGTTTGAGCATGCTGTCCTTTACCAAATTCAAAGCTTAGGAATCAGTTTCAATTACAAAATTATATAAATTGCTAATAAAGTTAAGATGATTTGCCTTTTTATAATCTACACTCTACAATTATGAAAACTAATTTGTTTTTGCAAACAACTGTGAGTCGGCACTAAACATTTCAAACAACTTGAATCTGAGTCGACTCCAACAGTTTGTGAATCGAGCCGTTCGGATTCTTTCATGAGCCAAATGAGATTTGTGTAGTTCTGGCAACCTCAAAGAAACTTGACTGGAAGGCGGGACTAAGTATCTTTAACGAATTGCAAGAGGCAATGAACTCCGGTTCACCAATCACAGTGAGTTTACAACCTACATTCGGTAGGGCTTGCTTGCCCCGTGTTCTCCATGTGAGAATTTGCATGTGTTGATCCGTTGCAGTGGCTGAAGGTGTAAATTAATAAATTGTTCTTTTTTTGCAGTTTGTTGAAAATTTTCAAGTTAAAATGAAAAGGAAAAACTCGCCATCAGATGAAGATCTGGAAAATGAGGTTTGATACAAAAAGTTGTTAATAATAAATTTGCATGTGTACCGACTGTAATTAACCAAGTCAAAAAGCATCTTTTCTTATAACATTTTTGATTAACTTGATAAACTTGATCGGTGTCAGAAACAGTACTGTGCTTATACCTGGTGCTTAATGGTTTGTGATGCTTATGATTTTATCATGTGTTTTGTTTCATAGGTGGAAGCTTGGAACCCCTCTGATTTTGAAAAAGAGAATGAAAATGAAAAGGAAATTAGAGCATCTCAAAAAAATGTAATCACTGACAATAGAAATCGTCCACTTAAAATGTCCAAAGGAGATCTGTATAAAGCTCCTACAGTGGAGGAGCTTAATCAGCTGAAAGAGGCTGAAAATCTGTTCCACTGCAGTTTACTCAAAATGCAGGTCAGTTCTATAATTTATTATCATAGAGCTACTTGTTAACTGGTTATAACTGACAAGCTTATAGTGACCCTCTAGAATAGTAAAGACATTACTAAATTGTGTTGACAGAATCTTGGGCTTTGCTTGATGACAAATCCAGCTAAATATATCAACGTTTCTTACTACTAATTCCTTATTTTTAAGCAAATAAAGTCTATAACTAGCAAAACATTGCAAAATAGTATTAACTATATTTAGGATAAACTAAATAGGCTAATCAAATAGGAGATGCTATCCATATCCACCAGAATTAATTAATATAACATGGCCAGCAGAATCTTACCTTAAGATCAGAGCTTGGAATTTTTTGTTAAGAAATATTAATACACACAAATCCACATGTACGCAGTTATATTTAAGCTTATGGATTTGACATTATGCAATGGATGGCCACCATCATCACTATATCTGCTAGCTACCACTATACAGTATATCACTATGACAAAAGTCACACCTAAGTCCAGTTCAGTTCTTCATTAGTGTGTGCTATTCTTACCATAGCAATTAATTGTCTTTATTACAAATGCCAACATATATTTATAATATAAGCTACGTATGCATATTTTGCCAATTTCTTTAAATAAAAAGATTGATAATCAGGTCATGGTTAACCATTATTTCAAAGAATATAGCGTCCCATCAAAGTATCTGGCTTTCAGCATTGCAGAGGAATTGCAATAGGGAATTGGAAAAGACTAAATTGGGACAAAAGAGGACAAATAAATGGCAAAAATGGCTATTAATTGTGTGAGTAAAATACCTGCTGTATATAAGTATATATTCTATTCTATATAAGTATATATTCTAAATGAACGTGTTTCTTTTGGTTCGAACGATAGATGGAGGAGCTGTTAAAGGAGGTGGCACTAAGTGAGCGCAAGAAGAAGTTTGTGGACACCTTTGTGGAGGAAATCACTGATCTTCTTTCCTCAGTGCCTGAAACTCCTATAGTGGAGGTTAGTACCTATTCTGCCAATTTAGAGCATGTTGCTTCTTCTGGACAGCCCTGATGTTGTTATTTAAATGCGGTTGGTCTCTTTCCCAGCTATCAGATGTATCTTGGTTATCTGAGTCGGGAATTGATGTGCCATTCATCATGGTTCCTGAGGATACTAAGGGGAAGTTCCACATGGAGCCCCCTGCCTCTGTGGATCTGATTGGTAGCTATCCACTCGGCACTTGCATCAAACCCAGAGTTTTGGTTGACCTAGCAGTTACCATTCCTCATGTAAGTTCCAGATCCTTTCAGTTAAGAAAAGACTACATACCTTGGCCATGGATTGAGTATCTATAAGAAATGTAAATAATGTAATTAAACACAAAATGTTTATTAAGCATTCAATGAAGTTTCCTTGCTTTTCTCTCCCAGAGTATCCTGCACCCAATGGATGACATAAACCAGAGATACTCTCGAAAGCGTGCTTTATACCTAGCTGGACTGGCACAGCACATTGTCAGCTCACCATCAGTGGGCACACTGCATTTTTCCTGCCTTCATGGCAACCGTCTGCGCCCAGTCCTACTTGTTTTCCCCGCAGGTATGTTTTCCATCTTTAAGATGCCAGCAAATTTATTAAAAAAATATAAAAGTACCAGCACAAATATATGACTCTGATTCCGTTTCTTGCAGGAAAGGAAGGCAGCATCACATTGCGGATCCACGCTCTCCCACCTCCAGATTTCCTCAAACCAAGTCGCTTTCATCCTCAGAAGAACAACATCCGAACGGCTTGGTTTACCGGCCATGACTCTGAACAAGGTACCTCTGAGTGAGTGTTTTGCCCGTGTTACTTTATAGATCTTCAAGTTGATTTTACTAACTATATGTTGTGTTTTTTTTCCCAGAAATCAGTGAGCCTCCCACACCTCATTATAACAATACAGTACTGGGGGATCACCTGCCTCGTTCCCACCTGCAGTTCCTCAGTGCACACAGCAGTCAGTGTCCAGCGTTTAGAGATGCCGTAGCTCTGCTCAAAGTGTGGCTTAGACAGAGGGATCTAGATCAGGTAAACAAAACATGCTGCTGTTTTGGGCTGCATTCACATGAAAAGCCTTTTGCTTTTTGTTAACCAAGAGTCACGGTGCTCAAGTGTTTGTACGTTATCAGAACTTGGGACCAGTTGTTAAATGTTATGACCAGGTTCTTACTAAATTCATGGGAAAATTGTGCTTAATTTCATGGATCTTGTTTTACAAAAACCACAGCTTTTTAAAGAAAAGTGCCACATTTCACAGCAGCTACAATACACAGCACAGCCTACTTTAATAGTTGAATGTTAACCTAGAACATCCAGCGATGGTACAAGGCTTTTCACCTGTGTTTTGACACCCTCCTTCCCCTTTGCAGAATTGGTTGGGAGTTTTCCAAACTCAGGTACTCGAGTAATGTTTTTAGCTGTTTTAGACTGTTCTGACTAACCGATTGCGGTAGGACTGCCTCGTAGTGCAAATTAACCAGTAAACATGAGGCACTTGAGCGCTACAAAAATGTTAAATTGCTAAACACAAACCTTACATTTTGAATTTCGCAGCAAATTGCATATTACATGGGAAACGGCTCATTTCACTGTCTGTGATGCAATTTTCTCGGCCATGAATTAGGTAGGGCCTTGGCTATGATTCACATCTTACTTTGTGATTTCTCAGGGTACTGGGTGTTTTGGTGGATTCTTGGCCTCCATGCTGCTGGCGTATCTTCTATCCACACATAAAGCAGGCAAAACCATGAATGCATACCAGCTGCTCAGAAATGCTCTGCATTTTCTAGGTAAATGCCATTTTTTATTGAATGACATCTTGTACTCAAAGCCTGACAACATTTTGTGACAACTTCAACTTTTGAAACCTTTTTTTCTTCTTCTTTTATAGCATCCACAGACTTCACTAAGAATGGTATTACATTGGCAAGAAACCCAGATTCAAAGGCGGTGAGTACTGTACATTCTTAGCTGTTTTTATTTGTTGTTTATATTTTAAGCTTAGTGCTTAGTTTTTGTGTCTTTCTTATTCTCAGCCATCGCTGCCTGAGTTCCACAGCGCTTTCCAGGTGGTGTTTGTGGATCCATCTGGGCATCTTAACCTCTGTGCAGACATGACTGCTTTCACCTACAGACAGGTCAGTATTACTAAACATTCTCAAACAGGTGGGAGTCTTCTTAAAGCTTTCAGCACTTAATGTTGAATCAAAATATTAAAATTCTCACAGTTAATTAAACACACGTGCAACGTATGTGCCTGCATGAAAAGCTGATGGTTCTTTGAGAACAGTGCTTAAATGTCTACCAACGCATCTAAAAACATGTTGTTTTCTAGTTGCACAAATGCTTATACCACTTAATAAAATGAGGCAGATGTTGATGTCAAAAATCTGCAGCTAACAAAATATAAGGGATCTTCAAAAAGTTTCCGCACTTTTATATTTTGGTTGGAAATGGTGGGGGCGGGAGTAGTAGTAATTGGTCGTGTCTGAGAGACTGAGAAAGAGCTTATAGTCCAGATTTAGCGTCATCTGATTTCCACCTTTTTGGATGCTCAAAGAAGCTTTAAGGGGAAGAAGATTTTCATGTGATGATGATCTAAAAGCATCGGTGCATCAGTGCCTACATGCTCAACCAAAAACATATTTTGCTGATGCCATAGAAAAAGTTGGTACGACGCTGAGAAAAATGCATTGAAAGGTGACTGTAGTAAAGTGATGTAATTTGTTTTTAAAATTCTTAATAAATAGAGTTTTAAAAAGTGCGGAAACTTTTTGAAGAACTATCATAAATCAAAACTATCAACAATCATCTATTTTTACTCTGATTTTTGTGGTGCACCACCTGGTACTATATTTATTTTGTCTGGTATCTCAGTTTTGTAGAAGATTCCAGCACTTTGTTTAATGATTTTAATTAGAGGTCGTTTAGAGGGACACTTGGGTGAGAGTGAAGTTCAGTTAGTTACCCCATGAAGGGTGAGCTAATTGTTTGTTGTGGTATACATTATATTTTACATTTTAATGAGTATATCCTATTTTAATGAAATTTTTTTATTGTTCTAAAGAACAAATATTTAAAGCATTGTGACCTGTCAACAGATCCAGCATGAGGCGACGCTGTCTCTCCAGTTCTGGGACGACCCCACTCTAGATGGATTCCAGGCTCTTCTTATGACCCCAAAACCTATGATCAGGACATATGACCATGTCTATCAGTGAGTAACTTAAATTGCCCTATAAGTGACAAAAACAGCAACACTGCTGCTTCATTAAATGTTATTGTATTTATTATAAAGGTTGTCTGTCCATCTTTTCTAGATTGAATGAATTGGTGAAAATGCAGGCTGCCTGTAAAAAGCTGAGTCTGCTCAGCAGTCTAATGGACCACAGTGGAAACTACGTTGTTGCCGTACTTCCATTTATCTTGTCGCTCCTGGAACGAGGGCTCGGCGATAGAATCCAACTTCTCACTCACTCACTTCTACCAGACCCTGAGGTAAGAGATAATTAGGAGATTATGCCTACGATTTCTCAGAGTCTATATCCACTCTAGGTTCATTCACACTAGTAAAGGGTCAAAATCTTGCTTTGGTTTGTTGTTTGGGAGGTTTAGCATATTCTGTGCAGGTTTCCTCTGGATAATCAGGTTCCCTCTCACCTCCCTAAAACATGCCTAAGGTTGACGATAACAGATGAAGGGAAAATCGTAAAGATCCAATGTTTACTGTTACCTGGTGCCTCTCAATAACATTCAAAGTAATCACTGTTTTGCACTTGCACTGTTTTGAATTTTGTAGTGGTCGGTGTATTGTGAGCCCCCGAAACACAAAGACCTGCCACCCGTGTCCCTCGGCCTGCTACTGAACCATGAACGTGCTCTGTCTGTACTAGAAAGAGGACCACCAGCCGACAGCCCACAGGTGATTTTTGTTTAAATCTTTGTATAGTTTGTAACTGCCTCTGCACTGCATTTTAAATTAGGATAGTGATTAACCAGTTAACCCTTAACTAACAAATAAGTTGGTTGTTTATTTATGCTGTCATGTACAAATGTCATTTAAATTTGTTCCCAACAACTGCTGTTGACTATAAGTTAAATAAAATTGGCAAATTTTGCATCTTTAGTTTAAATAAAGACTTGGCGGAAGCTAACTCTTAACCATGCTGTTGTGCAGGCCGCTGAGTTTCGCCAACTGTGGGGCTCTCGTTCAGAACTGCGCCGCTTTCAGGATGGAGGGATCACTGAAGCGGTGTTGTGGTCTGGAGAGTCCACATGTCAGAGAAGACACATCTTACGGGAGGTCATCACTCACCTGCTGGAACTGTACGTCCAAACTTTCATGATGTTAAAAGGAAAGATTTTGAAAGCAAATTCTACCTGCTAATCATTCTTTCTCTTTCTCTTTAGTCATGCAGATATCCCAGAGTCATGTGTGAGGTTTGTGGGTGGACAGGTGGACGACATCATTAAAGTTAATCAAGAAGTATGTCTTCATTGTGAATCATATGCGGTTATTAACGGTTACTGTTTGGAAGGGTTAGGCAGGATGAAGGAGTTGGTGTAAATTAGTTAAATGATGAAGATTTAATAGATTCATATTGACTATGTGGATTGATTGGTGGATAGATGGTTGAAATCCATATATTTGACATACATTGGTTGCTAAATAGATAAATAGATGAGCATTTGTTTGGTTTCTAAATAGATGAATGGAAGTATTGCTTTTGTGTTTGAAGGCTGGAATTTAGTTCTTTGTAGATGGCTGAATTAGCTGGTCGATAAATGGATGAGTTTAATTGCATGGGTATTTAATTGGTACCTGGAAAGATGGGTAGTTACTGGTTGGGTTAATGAATTGGGTGATCAGTAGATGATGGATTAATTATTTGGTGCACGATAATAATGTTGATGAATAGGATGATTAATTTGTGGCTGGATTGGTTGGTTTAATAGATTAATTTATGCAACCAGAGAGAACAGTGTAATATTTTAAATATAATCAAGAGAAAATAAATAAAATTATGGGTAAAAGAAACAATATTTGTACCTTAAGAGTAGTGAAGTACAGTAATAAAAAATGACGATGAAGAGCTAGGATGACAATATGAGAACAATGTTGTGACACTATTACATGGTTTGTTGAAATAATAACTGTATTGCAAAGAACTGTAGATGTTAATGTTATTATGAATGATTCATTTTGGCTGCTCTTGTTAGGCGTCACCAAAGCAGATCCTTCATCTGCATATTTGATTTGACACAGTTTTTACGCTGGATGCTTTTTCTGACACAAGTCACAACCCTCCGATTTATCCAGGGCTTGGGCACTGTGTCCCCCTAATGACTAGGTTCATGTAATGCTGAGTGTTCAGAACATGGACTATTGATCAGATGTCTAGTTCAAGCCCCAACATGCCCAAGTGGCACCTGTGCAATTCCTAATTCTCAAATGCTTGCTCTGTATTCAGTTGCAATTGTAACATTCTTTGTATAAAAGTGTCTGCTAAAGGCTATATGTATTAATATACAGTATAAATATGCACCTTCAGTATTTGAGAGCCTAGCCTGAGATTTGAACACCCATAGCTCAGGCACTACTTTTTCCCAGTAGTGTGGCTCTTACCATTACACCACACAAGCTCACTATATGTTAATTATTACAATTCTGAATATTGCTGTTTGTTAGGTAAGCAGTACAGGGGAGGAGGAGAATCTGAAGGTGGTGCAGTGTTACGATGATCTGAGCCGAAAACTCTGGCAGCTGGAAGGTCTGCCTCTGTCCATCACATCAGTGCAGGGAGCTCATCCTGCACTCAGATACACCCAGGTTAGCAACTTCTACACTTTGCACTATTTTTACCTTACACTGAATTGTCAGCGACAGTCCCTACCCCTTCTGTGTTTTAACTTATGTTCTATTTTTATAGGTGTTCCCTCCCGTCCCAGTAAAGCTGATCTATTCATTTTTTGAGAGGGAGAAGACTAGCCGTGCCTTGGTTCCGCGTGCGGACAAACCATGTCCTTGCTACATCACTCCCATCAAAGGTAACATAGTTTTTTTATTTAATTTTCTTCTCAGCTGAGTTGGCATGAGAGGTAGATAATAGGTATATAAGAACTACTGTTAGGTAACTCTCACATGCACCTTTTTCGTCAAAGAAACAGCCAAATCACAAAATAATGAGGCAGGTTAAAAGTTATAAAGCAAAAAGAGACAACAATCGCTACAAAAATATGTGTTGTAGTAAGCAGTCGATAGATTTTCTGCACTAGTAGAAGAGTTTTGGTGCATTCTGTGGCACTGTGTTATTACTATAATGATCTCCACGGTGGCTTGGTGGGTAGCACTGTTGCCTTACAGCAAGAAGGTCCTGGGTTCGATTCCTAGGTGGAGCGGTCCGGGTCCTTTCTGTGTGGAGTTTGCATGTTCTTACCATGTCTGTGTGGGTTTTCTCCAGGAGCTTCGGTTTCCTCCCACAGTCCAAAGACAGAAAAAAGTACAAAAAGTCAGGTGAATCGGAAATACAAAATTGTCCATGACATTAAAACTTGAATTCATGAATCTTGTGTAACCAGTAATTACCTGTTCTGTCATGAATGTAACCAAAATGTGTAAAATATGACAAAATCTTAATAAATAAATAACTATAATGATCTCCATAAATACTTCACACTGGTCACTGTTATTGTTTTAAGTGTGTGTTGTGAGAAAAAGGCAGTAAGAGTTGCTGTTGTATGTTTTTTTTTTTTTTTTTTTACTTTTGTTGTCTGTTTTACCATCAATTTTTAGTCATCTGTCACATGGAGGGAAGTGGAAAGTGGCCTAATGACGCTTTGGCAATCCGTCATATTAAAGCAGCCTTCCACATCCGACTCGGAGAGTTGCTTAAAAGCCAGCATGGATACACCTGCCGGCCCACTCCTACACACCTGGATATGTGGAAGGTAATATACATTAATTATCTCATTGTCCTTGCTTTCTCAGTTATTAAAATATATTGTTGTGAGAATTGTCTGTGATTGTAAGTTGTATTGGAGAATGGTAATGCTGTATTAGTGTGCCGACCTCTATACATAAAGATATAAATACTTTTACTATTACAAATAAGGTGGAAATAAACGTGCCCAAAAAGACAACTGAAAAAGCGCAGGTCCTAGCAGGCTTGTTTACATCCATTTTGCCAATCTTGGGGGTGGCTCGGTGGGTAGCACTGTCACCTCACAGCAAGAAGGTCCTGGATCTGATTCCCAGGTAGAGCGGTCTGGGTCCTTTCTGTGTGGAGTTTGCATGTTCTCCCTATGTCTGCGTTGGTTTCCTCCGGGAGCTTCGATTTCCTCCCACAGTCCAAAGACGTGCAAGTCAGGTGAATTGCAGATACAAAATTGTCCATGACTGTGTGATGTTAAACTTGCACTGATGAAACTTGTGTACCCAGTAATTACCTGTTTTGTCATGAATGTAACCAAAGTGTGTAAAACATGATGTTAAAATCCTAATAGACAAATAAATAAATTTGCCATTCTTGGTATGGACACTTCTTCAAAACATGCTGCCTTTTTGTTGTCCTTATTCAGGATGGTCTAGCGTTCCGCATCCAGGTAGCGTACCACAGAGAGCCACAGGTACTGAGAGAGAGCTTGACCACAGAGGGCATGCTGATACAGAGAGACAATGCAGAAGCACAGGCCCTGGAAATGGAAACTCAGCACAAACCCTTTCTTACCAGCACCCTGCATGGGTAAAACACACGCACACATACACACACCTGTTTGTTTAGCTGCAGTTGTGCTACCTGTGTTGTCTGACTGATTGTTTCTGATTGGTGTACCAGTCTTCAGCAGCAGCACCCGTGCTTTGGCGCTGTATGTCGTATAGCTAAACGCTGGTTGGCTGCTCAGCTCTTTAGTGAAGAGATAAAAGAAGATGCAGCTGATCTGCTGGTGGCTTCGCTCTTTTTACAGCCTGCTCCCTTCACTCCTCCCAGGTAATACTTTCACTCTTTCAAATCCACAATTCACCTAGTTTGTAAATGCAAATGCAGAGAAAACATTTACATTTTTTGGTACTTTGCAGATGCTCTCATCCATAGCGACTTGCACAGTAAACACTTACCATAGTACAAATTCACAACAAATCTAGGAACACGAATCAGCTGAAACCCAAAGTATAGGTTTTTTATAAATATTATAAAAATATTAATAAGTGCCTGTTAGTTTGAGGACAGAGGGAGTTTATTCCACTATCTGGGTGCTATATAGCTGGGACATATAGCATCCTTAGGTTCTAAGTGGTGGATCAAGACGAGCTAGACTTGATTTGACGGTTGCATGGTACAGAACAGAGTTCTCTAAGGTAGTTTGAAGCTGGTAAATTTTTGGCTTAGTAGGCAAGCATTATTGTTTTGAACTGAATGCAGTCAGCAACTGGACCCTAGTAAGTGAACACAGCAGTGGGGTGATGTGGCAATGTTTGGGAGGGTGGAAAACTAGTTGCGAAAGTTAAATAGTGGACGTAGGAGCACCTGCCAGTAGGGAGCTGCAGTAGTCCAGCCTCGAGAGGACAAGCGATTGGACAAGAATCTGATCAGTTTCCATTACGATAAATGGTAAAACTGATTTTGATGTTGTAGTGGAGGAACTGGCATGATTTTGGTATGTTAGCTAGATAAGCAGACCCAACAATTACCTGGGTTGATATCTAGTACAGTATCTGGGTAAATGTTAGATCCATAACCAGGTTATGTGATGAAAGTATGAAGAAAATTTTACATTTACATTTTCATTTACATTTTCTGCATTTAGCAGACACTCTTATCCAGAGCGACTTACAGAAGTGCTTCCATAGTAAACATTTCATTTCTCAAGTTTTAGTAAACAACAGTCAAAGAACACGAATCTGCTGAAACCTGTTAGAAATATTACATAATTATTTGTTCAGATGGGAATGTTTTTCAGCCATGTTCGGCTTGATAACACATGCACTTATCATGCATGCAACTGAAGGTCAACCTTAAGCCTCTGATAATTGTTTATGCAGGATAATACAGACAGTACTTTTCTTTCTAAACAGCCTCAAATAGACTCTTATAAATGTCATTTGCAATCTTCATCATGTCCATTCATACTGATTATGTAGGATTTTAATGACACCTTTTTAATGACACCTAAAATACGCTGTGTGAAGTTTGCATCCATACATGATGGTAATCAGCAAATGACATTAGTTGTAGTAATCCATTTTGTCCTGTTAAATAATCCCATGACAGCTGTCTGCAGATGTGTCCTTATCTTTGATTGGTAAAAGCATGAATGTTTGGGTGTTTTGTTTTTCCTCAGCTCTCCTCAGGTTGGTCTCCTTCGTTTCCTCCATCTGCTCTTCTCTTTTGACTGGAAGAACAACCCACTTGTAATTAACCTTAACAGCAAATTAACAGGTCAGCTCCATTCAAAAGTTGTTTCATACCCTTGTTGTCTAGCGTATCAAAAGTGCTTTACTTAAAAATGAGCTTTAAAGCAATAGATGTGTGTAGTATACAAGTGTATTATTGTAATAGGTTCACTTTTATTGCTGTAGTATTTCCTACTACTGAATGTCTGAATGTTTATGCTTATTTGGGAAACCCAACACTGGCAGATTATAAGAAGCAGTTGGAAATTGGACACGTGTGTGGTGATCTGGCTCTCGTTGCTCAGATGAGGGATGTTTAAATGGCACCAATTTCCCAATGGGAATTGTAAATGGCCAAATTGGGAGATACATGACCACAGAAAAAAGCACTATGGAGTTTGTTATAATGCTGGGACAGTGGTACCCTAGTGGGTAGAGCTTTGGGCTATCAATAAAAAGATTGAGAGTTCGAATCCTGGCTCTGCCATGCTGCCACTGTCGGGCTCTTGAGCAAGGCCCTTAACCCTCTCTGCTCCAGGGCCACCGTACAATGGCTGACCCTGTGCTCTGACCCCAACTTCCAAACAAGCTGGGATATGCGAAGAAAGAATTCAGTTGTACTGTACACCTGTATATACATATATGAAAAATAAAGGCATTCTATTCTACTCTGTAGCTGCTGACAACACTGAAATCAGAAACCACTTCTTAGAATCAAGGGACACTCTTCCTGTAATATTTATCGCCACACCCAATGATAAGAAGGTCTCTATTTGGACCAAAGATTGTCCTTCAGTCCAGGTTTGTGAATGTCTATTTCTTTAGCAGATAGAGCTCATAATTAAGATATTGACCAGTTTAGATTTACGATGTGTTTTGTCTGTAGATGCTTCAGCGTATTGTGACGGTTGCAGCTGAAAGTCTGCGTGTTCTGGAGGCCCAGCTCCTCAACCCCAGCCAAAAACAAGACATCCGGGTCAGTTAGTGCTACTAACCTTTTATTTTTCTCTTTTATCTTTGTGATCTCTGTCTGCCACACGGCACCTATGCTAGGAGGGTGCCTGCAAGCCTGCTTTAACTAGTGTGAAGCTGCCGGCCACATCATTACACAGGATTTATACAGTCTCTCAGCATGTATGGAGAACCATGCTACCCCCTTCGAATTCGATACACACAAAGTCAATATCTGTCCAGCCGTACCTCCCTCAGACACAGCCTACACAGGAAAAGGCTCATTTTGCGGCCCGTGGGGCAATTTTCACAGCCATGAATTAGGTAGGGCCTTCTTTATGTTAAGTGTTGGGTTTTTTGTGTTTTAGGTGGTGTTTCGACCCCCACTGGAGGCCTATGATGTTCTGATCCACCTCAGACCCAAACAGGTCCCGCTGTTTAACAAAGCAGTGGATGCTCCTTCTACCATCAACTGCTACGGCATCTCTGATGGAGATGTACCAGACGCAGGAGGGGCGTTCCCCGTCGTCGATTTTGATCCAGTGAAGCTGTATCTTTCTGAGCTTAGGGTGAGTTTTTTTTTTCTTTCTTTTTTTTTTTTTTCTCTTCATTTTCTAGGCCATCATTGTTAGTATTTGTTTGCAGCTGGTGTTGCAGTGAACTGTTCTATTTGTGACTGCTGTTTTGTAATGTTTTCTCAGGATGCCTTTGGGGATTTGGCTCTATTTTTCTACGACCCATACGGAGGAACTGTAGTTGCAGTGCTGTGGAAGCCCCAAGCTTTTCAGCCACAACCATTTAAGGTTAGCTACACTTCTTTCTAAATTGCTGCAGCACTGAAATGTACAATTCAAAGACAATGTAAGAATTATACCTCTTATTCTGGTCTTCTGTCTATCTTTTTTTTAAGACTTCTCTGATGAATGCCAGGCGAGTGGAGGTCACTGAAAATGGGGCAATGACTCTCCCCAACGTTGAGGCCATTGTGCAGGATTTTCGTATTATTGGAGATGGCCTGGTCCAAAAAGTGGAGCTAAGGACTGAAAAATGGATTGTATGAAAACTGAAAATGACCCGTGTGCCATAGATTTTGTTAATTCATTTTGCAAGTAACATTACATTTAATGTACATTTCTTGCATTCATGTCTTCAATTTTGAGAAAGGAAATGATGTGTGCATTTTTATTACAAGATGATTGTTATAATTATAAAAATATTTCAAATGACAAATATGTGTTCATTTTCAGAGTTTATATGTTGTAAACAGTACCCCGTACTGATTGTGTGCTGCTACATTATGGGGGTTTTAATGGGGGTTTTATGCTCATAAAAGAGCAGAGTGGCTCCATTTTTTTCTGAAGAGGCACCACCTACCTCATTGTTCCAGTGTGTGATGACCCAGTATCGATACAATCTATGTACTGTGAGTTTTATTAAGTCAGAACAAAAATATTTTTTTTTTTTACAAACATTTTGTAACTATAGCTAACACATCAAGATATATGTTATAATAACAACTTTAATAATATTTCATAGATTTGGACAAACATATGGGAAAAAGTCTGCTCTTAATTATGATGTATCCATAATGAATTAGGCATTTATCACATTAAAACTTTGGGTCTATCAGTTGCTCTTTATTCTCATGTAAAATGACTTTTTTGTAGGGTGGGGAGGTCAACATCTCCCTTCTTTATCCTTTGAAGAACTGATAGATTTTCTTTGTGAAGAATGCACCAACATCCTCAAACAGTATTCCACAAAGGATTAAAACTGTGGAGGCAAATGCTGCCCCTAATCCTTGTTAGTTTCTTGAAATAAACATACTGTCAGATATCGTCAGCAGTTTCAGATGTTTTGTACAGTGTTTTTCCATGTCTTCATTTATAAATGGAGGGTATCATTTCCAGAGCCACTGATGTGTAAACTGCAACTTGATGCAGTTGTACTAACTTTAGTGCACCACATAGGAGGGGAATCCTGTGACAATAAAGCAATAATTCATAGGTATATGCTAAGGGGTACATACACATTTTGGAGCAAATTATGCTGCTATCTAGACAATGCCTTTTTTTATGGATGTCCCTGTACATGTTGCAACAGTGTGGCTTTAAACTAAGAGTGTGAGAGCTAGTCTGGAATCCCACTGAAAACCTGGGCCGCATCATGAAGCTCAGTATATGACTGTTGAGGAGCTGAAGGGTTTTTGTTAAACTAGTATGTTAAAACTACAATAATTAGTGTTCAAAATGTATTAATAAATTATAGAATATAAAAAAGTTAACTGGTAATACGTTACAATTTATTTACATTATTCCTACTGTTCCAACTTTATGGAATTCGTATTTTACTAGCTTTACTGGTTTTACTTTTTATTTATTTTTAAATTTTTGCCTTAATATCTTAACTTTAAGATTAAAACTCAAGCTAATATACTGATGTCTTCATTCTCCTTTTGGCGTTTATGTAGAAGTATAACGTTTAATACCTTTGTGAAACAGCAACATTTAGAGTCACACATTTCGGCGATTACAGAATTTTGTGTACCACCTTTTTTCCACTTCCGACATCGCATAGGCTGCGTCTCAATTCGCATACTACAGTACTAAATAGTATTCTACCTACAAGAGCACAAACAGTAGGTATTCTTTAGGCGTGCTATGTAGTAGGGAAGTAAGCGGTTTAAGACTGAGCCCTAACATTGACGCTAACGCTAGCAAAATGATGAATAGTTTTCGTATTTTGTTTTTGCTTGGTTTTCCACTACAAGCGCTATGTTTTTATTTAAACAAACCAATAAACCAAAGACCAAACATAGTACTGGTTATGTCAGATGCTTTTGTAAGTACTTTTATATAATAAAGTAAGTTAGTAGTACCCTAAAACAGTAGAATGCTGTTCTGCACCACACAGACTGCAAAATAAACTGATATTTTTGTCTGATATTTTCTGCAGGATGGAAGATTAACATTTCACCCTGGAAATAAAGTTGTCCAGCTCCCTTATATTAAGTACATGACACAGATGGGTGCTGTTTTCTTCAACTCATACACCAACTCTCCTATATGCTGTCCTTCAAGGGCAGGTATAGACTATAGTACTTTTTACATCAGCCTAATTATTGTTTTTTTAAGTATTGGTTTTAAAACAGGTACTGGCCTAAAATTCGGAATATGCAATGGTTTGGGTTTGGCATTTTTTAATACAGTCTACTGTACATTTACATTTTCAGCATTTAGCAGACGCTTTTTATCCAAAGCGACTTACACAATGAGCAATTGAGGGTTAAGGGCCTTGCTCAGGGACCCAACAGTGGCAACTTGGTGGTGGCGGGGCTTGAACCGGCAACCTTCTGTTTACTAGTCCAGTACCTTAACCACTGAGCTATCACTGGCCCTGGTACTGTAGTTGGTACTGTATCTTGAAGGTATACAAGCAACCATCCAGTCCATGGTGCTTTGCATTTAAGTCTGGTAACTATGAGGTTGTCATTATTAGGGGCCCAAAGCGACTGTCTATACAGCTTTTTGTTTGGCTTGGAGGGTAGCACTGTCGCCTCACAGCAAGAAGGTCCTGGATTTGATTCCCAGGTGGACCCATCTGTGTGGAGTTTGCATGTTCTCCTTGTGTGGGTCTCCTCCAGGAGCTCCAGTTTCCTCCCACAGTCTAAAGACATGGGCGGCACGGTGGCTCAGTGGGTAGCACTGTCGCCTCACAGCAAGAAGGTCCTGGGTTTGATCCCCAGGTGGAGCGGTCCGGGTCCTTTCTGCGTGGGTTTCCTCCGGGAGCTCCGATTTCCTCCCACAGTCCAAAAACATGCAGTCAAGGTAATTGGAGACACTGAATTGCCCTATAGGTGAATTGGTGTGTGTGTGTGTGTGTGTGTGTCTGCCCTGCGATGGACTGGCGCCTCGTCCAGGGTGTTACTGTGTGCCTTGTGCCCATTGAAAAGCTGGGATAGGCTCCAGCCCCATAACCCCGCCCCTCCACCCCCGCAACCCTAATTGGATAAGCGGTTAAGACAGTGAGTGAGGTGAGTGAGTCCAAAGATATGCAAGTGAGATGAACTAGAGAATCAAAATTGTCAATGACTGTGTTTGACATTAAACACTTGAACTGATGAATCTTAACCAGTAATAACCAGTGATTACCTGTCCTGTGGGAAATGTAATCAAAAGTGGGTAAAACATTACATTAAAAAATCAGTTTTATTTTCCTGAAGTCGTGCATTAAAGTACACATCCTACAGATTCCTTTCAAAATCACAGAACAGCTCTATGCTGACCTGATTTCTATCTGTGTACATTGGCAGCTATGTGGAGTGGGCGTTTTGTCCATTTAACTCAAGCCTGGAACAATTACAAATGTCTTGATCCCAATGTCACTACATGGATGGACCATCTGCAGAAAGCCGGGTATCACACACACAGCAGGGGAAAACTAGATTACACATCAGGAGGCCACTCAGTCAGGTGACTAGAAATATATTATATAAATAATAATAATATAAAATCTGTATTATTGTTTAAAATTCCCATTCTGTAAGTTTTCTATTTTGTAGCTCATTATTTTATTTCTTTTCATAAATCCATCACTGCCCAGTAATCGTGTGGAGGCATGGACGAGAGAGGTACCGTTTCTACTGAGACAGGAGGGACGTCCTGTAACAGACCTGATAGGTGATGCATCCACTGTTAGGGTTATGTCCAAAGACTGGAACACCACAGACAGTGCCGTGCAGTGGATCAGAAAGAAGGCTACATCTCTCTCAGAGCCATTTGCCTTGTATGTAGGACTGAATCTGCCCCATCCATATCGAACTGAGAGTCTGGGTTCCACTGCTGGAGGCTCCACCTTTCGCACTTCACCCTACTGGCTCAAAAAGGCAGGTAAAATAAGCAATGTATTAACTAAAGTAGATATGTGAGGTAGTGTATCAGATTGCACACTATGAAGTTGCAAGGTAGAATGACAGTATATTTTGACCTTGACTAGTTCATTTAGCCGCTCCCACTGCTAACAACAGCCACACCCACTGCTAACAGGTCTATAAACAAACATTGACACTAAAAGCTCAATCACTTTTAACCTGGCATTGTCATAGATTGTCAAATATTTGATTTCATGTGTTATTGCAGTAATTGTGAGGTAGAAACATATACAGTATAAGTAACACTATCTCAACCATAGAACTAGACAAGCTCACAAATTTGAGCCACTAAGTGCTAAAACGTGCGACATAAAAACCCCTAGTTCTCATTTGCTACACAATTGCAACATAGTTCCTCAGTAGATGCATCTGGGAGCAACGTCAGCACAAACCTGTTTGTCAGAAATTTTAAGAACATGGTTTCTGAGGCTAACCAGCAGCCACAGGCATACCTCGTCTAGTCTTATACCTCTGAAAATGCATTATGCTAACTGAAATGTTTAGTACTGGTGATTTTTTGAATAGATTGGCCTAAGAGTTATGAGCTAGAAACTGTTTGGGGAGGACGTATTTCTATTTTAATATGACATTGCCCCTGTTTACATAGTGAGGGTTGTCAAGAAATGGTTTGCTGAGTGTAGTCACACTATTTGATACTTTTTGATGAATGGAGTGCTGACAGTAAGCCAGGGCTTAATGTCCAGTATTGCTGCCCTATTCCAACAATTCAGATGTTATGTTTAAAAGAGTGGGCAGCTTGGTGGCACAGCAGGTAATGTGGGGGACTTATAGCCTCAGAATTCTTGGTACTGGGGTTTGATGCATTAAATTTGTCACTTGATATGAGAGGTTTGGCATATAATCTTTTTGCATCCTTTGGCACTCTTGTTCCCCCTGTTCCAAAAAGATGACAAAATGTGGACTGGCTGTTGTAAATAAATTGCCTAGGTGTGAGTGAGGGGTAGGTGAATGTCACCCTGTAATGGATTTGCACATTGTCATGTGTGTATTCCTGCCTTGTGCCCAGTGTCACCAAAAATGGATTGATCAGGTGACTTTTAAAGGTAAACGAATGCTCACAGATGCTTGTGTCTTACACATTTATGTAGTTCTGTGTACATTTGCTCTTTATTCTATGGGCAGCACAAGTTTGTGTACTACTGTTCTCATGTTTGTGAATACCTTGCTGAAGGTTTCTTTAGAGCAAGTTTCCCTGCCAAAGTGGTTGCCGTTTTCAGAGATGCACCCAGTGGATTATTATTCCACTTTTACCAAAAACTGCAGTGGCAATTTCTCCGAGGAGGAAATCAGAGACATCCGAGCTTCTTATTTTGCCATGTGTGCTGAAACAGACAGCATGCTTGGTAAGTAGCGCTTACTGGATTTCACATTAACACTTATTGAATCTGTCTGTGTATTATAATATGTTTTACAGGAATCTGATAACATCACTGTGTTGCAGGTGAAGTGATTGGTGCTCTCAGAGACACAGGCTTATTAAACAACACAGTTTTGATTTTCACCTCTGATCATGGAGATCTGGCCATGGAGCACAGGCAGTTTTATAAGATGTCCATGTTTGAGGGCAGCTCTCACGTTCCTTTGCTCATGGTGGGGCCAGGGATTAAACCAGGACATACGATCAGCTCTCCTGTCTCGCTTGTAGACTTGTATCCTTCAGTACTTGGTGAGGAGATTCATAGAACAGTCATAGTTATTCAGTATTATACAAATTAGATTTGTAGTAGTTTTATTGGTAGGATTATTTAGAGAACAAGCTAACCTCATTTTTCTTTTCTTTTTTGTGAGTATAAAATGCAGTCACAAATCTGAACACTCATTAGATATTTTGGAGTCATGTGTTGTACAGTGCTTTACACTGTTATTACTTACATTTACGCCAGTTAGCAGACACGTGTATCCAAAGCTACAGTACTTACAACTGTGCTGAATACACTGCAAACAATTAAGGGTTAGGGGACTTGTTCAGAGGGCTGAACAGCAGCAACTTTGCGGTGGTGGGGCTTGAACCGGCAACCTTCTGATCACTAGTCCAGCTCCTTAATCTCTGTGCTACAACTGCCCATTATGAAAACATTATGCCCTTTGAAACTGTTCTATTTGTTATCTGACTGCACACAGTGCTACACTGCCTTATATTATCATATCTTGTTTTAAACATTTAATAAAAAAAATAATTATTAATAATAATAATTTTGTGTGTGTCAGATTTTGCAGATGTTCCAAAACCAGAAGGATTAAGTGGTTCCTCTTTGGTCCCTCTGGCCTCACAGACTAGTAATAATTCGTCCAACTCACATCCTGGTTGGATACTGAGTGAATATCATGGCTGCAATGCTAATGCTTCCACTTACATGCTGAGAATGGACCAGTGGAAATACATTGCATATTCAGATGGTTTGAGTATTCCATCTCAACTCTTTGGTGAGCTGCTGAGTGTATTGTGGTTAAAGGGACTTAACTTATATTTCATGCATTTAAGATTCTAATATTTTAATTCTGTTAATAATTAAATATTTAATATTTTAAAGTGATTTGACAAAAATTGTAATTGTAACTGTATTGTTTTTATCATTGTTCTCTTATATGCCAATCAGATCTATCTAAGGATGAAGCTGAGCTAAAGAATGTGGCATCCCATTACCCTGATGTGGCACAGCGGCTGGACAAACTGTTGCGTTCAGTGGTGGATTACCCCAGCGTCACCCAAACCGTCCGCCAATACAACAAGCAGCAGTTTGTGCAGTGGAGGCAGAACCTTGGTAACAATTACACACAAGTCATTGCCAACCTGCGCTGGCACAACGACTGGCAGAAGAACACAGAGTATAATGAGAAAGCTATCGAGGACTGGCTTAAAGTTTTTAAGAGACCTTGAACTTCACAAGTTCAAGACTAAAGACTTGCAGTGCAAATGCAGCTGATGTTATTGTAAATTTCTTGTCTGTTACGGATGGGATTGGGAGTAAATATCGAAATAGCTTGCCGAATATACACATTTCCAGTAATTTAGTTGTTTCTGTTATTGCATATTTCATATAAGGAACTGTTATTAAAACTTTTTTTTAAAAGTTTAAAACATTATTTTATTGTTTTTTTAAATTATTTTATAGACTGGATTTAAAAGACTGATAAAAGTGATAATAAAAGTGACTTGTCTAGATCCTAATGCATCTAAGTATCCATAATGTTAAATTGCCACTGCCATATTTGACTGGTAATTATAATGCTGTTCAAAAAGTGCCTTTTAACAAAAAGGGGGAAAAAAAGAAAAACTGGATGAAAAAACTGGTTTTGGGGGATTATGTTTTGTTTAATCATTTTCAATAATCTTCTGCAATAATAAAGTCAATACAGCAAGGGCAATTACTACTTCACACCACTGCTGATTGCACGATTATGGCCCTTAATTATAGGTCAAAGTCAAGTGCAGGTCAGAGAGTACACTACACTGATTCATGATTCATGTTGTTCAGCATTAAAACAAGTTCTGATTTTACCAGCTTTGATGAATCAACTCATTTGCTTCTGACTCCCCAAATTACCTTTTTTCCTTGACACACATTCTGATATCCTGTTATATATTCAGAGGTACGGTGACATCTGACATCAAGGTATTGTTGACTTTATAGTGGTTTACGGTACATTTTTATTTCATAAACCGCTACATCCTGGTCAGGGTTGCGGCGGGCACAAAGCACAGAGTAGGACTGCCCTGGACAGGGCGCCAATCCATCACAGGGCTTCGGAAATACTCTTGATAGCCAATTGTGTCTGTGTAGACGCCCGGGCGGCCAATATTGCCGTTAAGATTCGAACCCTGATATTGGCAGAGGTAAGCACGTGTGATGGATCGCATGAGCGCCTTGTACATTTAATCTTTATGCAGAAAATTTATTGAAGTGGTTACAGGTTATAAAGAAAGCTAAAAACAGGGTTAGGGAATATATGCCATTTTCTGTACACATTCAAAATACAAGAAACACTGTTAAAAAAAAACATTTGTGTATTTTAAAAAAAGTAAAGTACAGTATACAGTATAACAAAAAAGCTTTTAGAACCTGGGATAATTTTCGTTGTAATAGTCACATTTTATTTTTATATACCCTGCAATAAAACAGTAAAGGACAAGGTCCGACCCTTGGAGTTTGAGATGCCACACTGCGCTGCAGTACCTTAAATGACCTGCAGGGGGAGAAGAAGTAAATCCAGGCTTTTTCCGTGAGCAGAGCAGGATAAACACAAACACAGCGCCACATGGAATTATCCAGTTTACAAGATTAAACCTGTCATCACATATTACTGTCAGTAAGTCTTTATTTCATTAAGATAAATGTAAAACGTTTCTAAAGCACATGTATGTAGTTTAGTCTGACTGGCAGTGTTTTGGTGACGGTTTTGGACTGGTGCGCAGTATGACAGGATTGTATGAAGTATTTCTGCTTGTTTAACTTGTTGTTTACACAGAAACACGAAATACTGATAATTCCTCCCAAATAAATTGCTATTGTTGTCAGGTTTCAACATGTAAGGACGTTGACTCAACAAATCACAAGTTATATCTGCTGCGTTTAAGTAATTCAGGAACGTCTTCAGAAGCTAAATTCATTTCTCTACGAGAGAAACTACAACTCTCCAAACAGGTCGAACTGGTCCCAGTTAAACTCATGTCCGACCAAAGCTCAGATGAAGATGTGGATCCTGAGTCGGATCAAACAGAGGAGCTCACTGGAACCCTCAGCAAGGTAAAGTTCTCACACACTACTTTCTTTTACTACAGTATCACACTCAGTCAGGGACAGAGCCACCAGGAAGATGGGCAAACCGTAGACAAGTGGTTAAGACACTGTACTGGTAATCAGAAGGTTGCTGCTGTTGGGCCCCTGAGCAAGGCCCTTAACCCTTAATTGCTCCAACTGTGTATTGTAACTGTAATGTAAGTCGCTTTGGGTAAAGCTAAATAATTATCTGCTAAATGCTGAAAATGTAAATGTAACAAGTTTATTCAGTGTTTTCTTTTTCAAGTCTAAATCACAACAAGAAGGTCCTGGGTTCGATTCCTTGGGTTTTTTTCCTTGAGGAGCTTTAGTGTTCTCCCTGTGTCTGTGTGGGTTTCCTCTGGCACTCCGGTTTCCTCTCACAATTACAAAGACATGCAGTCAGGCCAGTTGCAGCTACTAAAATGGCCCTAAGTTTGAATGTGTGTTTGTCTGTCTTGTTATGGACTGTCAACCTGTCTGGGGTATTACCTGCCTTTTGCCCAATGTATCAGACCCAAAACAGGATATAACATTGGTGAAACGAATGAGTGAATGATATTTTTATTCCCCATGAGTGAATGCTACCCAAGCTCTCTCACCTTTATTAAAATATTATTAACATATTAACTGGCTGATTTTAATTGCCCCTATATGTTAATGAATTTGTAATTAAATGTGTGAGAGTGTGATGCCCTGCAATAGCTTGGCATTCTGTCCTGGGTGAATACCTGCCTTTCGCTACTAGATCTTGAATAAAGCTGGATTAAAATATGAAACCTGCTTTATTATAATTATAAATTATAAACAAAGCCCATTTACCCATAGCCAGTCAGGCCAGTCAGTGTATTTTGACCTGATTTGTAAGGATATGCTGTGAAATGTGGGGTGCTGTATGGTGGTACAAATAATGTGTTTTTTACTTGCAGTGGACCAACTATATCCATGGTTGGCAGAACCGCTGGGTTGTGCTGAAGAACAACACACTGAGCTACTATAAGTCAGAGTATGAACGCGAGTATGGGTGCAGAGGATCGCTGTGTCTCAGCAAAGCTATCATCATGGTAAAGTTCACTTCTTGCAGTCATGATTTCCACTGGTAAAAATCCCATATAAACTACAGCAGTAGTTTGGGGATAGGCCTGTTACAATGGGTAAATCCTGCCCCCTCAGCCGGTTATGTCTGTTGGTAGACGTCCGACCAGCCACTGCTAGCACTGCTGGGGATTCTAATTCTGGATACCACCCGAGTGCCCTATATATAATTTTTTATTAATTGATTTATCGTCAATAACCTGTCTACCTTGAGTATACCTTAATGTTTTTTAAACTGTTAAAAAATAAAACCTTTAAACACATAAGGAGGTTTGCTACTGACCACCGTATGTGTCCACTCTGTTTACTTGTTTGAATTTTATAAAACAGAGACAGGAAGAGTAAAGAAGGCTTGTAGGAGGGATGTAGGTACGTGTCCTCTGCAGTCTTGTTTGAACAAGCACAGCTTGCTGCTGTTCAGTAAATCCTCAGAATGGTTGAGCAGATACACAGCTCTTTTGTTGTATTGCCTCAAGTATGCGGAATGAGGAACAGACATGTGGAAGCTGTTGGGTGCAGCTTCCAATAGAGAAGTTGCACTTTTTGTTTTGTTAACTATTGCATCACGTTAGGTATTTTTAAATAGTCCTTTAATAATCCTGACACACTTTGTCAAAGTTTTATAACTGATGCAGGATCTAATACATTATTAAAATAAACTTTTCCTGTTTCCTGTCAAAGTGCGTTCTCCCACAGAGAATCCATTTGGTAGCAGTGGTGCAGATTTTGACACTACTTAGGTGGTTGAATTTGGCAGATTTCAGCAAAGCACATAATTTCTCTCTAAGGGACTGAAATTTTGTTTTTTAATCATTGTATTCTTTATTTATATATGCTAGTACTAATTTACTTCACAGTGACCACTGGTAGGAGCTCAGGTGGTGCAGTGGCCTATTACGCTAGCCCACCACCTATTGGCCGGACAGGCATCTACACAGACCTGATTGGCTAGGGTTTTTTTTTGGGTGGTGGGGGGTATCCTGTCAATGGCATTCTTGCCTTGCACTTGGGTGTGCTCAGCCAGTGTGCTTAACCTGTGGATCTAGACCTGCCGCAACCCTGACGAGGATTTAGCGGCTCATAGACATGAAGTGAAAAGATGACCAGTAGTTTGGTTATGTGTATTTAATGCTGCTTGCTTATACATGATGATAAATGAGCATTTATTGTGCTACACCAGGTTTTTAAATAAATAAATTAATTAAAAAATATAAATTTTTTATTGTAATTTTATTATTGCATTATTTTTCGAAGATTAACTTTTTATTTTTAGTTTATTTGAGTAATAGTAATTTATTTTGTATTGTAGCCTAATGTAGCCTAATCTTTTTCTTTATCATTGCCCACAGCCACATGAGTTTGACGAGTGTCGCTTTGACATCAGCATTAATGACAGCATTTGGTACCTGAGGGCTGAACGTTCTGAACTCCGGCAAAAGTGGATTGATACCATTGACCTCCACAGGGTAATAATGTCAAGACCAAACACACTGCTACTACATTCTAAATCATCTTATTTAGCTTCTGATCTGTGCTGTTTTATAGAATATATTCTAGTTCTAGGCTAGCAGATCCTGATTCTGTATGGGTACTTGTGGACAAATAAGCATTTTCAGGCTATAGAATTTTTATTACCAATATAAAAAAATTGTTCTTCCTTTTTTTAAGTCTGTTTCTTAGCCACAAAATATTTTGATTCCAAATCGGCTGTAATCATGCGAGTTTAAGCAGGCTAGAACATTTGCTAAGGTTTATGTTAGACCTGAGGAAATGTATTTTATGAGTAAGTCTTTTATTCATTATTAATGTGGTGCTGTGCCCCCTGACCAACTCAGCAAACAAACTTCTGTATTACAATTCGAATATAATACAATATTTTTGATAATGCACTTAATCAGTCATCATTATTTGAACCACTTTTTGGGTGGCACGGTGGCTCGGAGGGTAGCACTGTAGCCTCACAGCAAGAAGGCCCTGGGTTTGACTCCCAGGTGGAGTGATCTGGGTCCTTTCTGTGTGGATATGCATGTTCTCCCCGTGTCTGCATGGGTTTTTTTCCAGGAGCTCTGTTTTTTTTCCCACAGTACAAAAACATCTAAGTGAGGTGAATTGGAGGTACAAAATTGTCCATGACTGTGTTTGACGTTAAAAATCATTTGTAACCCGCTCAGGTGGCGCAGCGGTAAAAAGAAACGCGCTGCAACCAGGGCTGGATTCTGAGAAGCGTCGTATCGAATCCAGCCTTGCTTTACCGGTTCGAAGCTGAGTGGCTATATGAGCAACGATTGGCCGGTTGCTCATGTGGGGGGTGGGACAAAGAACCGGATGTGGGTCTCTCTCTGTCAGAATGCGATTGCGTTCTCTGCCGGCTGATTGGAGGCGCTTACACAGAGATGGGAGGGGGTGCCCTTAGGGTGTGTCTCTCCGCATGCAACGCTAGGTGGCGCCAAACTCGTCAATGTGTGGGTGGCAAAGATGCATCTGGCTGCTGCTCGTGTTTCGGAGGGGATACGGGTTAGCTTCAATCACCTCCGTCAGGGCAGGGTTCGGCATAGACAGAGAGGAAGCACGATGCTAATTGAACAATTGGATGCGCTAAAAGGGGAGAAAAAGGGGTAAAAAAATAAATAAATAAATAAAATAAAATCATTTGTAACCAGTGTAAAACATGGCAAGCAAAATGTGTGAAACATGGCGTTAAAATCCTAATAAATAAATCAACTACTTTTTTACTGTAATTGAACTGAACCTGATGAAGAATCAACCTGAATCAGATTGGGTTTTTTTTACCTGCCTAGCTGTCCAATTAAACCAAATATACCATCTGTTTTAAACCAAACAGACTGGATGCTGTCTTATCATCACATTTCAACTGTGTATCTCTGAGGCTTTCACATGACTTATATTTTAATATCTTTATAGAAAACATATCATTGTAGCTTTCATAAATACAAGATGAATCTCCAGTAGGATGTATCAGATAATTTTCTCCTAATGCTGTATTTCAGTGATACTACCATGCAGTTTACATGCTCTTCCTTAACATACTTTTTAGATGAGTTACTAGGCCAGAATTGGTTTGCAGAATTCCTATCAATTTCTGAGAAACTGTGCATGCTATTGTTATCACGTCACATTCTGTATGACATTTCCAGTAGATTACTTAGTGGTATTTGCATAAAATAGTACTACATTTAGAATTTAAATGCTTTTCTTTACGTTATATAAGTATGACGTTAAATAAGGTGTGGGTTAGAAACTGTTTTGATTGTGCTAAGCTAGGTTTCATTATGAGTTTGAATTTTTTTGACATAGTTCTTGTACTTGTTTCTGTGTGAGTGGTGAGGGGAGATACTTCCAGGCAGCGCACTTTGCTTGTAATGCCAAATCATTCTATTACTACTAATACTGCTATTACTGCTGCTCGTAATTAAAAGCTTTATGAGAATCATCACATGAAATTTCATTGCACTTAAGTATAATGACTATTGATATTACTTAAATACCATCACAGCATGCTCTATAAAAAACGACACGTACTGGTTATGTGATGGACTGGATCTCTCGCATCTTCTGAAGCTTACTTGCTCTTTTGCTCTCTCTCTCCTCCACTTCCCCTCCCTCCCCTTTTCTTACTCTCTTATTCAATTCCATTTTATCCTACTTATTTTCCCTCTTACCTCCCTCTTATTTTGCTCTTAGACTTTTGCTCTCTTTCCTTCTTGATTTTTTTATTATTATTCTTTTGCTCTTTCTTGTTTACCTGCCAATAATTAATTTAACCTATTTATTGTTTTAATGTTTTGAAGAATAATACATGTAAAAGTTGTGATGGTTTAATTAAACCATAGAAACCTCAAAAGCATTTCCTCTTCTTTCTCTCTCTCTCTCTCTTTGTCTCTTCACACACATCTCTTTGCACTGGCCTACTGCAGAGATGGATAGTGCTAAGCGACTGAAGACAGAGGTCTGTGCCTGCTGTGTTTCTCTCTCTCGCTTGCTCTCTATCCTTAACACACACCCCTCCCCGACTCTGTTTTCATGCTTCACTGACCCACCCATAAAGCCCACGCTCTACAGAAGATCAGCCACTTTTATTTTGCTGATTGCTTTACTGCTGCACATTTTACAACAGTTAAGGGGGCGCGGGCATCATTTCGTACCTCGGTTTTGCTTTTCTCAACCACGTGCCAGTGAGGATTTCTCATAGTATTAGGGAATACTGGAAGTGTTTGGGCGGAGTAGCAGACTGGCAGGCAATGCTCAGATCGACCAGTCAGGACTGTAGCAGCTCCATGTTCTGCTTTGGCTGCTGGAATGGACGAATGGTGGGCTGATTATATTTCTGCATGTATGCTGATGACATTCATTACATTTCAATCCACTATTATTTTTAACTGTGACACATCACAGTGAAGTCTAAAGTCTGTTATGTTTCTGTTTCTTGTGTTGTGTATACGGTTCAAATTAAAGCATTAAACAGTTGCATGAAATTGGCAAAATTTAAATTTATTATTATTAATATTATTTTGCTTGACATTTAGATCATAATTATTACAATTATTTAACCACTTTAGCAGTGTAATATTTCATGATATTTTCAGTCTTTCACATTGTAAATTGTTCAGGTAATGTAATCAAATACAATATTAACAGATAAGATATTTGTTGATAAAAAGAATATAACTACCAATATTTTTTTTTCTTCGGCTAAAAACAGTAGGCACAAAGCTGAAATGCATCCTGCACAGGGTGTCAGACTACAAAAATAATATGTGCCATTTTTAACAGTTTAACAGATATTCCACCTTTTAACCTTTGTTGAGAGCTATGAGTATTTAGTTATTTTAGAAATTGTTCACTTACTTTTTCTTGCAAAACACTTAATAAATGTTATGAAAATGAAATGTTATTGAGCTGCCCAGGGAATGGTTTGACATTTACCTACAGAATTTTAAAGCTGTTTTAAGTCAGGGTGAGAACCATTTTAAAAGCTTAAGCTTGTATTTCTTGAAGAAATATGCATTTATTGCATTTATTAAAGTGCTAACATTGTAATCAATGGCTCTTGACAATTTTTTATACCTGCCTAAGGAGTGCAAAATTCAGTCCTAAAAAGCCATCAAGACTAACAAATGTTATTATTAAAGTAATAACTTTTTTATATTACTCATTTTATATTATATTATTTTATATCATATTATTCCAAAGTACATATGCATTAACATTTGCAAATGCAATGCTATTTTTAATTGTTGCAGGGGTGCACAAACCTTTCCAGACAACTATGTGATTGATTGTATTTTCTTGTATATTAAAACTCCACAAAGGCACATTTGCTGGAACTGCATTTCCATTTTGTGAGATTTCCATGTTAAAATGAGCTTTTAAACCATCATATTTCATACACTGAAATGGTTGAAAAGCCTTTGAAGACCCTGTTTGGTTCGGGTCCTTTAGAAGTGGATTATAACACCAACATTCCTTTTAATTGGTCAGCGCTTTTAATTTAGGATTTTGAGGTTAAACATGACACGTGTTCATTTGTTAGTCCACATTGCCAGTCATATTATTTTAGTGTCTTGTAGCTGTTGTGTGTGTTGTTCACAGTAAGGCACAATTTAAAACATTCTAGCCATAATTTGGGGTGTCTTTTTTCTTGGCTGTCTACATCTTCTTCTGTCTACATAAGATGATGACCTAAAAAAGGTGTATGGTTTGTATCAGCATGTTAGGAACTTGCTTAAATGTGAAAGTTTTTTTATCTTCTCTATATTTGTGATAAGCTGGCTAGCCAGTGGAAGCAGTTTCAACCTTGGATTCTTTACATTTACATTTTTTTATTTCATCATTTGTTATGATTTAAGTTGAGTTTGATGATCATATTTTTATACTCACTGTGGTTTCTGTTTCTGTTTATGATTTAAGTCACCCCAAATCATCTGATAGTGTGTGTATGTGTGTTTGCAGGCTGAGTCAGGCTACGGTTCAGAGAGCAGTCTGAGACATCATGGCTCTTTGCTTTCTCTTACTTCTGCAACCAGCGGCCTCTCGACCACCTCCGCATCTTCCTTTAAGGTAAAGTTACTTCTCTTTTTATCTGCAGTATTCTGTCATATTTCTAGCTAGACTTCTAGACTTCTTGAAATATGTGGCTAACTAAGGGATGTATTATACTGCTGTTTGCTACTATACAAATCTGAAAATAGGAAAATAACAATAAAAAGAAAAATAAGTGATAAGTAAGTTGTAATGAAATACTAACAATGTAATACAAATTATTTTAAATGTTAAAAAATCAACATAGAAAAACTTTTACTACTGGTCTCAGACCTTTGCCCCCCTCTGTATGCAGTGAAATAATAGGTCCAATGTCTATTTGCCAGCCCCAAAAAAACAAGCAAGGCCACTCAATTAAAATAAAAGGATTTTGCTTTAGATTATGCTTGCCCAAATCTTTAAAGCATCGGTGGCATAACTGAGACACAAACCCAGTTCATAACAGTGCCACCAGTCTGGCATAGCATTTTAGAGATATGGCAGAGGGACCTTGTTGCTGCAGCAACAGAGACTAAGGCGATCAAGGCGAGATATATCTATACTATGTTTATACCGTTTACTGTCAAAAACATGACAGAAAATGTAAGGATTGGCTGAGTATATCATCCGGCAAAAAAATGTTTACAATTTAAATTACAATTTAAATCTGTGTAAGATTAACGTCATTGATGAATGTGCAGAAAGGCCACAGTCTGCGGGAGAAGCTGGCTGAGATGGAGACGTTCAGGGACATTCTGTGCAGACAAGTGGAAACACTACAAAAGTATTTTGACAACTGTGCAAATGGCGATTATAAAGACGAGTTCCACAGAGACAAAGGTGAGGTGTTAAAATGATGGATTTTAGTGATTAACCAGTAATCATGACAAATAAATTATTGTTTTATTACTGCTGTTGATCAAAATGATTTATTTCTTTAATCACAACAGTTAAAAGTTTATATATGAGTAAAAACAGAGATTATTAGACAATCATACTGCTCCACTAATTAACACATCTTAATACTTTATCTCTTATATAAATAAATACAGCCAGAGTTGATGCCAGTGTTCATGACTCAACAGTACACAATATATTAGGTTTAACAGGTAGCAGTTAAAATGTTAGAGCAGCCTAGTCAAAGTTGTGACTCGAACCCATGTTTGTGATTACTATAATAATGTTTAGTAGTAATCACGTGGTGCAACCAGTTATTTAGTTAAAGGGCCATTACTTTTTTAATATGGGGATGCCCATTAGAGTAAAATGCAATCGAAGTTAAAATTCTATTTTATTTATTTTTTTATTGACAAAGCTTTTTAATTAATAAAATATAAAATTCAGCTTTTTTCTAGACTGGGAGGAAAATAAATTAAAAATGCATACATAGAATAAAAAATGTTACATCAACAAATCAAACCTTTTAAAGTTCATGCCTGTGATATGTAAAAATTAGCTATACTGGTCCTCCTTGCAGGCAGAATCCATTATTTATATAAATTCTTTAATTGTTTAACTAGTTTTAATTTTCCACAAAGACCTTTAATCAAATTCCAAACAAATGTCACCTGCACAGTAATAAATAAACAACCCCTCATTTAGTATGATTGTGGTTTTATAGGAAATGTGGAGGAACTTCTTGTATTGAGAAGCAACTGTTATCAGACACTTCAGCTTAAACCTACATATTTAAATTAAATTGCATTTTACTGTGTAAAGGTTAGTTAGTTTCGGTGGAAGTTGTCATTTACTGGTACAGCTTTCATTTATTACTACAAAGTTTTTGTGCTTTTATATCAGTAGTTGAGGAGGACGAGGATGATTTCCTCACTTCTCGACCGGATGGAGACTACCTTCTTAACAACAGCAGCAGCAAAGAGAAGTGTATGTATGATTACATAATGTATCCCTTACACTTTTTGATATTGGTATATATTTGACTAGATAGCATACCACATAAAATATAACAATAATTTAATAATAATAATAATCTAGGGCAGATTGAATTTCTGTATTTTTCATATATACATATACACATGTACAGTACAATTAAATTTTTTCCCCATATCCCAGCTTCTGGAAGCAGGAGTCAGGGACTGTATGCTGCCCCTCGAGCTGAGAGAGTTAAGGGCCTTGCTTAAGGGCTGAGCAGTGACTCCGTGGTCAATCTGGGATGTTACAATAATTTATTGTTGATAATTTCACATAGCCTGGCATGGTAACTTCTATTTTATCTATAATTGCTACCATGTAAGAAACAAAACATGGGAAATAAGAAATAATGGGTGGTGTGGTCCGTGAACTACCTGAGGTGGTTAATTTCAATAAAATCACACCCCAAAAGTGTTTTAATTGACTGCAACATGCCAATATTTATATGCTAATTTATGAAATAATGTGGAAGATCTGCTATAAAAACTAGATTGAACTTGAACATTTTTATTATAGCAGGAGTGAAGTCCTAACAATTGTTAAAACTTGATTGAGGTTTATTATAAGACTCTTCTTGAAGTGTCATACCATTCACTGTGTTTTTTCTATTTCTCTTTCAGTATTTTCTATGGACTCTTCTACAGGACCCATTGGAATTGACTTCAAAGGTGAAGCCATCACATTTAAAGCCACCACAGCAGGCATCCTATCCACACTTTCCCACTGCATTGACATCATGGTAAAACGAGAGGAGACCTGGCAGAGGCGACTGGAGAAAGTACGTCGTATTCAGCTATCTGTATGTGCTAACATGCTCTCTACATTTCACTGCAGTTAGAGTACTAATTAATTTGGGTTATGTTTTTCTGCATTTATGCATATCAATTGATAGTGAAGGGGTGAAACATGATCATTTTTAACCTTAGCATGAAATGCAAAATCTTCAGACTTATGATTTCTTTGTATTCAAATTTTGTTCTAGTAAATTAAGCCTAGTGCACAGGACACAGCTTGAAAAAACTCTGTATCACTGTACAGTGGATAGAGCTGCAACTAACAATAATTTTACTAAGCAATTATTGTAATTAATTATATGTTATTATTATACTTTATAAGATTGATCATTTTCATATTCTAACCCTAGAATATATTTAATGATCTAAACATTAAGAATTATTTACAACATTCTCTTTTAAAGAAAACCATTTAAATCTAAATTTTTTATAAATTAATTATATTTGGGGCACTTGGCTGACAGAAGGGGTCTAACGTGCTAGCACACCAATGCTAAGTGTTCGAACTTGTGAGTTTAACTCTCAGCAGAACAAACACAGTTAGGCCAGACAGGGTCTCGTCTCATGCTGCTGTGATATGCCATCTCCCGGGTGCCTGTGCAAGTAGAAGTAAAGTCACATGGAGCATAGTGTGGCACTTTGTGTGGTAAAACAACACTGGCAGGTGATGAGAAGTGGTTGGGATTGGAGATGTGTCAGAGGGGGACGTGGTGGTCTGGCTCTCATTGATTAAAATACAAAGCTTTATGAACTATAGAGTTGGCTCCATCATCTCTTAAATGATAAGGTTCTGCCATCTTGTGAAGGATACATAGAAGTGCAGGGAAGTCTGGGAAATGTTATAGTAATATATCGTAGCGCTGGTAATAAAACTGAGGTGGTTGTACCACAAACCATCATTTTTTGTTAAACATTTATTTAGTGAGTAAATAACTGATCACACAAGTATTTTAATGTGTGACTATTCCTCCTTAATTCAGAAGTATTTACTTAATGTGCCTGAACACAGTTGCCCAGAAATGTTGACCGTTATGACCAATTTGCTCATAACTACGTGTAGATAAGCTGTGCTGAAAGTAAATCCCATGACAGTACCCATGTGCTCCTGCATTCTTGGAAACTGGTGCTAATTTATCCATGCATGCCTCTTCACAGACCTCTGCTACACATCACTCATGTCTAATTGCAAACTTTTGGACTCACCCAACCAGTTCTTGCCTGTCTGGCTAGGAGTTATTGCTAGGCAGGAAGTACTTGAATTCCGTTCCATTTATGAAAGGTAAAGGGGCGTGGGCTTCCATACATGTACCGGCTCAGTGTGAAGAGAAACGTGCAGCCAGAAGAAAAGCTCTAACCAGTAGGTTATGGTCTGTGAAGTTAAGATGTCAGGCAGTTTATCCACGCTGAAACCCTGGCTGGTCTGGCAGGCTGAACAGAACTGGATTCCTCTGAGTACGCGAAGTGACTTTTATTCAGTAGGTAACCTGTTATTAAACTTTGGGCTGGATCTAAAGTATATATGTTGAAACATGGTGTTGCTTTCACTTGTTTATCTCTGTCATTTAAATGAATTATGTAGGGCAGAGCACTACCTCATTCAAACCTTTACTTCCACTTCTAAAGTGGGACCTGTTGGATTGTAAAATTTGGTCATTTCTTGGGGTTCTCATACTGTTTTGGGTGGATTGGAAGTATTTTATGGAGTCTGAGCTGGCTTTTGACAGATTCTTGCTTGTTCATTAGTACTGTGTTGTCATTTGAACATGCTGCTCATGTTTGTCATGTTTGTTTGTCAGAGTACAAATAAATGTAAGACTTAACTGCCTTCAGCTGGTCAAACTGTGGACTTAAAAACACTCGGCTCTCAGCTAAACTACTTCAACCTGTGATAAAGCAACAAACAAACTAAATGCAAACCGCAAAGTCTACAAAATCAGTGCAAAATACAATTAAAACACATTTGTTTAAGAAATATGTTAAAAAATAAAAGAGAGAGAAAGCTAGTGAATTTTAATTTTCATTTTATGTGATGTTTGGGAATTTCTCTGTGAAACAGGGGTTTAATATAAAGGGGTCCAATGCCCCACCCAATCCTGGATGAAAAACAGAACTTTCAACAATGGAAATTAACCTGCTTTATTTACTCTGGCTTATTGTCTTACCTGAAGCCTAAAACATGTAGAACAAAACTCTTGTCTAGGTGCTGAGATCAAGTAATTAGTTTGTACCAGCCAGAGATTAATGCTCAACGTCTAAAGTCATGTTGCACAAAGTAAAAGTAAGACATTTATTTTGTATTTAAAGGAAATGGAGAGGAGAAGAAGGGTGGAAGAATCGTATAAGTCGGCCTTAACGGAGCTAAAGAAGAAGTCCCATTATGGAGGACCAGACTATGAAGTAAGTCAGACTGATTTTGAAATACAGTCGAGACTGTTTGTGCATATCGTAATATTCTTACATCATGTTTCAGGAGGGACCGAACAGTCTCATCAATGAGGAGGAATTTTTTGATGCTGTGGAGGCAGCTCTTGATAAGCAGGACAAGCTCGAGGAGCAGGTAAGCCAGTTTAGCACAGAACTAAAGCGTCTTTGTGTAAAGGTAGTATCTCAGAGCTATGATTTATTGTCTTTGTTTTCCTATAATCCTAAGTCATTTTTGTTATGAATATGATTAATCTGATTAATCGGCACACTTTCAAGAGGTTTAGGTTAGCTTGTGACTTCTGTAGCTTATGTCAGTGAATCCTTTTGGGCTCTTGAATTATTTTGTCATTTAACACATTTAGTTTGCTCCAAAAAAATAACATTTATCTCATTACACTAACACAATTTAGATCAGAAAGAAAGTCCTCGAAACAAGATTAATATAATTTTTTTTTAAAGATTTTAATAACATATATAAAAAAATTTACAAAAATGACTTTAAATCCCTGGTTGGGACCAGATCAGAGCTTCAGTGCTGATTACTCTGGCAGTGGTGTGCCTAAACTCAGTAGCGTAATGTGCATTAAGTAGGCCTACTTGCATTAGAGCTGTCCATTGTGTAGGTCTATTTTAACCTGTGCTTAGCGGAACAGCAATGTTTTACCTGTTAGCTAGCAAATGGTTTTGAATGGATTTTACACATAGCAGAGTAGTAAATATGGCAAACCAAGTTAGCAGTGCTAGTTAATTGTTGCAAAAACCATCTGTCCTGTCCTTACTTTTTTTTTTTTATTGCTGCTTTGCTGTATGACCATAATGCACAATGCCTGGTGTTGTGGTGTATAGCACATTGCTAATGAACTCTTGAGCAGCAGTTTGGACGAATAAAAGGGAATCCGGGCACTCAGGTGGAGCAGCCGGATATTCTGCTAGCACACCAGTGCTGAGATTCTGAACACCCCAGCTCGAATCTCGGCTCTGCTACCATTCGGCTGGGCGCCATCTAGCGCGCACAATTGTCAGTCTACTGGGTGGGAAAAGGCCGGACTAAGTTGGTGGGGTCTTCAAACGCTGTACAAGGACCCTGGTTAGCAGATCGAGGCGCCTGTGCAGAAGTGGATGAGCCTCTTGTGCAAATCCATGGAAGCATGGGCGAAAAGCAGAGAAGCATGCGTCGGAAGGGGTGTGGTGCAGGCGAATATACCCTCCTCGAATGCAGTCGGGATTCCCAGCAGCAGAAGACTAACTGACTATACTTAATCGTGAGAAAAAGCGAGAAAATGCATAAGTACATTTTAAAAAAGGAGAATCCATGCTCCAAAATCTAGTGTTAAGCTTTTCAGAAGAATAGAAAGGTTTATATTAGCAAAAAGGAGACTGTATTGATTCTATAATTAGATATCTTAGAGTAGTGCAGTGTGTATTCAAGTGGTTTAGAAAGTCTAGGACAGAGGGATGTCAATCAGGTGTGCTTATAAGTATATTGGGCCAATCCTTGACAGTTCTGCTGGTGTTTGACCTTGTTTTGCTCTACTTGACTTTTACAAGAATGTTTCTTTTCTCACAGTCTCAGTCTGAGAAGTGCCGGAGCCCTAGACTAATCACGCTCAACTCTACTATTAATGCTCACAGATTCTCTGCCAAGGTACTTAACTCAAGCCTTAAACACACCCACACACACACCTATTCTGTTCTTTGATCACAAAAGCACACTAGCTTTCTTTTCTGTGTAACCATGCTTACATAACCACATATCACCTCAGCCTTTTGTCACACCTAAATTCAGCATGTAGTGTTTTCTCTTTGGGACTGAGGAATTAAAAATCCTGATAGAGATATTGTAATGTCTTTGTCTGATCTATTTTTAGGCCCCTACAAAATCCACTGGACCTGGTTTTTCAAAAATCACAGATTTCACGGATTTTTAAAGACCTTAACACCTTAAGACCTTTAAATTGCTTAACACAAACCTTGAAGTTTGAATTTCACAGCAAATTGCATATTACACGGGAAAGGGCTTATTTCACGGTTTGAGACGCGATTTTCACGCCCGTGAATTAGGTAGGGCCTTATCTATTTTCTTTCGATTTTCCCCCCAATTTTCTACCAAAATGAGTCGTATCCAATTGCCCAATTGTGTCTCACCTCTGCTGATTCAGCCCTGACAGAGGAGAGCAGTGACTGACACACGTCCTCTCCAACACGTGCAGTTCAAGTTCATATGGGTATCAGTTTTGCATACGGAGAGTCAAGCGCTGATCTCCATTATCCCTCGACTCATTGTGCAGGCGCCATAGATTGGCCAGCAGAGGTTTTCCCTCCAGCAATCCCACCCTGCAGACAAGCCAATCAATATCCATATAGACACTGTCTTTACATTCTTTTCTTTTATCTTTTTCTGATTAAATCTGTGGTGGTGGCATCTCTGTCTTTTCTCTATGGGTCTAATGTGTTTTTGCACTCTATCTATTTTCTTTTTTCTATCTTTCTGGGTTCAGCCTCACAGCCATACTTCTTCCTTTTCCTCTCTCGACTTGGTCAGCGCCTCTGATGATGTGCACAGACTCAGTGCTCAGGTATAGTGATCTTTAAGTATTCTGCCATGGGATGATTTTTTTATTACCTCCTACCAGCACACAGCACTTATTTTATACAAATCTCATTTCCAGTAATGCTGGGACATTTTGTGAAGTGCAATAAAAACAGGAATCTGTGATTTATTTATTTATTTTAAACCATATTTCACAGTGTGTTGCAGGCAATGAAAAAGTGTTTATATTTGCTAGATACATTTTCTGGTTTTACCCTTTTTTATCATCAGGACTGCAGGCAGGCCAGTCTAGCCTAGAGAGCTCTGCAGCGTTGCTCCTTAGAATTGATGTGTAGCTTTTTCTTTACATAACAGGGTTCCAGGTTCCATTTCTTCATTACATATATGATTTTTCAGCTGTAACATTAGTCTTCTGAGAAGGCTTCTCACAAGATTTTGAAGTATGTCTGTGGGAATTTGTGACTTTTCAGTCAGAAGAGCATTTATATGGCTGGGCACTGATGTTGGGCAAAAAACCTTTAATTGAAGTTTTAGTTCATTCCAACCTGTTCAGTGGGACTGAGATCAGGGCTCTGTGCAGATTACTGGAGTTTTTTTTAAACCAAGCTGTCTTCATTTCTTTATACACCTTGTTTTGCACACATGGGCCCAATCATGCTGGAATAGAAAAGGGCTTTAAAGTTGGAAGCATATCATTTTCTTAATATAATTGATTCATTATACCTTTTAGCAGTTGTTGTGGTTAAAACACATGAAATAAAAATTAGAAGTGGTGTCCCAAGGGGTGTGCTTCATTCATTTTTAAAGTAGATGTTGACATAGTAATTTACTGTTAAGGGCACAGAGAAAAACCATAAAGAGTACAGTTTAAAGTTACATCTGTATCTAGTGGTAATCACAAATGTAATACACAAAAGCATCCACATGAAGCAACAGAGCATTAACCTGGTATTAGTACTAGGTCTTATCCAATCAGTTTACTTGACATTTTGCCTCTAGTGCTTTTCACATAACACCTACCCTGCTGGATTACACAGGGTGGACGTGTATGTGTTTTGTAATGCTGCATTCCTTCAGTTTCTACTCCTGTCATAGCTTCATTTGGGCTTTGACAGGACTTTTCAGTCTTCTTTTTGTTATCCTTAACGCATGGTGTGGTGTTATCTAAATCTGAACCTGGCTTGTGCGCTTGTTTGATTTTGTGTAGGTGGACGAAATGGTCAACAGCCACATGACCCACTCTTTACAGGATGTAGGAGGAGATGCTAACTGGCAGCTTGTCACTGAGGATGGTGAGCTGAAGGTGAGTCAGTGTTTGCACTGAGGTGGGTGGATTATGGGTATAAATGATGCTTCAGTGGTCATTTTAAATACTGTTTTCACTGCAGATAAAATACAGAGACGACTCATGACGTAAATCTTGCTCATCACATAAAACTTTAACAGATGAATAGTAGGCTGTAGGCTTGTTATGTGGTGTTCTTGTATGAGCTGATAGTTTTTGTGCTATCAGTATTTTTGGAATACAGATTGGATGCATTTCCAAAAAGCTTGTTTGTTTACTTTCTGTCTGAATGCTGTGCCTTCTGTGGTGATATTGAACCTTAATAATTAGTAATAATTGGACTTTGTAGCAAGACAATGATCCCACACACACCGAGTCAGCCAACACTTGGTTAAGGAATTAGTCCTGGAATATTCTTCTCAAGTGTCCAGACTTAAATCTGTTAGAAAATCTTTGGTGAGATTTAAAGAATGCAGTTGAAAAATAGTGTACATGCACATTTACCAAAAAATATATATGTTTTTTCATTTGCACTCAGAATAATGATGATTTATGCTCTCAAAATTGCTTGTATCAAGCAATCACCATTTAAACTGAGGGGGGTTAAATAGTTCCAACTGTGACTGTATTTTGTCTTTATTCATACGGTGGTGAATAACAATTCAATTGTTTTGTAATTGTATGTTATTTAGGTGTACAGGAGAGAGGTGGAGGAGAACGGTGTTGTACTGGACCCTCTCAAAGCCACACATACTGTTAAAGGGGTTACAGGTCACGAGATCTGTCATTACTTTTGGGACATAGCCTATCGAAATGACTGGGAGAGTGAGTAATGCATAAGTACTACACACTGCTGTTTTATAAAATTATTATGATAAACCAAAAAAAATGATCTTTTCTGTATCTTTTATAGCAACTGTTGAAAACTTCAATGTGGTGGAGACACTGTCAGACACGGCATTGATTATTTATCAGACTCACAAGGTACAGTACAGTTAATTCCACAATTCAGTCTTACATACCAGGCATTGTGTCATTGTGTCTTAACCTGGGTGTTTGTTATAATGTGCATTCTGTAAAAATGTCTTGCACTTGATTGCATTGTAGAGGGTGTGGCCTGCTTCACAACGGGACATTGTTTATCTGTCAGCCATCCGCAAAGTCCTCTCCACCAATGAGAATGAGCCTGATACATGGCTGGTTTGCAACTTCTCTGTAGATCATGACAGAAATCCAGTAAGAAAACGTTTTTTAATTGTTGTTGTAGTTAAGAGCTTGGAAGGAGTGTTAATGTAATTTTGGATAAATATGAAGTTGATTGTATACTGAATGTAATAAATGTCTATAGACTGTCTCCTCAAAAAGAGATTTGTGAGGTCAGGCACTTGTGAGGTTGAGGAGGCCTGGCTTGCAATATTTGTGTCAATTCATTCCAAAGATGTTAGGGGGACAGAAAAGGGCCTTCCCAAAAAAAGTTAAAAGCATATTATTTATTTCATTAAAATTAATTTTGATCACTGGTAATATCTACTAATAATTTAGCTGTTGCAACTGTCTTTAGGTATTAAAAATTGATTAAGGCACCTCACTAACTAGACAACTTTACGTGTCTATGAAAGAACAAGGGGAGTCCTTATTGTTTTGCTCTCATTGCAAATGCATTCAAAAAGAGATCCTAGTAAGTAAATATTTTAATAATAAGACAATTTATTATCAAGGCTGATTAAAATAACTGGTTTTGTCCCTGAATGTGTGTAAAACTGGTCTGTAAAAACATATTTTTTCCAACCTAAACACACACTTAAAACAAACCATTTATTAAAATAAAGCACAAAGAACAGATTTTTAATGTTTTACCTTATCAGCTTTATTGATTTTTATTAACAAAGTGCAGTTCCTAATTCTTTCATGCCCATAACACATTCCAAAAAATGACAGGTGCTTCACACTCCCTCCTAAAACCCTCTCAGTGTTTAATGCATGTCTTTCTTGTCACGTTTTCTTTCAGCCCTCAAGCAGGTGTATCCGTGCCAAAATTAACGTTGCCATGATCTGTCAGACACTAGTCAGTCCACCAGAGGGAGACAAAGAGATCAGCAGAGATAATATCATCTGTAAAATAACTTATGTAGCTAATGGTGAGGATATTGCTCGTTATAAAGCTTATGAAAATATCAATCATTCATTAATTACTACTGCTGTATTCACAAACATTTTACTGATGTCTTAGTGAATCCAGGCGGATGGGCGCCAGCGTCAGTCCTGCGTGCAGTGGCCAAACGGGAGTATCCTAAATTCTTAAAGCGCTTTACGTCGTATGTTCAAGATAAGACCAGCGATAAGGAAATTCTTTTTTGAAAAAGGTAATATTAATATTCTTTCTGTAAAAAATCTTATCTGTTGACATTGTATTGCACCATACCAGCTATAACTGGTTACTGATGTTTTACTGTACTAGCAAAACGTTTTAAGCATGTCTAAAAGCAGATGTTGCCACGTCTGTTTTCTACAGTTTTTTGTGAATGTGACCACGGTTACAGTTATAAATTCTTATTTCAGAGGCTTTTGGTATATATATATATTTATAGTTTATTTGATGAAACACATCTGTAGAATGGTTTGGGAAATCTTTATTGTGCTTCTACAAAACAGCAGCTTTTGATTGGACATGTCTTGCTTACAAAATGTATTGTTGCAGTATTTTTTTAAACACTATACATCAATTAAACTTAGCATAATGTGGATTATATGTACTGATTATTTTAAACTGTGTCTATGAAAGTAATAAAATAGGTCACCTCTTACATCTGTGATTGTTAATGGGCCCTCACTGTAGTTTCCCTGTAGGTACAGGTTTTCATTGTAAATATATGGGTATGGTTGGTCTTTCTCTAATCAGTTTGTTCTGTTATTTACGCAGTACAGGCAAAAATGTGAAAATTTTATTTTTTACTGTTTTATTGTAATGATTTTATTGTAATTTTTATTGTAATAAAACAAAATTGTTTGTTTCTTTAGGTTGTCTTCATCTTGGTTTCCACCAGCTCATGAAGAAGATGCCTTATCCATCCTCACAGCTCTTAAATTACTATAGTAAGGTGACGTGCTCAAGAAACCGGTATTAACCAGAAGTTTTTAGATGTAATACCATGTTCTGATTAGTTATATAAATAGTGTCATACAGAGAGATTAACGCACAGGTAATAAATAAACTTGCCTTAATGACTCTGTGGCTACAGTCACTGCAGTCCGTGTCCATGTTATGTTGATGGACATGTACTCTCTGGTTTGGATTTTATAACAGTTAAAGTGTTTACTAATGGTTTTGTAAATATCTTTATTCTTTTTATTTGCACATAATTGAACTAATGTCTGAAAACAAAAACACTATAAACTTGAATTTATTTAATGAATAGCCTTCTGAGTTATAGCTTAGGTGTTTTACATGGCCTTGAGTTTACCTTTTAAGGTAAATAGTTTAAATCTGCAGAGAAGTGTTGTGATATTGTATAGATCTGGTTTAACTTTTAAATCACATTGCCAAAAGTATTGGGTACCTCCAAACAATAATCATATGTAATCTGAAAACAATGAAGAAACCGGTTAGCCATGAGATAGAAGCTGCTTAAACACAAGTCAAATGACCTTTACATCATGTGTACACATTTAGCACAGCACCAATTTGGCAGTGTTGGGACTCGAACCTTTTGATCAGTCTAGTATCTAGCCTACTGAGCCTTTGGCAATGTATGGCATGCTTAACTGTGACTCATATTTCAGAAATTCACAGCAGACTGTTTTTAGATTACATCTGACCTACTAAAAGTTTTCTAACCTTGGCAAATAGATAACATGTGCAGTCAGTCTAGCCCGATTTATGTGGGCAGAAAGAAGACACTAACCATAATCACTACAGAGGAATGAAACTTTTGTCTTTAGCTGAATCTGGTTGAAAACACTTGATTCTTATTACTATAGTATGGAATGTTTTCCTCCTTTGCGCCAAATGTGACCCTGATCGAAATGAAGTTACAAAAGATTAATAAATAAATTAAATTAACTATATTATTAAATTAATGAATTATATTGGCTGTGATATTTTGAATAATTTGGCAGTAGAATCCTGTGGAAAGTCTCAGATATTGTAAAGTATCAGGAATCAGCCACCACTCCACACCACTGATACTGAAATAAGACTTGGACTGGTATATCAGAAGTTTGTGTTCACTAAACCTTACTATATTGTTTAATATTGTTTAACTGCACTGAAGTGTGTTAAAAAATTGCACTAAGTACATAAGAATTGCTTTATCAGTTTACATTGTTCCTAAATGTGGTGTGTATGACTACCTGTAATAAAGACTATATTAATTATACCTGTACCTTGTAACCCTAAGCTTTTCAGATGCAGTTTTGTAAATACAGTAGTTATTTTTTACTTTTTGTTCTTTATTGTATATATCACCCTAAAAATAAACTTTTTCAACAGCTATTTAATTTCATTTTAATGAACCCTCCCCTCTCGCCCATAGCCAATTATGTCTGTGTAGATGCTTGTAGATGGTGGGCAAGCGTAATAGATCACTGGGCCACCTGAAGGCCTGTGTTATTTACAGTATATTAACATTATTTTTTAGAAATAATCAATTTGCTTGGAACATTTTACATGTTTGTATTTATATTAATATTTTGTTTTTTATTTGTAAATTTGTTTAGTTCCAGGGGCATTTAACAGCAATAGTTTGGGTCCTATTCTGTCCTTGCTAACAGTGCTGTGTATGTGCTTGTGCCTGCAGCAGGTAAAGAACAGGTTTCTCAAAATTATTCCAAAGCCAGATTTTCAATGTTATGAACATTTTATTAATAGAAGCAGTGTAAAACACTTTATTCTAGTTAGGGTCCAGATGGGTCCAGTGCCACAGGTAGAAACACAGTCTAACAAGGGCTGAATAGTAAAAAGTCATCGTTTTTTAAAGCCTAAACAAAAAAAATTTAGCATTGTGAAATGCTGCTTCTCTTTCATGACTGACTCCAAAGTAAATTCTTATGGTAACTATGGGTAGGTGGATCGAATCAAATACTGATAGAATCGATACCAACGTTGGTATTGGAATCGTATCGATACTTCAGTTTTACTTTTCTCCTCCGCTATATTCAGCTCGTTTCTCTGGTTTAATAAGAAAGTAGAGATCACGTGTGTACAGTCAGCAGCAGCTCCTCTCACATCCTACATGCTCACCTCGCCCCGCCCCTCCTGCTCTGCTGTGTCGTGGTACCGTCACGTGACTGTGCGGCACTGAGAGACCGAACACATGTAGCAGTGAGTGAAAGAGAATGACGGATAATTTCTGACGAAAGATTGTAGGTTTTTGAATATTTTACTTTGCACATACAGAAATTGGGGCAATTTTACAGAAAGGATAGTGTAAATTATATGTACGTAAAGTACAAACTCACCTTGCGCACTTTACGCAAATTCACGAACTTTGCGTAAACGTAGGTCAGGTTCGTGAATCGGAGCATGCGCAGTGGTGCTCTCATTTCGCGTGTTTGTGTTTTGATGAATAAGTGCTCTTTTCTTTTGACTTTGTGCTTTTAAATGTTAACAGATTTGTATCTATTTTTTATTTCAAATTAACAAGGACACATATATTCGGTCTCTATTAAAAATGTACATATTTATTCACCCGGAAACCACAACTACGTGGTGTGAGTTAGCAGCAGATGGTAACGTTGTGAGAAAAGTAAAGCACCAGAAACAAGAAATGACCGCTTTAAACAACTGAATTTATCTACAACCATACTGAGAGCAACTGCTTACAAAAATTTATGTATTACAATATTAATACAATAGAGTTATAATTACATAGTGCTTATAGAAACAAATCACTGCAATTAGCTTAGCAGCTAACACTAGTGACTAAGCTAACAAGTACCGGTGTTGTAGATCTTGGGTATTAACCCATAGCTGTAATGTCATTCGTATAGTTGGTTTACTGCACACACAGCACAAATCTTTTTTTTGTATATCTTTAATAATAATAGTAATAATGGTGTATGAGTTATTTGGGTTTTAGTCAGTATCTCAGCTGTGAACTAGTCGGCTAGGCTAGGGACTGACACATTCATACGGCTGTTCTAACCTTAATAGCAGGGATGGGCGGATCGATCCAAATTTTGATAGTATCAATATTTCAGTTTTACTTTTTCTCCGGTACATTCAGCACGTTTCTCTGGTTTTATAAGAAAGTAGAGATCATGTTTGTACAGACGCCGCTCCTCTCACATCTTACATGATATCCCCATCTATCTTGTTCTGCTGTGTTTTGTTGTGGTACCGTCACGTGACTGAGAGACCGAACACGTGTAGCTGAGAGAGAGAGAGAGAGAGAGAGAATGAATACAAGCTGAGAGAGAGAGAATACAGGCTGAGAGATATCATTTTGCCAATGAAGTATGATGAAGGGGGGGAAAAAAAAAAAGAAAAGTGCATAACTAATAATTGTATATAACATATATATAATGATTAATCATTTCAAGATTTCTCTCATTTCCAGATTTAAATGACGTACATTTTAGTTCAAACAGAATGGCATCATTTCGCATTTCACTTTGGAACATTCAAGGTTTAAACTCTTCTCTGTTTAGTTTAAAAGGCAAAAACCATGAATTTGTTAATCAGATTAGAGATATTGACATTTTAATATTACAAGAGACATGGTGTAAAGGAGAAGAGCCCACTGGTTGCCCCCCACACTACAGAGAATTGGTGGTCCCTTCTACCAAGTTAAAAGGAGTGACTCAGGGTAGGAACTCAGGGGGAATCCTCATATGGTTTAAATCAGAACTATCACATTTTATTGAAGTAGTAAAAAAAGGAGAAAACTATTTGTGGATAAAAATCAACAAACAGACCATTTCAACACCTCAGGACTTATTTATTTGTGCAGTATATATTCCCCCAACAGAATCCCCTTATTTCAAGGAAGAAACCTTCCCAAATTTAGAAAAAGAAACTAGTCATTTTCAAACACAAGGCCATGTAATGATCTTCGGGGACCTAAACGCTAGAACAGGAGACCAACCAGACTTCATCAGCACACAGGGTGATCATTTCATAACAGGAGATGATGTTCATTTTCCCACTTACTCCCCCAGGGAAAACTGTGATAACTCAATAAATGCACATGGAAGAAATCTACTGCAGCTCTGTCGAAGCCTGGGTCTGTCCATTGTGAACGGACGGACGCGAGGGGACTCCTTTGGTAAGTTTACATGCAGCTCAGCTCTTGGCAACAGTACAGTAGACTACATCATAACAGACTTGGACCTGACCTTCCTGAGAGCCTTCACAGTCAAGCCACTAACTCCCCTCTCTGACCACAGCCAAATTACAGTATACCTGAACAAACCAACTGTAAATACTAATTGGCAAAAACCCAGTAAACTATACACATTTAAACAACTCCCCAGGTGGGCTCAGGACAGCGCTGAAAAATATCTTCACGCAATTAGTAGCCAGCAAATTCAGACACTTCTCGACTTTTTTCTGTCAGACACCTATCCCCAAAATACAGAAGGAGTTGACATGGCTGTGGAAAATTTAAACAGTATTTTTGACCATGCCACTCAAATATCAAAGTTGACAATTAGTAAAAGTAAACCCAAGACCACCCAAGAAAACAAATGGTTTGATCAGGACTGCAAAAACAAGAGAAAAGAGCTAAGAAATATATCCAATCAGAAACACAGGGAACCACATAATCAGGAACTGTGCACAAAATACTGTGAGGCACTTAAAGAATATAAACACATACTTAAAATTAAAAAATACAAATATATACAAAGTCAAATAAATGACTTGGAGAAATCCATTAACTCCAATTCATTCTGGAACCACTGGAAATCACTAAAAAGAACACAGAAGGACGATTTAACAATTATTAATGGAGATTCATGGAAAACCCATTTTGAAAAATTATACAGTAATCCATCAATGAATGTGAAACAATTAAATATATCTGAAAAACTACAAACATTTGAAACAATAATTAAGAATTACCAAAACCCCCTGGACTTCCCAATTACAGAAGAAGATTTAGAGGACAAACTAAAAAAACTGCAATCCAGGAAAGCCTGTGGCGCAGATGGTATTTTAAATGAAATGTTACAAAACACAAGCTATAAATTCAAATTGGCTATTCTAAAACTATTCAATTTTATTTTAAATGTTGGTCACTTCCCAAGAGTCTGGAATGAAGGACTCATAACTCCTATTTTTAAATCTGGCGACAAATTTGATCCAAACAATTACAGAGGAATCTGTGTGAGCAGTAACCTGGGAAAGGTGTTCTGCAGCATCCTGAACACCAGAGTTACGCAATTTCTAACAGATCATCATGTTCTAAACAAAACTCAGATTGGCTTTTTACAAAATCACAGAACATCAGACCACATTTTCACTCTCCACACACTCATTAATAAATATGTAAACCAAAATAAGAGCAAAATCTTTACCTGCTTTGTGGATTTTCATAAAGCTTTTGATTCAATTTGGCATAATGGATTATTTTATAAACTTATTGAGAATGGTGTGGGGGGTAAAATGTATGACGTCATAAAGTCAATGTATTCACAGAGCAAATGTGCAGTAAAAATCGGAATGCTTAGAACTGATTTCTTTCACCAGTCACGAGGAGTAAGACAAGGCTGTAGCCTGAGCCCCACTCTGTTTAATTTACAGTGCCTTGCAAAAGTATTCAGCCCCCTTGAACTTTTCAACCTTTTGCCACATTTCAGGCTTCAAACATAACGATATGAAATTGTAATTTTTTGTGAAGAATCAACAACAAGTGGGACACAATCGTGAAGTGGAACGAAATTTATTGGATATTTTAAACTTTTTCTAGAAATAAAAAACTGAAAAGTGGGGCGTGCAATATTATTCAGCCCCCTTGCGTTAATACTTTGTAGCGCCACCTTTTGCTGCGATTACAGCTGCAAGTCGCTTGGGGTATGTCTCTATCAGTTTTGCACATCGAGAGACAGAAATTTTTGCCCATTCTTCCTTGCAAAACAGCTCGAGCTCAGTGAGGTTGGATGGAGAGCGTTTGTGAACAGCAGTTTTCAGCTCTTTCCACAGATTCTCGATGGGATTCAGGTCTGGACTTTGACTTGGCCATTCTAACACCTGGATACGTTTATTTGTGAACCATTCCATTGTAGATTTTGCTTTATGTTTTGGATCATTGTCTTGTTGGAAGATAAATCTCCGTCCCAGTCTCAGGTCTTTTGCAGACTGCAACAGGTTTTCTTCCAGAATGGTCCTGTATTTGGCTCCATCCATCTTCCCATCAATTTTAACCATCTTCCCTGTCCCTGCTGAAGAAAAGCAGGCCCAAACCATGATGCTGCCACCACCATGTTTGACAGTGGGGATGGTGTGTTCAGGGTGATGAGCTGTGTTGCTTTTACGCCAAGCATAACGTTTTGCATTGTGGCCAAAAAGTTCGATTTTGGTTTCATCTGACCAGAGCACCTTCTTCCACATGTTTGGTGTGTCTCCCAGGTGACTTTTTATAGATATCTTTGAGAAATGGCTTTCTTCTTGCCACTCTTCCATAAAGGCCAGATTTGTGCAGTGTACGACTGATTGTGTCCTATGGACAGAGTCTCCCACCTCAGCTGTAGATCTCTGCAGTTCATTCAGAGTGATCATGGGCCTCTTGGCTGCATCTCTGATCAGTCTTCTCCTTGTTTGAGCTGAAAGTTTAGAGGGACGGCCGGGTCTTGGTAGATTTGTAGTGGTCTGATACTCCTTCCATTTCAATATGATCGCTTGCACAGTGCTCCTTGAGATGTTTAAAGCTTGGGAAATCTTTTTGTATCCAAATCCGGCTTTAAACTTCTCCACAACAGTATCTCGGACCTGCCTGGTGTGTTCCTTGGTCTTCATGATGCTCTCTGCGCTTTAAACAGAACTCTGAGACTGTCACAGAGCAGGTGCATTTATACGGAGACTTGATTACACACAGGTGGATTCTATTTATCACCATCAGTCATTTAGGTCAACATTGGAACATTCAGAGATCCTCACTGAACTTCTGGAGTGAGTTTGCTGCACTGAAAGTAAAGGGGCTGAATAATATTGCACGCCCCACTTTTTAGTTTTTTATTTCTAAAAAAAGTTTGAAATATCCAATAAATTTCGTTCTACTTCACGATTGTGTCCCACTTGTAGTTGATTCTTCACAAAAAATTACAATTTCATATCGTTATGTTTAAAGCCTGAAATGTGGCAAAAGGTTGAAAAGTTCAAGGGGGCTGAATACTTTTGCAAGGCACTGTATATATTAATGAATTTGCTGAAAAACTGGATCAATCCAGTAACATACCTGGTCTCACTTTAGGTGACACCAGCATTAAATGTCCCCTCTATGCAGATGACCTCGTCTTACTGTCACCTACAAGAGAGGGACTAAAACTAAGTCTAGAACTGTTGGAGAACTTCTGTGAGACATGGGCTTTGAAAATAAACCACCAAAAAACCAAAATTATGGTCTTCCAAAAAAGGTGTAAAAGTCAGGGGAATTATATTTTTACAATTAATAACACACAAATAGAACATACAAAAGCATACACTTATTTGGGAATAACAATAAGCTCCACTGGAAGTTTTGGCTTGGCTGTGAAGGAACTTAAAGAAAAAGCAAGGAGAGCTCTTTTTGCCATTAAGAAATCAATTCAGTTTGAAATACCCATTACAATTTGGCTCAAAATATTTAAATCTGTAATCGAACCCATTGCACTGTATGGTAGTAAGGTGTGGGGGCCCCTAACCCAAAATGATTTTTCTAACTGGGACAAGCACCCAATTGAAACTCTGCACACAGAGTTCTGCAGAAATCTCCTCAGTGTGCAGAGGAAGACCCCCAACACGGCCTGCAGGGCAGAATTGGGACAATACCCACTAATATTCTGCATTCAGAAAAGAGCTCTAAACTTCTGGAAACATATCAAATCCAGTGACCCCCACTCACTCCATTATAAAGCGCTGACATGCCAAGAGCTGAACATGGAAAGGAGTTCCCTAACCCAGCTGGTCCTGAGTCTCAGTGACCTAAAACACACTAACATCACACACACCAATCAGCCTCACCACACACTCGCCCAAAACATTAGACCCAACCAAATTATAACCAAACAAAAGGAAAATTACATTAAATACTGGACTGAGACAATTCAACAACAACACAGACTCCAGTGCTACTCAGCCCTGAACCGAGATTACTCTCTGGCGGCTTACCTGACAGGAATTAAAGAGAAAAAACTGAGGAAGGTTTTGACGATGTACAGACTCAGGCCAGGCTGTGCTCTCACTGTGAGCTGGCAGTGGTGGAGACAGAGCTGCACTTCCTAACAGAGTGCCCCAAGTACAGCTCTATCAGGAGTTTATACTATGGGAAGATCAGCAGCATCTCCCCGGAGTTCCTACACTGCAGTAACACACACAAACTGCCCTACATACTGGGAGAGAAGAGAGGACTGATCACACATGCTGCACAATTTGTAGCAGCGTGTCACAATCTGAGGGACAACCAGTGAGGCCGAGCACAAATTATTATTGATTTTTACTGATATTACATGGTTTTTATTTTTATTTATTTTATAAATTTTTCTTTGACCTTCTTTATTGATCACTAATAATCCTGTAAATAACTTTAATTCTAGAGTTGTATTTTTAATCTGTTTTATTAGTTATTTTTTTATTATTATTGTTTTTATATATATGTATCTTATTTTCTCATTTCTATTTACTGTTTATTGTTTACCGCTTTGGCAATAGTGTATCTAATTACATTCATGCCAATAAAGCACCACTGAACTGAACTGAACTGAGAGAGAGAGAGAGAATACAGGCTGAGAATCTTGAATACAGGCTGAGAGAGAGAGAGAGAGAGAGAGAGAATACAGGCTGAGAGAGAGGAGCTGTGAGGGGGATAATATACGGCAGTAAATGAAAATTCAATAAAAAAAGAATTTAAGTTTTAAAACATTTTGTTATCCAGTAATAATGTTATGTACTTTATATTACTGTATGAAAAACCTCTAACTGAAAATGAATTGAAGTTATTTACTAAATTTGTGTATTTTGTTTATTTTACAAAAGCCAGGAAAGATAATAAATGCACATGTTTATCATCCATGTAGGAGTATTTTAGCACCGCACTCTCAACTGTTTTTATCAAAAGAAGAAAACAGCCATATTGTGTTCAGTGTGTGATTTATTTACATCATATTTTAAGTAGTAAAAACACGTTCAGCTCGTATAAAACCTCCCGGTTTCTTGTGTTTCCTTCACTGTTCAGTTTAACAGTAAATCGCTGCTTTTCTCCTCTCGTGAATCACTCGATCTGCCTCAGTGCTCAAAACACAACATGGAAACGTGTTGAATTGTATTTTCTTTGGACAAGTTACCTCAGCAAAGATCCACATGATGGCGCAGAAACACCACAAACATCCTAAAAACGCTTCATTCGGTCAAATTTCCGTTTATTAGCAAAAATGTAATAAATAATAAGTTCACATTATTATTTACATATATGGAACTGTAATAATTTTTTTCATTTAAATATAAATAAGCAATATTATAATAAGCATTGAACTGAATGATGTGCATCCTGAGTCGGTTTAGTGATTTAATAGATCATTACTAGATGCTGGCAGGTCTTCGTTAGTCACGTGTTTAGCGAGGTGACGTCACCGACGCGCCACTATATGTATTGTTTTTGTTGGCGGTTCAGTGAAAGTAGCAGCAGCCGCGAAAAGAGAGGAACCCATACCGAGACAAACTCATTAAGGATGCCAAGAACCGTTATTTGGATAAATGATCATCTGTTAACAGTATTGATAAGCTAAGTTGGTTGTGAGCGGGTGGAACAGCGACCATGTTGCGCTTGTAGCGGTAAATGTTTTTATTATTTATGCTGCTTATTTTGCATAGTGTTTAGTTTTTTGTACAAATAAAGTACATATATTGAAATTTTACTTGAATTTATATATTGAATACTTTGCTTTGCACATACACAAATAGGGGCATTTTTTATGGAAATAATAGTGTAAATTATACGTACGTAAAGTACAAACGCATCTTACGCACTCTGCGCACCTTACGCTAAAAACGTAGGTCAGGTCCGGAGCATGCGCAGTGAGGCTCTCATTCCTTGTGTTTGTTTTGATGAATAAGTGCTCTTTTATTTTGACTTTGTGCTTTTAAATGTTAACAGATTAGCATCTATTTATACATTAGGATGAACAAGAACAAATATATTCGGTCACTAATGTACATATTTATTCACTTGGCAAGCACAACTACGTGGTGTGAGTTATGCCTAGTTCACACTACACGATTTTTACCCTGATTTTCGCTCGGCGATTGATTTTCCGGGTCGGGAGCAACTCGGCGTTTGCTCGGCGATCAAAACTCAGCTCTCAGTCGCTAAGTGTGAACTATCCAACAACTCGACCCGACCGGCTCGGCGACTGGATTGAGTTTTCTAGCGCGCCAGATATCTGATCTCAGACGGGCAACTGGGAATGAGTGACATGTCGAACAGCCAATGAGAACACAGGATACAGCGTGAGGGGAAATGCAGGAGAGGACAGGTTACAGGGGCTTAATTAATATAGTTTATATCAGAATACACCGACACACACACGTTTTACAGTATTTCTGATTTGATCGTCCTCTACAAAACATAATACCCACGCTGCATTGCAAAACTTACTACAGAACAAGCCATATACTGTTCGTGTTGCCAAATCCACTCAGATTCATTTATTTTTCCTCCTTGATATTACGCTGCACATCAGCGCACAAACACTTTGATCTCTCGCTACTTGTTGACGTTCATTTTTTGGGACGTGGTATCATTAAACTTCTCGTCACTTCTCACAAAAAAAAGAAAGAAAAAAAGGGAGACCAGAGAAGCTCGCCTGCGATTCCAGTTTTGTTGTGGTACCGTCACGTGACTGAGCGGCACCGAGAGACGAACACATGTAACAGTGAGAGTGAGAGAGAATGGGGCTGAGAGAGAGGAGAGAGGTGTGGTGATATTTTCAGAAATTTGCAATGAAAGGGATGAATTATGTTTTGTTTTTTAATAATTTGTTCTGAACAAAAACCTCAGACTTAGTTCATTATTATAGTAATAAATGTAATACTCATAAATCATGACACACTGCTCTCCCCTACATGACAGTAAATAAACTGTTTTATAAGTAAAAAATATCGCTATTGTTATCGGCGATATTGGCCCCTATTTACTTGTGTTTACTTGGTATCTCATCGATACCAAATTTTGCAGTATCGCACACCACTAATGGTAACTACAAACTGTCCACTTAGGAGCTCTATATGACTTTTTTTTTACTCCAGCACAGGTCCATTTAAACCTTAGATAGAAGTGTCTCTGCAAACCCATAGTTAATTTCAGTGATGTATATGTTGAAACGTGTGTATCCTGTTTGACACCTTTGCACATGGCACTAGGAAGCACAAAACTGTTTGATGGGTATGAAAAATATGTAAATTATATATTAATTAAGGCATTCACGATCAAAAGATCTCAACCCAGTTTAACATCTATGAAAGCTTTTGGAGTGTCTTGTTAGCGCTCTCCGCCACCATCATCAAAACACAATTTTCAGTGTTTTGTACAATATTGTAACACATTAAAAGGAGTTTCTTTTGTCAGCATTAATTAAGTTTTAGTTTTTGTAGTTGTCAAGCTATTTTCTGTATATGATGTGTAGAGTTAAATGTATAAATACAGTAAAGTAAAGTTTATGTGACGTCCATGAAAACTCATCTGTATCTGACTGCTGTGGGATTTTTTACAGTTAACAATGTTTATCATGTATCTAATGTATTGTCCTTTTTGTGAAACCTTTGAAAGAATAATAAGCAATGGTTAAAGATAATGATGCAGCTTCTGAGGAAGTGGGGAAGCCGAGACAAGGCCGCCTGATAACAAAATATTCATTTGGAGAATGCTAAATACTGGTGAAATGAAAAAGAAAAAAATAGTGACGTAAAACTGATTAACAGGGGGCATAAAATATTCTGCAGTTTTAATTCCTCAGTTGTTTCTGTGGTCAGTGCAGTTTGTTTTATGCAGCTTCAAGTTCCATGGTGGATTATTTCTCTTGCCAAAGAAAACTAAATGTGAACTAAATTTTCTTGTTAATTTTATTTAAAGTAAAAGTGGTGTGTTACATTTAACACTTAATTTTTAGTCAATATCTTAAGAATGTTTAGTCAACATTTTAATAATATTATCTGACACTCTGGTAAAACCGTGTATTAGTGTGTTACATCTTTTTAAATTTTCAAAAACAAATGAAATTTATTTCCTTTTTATTTTTTAGTCTCATGATCTGTAATAGCCATGTTCTAAACTCAGCCGACCCAATGCTCATTAGCTTTCCTTGAACTAATTATGGTATCACTGAAGGGATTAGTTTTAGGTAGGAGTTAATACTGCTGCCTCGGATAACATCTCTTTGTATGTGTGGGTGTGTTCATTCGTCTCCACCCCCTGAATGTCCTTTTACAGGTCAGTCTACAGCCTGTCTTTGACTGGACCAATCTGGTGTCTCTATCCTGGTAAGATGTGGTGCAGGATGAACCGATTGGTTGGTTTGCACTCTAGTGAGGCGATTGGGTGCTGACGTAGCTTCAGGGGAACTTTAAAACTGCTCACTAACCTCAGACAAATGAACTCTTTCATTACCTGCTGCTCTTTAAACCCTTATTCCATTAAAGAGAGCATAAATTCAAAGCTAAACATTCAACTGTACACCTTAGGCAAACAAGTAGATTTACTGTTAGGTAGTATTAGATTATTAACATTTAGACGGCATCATTCATTCAGTTTCTTAAATAAAATTTATTTTCCCCAAAGTTACAAATAAATTATTGTATTTTAATTCATTCAGTGAGAGGATTTAACAGTTAATATATCTAAATTTAAACAACCAATTTCACTGCAGAACTATAAAATACTATCTTAAGAAGGTTGGAGCAATATACCAGCCAGATTGTCTTACACATTTTCACTACAGTGTATATGTAAGAACTAAACGCTTTGATTGATTACTTAATTTGTTTGTTTGCTGTACAGAATTATTTCTACATCTCTACATCTCTTATATGGTTTGGGTTTTTCAGGAGTGGTTCTTGTTATTTATATGCTGCAGCCTCTCCTGATATTCAGTCATGTTGTTGTTGTTTTTTTTTTAAATCTTGAGTTACTTTACAGTTTATTAAATGCTTATTAAACATAAAGTTTAAGAAGGAAGTTTGCAGCTGATATGGGTGCCTAATATTAGCATGAATGCTGAGGATGCTTGGTTTATTTCTTGCCATTGGTTGCTGTCTGCAAGGAGTTTTAGTAACGATAGAATCAGCTGATTAAAAAAACTACTCCTGTTACACCTTGTAAAGAAAGTTCATACCTTGTATGTATTTTTGTTTTTAAATATACTAACAATAATGTAAAACTAATTACAATACTATAGTAACACTGGAAACAACACAACAAAATTAAAAGGTGAATTGTGTATTCAATTTATTTAAAAAATGTTTTCAAAATGTACCGTAAAAATTGTATTTCCATTTTTATAAAAAAATATACTGTTAATTGTATTTTATCATACAAAATGAATTAAACATTTAAAAAGAGACTGCATGAACAAAGGACATTTCTTGAGACATTTCTCACAGTTGTTTTATATGCTACTATAGTCCCCCCACCACTAGCAAGTGCTTTTATCAATTGACAGCTTGGTAGTGGGTTTGCAGCATTATAGAGCAAATATTTAGTCTAGGGTGATAGCAGTAGGTGCTCCATTCTCTGCTGGTGTTGCCATCTCTCCCATTCAGAGCTCTGTCACAGACAAGCTGAGGCATTATGGAGATCAGTAAGATAAATTCACAAATTCCTAAAACACGGCAGATGCTTTACTATTGCCCCACCCTGTAGATTATTGAGAACATGGCTTTACATTGTAAAATATAATATGAAGCATATAAAACATGCCTGAGAAACAGCATATGTACCGTAAATTTTCAAAGCAGTACACTACACATGTGCTTTTACAGTACCCTTGTAATAAATTCCTTTGTTCACAGCACACTAAAATGGCAGCAGTCTTCATGTTATACCAATGTGTAACAATGTAAAAGAATAATTATTATTATTGATCTTTATTCTTATGAATCATAATACAACTCACAAAATAGGTCACTCATTAGTTCATGTATTATGGGTACTTTGCTTTGATATTCTTTGCTAATATATTGTTCCTTGCTAACTTTTCTTGGCAGGTTTCACATAGCAGTTTTAGGGCAAGAAAATGTCTTACTTCAAGGTAAACAGTATCAGAGGCAATGATAACTGTAAGTGTTTAGGGTGGTTTTGCGGTGGACTATTTGGGATTCTGGTGGTCGAGTAGTTTTTAATCTGTTTTATATCTTTCTGATATCTGAGATTTTATTAGTTAACTGTCTATAAGCACTCAGTTTAGAGTGAGACGTGCACCAAAGCTGTTTCCTTTAAGACCATGCGAAATGTCTCAGAACTTAAATGGAAAAAACAGTTAAGAATAAACTGTAAATAAAAATATCCTTTCAGATAAGCTCTGTAAGATAGATTGAAGAATCAACAATATAAGTATACTTTAAATGCCACTGTTGAGAATGCCACTGTTCTGCAAGGACTGTCACCCATTATTCACTTAGTGAGTAAAGCATTTATTAGAGAAAAAGCAAGTGTGTGAAACTTAATTTCTACCAAATTCATTGTGTGTTACAAATTTCTGCATAAAGGCAGCAAGTGTAAATGATACAGAACTTTGACAATACCATAAAGGTACCCTGATAATTTCCCAGGTTTTTAGTGTAAAAGGGGCTTAAGATGATGTATGATCATATTCAGTCTTTAAGATAACTAAGGGGCTTTTTAAATTATTAAATTCTCTTTTGCACTTGTAGTCTCTTTGCACTTGCAGTCTCTTTGGTTTTACAGTCTATTTGACTTTTACTCACAAGTAAAAGTTTTAAAATGTGCCAAAAGTATGTAGCCTCTCAATTCTTCCTTGATGTTCCAATCAAGTCTTAAGATGCTTGTTTTGTGCAGGTTCCAGGGGTTTCCTGTAAATTTACTTTTGACCTACAAATACAAAATGAACAACATGCTTTTAGTTCATAGTCAAATGAGGTCCATTTTAAATTCAGAAGTTCCACATCGATGTTACCATGCAATCATTTAGTTTTCTTACCTATTATGTGTCATGTGGCTTTTGACAAGGTGTCCTGCTGCGAGGGCAGACATAAGCGACAGCTCACCTGCCAGCACAGTGGCACACACCACTCTGGCAAGCTGTTGTGCATTCTCACCCGGGCACACCTCATTGGCACCTTGTACACCTAACATCTAAAATAAAACAAATGTAAACACTCATTGTTTAATCATCTAATATGTATTTTTAATATTTAAGACATTATTCTTGTTCCTGTTACGTAAGAAATATCATTTACTCCAACAAGTAGTTTAAAGTCTGGTACAAATGATTCACAATTCTTAATCAGTTCTCCTGCTGGAATACTATGACAACTAATACCAAACTGTGCCAATGAAGGAGCCTTCTCTGTAAGGATGCCAGTTTGAGAAAATGTATCTTGTTATCAGACAATTACAAAAGAGGCAGAGCCATAAATCACAAAAGTAAACAATAAAGTCCATTATTTTCTGATATTTGGACACTACAGGAATGTGACTATGCTTCAACAAAGATTGCTTACACCTATATATAAATATAGGAGCAAACTTTTACCCAAACCACTCTTCAATCGGTTCTGATGGACATTCCTGTCCTTAAGATTACTGCTGGTGCTTGGCTTTAAGAGCAGGGTTGTCAGATTACAGAAAGCTAAAGCTTGTAAAACATACACCTAGCAGTTAAATAATACCTGCAGACATGCTTGCTGGGGTGCCAGGTTGGTACCCCCTCCCACAGTGCCCAGCTCGATGGAGGGCATGGTACAGCTGATGTAGAGATCCTCTCCTGTAGGGCCTGCAGCTTCCATCAAAGTAATACAGTTTGAGCTTCCCACAGTCTGAGCGGGGTCCTGCCAAACAAAACAATCATTTACAATTACAATCAATATTCACATTATTTTTTTATCAATATTTGTTTTAGAATGTTATATTTGCTTTTCGTAGTAGTGCCATACATTCAATCATATGTTTGGCAGCATTACTTACCTGCCCACAGGCGATGTAAATAGCAGCAACTATGTTGGCTGCATGAGCATTGTAGCCCCCAATACTTCCTGCCATGGCAGAACCCACAAGGTTCTTATTGATGTTTACATCCACCAGAGCTTCTGTAGTCGTCTTCAAAATCTAAACAAGACATTTTAGATTAATATATCTGCCCTACTATTGCAGTGCATTGTTCCTTGTAATAGCACATCTTAGGACTTGTACCTCTTTGACCACCCTGGCAGGTATGGTGGCTTCACACACCACAGATTTGCCCCTGCCCTCAATCCAGTTAATAGCAGCAGGTTTTTTGTCAGTGCAGTAGTTGCCACTGACCGCCAGGACCTGCAATTCTGGGAATTTCTCTTTAAGCCTAGCCAGAGCCTGCTCTGTGCCCTAAGTATATAAAAGGTAGGAACCTTAGTATCACAAACAAAGAAGCTGATCATTAATGTTTGGTATGCCAGTATATTACATGTGTTACCTTTGAAATCATGTTCATTCCCATAGCATCTCCAGTTCTGGACTGAAAACGTATATACAGATTGCGTGACGCAAGGCCAATCAGAAGCTTCTCCAAACGAGCAAACCTAGTAAATAAACAAAAAACAGCATACAAATCTTGTATTGTTTTTACCCAAAATACAAATTTTTACTGAATGGCAGCAAAGTTTATTAACATGTATTATTATCAGATATTCTACGTAGATAATTTTGCCTACCTGCTTGTGTGGTCAAATGATTCCTTGATGCACTTGAAGCCCTCAGGACTCTCCAGCCAGGCCTTGACCTCTGCAGCTTGGCAGGCAGAAGGCAGGCGAACCACTGGACCACGAGTCATCCCATCAGCCAAAAGCCTGCTGTTAGCTTCGCCGGACAGCTGTCAGAAAAACGGCCAGCAAATAAGTCAGTACTGTACAATATTGATAGTTTTAAAAGAGCGCTTTTATTTTAGGGACATTTTACCATTATTTGTTAGCAACTATTTGCAGAGTTTTGCAGAGCTGTGGGTTAAAGTGTCTTAGACAAACTCAGAAATTCACCAATCAATCATGATTTAATTCTTTGGTTAACATGTAGCAGCAGCATTTGTATGAGATGCACCTACGTGCTAGTGTTATATAATATTGCAAAATTTAGACACAGAATGTCTGGCTTTAATTATTAATTCATTCAGTCTGGTCAGCGTTACGGTGGGTCTGATTTATCGGGTGTAAGTCAAAACCCCGGACAGATCGGCAGTTGCACTCACAAATTCACTCACTTACTCACTCAACGGTTTATTGAAGAAACTTACAGCAATGGCTCTGCAGCCTCTGTTAGTACTGGCCACAAGACAGCCCTCGGTTGTTGCCAGGGGGACCTGAAGTTGTTTTCCGTCCAACAGCAGAGGACCTGCAACACCCACTGGTACAGGCATGTAACCAATCACGTTCTCGCAGCAAGTTCCCATCACCTAGAAAAATTAACCGAGGTAATGACACCAGCCACTCAAACACGTGTGACAAACACGGAGCTTGAGCAGGCTTTTCTGTCTTACCTGAGAGTAGTCATAATCTTTGTATGGAAGAGTGGTAAGAGCAGATGTTTTAGGGAGTTTGGGGCAAAGCATTTTTCTGCGGATCATCACCCCTCTCTCTGGCTTCTCCATCATGGACTCCAGTTTGTAAGCAGGAATGTGCTTGGCATTCACTAACATGATCACCTCAGCATCACTCAGGTATCGAGCACCCATCTGTGGAATCATAAAAACACTCTCACTCAGCTCTTGCACAATGCACTTAAGTAAGATCAGACTCTCAAAGTCAGAGGAGGTTTCTGATCCATCCATTCTCACGTCATTAACTAATTGCTTAAGAGTCAGTGAATAGGGAAAGTGGACAAGCTCATTAGCTTGACAGGGTCACAACCAGGGATACAAGCAGCAACTAGATTATCTTACTGCACTCCTCAACGTAAAATAGCATTTTAACATAGAAAAATGTTTTAAATGTAGGATGGCTGCCTGACCGACCACCGTAGCAAGTATTTTTGACCTCTGTCTTGACAATTTTATTCTTATGTAAGGGCAAGTCTTGCATATCTTAATTTACCAAAAAAAATATTGTCTGGTTAAGTCTTGCTGGGTAACTGTATAAAACAGTTGTAAGATATGTCTCAGTAACATCATCCTTACCTGTGGGTTTTTCAGAATGGTCAGGCATGCGTCCACTGGTCGGGGCTCTAACGGTACACTGGGCTGAGACTCCTCCACATCAGCACTGTCAAAGTTTTCCTCCTCTCCCACCACAAATGTGCTTTTTGGAACTGGTTCACTCACAATAGGCAAGGGCTTAATGACTAGATCTACCAGAAAAAGAATGGCAGGGTTATGGTGTCAATTATTATTCAGAATTGGTGTTGGTGTGATAATAATGCTAACAAGAAGAGGGCTGTGCCTGTACCTATTTCTTCTTTAGTTATTACTGGAGGAAGAGAGGCAAGCTTCTCATTTTTGCTAGGGAGGATGGGTGCTTCCTTCCTGCAGCACTGGTCAGGAGATCCTTTTTGTGTAGGCACGGAACTGGAATTAGAGACTTTTAGAGATAGTGTGGACTCTGTTTCCACCTGCTCGAAGAAGATGTACTTTACTGCCAGGAAAAGGGCAAGACCCAGAGTGATGACCTGCTCAATGTCCATGCTGATCATTCTATAAAGTGAACGTTAAACTATTATTCATTTATAATTTCTTATATCTAATTTACTAGTGAAGAATTTTCTCTTGGAAATCCTCACCTGGACATGTAAAACTGCCACAGGGGCATATCAGGTTCAATCCTCCTGGGTGTGTTGCCATTTACTCTCATGACCACTTGGGGCACGTCCATGGTTGTGTTTAGAGATGTGGGATCTGCAATCCATCGGCTGTGAGCATGAACCATCACCAGGCCAAGAGACTGCAAATGAAAGAAGAACAATTAAAACATATCACTAGCTCTGCTTGCACTCGTGCAGAAGTCTGTTATGTTAGCACATCACTTTTCTCTATATATAAATATTACCATGATCATCTTGACTCTCTGGGTAACAGGATTGGGTTTATTATCTTCCTCTTCCTCCAACACACTAGCAAATTGGCTTATCTGCCAGATAGGATGCCCCTCTCTGCTCTCTCTGGATATCTGTGTTAGATAATTCAGATAGTTCTGACTCTCGTGTCATTTAGCTTGTGCACAAAAAGCATATATTTAAACTAAGGGCAGAATTTACTAACCTCAAGCACTAATGAAACACAAGCTGGGAAGAAAGTCATGAAGACAAAGTAGTTGGCCAGGATGGACATGCATCCAAAACAGCACATGATTTCAAGTTGTCGAACACCTGTAATTCACCAGAAATAGATATTAACTTCTTACTGTGTGTCTGTTCATATTGTTAAGATATCTAGTGTGCAGGTACTTCTATTCACGTTGGTAAGTGGGTTAATTAATTAGATCTACTAACTTGTGGCACTACTTCTAAGCTGAGGCTAGTAGAAAGGTTGTATAAATTTTTTTTTTACAGCACTGTAAATGTTTGCAGTATTGGGCGTACCTGACATGGTACCAACACCAATTACTAGGCACTCCACCAGGGCATCCAGAGTAAAGGCTGGGCCCAAAACAGCCATCCCTCTGGCAATATTTTCTCTCACTTCTCCCTAAAGTAAACAAGAAAATTAGAATAATTGTGTCTAGATGTACAGTACATTTGAAAAAAAAGGTTAATTACATGAATTAAGACTAGACTGATAAATATAATGTCATATACCTGTGAGTTTGAACTCAGTGCAAACTTGGCCAGAGAACAGGCTTTAGAGAGGTCAATCAGGAGCAGGAAGAATGGCAATGCTTCACTAAAGGCAAATAAAAAAATATTTTACTAATATAGCATAAAACCAGGTTATGGATTTAACAAAATGCTATAAACAACAAAGCTGTGCACATACTTTAGACCTGTCAGCTCCTTATCCAAGAAATGAATCACAACAGTACTGAAGACAAAACTTGAAAAGATTGTGAAAAGGCCAGCAATACCTGAAAGACAAGATAAGATCAGATTTACTCTGTTTCTACCATATTATTGCAAATACATAAAATAAAACTTATCTTACCAAGGATATATTTTGATCCGATCTGTCTGAGATTTTGGAATTGGAAGTAAATGTAAACCACTGCGATACATCTGGTGATGGTCAAAATGATGATGTCACTACTGAGGACTTGCTGTGTACAAGTAAAAATTATTAAAATAGATCAACACTACAGTCAACAAAAAATGATCAATTTTGTTTGTACTATGATGCAGCACACCTCGTCAAACTTGGGGCAGTCGAAATTCCAACCACAAATTTGGTTATTGCCAGTGAACATGTTCATGGACATCATGCAGATGGTGAGAGTCACAGTGGCCACGATCACTTCCCAGGGGTGGGAGGCCACAAACAGGCCGTGAAGACAGAAAAGTCTCGTCAGCATTCTGGTCTGTCAGATGTATTGCAGCTGTACCGTGAAATGGAGATAACATGAAACAAAATTTTAAACTTCAAAAACTTGTTATAATAACACCAGCAACTAAGCACATCACAATGAATTCACATAATCTTAGCTAGTGCTTCATAGCACATATTGGATTGTTGCTTTTTACCTAGTAACATAGTAAAACCTGTTTAGATGCATCTGTAGCGTTAACAGCAGCATTGACACTACATATATGCAAAAAGTATGAGGACACGTGATCCTGAGCTTGTGTTGCATTTCATTCCACACCCCGCCCCCCGTCTTGAGTCTATAACAGCCCCCACTTTTCTGGAAATGCGTTCCACAAGATTTTGAAGTGTGTGATTTTGTGGGAATTTGTGCGTATTCCATTTGATAATTTGTCATGGCAGGCCTGTTCTGTGTGTGTGGCTTTTCTTTGGGTTCTTTGTTCTTGTAACTTAGCTTTGCTGTGAACATAATATTACGGTTGTGAGAAATAAGAGTTTTTATATAGTGCCTAGTGTTATTTTTGATGTGATAACAGATGTGATATTTTTTTTGCCTTTCAGGGGTCATGTTGTAGGGTGTTTTTTCCTCTAATTACTTACTAATGCTACATATTGTATTTTTCAATGTTAATGCCATTGATCAGTACAGGTACAAAGCAACAAAATGCAGTTTGCATAGCAGAAGTGGAAATTGTAGCACTGTGTAAACAAACAAAGAACAGCAGTAAACTGAATATATATGGTTAATATAATAATTATAACTACAACAATAACAAATATGGTATTGGGTCTATGTACATGGTAATATATACACAAGAAAAGCAGTAGTAGTAGTAATAATAACAATAATAAAAATAATAATAATAATAATAATAAGCATAAGAAAGGAAATAGCTAGGTATGTATAATAATAATAATAATAATAATAAGCATAAAAAGGAGAATAGCTAGGTATGTATAATAATAATAATAATAATAATAAGTAAAATAAATAACTATACATAGGGTCTTTATGTGTATATTAAGACCCTATCACGAACTAAATTACTGAGTCATTTAGACAAACCTACATTGTGTTTTACATACTGAATGCGGTTCTTAAAATGATAAAATAAATCTATTCTATTAATGTTTGATTTAACACTTAAAAAGTAAATCAGTTCTATTAAAACAGTCTAGTTTAAACGGTAGGTTTATACAGATAGCATCATTTATTAAATGATGTAATAAAGAAATCCAGGTGAGTACTTACCGCTACCAGAAACAGATCAGATGAAGCTGTAACCGCTGCTGGACAAGATCAGAATAACTGCGGCGGAGTTTAATCCACGCCCGGCTGTTTAAGTGCGCACTGCAGCTCTGAAACCAATCCCACACAGCCATCATACGGTCAAGCGTGTGGAGCCATGGTACGGCTCTGCGTCATCCCAGCACTAAGCCAATCAAATCAGCGGATTATGATGAATAAATATGAAGCCCCGCCCACGGCTGGTGGTAGCGTGTGTTCACAAAGACCGCGTCATCTCCTCATCACCTGCATGACACAGGCATCTATTATAATAATACAAATATAATCACAAAAACACAAACAACATAACTATAATTATACAAACATAAAGAACATACACTTTAGGTACCTATATTTAGGTATGTACATTCAATTATTTATAACCTTTTAATGGACTGCTCAACAATTTGGTCTAAATACTTGGGTAAAAATAAGCCATATTTAAATAATCTTGTTTGGGCTGTATCTACTCCTGGGTTGACATGTGTTAAACACAAAAATATTGGTAGATGGTTTTAAGAAAACAGCCTTTCTAACCTATATGTCAACTTGAAGCTAGCAGATGAAAAATCATCCAAAAGTTGCATCATTTTTCTGATCATCTCAACTGTTTGGTAGAGGCTCATTAAAAAAATCATTAAAAAATGTTGGTATAGTCTCAAGAAACTAAGAAAAAAAAAAATATATATATTTTTTTAAACATAATTTTCTTGGTGAGACCATTAAAGGGGTAAGCAATCCACAACATACTGTATAGATGAACCTTGTGGGTATACAAATACTGACTGTAGCCTATCTCTTTACACTTTTTCCCCACTTTATTTCATTTATCCTTAAATTTATTCCATAAACTTGTAAAAAAAAAAATACAAAATTTGAAAAAAAAAAGGTTGCTAATCATATCTGAGACCAAAAGCAGGTGTTTGAGAACCACTTGTGCTCTTGCCTGCCTGTAACACATTCCAAAAACTGCATATATGCTTCTGTAATAAATATAACTACACTAGCCTACGAATACTGTACTTTGGAAAACCCTTGTCAGTAAACAGATGTTATAAAACGGATAGTTCCGGTCCTAAAATCTGATTGGCTGAGCCGCGTTCGAAGCCGTTGTAAAATCCCCGATAAACGCACACCTATGACCACCTCACATCATTCCATATTAATACGCCACTGAATAGAAAAGTTAATGTTATGTTCGCCCTCATGTTGCCTAGCAACACTGTTAATGAACTACCTGGGGTCGCGGAAGAATGCTTTATTGTAAGTTTATACACAATAAATACATTTATGAATTAAACATTGTTGTATTTATTGTATTTTATGTTGACCGCCGTTTTATAAAAGCAATAAGCCACTCGAGACCGTGCGTTACTGCTATGATTTTAGCACGGGGCTCGTGGCTTACTGCTTTATTCTACATTGTGTGGGGGCGGCACGGTGGCTCGGTGGGTAGCACTGTCACCTCACAGCAAAAAGGTCCTGGGTACGATCCCCAGGTGGGGCGGTCCGGGTCCTTTCTGTGTGGAGTTTGCATGTTTTCCCGTGGGTTTCCTCTGGGAGCTCCGGTTTTCTCCAGTCCCAGCAGCAAGACATGCAAGTGAGGTGAATTGGAGATACAAAATTGTCCATGACTGTGTTTGACATTAAACTGGTGAACTGATGACTACCGTTTCTGTCATGAATGTAACCAAAGTGTGTAAAACGTGACGTTAAAATTCTAATAAATAAATAAATCTACATCGTGAGTTAACGTGTGCGTTGCCTTGCAATAGACTGGTACCCTGCATGCCCAAAGTGTGTTTCTGGCTTATGCCCATTGATCAGGGTCGTGGTGCAAGGTAGAAAACTAAATTCCACAATGGACGCTGCTTATAGACTGTCTTTATGCAAGAAAGAAGCCCATGCTATTGTCTTTGGCAATGTGATCACCAACAAACTTCAGTCGAGCTTTATGGTGCTGAATATGAAGCAGGGGCTTCGCAGCCTTTTTAAAAACGCATGCTTTCTTAAACACTGGTTGCAACTGACTGTGAAGATTGTTGTCAGTGAATAACGATTGCAACTGTACTAGTGATGGGTCGGTCGCGAACAATCCGGCTCTAAGAGCCGGCTTTTTAAAGTGAACGACGGGATCCGGCTCCTGACAAAACCGCACGTGATTGGTCAAGATACGTGGTGGCGTTTGTGTAATTACACTGAACAGGAGGGGAGGGGTTACACACACACACACACACACACACACACACACACAGAGACAGCGTGCACACGAACAGGAGGGAGAGAGAGAGAGAGAGAGAGAGAGAGAGAGAGAGAGAGAGAACTCAGCGCTTTACACAGCCAGACATTACACGCTGGAAAGGTGAGGAAAATGAGAGGAGACATAGTAAAGTTTGGACACGAGAAGCCCCTTTTACAGAGAAGTGCAGATCCACTGAACCAAGTGTTCACTGGGAGACCAAGTGTTCAGTCTACCCACATCTTATACATGTGATGGCACATAGACTGTGTATCTGTCCCCTCAGAGAGAATCTTTTTTAACAAGGCAGATCATAACAGAAAAGAGAAAAAGGATCAAGCCATCAAAGATGAGCTCTTTGGTTTTTCTGAATGCCAATCTTCACTAAATACTTACAAATACTGTCACCTAGATGCTTTCACCTGGATTTTCTTTTTGTTTTGCACATTTTCATTTATATTTTGTTGAGTGTGAGTGATGCTTCGTTGATGTTGTGTTGTTTCACTCTAGATGCTTGTTTATTTTGTTTAGTTTATTAGGATTTTAACGTCACGTTTTACACTTTGGTTACATTCATGACAGGAACATTCACCTCACTTGCATGTCTGGACTGTGGGAGGAAACCGGAGCACCTGGAGGAAACCCACGCAGACACGGGAAAGACATGCAAACTCCACACAGAAAGGACCCGGGCTCTTCACCTGGGGATCGAACCCAGGACCTTCTTGCCGTGAGACGACAGTGCCAACCACTTAGCCACCATGCCGTCCCACTTTAGATGCAAACGTACAAATAATATACACAATCAGATCTTTTTCTAATTGAGATGGGTCTCTGTTTTTGTATTTTATAATTTATTGTTGGAGCACTCTGTTCCATGTTGAGTATATAAATAAAGCAATTTAAATAATAAACATTTGATACAATGCTATTTTACATTAGTAATTCATTTTACATGTAATTTGGTAATAAATTAATTTAAGCAACAAAAAAATCTAAGGAGCCACTTGGGAGCCGAAAGAGCCGGCTCTTTTTAGTGAGCCGAGCCAAAAGAACCGGCTCTCTAAAAGGAGCCGAAATTCCCATCACTAAACTGTACATGTACACCACGCGCACTCAGCGCAGTTACAGCTGCACGCGCTCTGTATCCCGTCACCTGCGCGCGCGCTCCTCAGCTTTTGGCGGGTATTAGTGAGGGAGCTAATCAGGGTGTGAGAAGATAAACTAACTAAATTACCGTAAATACCGAATAAAAGTCGTGTTAATACTCAAGTGAGTGATAAATATTAGTAAAGATGGAGTCGGGTACATCTACAGACCCAGAAGAGGTGATTTTAACTGACCCGGAGAGTGAAGAGGTTGATGAAAGGTTTTACATAAACAGGTGGGAGAGAAACTAGCTTCAGTAATTGTAGCTAAATAGCTAATGAAGGTTCACGGTGTTCCGTACATGCTTTTTACCCTTGTAACGTTGACAAGTAGTAAAGGACCTTTTAAAATTGTGTCAGACAAACATGTATACAATAAAAGTTGTTTAATCTCATTTATAAATAGCTTTTACATGTCAAAATAAAATAATTCAGGGTTTTTACTTGGAGTTGAGACGTTTTTTTCCCCCAGGTTTGAGTCAACTGGTTCATCTGTGCACAGAACATTGTGAATTTAATCTAATATTAACCATTACGTTACCATAGTTACATGATTAAATATGTACAACCCCAATTACAAATGTTTGTTTGTTTGTTTGTTTGTTTTGCAAATTGATAAACTTTAAGCCATTCTTGCTCTTTGAGCCTTGTACTCCTTTTTGTCAATCATGAGAGCATCACGTGTTGTACAAATTACAGCATTTTTGGTCTTAATTTGTACCTGTACCTAAATTGGCATAAAAAGTAAAACATATATCCTTAATTTGTTTTGTTCTTTTAACATTTGAATACTATTAAAAGACAAATCACTGTTTTTATTTTTATTTTTATTTGCATAATGCCAACTGTGCATCATATTCAACACCGAGAATCATCTTCATAAAGGTGGAAGTCAGACTGTATTATAGCATGCTGTAATAATGCCTTTGAAGTTTTCATAAATTGTAAGCACAGCCTGGTTACTACAAGCATACATTAGTATAGTATGAGGATTAACAACTACTCAGAGCTTTGTTAATAGAATTATAATGTTTTAAGGTAAAACTATAAGTACATTTTGCAAATTATTGTATGGGTTATGTTACACAGGTTGATGCTGGGTACTACAGAACCATTTTCATCACCTTCTCTTCTTAATAACCCACTATGTGACAATGGTAAGCTAAATAAAACGTATTAACATGAATAATAGTGCACTTTGTTATTTTCTGAGAAACACTATGGTTGTAGACTTGTACTGTAGTCTTGGCTGGTACTTTATCTGCATGAAAATGTTGTTGTTCCCCAAGTTTCCATGCTGTTTAATAAATCTTTTCTTGCCAGGAATTTCTCCGCAGATTGCTCGTTTACCACAGAGAGGTTTAAGAAGACCGGTTGAAAACAGTCAGGTAAATCATGGTAAAAAAATCAGATAAGACTTTAACTTAATACAAAATGGCACATGTTGCATGATACCCATAATAAATCGTGTCCAAAAGCATTATGTGTTTTACAGAACATACAACATGGACGTTTCTAAGACACCAAAGATGCCTAAATAACACTACTCTGGATGAATCCTGCTGTAGTTAACCATTTACATGGCATACTACATCCCACAATATTTTATTTGTAAATAAACAAGGCCTAGGTCTTTTTGGCATAATGAAAATATCTACCCCACAGTAACCAACTGGTTATTTTTACCACTTAAATGATGTCACATATTATTGTTCATATAATTGAAATGTTTGTATTAACAGATCATCGACAGCGTAATGATTCACACTGAAAGGTTTGTATTTTTCTTTTTAACTGTTTGCCGAAGAGCCTAGTACATAGTACATTAAGTGTTAATAAGTGCAGGACTTGTTTCTTTTTTTAGTCAGAACAATACCATTAGCAAGAATGAAAAGAATTTGAACACAGAGGAATCACAAGGTAGGTCAGTATTTATAATAAACATGATATGGGCAGTGATAGACTAGTGGTTATAGTACTGGACTAGTGATCAAAAGATCACCTCTCTTGAGTATTTATTTTTAGTTTATTAATGTGATTGCTGGCACTTACTGTCTGTTTTCTATTATTGCATTAATATGTTTGGCATTTCATTTGTTATGTACAGATACAGTAGGACCTGCAAAGGAGGGCAAGACTCCTCAATGCCAGTTAATCCACATGAAGGCTGATAATGTTTACAAAGCAAAAGTGGTGTCAACAACAGACTTGACTCCCAAACCTTTGCCCCTGTTTAGCCTGTCACATCATATGTGCACTGAAGAGTATGCAGGAGGACTCAGACGATCACCTAGAATTAATAGCAAAACTTATGGTCAGATAAGTGAAATAAAACCTCAAGGACAGCCACCTCCAAAGGACAAAGACGGCAACTCTAAAAGCAGGTAAGTCAGTGTTTACTATAAGTATTAAATTACAGTAAATTACAAATGACATAAAATAGGATGATTAATTATTCAAACACTACATGGTCAACATGATGTAAAAATGTGTCAATTGGTTTATGGGAGTGACACCCATCACTAATCATTGCATAAAAACATACATACTACTATGAAATACTCAAATATTGGCAGTAAAATTGCATGTCACTGGTGATGTTTAACACTACTGCTGGCCTCCATAGTGCTTACATGTATGAATGTATTTTCAATTATCTTTAACTCATTGGAAACCCAGGAATTCATCATCTCAAGGAGGTGGTACTGTTAAAGCCGTGGATGTATCACATCCATCCACACGAGGTCAGCAGAGACCAGCAGCAGGTGGGTCGTACAGCAGCACAGCCCATGTACTAATGTAACACCATTAAAAATGTAGTCTTTGCTTCTATGAAATGTAGCGTCTTGTCATGAATAAAGATACATTATTTGTTATTATCTCTTCATTAATTTGTTTGGTATAGGAGTGGTAAACCAAAAGACAGAGAAAGTGTTAAGTCTACCCAACATCCAGAAACGAAACCAGTTTGGAGAGACACTTCTCCACCGTACCGTAATGAAGGGAGACGTTCAGTCTGTGAGAGATATGGTTAAAGTCGGTGTCTCTGTAAATGTGGTGGATAATGCAGGTAGAGCTTGTAAAGCGGACGGCGTGTTCTCACACAGTCTAGAAGCATTACAGCTTTGATGAACTTGGTTTAGATTATGCCACATTTAAAGCAGGAATGCTAGAAAAGAGATATGATTTAAACGTGTGTCTGTTAACTGATGCTCACGTGCTGGTGTTAACTGTTAGCTGACAAATATGTCTTAAAAATTTGACACATTCGCTCCAGGTAGTTTGATCAGAACGTTGTAATGCTAATAATAAAGTATTATGTTTACACTGCATACTGCAGTTTTCTTCCACTTCCTTGAACATGCAAGTAGATGTGAGTGCTGGATGATAAGAATAAAGCAATTTCTGAAAATTAATTCAGAAATAAAAAGTTGTATTTGAAGAAAAATGGTTCACTATTTGAACAATATTACAAAATAGCTAGATTGTTATCTTTTAAATTCAACAAGTGTGCAGGTTAACATACAGTGGAGGAAAGAATTTAATGACAAAGTCGATATGTTTGTCAGTTAACAGTGAATCACTTTTCTTTTTTTCCGGTCAAAATGTGCATATCTGTGTTTAAAGGTATAATATTAAAGGCTGTGATAATTGTACTTTTTTCAGGTTGGACTCCTCTTCATGAGGCTGTGCTTAAAAATGATTACACCATGGCAGAGACGCTAATTCAGGCTGGAGCACTAGTGAACTCAGTAGGACATGGGGGAATCACACCTTTACATGATGCAGTGGGACTTTCAAACATTGAGGTACATGCTTTCTAAAGTTCTTTAACTGCTTCCACTGTCTTTTTTTTAATCCAGTCATTTTTTACCATTCTGTTTCCTCTTTCTAGATTGTACGTCTGCTTCTGAAAAATGGTGCTAATCCACTGATGAAGACTGAGATAGGAGACAGTGCTATAGACATCAGTGAAGACAAGGCAACTGAGACACTGCTAAGAAAATATACAGCTAGCAGTTCCTTAGGTAGACATTCTTACAGAACCAAATTTTCATCACTTTCATAATCAACAAACATAAAATATTCTTGTTGACAGTTTCTTGTGCAGGGTACTTTTTAACTTTTAAATATTTGATGTGCATTAAATCACATCTTAACTTAAAGTGCTCGGTCAAATCAAAATATTACAACCAAAACAGTAGGATATTTTTTTATGTTATGAGTGTATTAATGAAAGTAAGCAGTATGTCTTTTGTTGCACATTTTTGCCTGATCTAAAACAGCGGATGACTGCACACTCAAATAGTAAAATGTGATAATTGTACTGCTTACTGTCATATGTTGTGTTTGTAGTGGTTTATTTTAACATTTATTCTAGTTCAGAAAAAAATGTAACCCCCCCCCTAACATGACATTAAGGACCCCACTTTGAGAGGAAACAAGTGGACCCAAACCATGCCAGAAAACAAAATACAAAAAAGAAACAAAATATCCTGCTTATGCACTCAATATGTTTCTCTATTAATTTATTAGTTTTACTTTATTTTGTCCTTCCTAAATATGCGTTTTATGTTTTACTGAATTTTTGTTTTTGTTTGTGCTGATATTGTAGTTCCAAGTGTGTCCAGCACCACTTCATGTGTAAAAAGTGAAAAGCCAGGAACCGAGGCTTGTACAGTAAGTATTTTTCTTGTCAGATGATCAACTATTTTTGGTGTAATTTAGTTTTTATTTGAGATTTATTTTGTTTGCACCATTTATTTGTAAATCATTTTAACACACTATTAACAATTTGAGTTAGATAACGAAAGCTAGTTTCTTTTTAACATTTATGTTGCAATAATTAAAGTAAAACAGAATTCCTTCCTATGTTAGTGAGCTGCTTGATTGATCAGTTTTAAAATAAAATGCTCAAAATAATAGTTTTCCAAAACCATGAGACTGTTGGTTTTTAAATAAAATGTTTGACATCTCTACAGGGATGTGATATTTCAGTGTACATAACACATTTTTAGACCAGGAGGATTGGTAATGTTCAGAAATTTATAGCGATGAAAAGCTACCTAGGCTGCCGCATATACTGTATACTATGCCATATTAGTATGATTGTTGTTATAATTAAACACCTTATTTTTCAAAGAAACATGTTAATTTTCCTTTTAAACCTACCTATAGACTTGCTTTCATCCTATGTTTTTTTTTCTTTATGACACCAAGAGTACAAGACAATTATTTGCCACTGAAATTGAGGCTTGTGTTGGTCCAGACTCAGCAGATGCAGCACATGTACACAACTCTCCAAAAGGTATATGAATACAAAATACAACAGGGGAACATTACAGGGTGTTAGCAAGACATAAACTAAGAAAAAGCAGCAGCAAAAGGCTTCTTTCTTGCATGGCATCCTTTAAGACCATGTTAATGTCAAGCTTGATTGATTATGAACAGTGTCAACTGTGTTTCATATGTGCACAGAAGTTACCAGCCTTAGTCATTCACTAGCGTGGACTTTGAATGCCATGTCACAAAGTTAAATGACAGCAGAGAACTGTTTTATAAGTATGTCTATATGTTTAAAAAAACAATTCAAATCCAAGGCCTACCATGACATACATTTACAAGCATATGCAAACATTCCAGTTTGTATGTTTTTAAGATTGCATATAACAGAATAGTGCTTAAAATTTAACTACAGTAGTGTGAAAAATTAACTGCCCTGATTTTGATTTATTTTGCCATTTAATAAAGAAAATGTAAATTGAAGATTGAAGAACATGGATTAATACAAAAGTTAAAATAATTTTACAAATTTACCGAAGTATAGAATACTAAAATGTAACACAAACTATTTAAAATGTTTGGGTAAATATCATATAGCAAATGTTGGACCTCACTACCCATACCTGGGACTGATTTATTTTAATGACCATTGACATTTTTACATTAAGGGGATGTGAATGATGACAGTGAATGAAAAGAATGATTAGGTCAAAAGAATCTAAAAAATGACTTCTGTCATTTCTGTCATCTCTTTTCATTTCTCAGTGAAGCCCTCAGGTCAGACTACACCCCAAGCAAAAATGCCACCCAAGAGCTGTGATGGCCATGGATTCTTATTGGTCAGAGAGCTAAAACCTTCAGGATTAGACACCTTGTTGGGTGCAGCCAGTGATTCAGACAGTGATGTCACTGTGGATTTCACAGAGGAACAATCACCATCACCTGGACATTGGGCTTTAAGTGCCACTCAGGATTTCTCTAGAGCCATACATAATTAGTATGGTGCTAACTAATTCGAAGACCTTTCACTGGTGTCTTAGAAATTAGAAATTGTTCATTGAATGGTTATAGTAATGCCTGACTTTTAAGTTACCTAAATTGCCATTTCTAAAAATATGCTATGTGTAAAAATAAAGCCATTTGGGAAATGATGTGAATAATTTGGGAGATCACTCTAAGTTTGTCTGCTTAACTGTTATAGCCATTGGTCGGGAGGGATGAAGGCAGCATCGGCATAACTTGAACATAAATAAACCACCCATCAGTGAGGTAGTTAAGCTGCTGGGTGAAGTTTCATAACCTGCAATTTGAGAAATAAACTGCTGACTGACTTCTTAAGTTTGTAGAATTCATGTGATGTGGGATATGATATCAGTAAGAAGGTGTGAAGTAGGACAAACACATTTGAAAGAGAAATATTATAAAAATAAAGAAAATATAAAGAAAAGTGTATTTGTTTTTACTTTTGTTAGTTCACCTAAAATGGGTCTAAATAAAATTTTTAATGAATTAAGTAGGCAATTACTTGATTTTACCACCTTGACTTGAACCACTCAGTTTTGACAGTGATACTTTGACAGTGATTTCAGTGTATTCATAATCTTTAGGGGTAGTTGGTGAAACAAAGAGGAAAAATGCCAACAGCGCAGACGAAACACTTCAAGTAAATCAGGTAAATAAAGCTCTCATTTAAGGTCCTACAAACTATTACATTAACAGACAATTTTTCTTATTCATGACATAATTATAACATTTTTGTATTGTGATTGCATGTTAGTGTAGAATGTGGTCTACATTTTGTGTAGTATTAAAAGGTTATAAAATGATGTGCCTATAACTTTGCCATACCTGCAGACAGTCTGTAATGATGGATAATTTAAATGTTTTAAATGATGTTTTCCTAATGATTAATTTATTGTTTATTGCATTTCAGACCATACTTTCAGATGCTAATAAAATTAATCCAACTCAAGAGGACTCTGATAAAGCAGTAAAGAGAGTCTCTGAAACCAATCATGAAACAGCTGTTATGGATGAGAGCAGTTCAAGAGTTGCAAGGAAAAAGATAAGAAGAATGACAATATCAAACAATGAAAATAACTTTTTAGATTACTTGCTCAACTTTGATCTTAGCAGCATCTCTGCGGCAAACACTAAAAGTGGCACTATAGCCATTGCAGGATCAAATGACCTGACCTCTTCAATTTACACAGATGTTCAGAAGATTTCCATGTCAAGTTCCTCTGACTGTCAAACTGAGATTTTTTATGATCATACATATGCTACTACTGGAAGTTACTTGCATGACGAATGTAGTATTTCTGTACATACATCCTCTCAAAATGCAATCAGTGGCTCGCAGACAGATGGACACTCATTACTTCGTGAGGAGTCTTTTGAACCGAATGGATTTCAGTCTCTACTTATAATCAATGATCAAGGACTCACCTGTAGTCCCAACCTCCAGGAAGAATTAAACATAAAGCAGTTAAAAACAACTGCTAGGAAAACTCAACTAGCCCATTCAAGTAGTCAGATGCCAGGTCATTTAGTCCCAGCCAAGCCCAGTCTGTGTAAAGGCAAAAAAAACACAGCTGGCTTTGACAATGACGTCACACTGGATCATGGCCTAAACAAGAAACACAAAAACAGAGAAATACAAACATTTTCTAAAAGAAATATTGTTTCTACTAAACAGTCATTTGCAAACACAAATTGTCAAAGCAACGTAACTGACAGACCCATTAAACTAGTCCAGCAAAGACAAGAAAATAAAGAGACACCTGAAAGCTTTAGCATTCACACCATTGTATGCAATGAGACTCTAAGTAATAACAGATCACTGTCAAGTTCAACTAAGATTGCCCCAGCTGACCTGCCAGACAGAACTGTATGCAAAGAGAAAGTAAGTAGCATGAAAGTGCCAAAAAACAAAATCAATAGCAGTAGAAAAAACACTACAGATTCTACTGTTCCTGAGGTTTCATCGGCATTAGCAAGTGCCAAGGAAGTGACTGCTCATAATGAAGACTCAGATGCTAAAAGCTCCTTTGATTCAGACTGCACCTTTATTGAAGAACATGAAATGTCAGAACAGACTAACATGGTTAGAGAGGACATAACCATTCTGGAACCAACACCAGTAATCAGCAATCAAGATGGAAAAAATCACAGCAAGCAGCCTGACTTGTATAAGGCCGCTAAGGTGCAAAACCCAGAGAACTCAAGTAACTCAGTGGACACAGAGAGCTCTGTCAGCATCATAAAAAACTTGGCACAGAAGCCTAGTTTTACTTCTGCCTTCAGTAACAGTCAGTGTACAGAGAGTATAAAACAAGATGTCTTTCAGACAGCTGTGGAATATGAAGAGGAGGCACGTATTAGTAAATCCATTCTGCACAAAAAGAAGCTACCCAAATGGAACCACGACAAACAAACCAAATATGAGGGTATAAAAGCAGGTACTTTTATAACCGTACAATTATTTTTATACTGCATGTTATTGCATTTATGTATTTATGTTAATTAATTTTTATGTAATTAATTATAGTAAATCGCCTGTGTAAAGTATGTATCAGACATGTCAAACTCCTCACAGACAACAAGCAGAGGCACAGACTCATTCTGAGTTATAAAAATGTTATATGGCACGACCGACAAAAATGACTTTTATCTCAAGGTGATTTAAAAACTTGGCAAATAGGACATTGCATTATACAGAGATACTCAAATGACCTTTGTGTTGCAGTAACAAAATCAGTAGTTCTTTCACAAATAATAAGGCAATAATTAGATAAACTGCATTTTATATCTTATGAAGGTTAATGCCATTTTTTTTAAATAATGGGTGCAATAGTCAGAACATGTATTTTAATTAGTCAACTATTGCAAATAGTAGTTTAATTATATTAAAAAAAAAAAAATAGTTTGACATGATTTAATGCTGGGAACATTTCGAATCATGTAAGCATTAAAGAGCATACTTCAAGTTCAAAAAGAATTTCAATAACTTTTGTTAGTATTATGCTGATTTCATCAAACATGTAGCACAACAGTCATAGACTTTTTATTTTGGAATACTCTTTTTATTAAAAAAGTAGAAAAATAATGCAGGTAGTGCAAAGATTAGTGTGTTTTAGAGGTTTTTTGGGTACTCTAATTTGCTCTACTGTCACCTTTATCAAAATGGAACAATTATTAAGGCAATGAATGAATAAATGTATTATTATTATTTTTATATTTTTATCTTTATATTCTATTTATAAAGTGTAGTTGTGCCACCTGACATTTCTGCTGGGTGAAATATATAACCCTGAATTAAAATGTTATCTATTTCAGCTTTTCCTATTTCTGCTTTTCCTTACAGCCCTAAGATCAACTTTAAAGATTAATGACAAAGGCCTTCACAAAAGAAATTTTTGTGGAGAGACTCTCCTGCATAAGGCCTGCAAGAAAGGAGACCTGGCACAGGTCAAACGGCTTATCACAGCTGGAATTGACATAAATATTTCAGACAATGCAGGTTAGTTTAAGCTGATTGATTTAACGCAATGTTAGGCTTTTAGCATATCATACTAATAAAACATGTCACATGGTCAGGATGGACAGCGCTGCATGAGGCCTGTGCTAACGGTTATGTAGATGTGGTGGCAGAGCTGTTACATGCAGGTGCAGATGTTAATGTCAGGGGGCTGGAGGGACTTACTCCTCTTCATGATGCCGTTTCTGCTGGTGAATATGAGGTAAACTTTTGTGTAGTTTTAATTTTTACCCCTTTTTCTCCCCTTTTTTTAGCGCATCTAATTGTTCAATTAGCATCGTGCTTCCTCTCTGTCTATGCCGAACCCTGCCCTGACGGAGGTGATTGAAGCTAACCCGTATCCCCTCCGAAACACGAGCAGCAGCCAGATGCATCTTTGCCACCCACACATTGACGAGTTTGGCGCCACCTAGCGTTGCATGCGGAGAGACACACCCTAAGGGCACCCTCTCCCATCTCTGTGTAAGCGCCTCCAATCAGCCGGCAGAGAACGCAATCGCATTCTGACAGAGAGAGACCCACATCCGGTTCTTTGTCCCACCCCCCACATGAGCAACCGGCCAATCGTTGCTCATATAGCCACTCAGCTTCGAACCGGTAAAGCAAGGCTGGATTCGATACCACGCTCTCAGAATCCAGCCCTGGTTACAGCGCGTTTCTTTTTACCACTGCGCCACCTGAGCGGCGAATTTCCTTCTTTTAAAGAGGCAGAAGCTGGGTGTAATTGGAGTTTTCATCTTGTCTTTGACTTAGACTGCACCCCAATCAAGACACATTTCCTAATTATAACTCAGTCTCATATTTTGACCAGCCCTAAATGTAACTGCCATCACAAGCAGTAAAAATCTTGTTCCTATGTCCATGCAGGTTGTGATGCTGCTACTTCAGTATGGCTCAGATCCTGGTGATAAGAATGCACTTGGACAGAGTGCACTGGACCTTGCAGAACACAAAATAATCAAAGAGTTGCTCCTGACTTTTAAAGGACCTATTACAGTAGTTGACCAGCCAAGTGAATCATTTATACAAAATTCTGAAATGCTTAACAGTCAACAGATAATGGAAGGTAATAAAAGATTGGTGTGTTCTTGCTGTTGTTTATTATCTTTGTTTATTCCCACTTATCAAGTTCTTAAAGTGTAAAAGCTACATTTTTACTGCTTTGCTTGAACACATATGTTTGCAAAAAGTCCATTCAGTACCATTTTTATAAGACTTAACCTAAAGTACAGATTAGTTGACTTTGCTTTTTGTTAACTCAGATAATTATTTACAGATAATCTGTGCATTTGATTTTCTGTGTAATTTTTGTTTTGTTTTTGGAGGATAGAGATTTATATTCAATTATCACTTTTTTGTGTTTATAAGGATTTTTTATAAACATAAATTTGTCATTTTGTGTTTGGTAATGTTTTATATGTGTTTCTTAGGCAGTCAAGCTGATGGAGAACTGTCTGCCTCTTTAAGGAGTGAGGACAAGAGGAAATGCCATGGGGATATGACCTGTTCCTATTCCCAACCATCCCCACATGGTTCAACACCAACCCCACCCAGTCTCTGTTTGCTCAAAGACTCTTTCCCTGCATGCCCAAATCATGTCTCCACCTCATCCTCGTGTGCCCCGGTACTGTCTCCACCCAGTACCTGTGTTCCCCAGTGCTATACAAGCCCTGTGCCCTCATGTCCTAACACCATCTCATTACATGAAGGTATGTCTCATTCTGTAAATTATGTAAGCATTGCTGCCGCTGCTGGTCAGTGAGAGTGAAGCTATGTGAGTCTGCAGATTGCTCAGTCATTCCATTACACAATTATCAGTGTACAAACGTGTGGTGTTTGAGATTTTTTACATATCAGATCACCTGTTTACCAACTTAATCTAAAGTGATACTACATTTATTATACACTGTGAAATACACATATGTAAAACTTAGTTAATGTCAGGGCTTTGTTAAGATACCATAGACCTTATTCTATTTCCACTTTTACCAAAGGAATATTTTAAAATTTCCCCCAATTTGTTTGGCTATCTACGGAAATATGTGCTATTATCTTTCCCCTTTCCACACAGCTCTCTAGTGAAACTGAAAAAGAAATGTCAGTTTTGGGGATTTTTTCTTTTTTCTTTTTTTTTTCTTTTTTTTTTTTTAAGAATACAACATCAAAAAACGGATAGTCCAGTCAACAATACCAAAGATTAATATAATAAAAAGCTTTATAAAGAAATGTATTGAAATCATAAATCATAATCATAAAACTAATTGATTCATAATTAAAATTCATAACATAATTAATATTAGAACTCCATGCTGATTTTAATATTAATAATGCAATTAATATTAAAACTCCAGCTTGATACACCAGGAGGAAAGTAAAAATAAAGAAAATCTTTTTGCTTTGCTGATTTTTCTCTCTGCAAACTTTTTTAAAATGTTTAATTTTTTGGGTCCAAAAGTTAGTTATTTTTTCTACTTAATTGACCAACACTGGCTTTATAGTGAGTTTCAAACTTCTTTTGAAAATCTTGTATACATTGTGTATACTTCATTTATTTTTTCTTTCTGTCAGTTAGCTTTTCATCCTGGTCAAGGTCATGCTGGGTCCTGTGCCTTCTGTACATGCGAGTACACACGTAGACATAATGCCATACTATCACAGGGCATCTAATAGCAGACATGTTTTGGGAAGTGGAAAGAAATCAAATCCTTAGAGAAAATCCACATAGACACAGAAAGAACATGCCAAATTTCTGACAGTGATCAGACATTGCTAAAGCACTTACATGGTCAGCCCATGTTTGGTTCAGTTGCCTCTTACTGACAGTGTCCTTGTTAAAACAACATTAACTACAGTGACTTGTTCACTTGTAATTGTCCAACTACAATTCAGTACACTCATTTATCAGTTAAATTCCACCACTAGCACACCTTGGCCTGGGAGCATTTTGCCAGTTTTACATTGTTTTGAGACTATTTCTTCTAAGTTTTAGCCACATTTGAAATTTAAGATGCTAGATAGGCGAGTGTGTCATATATTTGTTTACATTTGTATATGAGCCATTTTTACATTCATTTGTATATGAGCCATTTTTACATTCATTTGTATGTGAGCCATTTTTACATTCATTTGTATATGAGCCATTTTTACATTCATTTGTATGTGAGCCATACATTTGTTTACTTATGCAACACTGAAACATTTCAAAAACGGAAAAAAGTGTTAATGTTAATTTATTTTAGTTTATGTATGTTTTTAGGCAATCTCACGTACAGAGAAGAGGATAAGAGGAACACTGCAGAAATCAGTGCTGGTTCTTTTCCAGTTAGCAACAGTAGACCCTGCAATTTAGTAAGTAACATATTTATTATATGTTACAATAATGCACATGCTTATGACATGATCTAATTAATATGAGTAATGTTTTGCTTGATTCTGGTCAGTGCCAAAACACGACGCAAACACACGAACACACAGAGATGCCGGTCTGGGATTTTAGAATACATGAAGGTACTGGTCTTTTTTTTTTTTCCTAACAAAACTATCATGTGCATACATCAATAGGTATAAATGGTTAAAAGCTTTAAAAATAATACTACAAACCAAATTCCAAAAAAAATTTGCAGAATGCAAGAATTCTTGTTTTATTGCATTTTACAGTAATTTCCCAAATGTTCTGGGAACTTATCATTGTTCACATGTTCTCATTTACAAAAATAACTTACTAAGATATTATCTAAATACATGTCGGAAGTATTACTTTACTTAATGATTAGTCGTAACACTGATTTCTATCTCAACAGGGTCATTAAGAAATAAAACTGTTATGAGCATCCAATCTATACGACTGATTAGTGATGAAGAGTTCCTGCCTTGTTACATTATGGACAGATACTGGAATTTATTCATGCAGAAGGATGAATGGGCATTTTAAAGCTCTTTTAGATTATATGGGGCCCGGGAAGATGCTCATCAGAATCACATAAAGGTTCTTTCTTTACTTTATGTATTGTATATTTGTCAAGAACCAAAGCTGTGAGCAGAAATTTGTCTTTTTAGTATGTAGGTGACTTAGCTACTTATTTGTTGTAGTAACAAGCTGATGTTTTTATGTTTTGGGCCAGCCATCTTCTGCACTCTATTACAATCTGCAAGTGCCCCTGTTTAGAATTTTGTTTGATTGTTAATTAAACTTAACTACAAATAATTTTGTTTTATTTCTTAATTAAAAATTTGTTTTTTTTTAAGTTACTCCAGTAGTTATGTAATTACTTTAAAATGTACCACATTTTATTTCGGTGTCCTATATTTAAATGCTCAGTACATTAGGGTAGCCTTTCTAAAGTTGCAACAGGAGAAGAGTTAAAACAGTAAATACCTCCTTTGTGAAATGAGCTTAAATGTTTATGTATGCTGTACATGTTCTTGATTGTGTGTGTTTGATACCTTGCATTCATTTTGGGAATCTCCTTTAAACTAACTGGTGTAAATAATTGTAATTCAGTAAAACAATCTAATGATACATTTTAGTGTTTTCTTTAAAGTGTCTTAGCTTGAACTCAAACACCATTTGACACCATTTTTGACTAAAGGTTGGAAGAGGCAGGGGAAATTTAAGATAGTGGATGGGAATTGGAAATAGCTAAATTGGGAGAAAGGTGGCACAAAATTGTATTGGATGTGTCCTGAAGACATGGGTTTAAGCCTTCGAGTGCAGGTTTTCCTATGACAGCATGGGTTTCCTCCATGTACTTTGCTTTCCTCTTACTGCCCCAAAATGTGCAGACACTGGATTAACTACCTTAAGTCACCCTGGGGTGCAGCAGTCCAACTACCAGCCATGAATGAGGGAAGGTCATATAGGATTTCTCACTTTTGTTGCTGCAACAGTGACTGTCACCTGATGCTGTCTGGACAAGGTGCCTGCATACGTATTGGAGATACACTATATGTCCAGAAGTATGTGGACACCCCTCCTAATTAAAAAGTTTCAGACACATTCCTTGCTGTTCATGAAAATTATTCACAGAAAATGTATTTTATGTTTTTAACTTTGTGGCAACAGTTTGACGACAACCCTTTCTTTCTCCAGTGTGACTGTGCCCATGTGCACAAGGCGAGGTTAATAAAGACATGTTTTAATACGTTTGGTGTGAAGGAACGTCAGTGGCTTGCATAAAGCCCTGACCACAATGCTACTCAACACCCTACAAAGAAATCGGAACATCAGTTGCGGGCCAGTGACCTCTCAGATGCAGTACAGTGGCACTGTTGGATGAAAATATAACAACAGCATATTTTTAACATTTATTTATTTATTTACAAACAATTTTGATTATAAGTTGAGTTTAAATGAAAAACATCTAACACCCATGTGCACTATTATTCAGCTCCCAGTCTCAGTACTTGGTGGAACATCCTTTTGCCTTGTTGACCTCTAATAAGCGATTTTAGAAAGAGCTTCCGACACCTCTGTTGTGGAATCTTTGCCCATTCTTCTTATGCAAAAGCTTCCAGCTCATTGAGGTTTGATGGCGTTTATGCTGCAACTGCTTTCTTTAAATCTCACCTAAAGTTTTCTATGGGATTTAAACCTAAAGACTGAGAAAGCCACTCCAGGATATTCTAGGACTGAATGGTTATTAATGGTTTAATCATGTCATAACCAAGCTTTAGGTCATAAAAATTAGCAGTAAGTTTTAGTATTTTTTCATGACATGGCAGAATTAACAAAATACCCTGCTTTTATCATTAATTTTGTTTCTTCATTTGCTGTATAATTTGAGTATTAAAGACTTAATTTAAAGCTAAATCTAGTTTAGCACCAAACTTTAAGTGTCTCTCTCTCTGTGTGTGTGTGCGTGCGCAAACTGCTCAGTCCGTGCCAACTGGCCGTGGTTGTACTTACTAGTGGTGGGCGGTTCTTGGCTGCATGTTCTGTTGGTCACACCCCTTAAAGTTCCAGCCTCAGACTAAAAGGCAGCCCTTATTTAGACTGGCCGCATTTATTCAGAGTTTAACGAAAAAGTTTATTGTCGGATTGACAAAGTGAAATACTATGTCCAGTAGCCACGTACATTAACTCAAACTCTGCAGTTACTAAGTCAGTATAAAGAAATATACAAGAATGTTGTGTTTGCGGGGGCTGCTGTACCTACCACTTTATTCAGGTGAGTCTCTGTTCCAGCTTTACCATCATTATCACCATTTAATATACATTTATAACGCGTCCATGAGTTTAATGCAAGTAACAGTGATGCGATTTAGATTTACTAATTTACACTTTATGCCTGCAGGTCAACTTCAGATTTACACACACAAGACTATTTAATGGACTCACATGGTAAATAGAAGTTATTGATGGGGCGCTACAGAAATCAAGTGACTCCTATAGAGTGCAAGGTGGGTTGTTTGATAGATAAAGAAATGCTTTATGTTATTTCTAGACAAGATCTTGTGTTTAAGGATTAGATTTTTTTTTTACTCTGTTTTGACCGGGGTTGTGATGAGCCTGGTAATACTCCATCACAGAATGCCAATCCAACACACTTACTTATTCACTTACCTACTCACACTACGTGGCAGTTTACAATGTCCAGTACAGCTTTTGCATAATTTTGAGAGGTGGAAGTAAACCTGAATAGCCAGAAGAAACCCTATGTAGACTCAAACTCAATCTCTCAAATCCAGGTCTTGAAGATTCATGTCACTGTGCGGCACCCACTTCACCAGCTTCACCACCCACAATAGTTTAAATAGTTTAAAAAGTCTTATTAAATGTACACAGTAGCTTTTTGTGTTCACATTAATATGTTTAGTGATTTTTATGACACTTTGGGTGGCAACGTGATGCAGCTGGAAATGTTAGTGCTGTCCAGTTGAGGGACCTGGATTCAATCTTGTCTTCAGGTACTGGCTGTGTGGGGTTTGGTGTGCTCTCCCATTTATGTGTGGGTTTTCTACTGTTATTTTAGTATGCTCCTACCTTCCAAAAGCATGACACTTTAATTACCTTTGTGTGTGAGTGAATTGGTGAGTATAATGCTCTGTGAGCAATACAGGGTGTATCAGAATCAGGCTTTATTGGCCAAGTATGCTCACACATACAAGGTTACACAGATGCTTGCAGTGCACGAAAAATACAATACAGACAATCTTATTCACACAGCTCACTCTCTCCTTAACACACACATTCATACCTGTAAACATAGAAAACATTGTAAACATCAGCATGTGCAATTTACATTGTGGTTTCAAAAAGGTGCAGTTTTGTGCAATAGAAAAATAGAAATATATATATTCCTCCAAGTTGCTACTTTTGACCCTTGGAACAAGTCCCACAAGTTTTGAATTGCTTGCATTTGTCAGTGTGATATAAGCATATGCCAAATCCCATAAATGTAAGTCCCATCTTTAGGGTGGTGGTGGGACTAGTTATAAAAAGCTCTTGACTGCTCAAAAAGTATTCTGTGATAAGTTGCTTTGGATAAAAGTATCTGCTAAATGCTTTAAATGTAAACACCTGATATTTTTGCTCTTTGGAATGAAAAATGATTAAATGCATTTTATACATTAAATTATATTTTCACATCAGATTAGATATTGTAAAGTGTCTTTGTTTGATTATTGTGCAAGATGTGGTGACTTTTGTGAATGTTTTAAGTAATTAACTTAATGAGCATGAAGGTGCTATTACTTTAGTTAAGTCTTCTGAATGAAACATGACAAGTGTTCAAAGATTTTTGACTGATTCAATTAGTGTAAAATGATTTTCTTTTTTATTATTTAAAGTGTCAAATGTATTTTCTGACTTTTTTTTTCTTTCATTTTCCCACAGAATGAGAGGATGTTCTCCATTACGTAATCTAAGGCACAAGTTCTACTTGTTATTTGTGTCATTGTTTATTGCGTGCACGCTGAAGCTTGTCTGCGTAAAGGTTTTAGAGAAAAAACGATTCTACGTTGAGCCCTATGGAATTACAGTAAGCTCATCCAAAGCTCAGCCTAACAAAGAAACCATTGACTGCACAGCTATTTATCAGCTGGATCCAGTGGAAATTGGCAAGTCTTTGGAGATAAGGCGGAGAGACATTGTGGATTTGAATGATGAGAGTGTTGTATCCTTTACTGCAGATTGTGCAAGATACATTAGTGTAAGAGGTTACAATGGCATCTGGGTGACTGACGAGGAGCGCAACTTTCCCCTGGCTTACTCTTTAGTGGTGCATAAGAACATGCCCATGGTTGAAAGGATTATCAGAGCCATCTATGCACCACAAAACATATACTGCATTCATTATGATCAAAAGTCCCCCAAACCCTTCATTGAAGCTGTGAAAAACCTGGCCAAGTGTTTACCAAACATTTTTATTGTCTCCAAATTGGAATCAGTGGAGTATGCGCACATAACTAGACTCAGGGCAGATCTTAATTGCCTGTCAGATCTTACAAGGTCAGAGGTCAAATGGAAGTATGCTATCAATCTCTGTGGACAGGACTTCCCACTCAAGTCCAACTATGAGCTGGTCATGGAATTGAAAAAGTTGAATGGCACCAACATGCTGGAGTCGAGCCGACCAAGTGAACTAAAGAAACAGCGCTTTAACTTTGAGCATGAACTCAAGGAAGTCCCATACGAGTACAAGAAATTACCTGTTAAAACTACACATGCTAAAAGACCTCCACCGCATGGTATTGAGATGTTTACTGGAAGTGCCTACTTTGTCCTATCACGTGAATTTGTTCAGTACGCTCAAACAAACCAGCTGGCGAAAGACTTCCTAGAATGGTCCGCTGACACATATTCTCCAGATGAGCACTTCTGGGCCACGTTGGCACGAGTGCCTGGTGTGCCGGGAGGGATTCCCCGAGCCGATCCAGATGTGACTGACTTAAAGAGTAAAACTAGGCTTGTTAAGTGGAACTATCTAGAAGGGACTCTTTACCCCCCTTGTACTGGAAAACACATGCGCAGTGTTTGCATTTACGGTGCTGCAGAACTTCGGTGGCTGCTTCAGTATGGCCACTGGTTTGCAAACAAGTTTGATCCCAAAGTTGATCCTGTTCTTATTAAATGTCTCGAAGAGAAACTTGAGGAGAAAAAATGCAAAAAGTGTTAAACACAGTTTCTTAATAGGAAGCCTTAAATATTGTAAATGATCTCATATTATTGGCTGAAAAGGTATTTTATTCTGTGCTTGTTTCAAGCAGGAGATAAACTGTTGTACATTTGGCCTGTCATTGGCCTGGCAAAATGTAAATGGTTTTGTTTTTTTTGCAAATGGTTTTGGTGTTAAGTCAAAACAGGTTTCAGATGGATTTCTCTGATAACTGTGAGGCAGCACGTCAGTGTGAAATTAAAGTGCCTTCTTTAGTATTAATAAACATGTATTTACTGTTAATGACAAAATAAAAATAATGGCTGAAAATTCTACAGGAGTGATCCTGTCATTAGTAAAAACTGGTTAAAATATTGTTGGCCAATGACAATAAGATAATTTACAAACCCCATTTCTGGAAAAGTTGGGACATTCAGGAAAAATAAAATCAATAAAGTATTATTTTTTAATCTTATTATGCCCCAGTTCCGACTGCGGTGTAATAAAAGCGTGTAATTCATACTATCTGAATGGTAAACTGAACCAGCCTATGACTCACAAAAAACAATACGCCTGACCTTCTTAATGCACACAATGGTCACACAATGATCTTTTTAGAATGCTGTTCCCCACATACTCTTTTCATTGGAATTTTAACTTTTTCGGTGATTGTGCTGTATGTCATCAGAATTTATGGATACAGGTTTTTAAATTATTGGAATAGGCACTCGGTTCAGCCAAAAACTCTTTTACTGTGTACATGAGAGTTCTGAAATAATTGAGTATCCCTGTACTAACATATTGGTCTTTACAAATTAAATATTAATTATGAATTGCATTTAAATGTGTTTAAGAAGCTGTTCACACAGTAAAAAAACAAAACAAAACATGTAAACACTGTAACTTAATGTTCATCATTTACTTTGTTTAATTTACAATACAGGCCTGAAGATGTCTGTCCCAGGAGATATTTTGTAACTAGGCCATATGGTGCATCAACCCATGGGCAGCAAGAGGATTGATTTCAGTGATGTACCAGTTGACTGATATAAATTAAAAGTGACAGTTGAACTCTGCTACTGATACCCGATCTGGTCCTGTGGGAGGTCATTAGAGACGAAAATGTACGGTGCATTGTTGAGTTCCCAAGTTTATAAACTTTATTGGTGATCTGTTAGACTGAAAGACTGCATGACTGAAAGACTCATGAACAGTCTAATGAAGAGCTTAAAACTGTAATACATGAAGCAATAGCTTTCTTAATCAGTCACATGTAATATGATCACTGTTATTATGAGGAAACAAAGGAAGTTTTACAAAAGTTCACATGAATCGGTAAAAGTGGGTGCAATGTGAATTAAAATGAACTGCAAATGTTTTTACCGCATTGACACTTTTGCCCATCTAAAAACTAGAGTAAATTATCCGATTGCTCAAACCAATTCTGAAGGCTTGAGATTTGTTTTGGTTACATGGTAGATAATGCATCTTAACTATATGCATTTAAACAATTCTGTTTTCACTTTAGCCAGACTCAAAAACAACTGCTGTACAGCATGTGATATGAAAACATTCCTGCTGCGGAACCTTGTGTTGTTCCTGTTTTTTCACCAAATGGACTAGCAGCCATGTTACCTTTTGTAAAGACTTGGACAGTTTTTGATTGTCAAATGTGGCATCAGGAGTAAATTGGGTCTTAGACCTACCAAAATCTGTTTAAATGTTGTTTGCATTTACACCTGCAGTTTTACGAGACTTTACCTATCAGGATGTACACAAATAAAGATGGACAGTTTAGCCAGTGTGTAACATTTTTGCTTTATTGTCAACCCACAGGTACCATTAGGTACAGATTTATCTAGTGCCCTGATAAATGTGGCTGGTAATTTGTAATTGTTTTATATAAACTATTTTGAAGAACATTCTGATATACAGTGCTGTACTGTAATTCAGTAATCATCTATCAGACATGTATTTAGTCATCTATTTTCATGTATCAAATTCACATTACTTTAATTCATCTGGATCAGTTTGGTTATCGTTAATTGTAACTTAAATGTAAAAACTGGGACTAGAGTTGGGTGTTGCTCAGCAGTAGATTAATCCTACAAGTCTGCTTTTATTTAACGTGTGAAACACACAGTGAACATTGACAAAATTATTTAACTGGAATTTTTCTGGGTCTATTGGTGGTAACTGGATCTTCGGATTCAAAAGCTAAACAAGAAAGAACAATGGCTTATGATTTGGTTTTATTCGTAACATATGGTTGATTTTTTGTTTGTCATGTTTTACACTCGGACACACGGTAGTTACTCGATACACAAGATTAATCAATTCACAAGGTTATATTGATCACAGTCATGGACAATTTTGTATCTTTAATTCACCTCACTTGCATGTCTTTGGACTGTGGGAGGAAACCGAAGCACCCGGAGGAAACCCACGCAGACACAGGAAGAACATACCTTCTTGTGCTATCCACTTAGCCACTGTGCCACCACATATGGTTGACATAATGTTTTTAGTCTAAAGCATGCCATGTAAATATGTTCAAAACTGAAAGATCTAAACAGAGGTAAAATGCACTCTTCTTTTACAGATATAAAGATTAACCCAGAACATAGATCATATTTGCTAACCTGCAGTATAATAAATATTTATTGGTGCTCCCTTTTGATTGGTGAAAAGTACAAAGTGTACAGGGTTTGACAAAAAGCAAGAGATACAGTTGCCCAAAAAGCTAATCTTTATGGTAAGTGTAACTTTAAGTAGTCAACAAAAGTCAATGTATTGAAGTACCTAGTAAAGTGTTTTTTAAATGTATGTATGTATGTATCAATGTATGGGCTGTGTTACTGTAATATTATAGTGGTAATGGTAGGAAATGGACATCTTTTTATCTAAGGATTGTTTTTGGTGAATAGTAGGCTCAGGAAGTGCTGAAGTAACCCAAACAGACTTATTCCAACAGAATACTTAAGACATAAGATCAGTGCATGATTAATGTGTTCTGTTACACTTGAGAGCAGCAGTGGTTTAAACATGGAAAATCTGTTTCACTGTACAGCTCATATACTGGAGCCAAAGTGTACGTCATTTTAAACCATGACTTCAGTGATTCACTTTCATTTTAGCACAAGATCATTGGTGAGCTCAGCAGTCTAGGTCTACCTCACCACCACTGAGATCTCAAGCTCTCGAGTTTGAATGTCAGCTGTACTATCAGTCGGCTGGGTGCCTAAACAGACATGATTGGCTATGTCTTAGGGTTTCCTCAATACTGCTTCAATTATGGCCTGTGCGGGCTGGTTCAAGGTTTTTGCACAGAGTCGGACAATAATGAAGATCAGTGCGTGACTCTCCATACGCAATACTGCTCTCTGTGTGAACCTGCGTTAGGCAGGTGAAAAGAAGCAGATGGCTGCTACAAGTGTCAGAGGGGCGTGTGTTATGTACGGACTTCCTCGGTCAGGGTAGGGGTCTGCAGCGGTGAGGAGTGACATATAAGGGTAATTGGATATGACTAGATTGGGAGATAAAGAGAAAATGCATCAATAGAGCATTTTGCACCTTAATGCACTTTTTACATTTAATTCATTACTAGATGTTTTAATTCATATTGAATTATAAAAGCAAACAGATTAAGGCACAAAGCTGCATGTAGAGTTTGGTTTTTAAGTAGTGTACCGTCAGATTTGGCTCAGTTTCTACAACTAAGGCGTCACCCCTGTGTAATTTTTCCATGTCCTATTTTAGAATGTTGCACTGTTACCACAATTGCATGCAGCTGTGTCCTCTTTCTGAATGTGGTGTGAAATGTAATTTACACTAAATGACTTTCTTGCTCTTTCAGTCAGCACAACAGCCTCTGAACAACAAGGCTTTGATCAAACTCCAACATTTTAACAGATTTCACTAGAGCAATCCTTTTCACAAAACTAGCATGTTGTTAAAAAACAAGCCACCAACTAAGAAAAAATCAGAAAGGTGACCTTAGTGCTGCGTGGTCTGTGTGCGCTGTGGTCTCTGCTGCTGTCATTCTAGGAGTAATCAGGTTATAATCATGGTCTTTGTGTGCCTGATGATGGAGGCCTATGGGTCTGTGACAGTCGAGCAAGCGCCATGGCTACAGCGAGACAAACCTTCAGTCAGCAGTGTTCACAGACTGGGTCTGAGCACACGAGCTTTTCTGAAACAAAGAGTCTTTATATAATATCGCCATTCCTGCAGTGCTTAGGACTCAGTCCTAGTGAGAGAAGCACCCTCACCCTCCACTCAGCTGGCATAAAAAGAGTAGTCAGAGGCCAGCCAAGCCAAGTGCTTTCAATATATAAACACAAAAACCAACAGGGCTGTGAATAATTAGATACTGTTTGCTGTTACTAAAAGTTAAGCCAAGTAAAATTTTTAGATTTGGTGCCTTTTTTTTTTTTTTTTTTCAGATTCTGCATAGGAATTATAGAATGTAACAGATACCAGTATTTTTTCATTGGTTTTTGTTTTTCTATTTTTTTTTTTTTTTTTTTTTTGCTATAGATTTTATAGATTGCTCTATTTTGACCGAATGAGCTTCATGAGTTCAAAATAGGCACCATCATTAACTCAAATGTAAGGCACAAATGGGCAAAAGTATCTTCTAATCAACAGGTATGTTTTTCAACCAAAGTAGAAAACTGTAGTCAAGACCGGCATCATAATACAATAAATGAGAGAAAGTTTGTGGACAGTTATTTACACTTTTGCTGGCATTAGTATTAGAAAGTGATTTAACTACACTTTGAAATATTCACTACCATTTTGCTTCAGTAGCATTGTTAAGGATGGTCATTCCATGTTGAGGATTAAGTGCTACCTTCTGATTTCCTCCATGCCATGTTTGTATGCACTTGAATTTTTATTGCAATAATATTTCTATAGATTGTATTAGTATTAATGGCCCAGTATTTCCAGCTTTCTTTAAAAAAGAGGCTATTTGTTTATAGTTTTAGGTTTATTTGTTAGTGGTTGTAGCAATGGCCTCAGCCTTTTTTCCCCCTTGTATTCTTGTCTTTTCTCTAGCTGGGAGAAGAAAGAACAAAAGTTCATTTCTATTTTGAGCACTGAAATAGCTTATCAAAGGAAGCACCTTTACATTATTGACTGTTTGTGGTTGTTGATGTTTCCTTCCTATTTTTCAGTGTGTACTTCTGCGTATCTGTGCTTTTTCTCTGTCAGTTTGCATTAAGGGTTGTATAAATATCCTCCAAGCCATCCAAGGAGGATGGGTCCCTGGTAGTGCACCTTTTGACCACTAGAGCCATCATTCTAACCTGATTTTCTCCTAGGTGTAATTAAGTCTTGAGTCCTTTTCTATAATTAGTGTTTCCAGAACAGTCTCTGAATCCAACACAACTCTGGCCAAGAGAAGGCAGTCCCTAAAACTACATTTGAAAGTAAATGATTAATGCCATTAAATTTAAAATAAGGTGTTTGGGTGGTGCAGCGGTAAATTACACTAGCCCATGACTATCCGCTGGTCGGCTCTGTCAAAGGAAGGGAATGGATGGGGAAATGGATGGATTGGAATTCTGTCCTATCCTAAATATTTATGGGCTGTATATACCACAAAATACAGGCTTGTGTTTACTTACACTGTTCGTCCATTTAGAGTCTGTCATTTCATGTAAAATCTTCTGGTACTAAATGAAGCCTCCTAACTGTATCCCAACAAGGTTCCCAGTGTTTCTTCAGATGAGAAATGGCCTCAAAACACCACCAATTGTCTACCGTATTTAACATCAGGAATCAGTTGTTCTTTTATTTTGTTTACTGTATAACCATCCTTCTTTTGATTTGATTAATGTACATGAAACTACATTTTTAGTCAAAGGTTTAAGCAGCATCTCACCCTAAGTGCTTAAATTATTGATTTAATGGTTACTCCCCCCAACCTATTTAAAATATCAACCATGAGGTCATGGGTGACTCTCATGGAGTTCTCTAAACACTCAAGTGCACTTATTAATTAGTATTAATGGTAACATTCACTGATTACTTTTTGTTCATCACAGACTTCAAGTGCTAATGATTTTCTTTTTTTGTTTGATGTTTGTTTGCTGTTTGAGAATAGGTTTACCTTATTTAAAGGTTAGATTTATTTACTATTTTAGTAAGAAAATTAGCTTAATAATCACAAATCCATTTTCCCATAACCTTTTCTGTGATCTGTGATCATTTGTGGATGAGGTAGATAAACACCCAATGCTCATTACTGCGTGTGGGGAGAAGAGTCTAGCTCATCAGGTCTGATCCCACAGAAAAACCCCTGAATCACATACTGCTGTAAAAGCTACTGCTGGCTATGATAAAAAGCTGTCAGAATACACAGAACATTGGAGCTGGTTGAGTCTCACAATGGTCAAAGTGTCCATGCTAACCACATTCAGACATGGTTTAAGGAACATAAGTATGTCTCAATTCAATCAAGCATGTGTGGGATGTGCTGGACAATCCATGGAGGCCCCATAGTGCAACTTACAGGACTTGAAATGATCTGCTGCTAACGTCTTGGTGCCAGATACCACAGGTCAGAGGCAGCACAAGGGAGCAGGTGATTTTAATGTTATGGCTTATCGGTATATAGTCACACTTTTCGTAACACAATACTGGGTATCAGTCCAGGCTGCACAAGGCTGCAATTGTTTATGGCATGTATCATATTCTCCTTTTTTATTAAGCCTTCCTTTACATTGTCAAAGTGGAGGGGTGTTTAAGGAATATTGTTTAAGGGGCTCATTAATAAAAGAATGCAGATGGGCAAGGTTTCAATTAATTATTTAAAACATTGTCCTGTTCTATGTCTTCTTGTCATTCTCACTCTGTGCGGTAACCGGCAGGTCAACCGATGAGAGTGATATGGACAGATGAACTGGCTCAAACATGATTGTGTGGCTTACTGCCCTCCCACAGAGAACTGGTGGCTTAAGCAAAGATATTGCTACATAGAAGCCCTCTTGTTTTTAATTTGGTGCTGCAGATTCAGTGCCTTAAAAAGTTTTCGACTCCACTCGACTCTTTTACATGACACAGCCTAGAATTTGTATACATTTGACTGAGGACTTCATTGTTTAATATCAGATTTTCACATTTAAAACCAAAAGCGTATAACTGTACTTGTTAAAAGTGAACTATTAACAGTTTATAAGTATTTACCCCTTTTGTTTAAAACTTGGTTGAGCTACCAACTGTAGACATTACATCCATGATTAAGCAATTTTGTCTCATTATTCTTCTTACGATTCTTTTATTTGTTTCTTTTAATGTTTTTGAGTTGTGGTAGTTTACAGTACTTTTGACGCCATGACACAGATGTGTGATGGGGTTTTGATCAGGATTTGTCACTTAAAAACATACATTTTCTATATTTCAGTCTTAGCAAATAGTGCTTTGGCATTGTACATTTGGTCTTTGTGTTGCTGAAGAACAAACTTCCCTCACTGTTTAAGATCTTTGTCCTGTATCCCATTTATTTTACAGAATTTTATATTTAATGTATTTTACAATTCCCTTTAGGTAATTTTATGTTTTCTTTTAATATTTAAAATCATTCAGTGTGACAAATGTTCAATAACAAAGACAACTAAAAAGGGGGTAAGTCCCCAAAACACAGGTGACCTTCCAGATGACCTGTCCTGGGGCAGTTTTGGAAATGCAGGAACTTTCATGATAATGCCCTGCAATGAACTGGTATTTATGAATAGGTGTGTTGAAAAGTTTAATTAGCAATTACTGTATGTTGAATGTAAGACAGTATAACTTTGTAGAAAAAAAATGTAATTAAATATTTAATGATCATGAATCAGACTTTCGACTCTAGGCCATTTAGGTAATACCAATAAGTGCTTCTTAAATGCAAATCGATTGTTAGAGGTATGGCTGTCAGTCTCACATGTGGAATTATGTAGCAGTGTAGATACAACAATAGCTCCACCGTGTGGACAACAAGAACATTTTCGATGTCTTTATAAAACTTAAATTGTTAATGTCTTTTATTTATTTTTACACAAAGTAGTAGATATTATATATTATTTATTTACATTCTAAATGTTTTTATTTAAGTTGCAACTTTGTGTCTTCTTAGTTCCAATAGAAAATCACGTTCATCTCTACATTTATGGCTGTTTAATGTTTGTATTCATTCATTGTTTTACCAACGCTTTATCCTGGTCAGGGTCGAGGTGGGTCTAATTCATTGCGCGAAAGACAGGCAGAAAACACCCTGGACAGGTCGCCAGTCTATCACACACACACACACACACACACACACACACACACACACACACACACACACACACACAGAAACAGAGAGAGAGAGAGAGCGAGCAATTTTCAGTCTGTATAAACTTTCGTGTTTTAATAGCATTCTGAAAGATAATAAATGCTCTTTACTTACTGCTCAGTGTTTATATGACTGATCATGTGACTTCACATCTGTCGCGCTAGAAAGGACACGTGACATTTTTTTTTAGATTTATTAGTTATAAATCTATAAATGGATGTTGATTATGTAAGGCGATTGTGTGCGCGCCCCCGGCTCCAGCTGTGTGCGCGCGTGTTTGTGTTAGCGCGTGAGTGTGTGCGCGCGCCTGGCTTTAGTTAGGGGGGCGTGTAAACACGTCGCTTCCAACGTTAGTTTACCTGCGATATTTCACCGTGTAATGCAACGACTGAGCGCTGCCAAGTTTAAATAAACAATACAAGAATTGTTTTCTTAACTCGAAACAGATCGAACAGGTACGTGTTATCCTGAATGCTTTGATTAGTTCATGCTTTTAGTATGTCGTTTTTTGCTATTTAAACAAACAAAATGATTTTAAGTAATAATTTTACCTAAAATGACTGGTACACCGTCGAGTTTTTGTTTGGTAAACTAAACGTCATTAATTTATAATACACTGTAATGCTTTGTATGGAATGTTGTATCACTTTTTCAACGAGTTACATAAGTATGTGCAAACAGACTTTATAGCTTTGTGGTGTGTTTATACACTGATTCTTCTGCGAAACTGGGGTGTTAGTTATGTAGACACCACATGGGCGTGTGAGAGTAAACATAAATAACACATGCTACTAATAACATATAACTCAACAAATGATACATGCTACTAATAACATATAACTCAACAAATGATACATGATACTAATCACACATGTAACTCAACAAATGATACATGCTACTAATAACATATAACTCAACAAATGATACATGATACTAATAACATATAACTCAACAAATGATACATGCTACTAATCACACATGTAACTCAACAAATGATACATGATACTAATCACACATGTAACTCAACAAATGATACATGCTACTAATAACATATAACTCAACAAATGATACATGATACTAATAACATATAACTCAACAAATGATACATGATACTAATCACACATGTAACTCAACAAATGATACATGATACTAATCACACATGTAACTCAACAAATGATACATGATACTAATCACACATGTAACTCAACAAATGATACATGCTACTAATAACATATAACTCAACAAATGATACATGATACTAATAACATATAACTCAACAAATGATACATGATACTAATCACACATGTAACTCAACAAATGATACATGCTACTAATAACATATAACTCAACAAATGATACATGATACTAATAACATATAACTCAACAAATGATACATGATACTAATAACATATAACTCAACAAATGATACATGATACTAATCACACATGTAACTCAACAAATGATACATGATACTAATAACACATGTAACTCAACAAATGATACATGATACTAATCACACATGTAACTCAACAAATGATACATGCTACTAATAACATATAACTCAACAAATGATACATGATACTAATAACACATGTAACTCAACAAATGATACATGATACTAATAACACATGTAACTCAACAAATGATACATGATACTAATCACACATGTAACTCAACAAATGATACATGCTACTAATAACATATAACTCAACAAATGATACATGATACTAATAACATATAACTCAACAAATGATACATGATACTAATCACACATGTAACTCAACAAATGATACATGATACTAATAACATAACTCAACAAATGATACATGATACTAATCACACATGTAACTCAACAAATGATACATGCTACTAATAACATATAACTCAACAAATGATACATGATACTAATAACATATAACTCAACAAATGATACATGATACTAATAACATATAACTCAACAAATGATACATGATACTAATCACACATGTAACTCAACAAATGATACATGATACTAATAACACATGTAACTCAACAAATGATACATGATACTAATCACACATGTAACTCAACAAATGATACATGCTACTAATAACATATAACTCAACAAATGATACATGATACTAATAACACATGTAACTCAACAAATGATACATGATACTAATAACACATGTAACTCAACAAATGATACATGATACTAATCACACATGTAACTCAACAAATGATACATGCTACTAATAACATATAACTCAACAAATGATACATGATACTAATAACATATAACTCAACAAATGATACATGATACTAATCACACATGTAACTCAACAAATGATACATGATACTAATAACATATAACTCAACAAATGATACATGATACTAATCACACATGTAACTCAACAAATGATACATGATACTAATAACATATAACTCAACAAATGATACATGATACTAATCACACATGTAACTCAACAAATGATACATGATACTAATCACACATGTAACTCAACAAATGATACATGCTACTAATAACATATAACTCAACAAATGATACATGATACTAATCACACATATAACTCAACAAATGATACATGATACTAATCACACATGTAACTCAACAAATGATACATGATACTAATCACACATGTAACTCAACAAATGATACATGATACTAATAACACATGTAACTCAACAAATGATACATGATACTAATCACACATATAACTCAACAAATGATGCATGATACTAATCACACATATAACTCAACAAATGATACATGATACTAATCACACATGTAACTCAACAAATGATACATGATACTAATCACACATGTAACTCAACAAATGATACATGCTGCTAATAACATATAACTCATCAAATGATACATGATACTAATCCCACATGTAACTCAACAAATGATACATGATACTAATCACACATGTAACTCAACAAATGATACATGACACTAATCACACATGTAACTCAACAAATGATACATGACACTAATCACACATGTAACTCAACAAATGATACATGCTGCTAATAACATATAACTCATCAAATGATACATGATACTAATCACACATGTAACTCAACAAATGATACATGATACTAATCACACATGTAACTCAACAAATGATACATGACACTAATCACACATGTAACTCAACAAATGATACATGACACTAATCACACATGTAACTCAACAAATGATACATGATACTAATAACATATAACTCAACAAATGATACATGATACTAATAACATATAACTCAACAAATGATACATGATACTAATCACACATGTAACTCAACAAATGATACATGATACTAATCACACATGTAACTCAACAAATGATACATGATACTAATCACACTTGTAACTCAACAAATGATACATGACACTAATCACACATGTAACTCAAATGATACATGATACTAATCACACTTGTAACTCAACAAATGATACATGACACTAATCACACATGTAACTCAACAAATGATACATGATACTAATCACACATGTAACTCAACAAATGATACATGACACTAATCACACATGTAACTCAACAAATGATACATGATACTAATAACATATAACTCAACAAATGATACATGATACTAATAACATATAACTCAACAAATGATACATGATACTAATCACACATGTAACTCAACAAATGATACATGATACTAATCACACATGTAACTCAACAAATGATACATGATACTAATCACACTTGTAACTCAACAAATGATACATGCTACTAATAACATATAACTCAACAAATGATACATGATACTAATAACATATAACTCAACAAATGATACATGATACTAATCACACATGTAACTCAACAAATGATACATGATACTAATCACACATGTAACTCAACAAATGATACATGATACTAATCACACTTGTAACTCAACAAATGATACATGACACTAATCACACATGTAACTCAACAAATGATACATGATACTAATCACACATGTAACTCAACAAATGATACATGATACTAATCACACTTGTAACTCACACTTTTCTTGTAAAAACTGGGATTAATATTTTTATCCACACATGCAAAGACAAAGACTCCAATCAAACATCCAGGATCAGTCAGAACAATCAGTCAAGTTAGTAAAAATGTATAGCTCGACAGACATTTAAACTAAACAATTTTGCCACGTTTTGCTTTGTGCATACATTTGATTTTTCTTAAATATCAAATTTCTCAGTTTCTTCAAGCTGTAGTTGTTTTAAGACTCGTTTTATGATGATGTTCTATTCATAATTTCCTATGTCATTGGCACACAAGACAACACACACCCTCTTAAGTCATTATTGCTGCCTCATTATTGCTGTGTGCATTCACTCTTTCTCGTTTAACACCTCAAGCACAAACCTAAACATACAATATTTCCTCCCAGCTTTAGCACTTGCATATTACTTTTGCAAGTTTAGAAAAAGTATGCAAGCTTTTTCACAGCTCACTCAAGATGTTTTTAACTGGTGATATTGTCATGTTGTCCTCTATTGTTACTCTGCTCTACTCTAAGAGTATGTTACATCATAAACCACTAATTAGTCTGAAACATGCAAATACATCAGTGGAGATATGGTAAAGAATGGAGGCACAACCATAATACCTCTAGTCTTATTTGTTTATGTGAATACATGTAAATTAACCCGTTACCAATGCAAATAAGAATGTTTATATATATACACATACATACACACTACACCATGTGTCTGACCATGGTTTGGCTGAATTTGTTCTTTGGAACATTTAATTAAACCTGTCCCATTTTTTTATTTTATATGACAATTGTTGATTTAAGTGGCTAGTTAAAAGACATAGCTTTCTAATTAACTTGTGTTCTGCATGGCTGACCTTTTAAATATTTACGTATGATTATTATGCCATGCAAAAACTGAGAGAACCTGGCTCTGACTGAGTGTTGTACCCGTGAAACCTTTGGAAAAATGCTGAGACATTATAGGAAATGTAGTGCTTATAAGAAATTTGTGTTTTTTGTCTTGTAGTTCTGTCCGGCAGTCCAGGATTAAACTGACATCTTTTTGACTTTCTTAATGAATTTTTCCCTCTGTTATTTAACTGGTGCACAGCAACCGTTTACTATGGCACATGCCTCAGTAAATTGGGTCTAATAACACCCCTGCCTCTGGTGCACAATAACGTATAGTCACAATCAGTATAGTGTTGATGCCGGCCAAAAATGCAGGATCAGAGTTATTCTGATCATATGTATTGATTATTTTTATTATAAACAAGGCCACCAGTTACTCCTAAAAACACAAAGACTTAAAAGAACAAAATTAAAAACATAATAACCCAGGCTGAATAATAGCCAAATAGTGAATCACTAAATATGGACATTTGTTTGGTTTTTGAACAGATTTATAAAATGTAACCAGTGCTGATAAACTGTGTAAGTAAAGTTCAAGTAAGAAATATATTTTGTACATTGACGCAGTACTGTCTTCTAAAGAGTGAAAAACCTGTTTCTGTTTGCATCAGTACTGGTGTGGCTTAAAAATGTGGTTATGCAAGTAGAATGCCCTAAAGGCTGAAAATCATATGGTGCCGCTTTTTACAGGCTTTATTCATATGCTTTCTTGTTTTCTTATGTATGAAAACTAGTTCCAACTAGTGTTCTGATTTTGGCCGTGCCTACATTTTATTGTTTTGTGTATCTTGCGTTCTCAGATCTTTTTGTTCACACTTAAAACTTGCAGTCTGGTTAGCTAGATCGAATTTGGATTACTGTATCAAAGGTTATATGCAAATAAGATTAACTTTCATTTCTCATGACAAAGCATTTGTTGTTTCATTTGAAAGTATTTTAAATTATTAAGTAAAAACTAAATGAGTAAAATTAGTTTATTTTCATTTTGAAAGTTTAAGCTGTGTAGGTTGAACTCAATTTTATATAATGACATCAGTTTTCAAGTGCCTCTGTATAATAATAATAACCATATTTCTTCCCCAGGATGAATTTTCCAGTGGACATATTAACCACTGCTGATCCAGAATCCCTGGAGCAGTCAGCGAGAGACTACATGTCTGAACTGCTCTCCAAAAATCCAAAAAAGCATGAGTTCCTTAGCTTACCTGAATCCAAGACAGTAAGAATTGCCTGCAGTTTCTTTATTTTTTTAACTTTTGTGTTTTAATTGACTTAAGAGTTCAACTCAACTAGAAATATAACATAGATATTGTTATTAAAATATAACATAGATGTTATATTACTGAAATATAATATAGTTATTATATTAGTCACCAGTCCCTGGTAAGGTAAGGTTGAGTTATTCACTTACTGACAAATTACTTTGCTATTTTCAATTATGTCCTATAGATAAACTTTGGAATTTGTAATATGGGCTTTGTCCCTCTTTATGGAGTTGATATTAAACAAAAGGTGCTTGCAGTGTTTTCACCAGAAGATACTTACAAAGGTAACATGAATGCTTATATAACATAATAACTTTCTTTAAATGAATTCAATATTACTAATGTATTGTAACTCATTTGCTGCTGTTAGCTATTGGACTCTACCTTAATGGTCAGTGGTGGTCAGCCGAGGATATTCTCAGGACAGAAGATCTTTCACGCACTGGTTTAGTTGAGGTAAGAAATGCACATGTCATTTATTTACTGGATCTTCAATTCTATATACACTGTAAAACAATTCAAAGAGAGGTAAAGTTTAACATTATTCTGTTTTATAACCCTTAGGTCAGAACCCTCTGGGAGAGAATTGTTTTATATGTTCTCAACAGAATTATCTACAGAACAAAGGAGATGGCTAAAGATGACGTTCCCTTTCTCTGCCATGGAGAAGATGAAATTGCCAAAATCCTCTGGAAAGACGGCGAGGCCATTGGCTTTTACTCAGTCAAAACTGAGGGTATTAATAATCTTTTTAAATAACTTTTAGTACAACATTTTGTTAAAAATGTGTTTATTGTAAATGCTCTCCTGGTTATTTTTAATAGGGAGCTCGTGTATTAACCTTTTAAACCACTGTTATCATCTTCCTGTCATGGAGACCATATTCGTCAGGAAGAGTCACCGTGGCAAAGGACATGGTCTACAAATGTTGAAAGATTTTACTGACAGCTTCAGGAAGAATTACATGGGGTTAAAGTATCCACTGTCAACATCAATGTATAATGGTATTGTGATAAACCAGTTAAATAGCAAACATTTGTGAACCTTTTGAAATAACCATAACAACGTCATTTGTTACTCAAAATTATTATTTTTTAAATAAACAGACTAAAATTTTGTTGTTAAGTAACTTGTGTGCTGGGGCATTATTGCATAATTTAACTTCTATTTAGCTTTAGTTGACTGACCACCACTATAAAAAACAAAAAATTAATTTTCTGAATAAACTTTTAGATTTGTTGTTCCCTCAATTATTATATGCTAAACTGTTAAAGCCCTGAGGTAGTAAAGCAATGCTAAACAATGATGCCCCCTCAGTCATACTTCATAGTAAGAATGAGGTTGTGGTGCTGGTGTTTAGTGCCTTTTCTCTTCAAATATAACATTGTGTTAAACGTTTGCAAAAAAGGTTTTATACAATGAACATTTTCCCAGATGTGTTGTGCGACATTCAGGTGGTCATTTGCGAAATCTGTGGTGTGTTTCTGCAGGTCTTTTGTTTGGCTTGCTCCTTGGCTTTTATTTTCTTTAGCAATTCACTTTGTGATCAACTAGAGACACACTTACTAGCAAGTATAATCAAATTTATATACGCACTTTTAAATTTTCATTGGAAACGGTGGGAGGAGTAGTAATTGATCGGGTCTAAGAGACTGAGAGAGCTTATAGTCCAGATTTAGCACACTTTTTCCAGACTGGACTGTAAATAAATGTGTCTTCTATTGACTTAAAAAGTATAATTGTTTATGCTATTAGTTTAAACATCATATATTTGACAAATATTCTGACTTAGATGATAATCAAAATGACATTAAATAAAGGTCATTTCAAAGATTCACAATTTTTTCTTTTAATTTGAGATATTTTAATAGATAAACACGGTCTAAAAATGTGTTTAGATCACATTCTAATTTTCATGTTTCAGTTTGTAAAACGTATTTCAGCACATATCCGGCAGATACAGATCTGCTGTGGGAAGTAAAGGGTGCAGGAGGCCCTTTCCAGAGAACTCAAATTGCGAAAAAGCTACAGACCATGGAGCTCACAGGTAAGAATGGGCTTGAGTTAAGGTATATAACGTAAGGTATATATATAAGGTAATATATACTAAATTGGTAATTATTTTGTTAAAATCACATTTTCTTTACAGGTAATCACCACGAGCAAATCACGAGCAATACAGAAGATACTGATGTCCCAGTGGAAGAAGAAATTGCACAAGTAAAAGATAAAACTGAGTACACTGAGACCGTGGTATGTAATTAGTTATTTTCTTTATAGTTATTAATTTATGCAATTTTCATTTACCAAAAAAAGCCTTGATGTTTAATTTATTCTTATCTTTCAGGAGGAAGTTGTCCAGAAAAGGATAAGAAAAGGTGAGTAAACATTTCAAAAGTGCCACAGTTTTTATATGCTAGAATTTTATGCAGTAACATTTTACTTACACTCTTTAACAAATTAATTACAGAGAAGAATGAAACACTGGGAACATTATGTGCCAAATGCAGCAATTTGAAACACAAAAAAATGAAAGACACCATAGAAGAGGCAACTGAGAAAATAATAAGGTTTCATATTTCAGTATTTATATTTATACAATTAAAAGGTTGGAATTAATTGTCCTATGACATTTTTAAAATTTCTCAAATCATTACATGTGTGATACAGAGTGGAGGACAGTGAACCAGGCATTCAGTCATTAGAAGATGAGCCAATGCAGGAGCTTGAGGAACATTCCCACAAAGTAATTGTACCAGTTCAAGAGGCATGTATGAACTTACGTACATGAATATATTTTCCTTATCACCACTCAACTTATAAAGTAAACTTATTTACTTACAGCTATGTCATGATATAACAGTGCTTTGGTATCCTATGGCTGAACTTTTTTGAGCATATTTTGTGATAAATAGTAATTTTTTGTAAATGAATTACTATTTATCTTTTTTAGGATGCAGATGTCATACTGGATGACATTTCAGAGATTACTCAGCTTGATTTTAAAGAACAAAAAGAATTGACCTCTGTGGTAAAACCTACCACACAGTCAGCTACAAAGACCACTGGAGAAATAATACAGTCACGGAATGATGAAGACCAAACAGACACGATTGAAACTACCAGCACAGATCAAGATGTTGCACCAGATAAAAAAGAACTTGATGAAGCAGATGATAAATCAAATGCAGTGAGTGAACTGGTTGAAAGCGAAGACTTGGACACAGCAGAGATTTTACACTCAACACGAAGACGTAGTAACAGAAGAAAATCAAACTACCTAACCCCGGTAAGGCATTCAAAAAGACTACAGGATCAAACTCCAGAGGGTAAGCCTACACAAATAGTACTCAGAAGTATAAAGCTACAAAAAGAAACTAAACAAACAACAGTGGAACCTGAAGGTGAGCAAAATAATGAAGCTGTGAAAGATTGTTTACAAGAGAAAAACACTGGGGATGCAAATAATCAGAATGCAAAGCAAGTCAAAAGGACCCCAGAAAAAGTTGACAAGGCAACTAATAAAAGTGATGAAACAAAATTTTTGAATGCTCTTGAGGGTAAAAATGTGAGATCTGTTAAAAAGAAAGTTAAACAGAAAGTAGCACAACATTCTGCAGAAGCAACAAAAATAATATCAGCAGAGATGGGGGGTGCAGTGGCAGATGAGATAGAATCAGAGTCAGTAAATGTTAGAGCAAAAGAAGATCTGGAAATCTACACTGGAACCCATGCTAGAAAATCAACCCCTAATGGTGAGAAAACATCAGCTGTAGAAATGAACCTTACTAAAGATGTTAAAAATACTGAAGGAGAAACTGAGGAAACAATAGCAAAACACTCTGCTGTAAAGCATGTTAAAGAGCCTGAGAATAAACCAGTGGAAGAAATGGTATCAGCAGATGATGCAGTGGCAGAGGAGATGGAGTCAGTGATTGTTACATCTGAAGAAAACATGGAAGCAGCAGAACAGCCGGCTGCTGAGCCTGGTGAAAGGTACGAGGAGGACCAAGCCACAAAAATGGTGCAAGTTGAGGATGGAGACAGAGATGTAGAATCAACACTTACTGAAAAAGAAAAGACAGAGGGTGTGCAAGAGAAGGAACTTGTAAAAGAATCAACAGGGAAGTCTAGTGGCAGGCAAAGATCAACTCACCAAACCCTTGCAAGACGTTCAAAAAGAGTCCATGATCAACCTCCAGAGGGTGAATTGGCAAAAAGAGTCTTGACAAGTTCTACAAAAGCATCTAAAACCACCATCAAACAAATGTCTCCAACTAAAAAGCAACAAAACATATACCATAAACATACCAGAGATACAAGTCGCCAAAAAGAATCTCAACAATCGATTCAGTCTGAATTTGAAAAAATCAAGTCATTAAGCATTACAACCGCAAAGGAAAATAAAAATGTAGAAATGACTGAGGCTATGGACACAACTGATATTTCCAGCAATAAAAAAACAACTGAGCTTTTTGTTACTCTCAAATCGGCTTCGGGGAACAGCACTGTTCAAGAAACACTAAATGAGACGATAAGATCTTCCAAAGTTGCTCATGATTATAATAAAGTTGTACAAGCTGAAATGCATGATGGCAAGCAGAGGGATGAAGCATTAACCAAAACTGCACTGGATGATAACAGAGAAAATGAGTCCACCTCCATTGCAAAGCTGCCAAAAGCTGCTGTTGTTCTTCTTGATTGCAGCAAGATTCTTTCCAAACAAAAAGATACAAATGAGACTTCAAAAATAACACAGTCACTGGAATTGCTAACCAGGTCTGAAACTGCCACAGAAGAAATTGCATTTTCAGAGCTGAAAGAACAAGAGCCCATAACAGAAACAACAACACAAGAAACAGTGGAACTGGGTGAAAACAACACACAGATGGACACTGAACCAAAACAGGATTTTGTTGCCATGACAGTGACTAACAAGTCAGATTCATATAAAAAACAGAAAAAAGACAGAAAGCATTCAACGTTTTCCCAGAGAAGCACTGTCCAGAAAAGCACAACTGAAGAAGATACTCCAGACGTCACGAACAGGAGTCCAAGAACTCCAAAAAAATCTATATGTGTACAAAAAACACATCTTTCCAAAGATACCAAACACCTGGATGCACACAGTGAAGCAAATGTTGATGAAAACAAAACAGCTTTAACACACAGTAATTCTACCAAAGGTGATATGCATACAAAAAATGTGGAGGCCACAAATGAAGTGGCATTGAATATGGTCATCCAACAGGACAAACTAATTAACCAGGAGTTGAAGCAGACTCAAGATAATGAACATGTAAAAGAAGTTGAAAATAGAGAAAATAATCAGACTACAGGTATTGAAATTACATTACCTTCTAAGAACATCAGTGTCCAAGAGGAGGATGAACAGATCGCAACTTGCATTGCAGAGCATTCAGTGGAAGATGACGATAGACAACCAAAGGGAGAGGTGTCAGCAATGAAGAACACTGTAAATGAAAGGACACTAGTTAAAAATGTGACCAGTTCTGCTTTGGAAAGCCCAGAAGAAGAAATTCCAGCTGAAACAGAGGTAACTGTAATTACAAAGCATCTTAGAACAAGAATAGTAACAGCCACATCTCCATCACCAAAAAAATCTCAACGGCCTAGCACACAAGTACTGGAACCTCATGTAATGAAGATTCAGGCACGGATAAGTGAAGCCTCTTGTGAAAAAGGTGCAGGGAGAAAGACTGAGAAGACCAGAACTCCTGTCAAACAGAAGAGTAAAATAAAGGGAAATGAGACATCTTCAAAAGATAATGAGAATGAGCAAGAAGTGGAGAGAGAACAATCAGTAACCTCTGACAAACAGCAAAGGACAAACATCTCTAAAGATAAAGCAAAAAAGATGGAGGAGATTGTAAAAGGAAAACATATGTTGCCAATAGGTGCGAGGGTAGAAACAATACATGGAAAATCAGACAAGAAAATCCTGGTAGATCAATCAGAGAAAATCTTGGAGGAAAAAGAGCCAGATACTTTTGACAAAAAAGAAGAAAGAAGTGCAAATCTTGATCACCAAATTGGAAAACAGTATAGTTCTCTGGAGAAAAGGTTGTCAAAGAAAACATTTGTAAAAGAGACACAGCCAGAAGAAAAAGATAATGAAGGGCCAACCACAAGTAAAATTCTTGAGCAAGTGGAAGATGCAAAAGCAGATAAAGGAAGGGCACTCCAAAAAAGAAAAAGAACCGGACTTATTCAAGTCACATCTGAAAAGAAATCCAAACGATACAGCATAGAACATCAAGAAGAAACTTCTTGTAAAGTGGTTGTGGAATCCACAGGAGAAGATGTAGGTGGCCAGGCTAAGCTGAATGAGTGCACCCATAATGAGATGAGAACAGATAAAAAGACTGAATCTGGTGATCTTGTAGATGATGATTTTTTCTGAGGTTGGATGAACAGATTAACAGTAATGATCCAGAGATCCAAAGAAGAGGAAATCAAACTTTCATTTACAGAATCTCAAATAGTAATCAGAAATGAAGCAGGACCTGGTGTAAAAACAAAGCAAGTCTTGCTTAAACAAAGATCATCACAGAAAAACAATCCATCACTTCAGGATAGTCAGAGTGAAGCAGAAAATACAGCGTCAGAAGAGGAGAAAAGTAAACCTGAAAAAAAAAAAAAAAAAAAGTCATTGTTGATGTAACACCAAAGAAATCTAAACGCAGATCTAAGTAGGCCATACATTATGTACTTAAATATCCATCTTTGAAGAGCACTTGATATACTATTGGTTATGGTATCTAAAGGAAATATACAGTGGATTCAGAAATTATACAGACCCCTTAACTTTTGTGTTGTGGATTTGATTTTGAATAATGCCTATAGTTACTATTTTTTCACTTTAATCTATACTTAAATCATCCATAATTTTACAAAAAACTAAAAACATGTTTATAGAGTTTTATTGAAAATGTATTGAAAAGATTTCAGTGATGTTTGATAATGTTTAAATCTGGGCCACTCAAAGACATTTCGGGACTTGCCCCGAAAGGATTTAAATAATAATAGCAATTATCCTACTGTAAAACATAATTGTATGTTTATTAATGTCTGAAATACAGTATAGATCTGTTATCTGGGTTCTGTATTTTATGCTATAGGTAAAATATGACCCATATGCATTTAACATATTGTTAATTTCACAATAAGAGCATTTTATATACTTTATTCTCTGTTTATTTTTCTCTTTATACAATTACTATTTTTATTGTCCTTAATAAAAGTTTGTATTCATTTTATTTATTATTGTGACTTTGTTACTAGTATGAATGGTATGATACAAAATTTACCAGCATTTATTCAAATCTAGTTGTTATATCCATTACTAAAAAAACATTAACACCAAATATTCAACACAGCCAATGTTAAACAACTCTAGCTCCAAACTAATTAAAGTCATTTTTCAATGTAAATATTTGAGCTAAAATTTTGATCTATGCTGACTTAAAGGGACTATCACACCACTATTCCCCAGACTATCACACCATCACCAGTCTAAACATTTTACATGGATTTATGCTTTTTACATTAAATTCTGACCTTGTCATTTGCATGTCACAATAGATTTCTTTTTAACCCAGCAAACACATTTATTATATTTAAGTTGTGAATAGGTTTGCATTATTATCACATAACATCCACTTATTTACAATATTGCCAAACAAGGTTACATTTTGGTTAGTCGCAACATAACTAGGTTAAATAATTAGGTTTGTCACAACAAAATTAATAAATGTAAATATAATTCATAGGTACTTGTGGGGAAGGATTTAATTTTTGGCACTTATTTTAACTTTCTAACTTTACTGTTTAAAGTTTGTGCCGGGATTTAAAAGCTATTTCTTTTCTATTCTAAGTTAAGACATATACATTAATAATTCGTGTAAATAAATAATACATATATAAATTATGCATATATAATAATACATTTATTTGCATTTCTTAAATACGAATTAAACTCTAACGAGCAAATGTGCTGCTCTCAGCTTTCAGGACGACTTTTATTTTGAAATTACCAACAGTTGTGATGTTAGCGACATAGTGCAGCTTCTTCCTAAACATTGTAGTACCTTAAGAACGCACAATGTTTTATTAGCAAGCTTTTATTTATTTTATAAAATGGACAATGTTTAAATACAAAGCGTGTTTTCGAAAATAACACGCGTTGACACCCAGCATTTACTAATTGTTCTGCTCTACAGTAGTAAATAATAAATGAATGGAAGCTGTTTTTAAATGAGATGCTTTTTGTTTGAAGTCATTTACTCAGTAACTGTATCTAAATACTGTAACTGGTTTGCCCAGATATAGAACGTTATTGTACGATTAATTAAACAAAGTTAGTTAAAAGCATGTTGGGTGTCAAACTACCACTAACAGTACAGTTAGAAATCAACGTGCTTCTGGTTGCAGTAACAGTTTTCAGTTTTCTGACCAGATTGTACGGAATACAGTTCCCCAGAGCTGTGGTGTAAGTATTTATTATACAATTATATAGTGTTATGTTATTAAATGTGCATTTTTATCTCATTCATATTGCTAGTTGAAATTAGTAAGGTTTTTTTTTAAGGGTTTTGTAGATTGTCTTTTAATAATTTATAATGTACACACACTTGTAGGGGACGATGTCATGCAATTTTAGTTTTGCAGCATTTATTTTTCTGTGACTGAACAATTACAACACAAGAAGAAATGTTACTACTGTAAGTTTGTTACTAATTACAGCACATCAGTTATTTAAATTCTTTAGTTTCTTAGCTATTTTCACCTTGATTAGTTATTATCAATATTTAACCACTTCCTATTTGTTGTTGTTCTAGCACATAACTTGATTTTTCAGTACAGTAACAATATTCTTTGTAGGTTTGAGTTTAGGATTTTGGGAAGACCTTTCAAACGGCTTAATCTTTGCCATGTTTTGTGTCATTTGGTCGATTCTGACTAAAATGAAAACATTTCAATATTCCTGATGCCCTCTACTTACTGCAATGTATCAGTTTCACTGGAAATAAAACCAACCACCCCAGACCAGATCATTAAAGATGATGCTTTAATCACCATGCTTCTCGGTATTGCCAGTGTTGTTGAGATTAATGTGTATTTTTATGTTTTGTAATTTAAATAAGGTTTTTGTTCATGTAATTAAAACTATCTTTGGTCAAACTTTTTGATGCCAATGTTAGAGCACAGGTTTAATTTGTCTGTTTCCAATTGCAAAACAGTACCTATAAAAACTGAAGGGCTTCCCTGAAGGTGAGGCTCTGACTCTTAACAGTGGTAGTACCAACAACAGGAATTTTTGTTACACACGGATTTACATGTGCATGTGAGTTTAACATGGAGTCAGACTCCATAATGATGCAAAATATCTTTGACTTGCAGGTTTGATGAAGTTTACTATGGTCAGTTTGTATCTCTGTACATGAAGAGGGTGTTTTTTATTGATGAGAGTGGACCACCGTTGGGGCACATGATTCTGGCATTGGGAGGTAAAATCTATAAATAAATTATACATTGTTAAATCTTTGCAAATCTTGGCAACAGAGTGGGCAGTGTGCACCTTCTTAGATAAAACAGTACTCACAAGAGTTTGAATTACGTAATTTACACACTGTGGCATGCTGTAAATGTTTCTTATATTTGTGAAATAAACACCACTAATCACCTTTTTCATATCCACTGTCCAAGTTCATGGAAACATCTGCTAATCACCAATTCTTAAATATAGCTTTACCATTTAACAAAAGAGGAGCACACTATTTTCTCTGTATTTGTTTACTTTTTTTCTTGGTGCCTTGAACAAGACAGGAGAAGACAGTGGTGTGTTAGATCAGAATGAACTACAGTGTCCAAAGATTAACTAGTCTAGCCTAGTCTGTGTGCTTGTGGAAATGTTTAGTCTGTTGTCCTACGGTTTAGAGACATTTATAATGATTGTTTATCTGTTATGTTACCGTTCACTTTTGCCACATCTTATTTTAATCTTGTACTCTTTACAGCCTACCTGGGAGGCTTTGATGGCAATTTTGTCTGGAACAGAATCGGAGCAGGTAGGTAACAAATAATGTATTTGTGCTACATTGTTATAGCAGACAAAAGGAATATTTCAGATGTTTTTTGTTTTTTTTCTTCCTATACATGAGCACTATACTGTATGAGCAACTGCAGTTTTCTGAAATATGTTTTTACATGTTTAAAAGCTACTAATGCTTATGTAAGAAAAGTCATAATAAAAGTAGTAGTTTCCTCATGTTAACTCAAACATCCTTTTCTTTTTCATCCTAGAATACACCAGTAATGTTCCTGTACTGGCCCTCAGAATAATACCTGCTTTAGCTGGGTCACTTTGTGTGCCCCTCGGTTACCTTCTTTTGGTGGATCTCGGATATTCTCATCTCGCTGCGCTTGGAGCTGCCATTCTGCTTATCATGGGTAAATGCTGCAGTGTTTTATAGCTTTTAATTCAGTAGTTTTGCTCTATTTTCCGTTTCCCTTTTTGTGTATTATTCATCATTTAGGTATTTAACAATTTACAGTCTAGGTTATATGTTTTAGAGCCATTTTTTATATTTGTCTTATCTTTAGACAGTCAAAATGTGTAAAGAATCTAACAGTGTATAGGGACTTAATGTGAAAGCAATTCAGAAAGTGGGTTAATGTGTATTTTACAATGAATGTTTTTCCCATAAACACAAAGAATACAAACAAGTTGCCAGTCAAATCATTAAAAGTCATTTTTCTGTATCATTTAAATAAAGGCTTAAGAGAAATAACACATTTTACAAAATATCCCTACTTTGCAATAACTGGAGTTTGTACAATATTTGTATTGTATTGTTTGTATTGTTTTTTATTTTGTGTTTATTATCTGAAATCTTCGGTATCATAAATCTTTTTTTCTCTTGAACAGAGAACTCGTTGATTGTGCAGTCACGTTTCATGCTGCTGGAGTCAGTGCTGATCTTTTTTCTACTGCTTGCTGTTGTGTCTTACCTGCGCTTCCACAATGCATCAAACAGGTACATACTGGCTACAATAGATGGTCTAAAGCTATAAGCTCAACATTCACAACAGTGTGGTGCCCTCTTTTCCCAAACAATTACAGAACATCTGCAAAATGAAAAGTTATCAAACACAAAGGAATTTGTTGCAGCCAACAAATTTATAATGTTAGTAGTGACATTAAACGGTTGTCTTTCTAGTGTTTTTCATTGAATATAGGTTAAAGGATTTGAAAATCATAGCTGTCTGTGTTTATTTACTTTTTCCAGTATCTGGGGTTGTATTTGAATTTGTGTTGATATGAATGTTTGTTATTCCAGTTCTGTAAGCAGATGGTTGTGGCTCATCCTCTGTGGAGCTAGTTGTGCATTTGCAGTGGGGTAAGTACAGCTATTAGACATCATGACTTTATACTTCAAGCAGTTTATCTGTGTACATGTCATTTTGTGTACATGCCTATACAAATATAATCGTAGGATTTGTAATATTTCCATGCAGTGGGTTTTCTACAATTCTTAATTTTATGCTTCTTCTTTGGTCTTTCTGGTACAGAAACATACATTACTTCTAATGTATTAGAACTTAAAGGCAGCTCACTTGAAATAATTTATTTCACTAGAGAGGTGAAGTCAGTTAAAGAAAATATACAGTAAAAGCTCTACAGTGCCTCACAGCAAAGGGCACTAAAATGACATACGCCACATTTAATCTACTTCTTTGGTTACACTTATAAAGGCATCTTAGGCGGTTCAAATAAATACAAATCCGTCTTATTTTTTCAGAGTGAAGTACATGGGTCTCTTCACCTACCTGCTGCTCCTCAGTCTGGCAGCAGTTCACACCTGGAAAGTCATTGGTGATAAAACACTAAGCAATGTAAGATATTTGTGAATAGTGATTATCATCAAAATATCAGATGTATACTACATGGACAGAAGTATTGAGACACCCTTTCTAATTTTTGAATTCACGTGTTTAAGCCACAATAATTGCTAACAGGTGTAATAAATCAATTTTATAAAAGAAATTATAAACTTCCAACTGCAGCAACAGTTTAGGGAAGGTCATTTCCTGTACCAGCATGACTTTGCCCCTTTGAGCAAAGCAAGGTCTATTATTGAGCAGCCTTGTGCAAAGCCTTCTCAGAAGAGTGGCCGTTATTACAGCTAAAAAGATCACAAAGAGGTCACTCGGTTTTTCTTTTTGAAATGGGATGCTCATGGTCAGGTGTCCAAATACTTTTGGCCATATTGTGCACATTGACTTTTAGGTTTCTAACTGCAGCAAATTTATACTTTCTCTTTTCTTTTGCAGGGTAAAGTTTTAGTGCAGGTTGTGGCCCGTTTCCTGGCACTTGTGGTGCTCCCAGTCATTCTGTATTTGGGATTCTTCTATGTACACCTGACTCTATTGCACCGTAGTGGACCACATGACCAGATGATGAGCAGTGCTTTTCAGGCTAGTCTAGAGGTAACGTTAACACAGAGTCAATAAAATTGCTTACAAATTTGTGGCTAAAATTCTAACCCTTACTATTAATACAATATAAAAATTATACAAATTTTTCATGTTTTTATACAATTCAAAATGCTAATTTTGAAATGTATATTTTAGAATCAAAATCAGGTTTTGCACTGCACACAACAGGCTGTCCCTCAGCTTATTGTGTCGGCCTGCGAGTGCTCACTGGCACCAAACTCGTGGTATTACACAATTTACAGTGATTAATCTTTCATCTCTAATGATTAGACAAAAAGTTTCCAAAAATAATTTGCCCTCAAAATTAAAATAGGCATGAATTCATATATTAAAAACTCTTAATGCCGAATGATTTAAACTGCACTTCCAATAAAAGTTATTATTTAATGAGCAAAAATCTCAACTTTGATCATTGGCTTTTTTGAACTATCAACAATTTTCAAACCTTTCATTTACTCAGAATAGTTGATTTTGTAATTTACAGGGAGGCCTGGCGAGGATCACTCAGGGCCAGCCTCTGGATGTAGCATATGGTTCTCAGGTGACTCTGCGTAGTGTGTCCAGCAAACCCGTTCCGTGCTGGCTTCACTCCCACAAAGCCAACTATCCTATAAGGTCAGACATCTGCAGTTTGCTATAGTTATTATTGTGTCTAAGTTAACATGTAAACAGATGGAAATAGCAGATTATGAGCACCAGTGTTCCACTTTCTGTGTGCGAAGGTATGAAAATGGACGTGGCAGTTCCCATCAACAGCAGGTGACATGCTATCCTTTCAAAGATGTTAACAATTGGTGGATTATCAAACATCCAAGCAGGTATTAATAACCCTGTCAGTAACATAGCATCCGACAGTCCAGTAATTTTATCATATCAGTATGCGAAACCAAAATTAAATGTATGTCTAGAACTGAGGTCCTCTGTAATGCAATACAGAAAAAATGCAGTAATTTATTTTCATTTTATAGGCAGAGCCTTGTGGTGAACAGTCCCCCTCAACCGGTCCGACATGGTGATATTATACAGCTGCTGCACGGCATGACATCACGGTTTCTCAACACGTAAGTAAATCCTCACTGTCTCTGACAGTCATAAATACTAGATGATATTACATTCAGGAAAGTTACATTAATGTACGTTAAAGCAGCTAGTTTTTATTGCTTTATGATAATATAGATTCAGGTGTCTGCTGTGAAAGTAACATTAATATGGTTACCATTTGTTATGCAATTCCACAATCCACAACTAGATGCCCATTTAAATGCCTGCTTGTGTTTTGGCATTTTTCTCTTAATCTAGTTGTTTCTAATACCTCACTGTAACTCATTGGCTGCTTGTACCACCCTGTTTTGGCCAGGGGGATTTGCAGACCTGCATGTGCTCCCTATAGCACCTGTTTTGACTTCTATTGCCCTTGGGTGTAAGAAACTAAATGTGTAAGTGTGTGTTGCCCTGACCAGGGTGTATTCCTGCCCTCTGTCCAGTGTTTCTAGGTGCCACCCCACTGTGACCCAAAACATAATAAAGTGATTAATAAAAATGAATAAGTAAGTGTTTTAGCTTTATGGTGACTCCAAATGCAGAATTTGGAAATAACTGCAGGAAAGAATGGCAGAATTCCACTCCACTACAGGCTAGTCTCAGAGGAAACAAAAACTCTTTTCACAAGAGTGGGTTTCATATACATTTCTTACAGGCTACAAATGACCCCAGGCTTCAGGTTTAAAACCCCTGTTCTAATGGAGTAAATGTGTGTTGTACATTTTAGGCATGATGTTGCAGCTCCCATGAGCCCTCACTCTCAGGAAGTGTCTGGTTACATTGATTTTAATGTGTCCATGCCAGCCCAGAATCTGTGGAGGGTGGTGAGTATCATGTAATAAACCACTTAACATATGCCATTTAACAACCAGGTGTTGTGAAGTCATGACTATTACTAGATTTGGAAATTAAGTGTTACTAATGTCATTCATATTCACTGATTATTATAGTTTTGTTAATCACTAATATTTTAATCATAATAATAATGTAGTGTAAAATCAACTTCATTTCCATTTATAAACACGCTATAAGTTTGTAAAGCTAAAGTTTAAAAATTCAAAAGTTTTACTGTTTGTTCTTTAGGACATTACAAACCGGGAGTCAGACAGAGACGTGTGGAAGACTATTCTGTCAGAGGTTCGGCTCATCCATGTCAACACGTCTGCTATACTAAAGGTTCGTCGTTAGTGTACACACATCTGTATTTATACAAATAAGGCAATATTTAGTTACAATAAGTAGTTTGATCTTATACCAGTTACCCCACAAACATGCTAAAACATTTAATATGAATGAGTTAAACATATTGGTGAAGGTTTGATGAATAATTTTGGTCTTTTAATAGAACTGACAAACAGCATCAGAGTTTTATGAGTTGGGCTCCACAGGCACCACGGTGAATATGTACATGCACAGATCTTATTTGGCATTAATCCTCTGGCATTAACAACAAAACTACATGCCAGGAGTTTTATTTTTTGAAATGTAACAATTTTCTGCAGATGTTAATTATACTTGCATGTCGCTTGAGCTTAATAATGTTCTGCTTGTTCTCATGCAGATGAGTGGAGTGTCTCTTCCAGACTGGGGTTTCCATCAACTGGAGGTGGTGGGAGATAAGATCTTTAAAGGCTACCAGCAGAGTGGAATGTGGAACGTTGAAGAGCATCGATATGGCAGGAGTATGAGATTCTCTTTCTTTAAGAGCATATCCGTGTCTTAGTGAGTACAGAATAATTGCAAGATTTATCCCTATTTTTAATCCTATCATTAGTGTTGTTACATCAGAGATTTTATTGTTGATGTTTTTATTTTACACATTTATAGAAAAAGAAATTTCTGTACACAAAAATAGGTCTCCTGTGTGTCTGTACAGTAATTTCACTGTGTCCTCTACAGGTCAGGAGCAGAGAGAACGAGAACTAGAGCTTAACACTCCCACACACACTGACTTCAGAAGAAATCTTACATTTATGGCCAAGTTTTTGGAGCTGCAGGTACAAATATCATTTTAGTAACATATCTGACTTAATTATTTTAAAACTATACCAGAGCCATACAAGACCTGTATATACATGCTGCCTTTGAGCCACTACAAGAAAATAAAAAAAAGGAGTTTAGCATGGGTTGTATTAAGAAAACACAAAGCCTGTGAGGCAGCAGATAATTAAAAGAACAGGATTTTGGGGGCAAGACACAAAGTTCTGTGGTTATCTTTTATGTTTTAAACAAGCACTCATTTACAATTTGTGCATCACACATCAGGCTTTAGCATAAGAAATTAAAAGCAACCTGAATACAGTCTGTTTACTTATTATCAGTTAAAAGAAAGCAAAACATTTTAAGCTCTTTTTTAAAGGAGCACTGAATTAGCCTGGTATGAGGAACTAATAGAAATGGTAACATGAGGCTGCTTTGTGTCATGGTGTCCATTATTTTAACAGGACTGATTGCTGTCTCTTACATGTTGCTCTGTGTGTAATAGTGGAAGATGTTGACTCTGAGAAATGAAGAATCTGAGCACAAGTACAGCTCCTTACCTCTGGAATGGATCACCATGGACACAAACATCGCATACTGGCTTCATTCATCAAACAACGTATAAAGAGTTCATAAAGTTCTCTCTTAACATGTACTTATTAATATAAGGGGGGAATTGTATCATTATGATGTAATATAAAATGTACTTTTTTCTTTTTTAAGGCTCAAATCCATTTGTTGGGGAACATAGTTACCTGGACTTTTGCAAACCTGGCTCTTGTCGTGTATGCAGCCCTGTTTTTAACCTATTTACTCAGGCGAAGAAGAAAAATAGAGGACATTCCTGAAGGTACAAATTACAAGTGCATTGGTGTCATGTTACCATGACCCTGACCATGATAAAGTAGTGGTAAACCATGAAAAAAAAAAATGTAGATAAACAGCAGTTTTTGCCCTTTTTTTTATTACAGCCTGTTGGGAGCAGTTGGTGTTGGCTGGTGTGGTGTGTTCTGGAGGATGGGCAGTTAATTACTTGCCCTTCTTTCTGATGGAAAAGACATTGTTCCTGTACCACTACCTTCCAGCTCTTATATTTCAGATTCTGCAGATACCTGTGGTTGTGGAACACTTGTACACTTACACACTGAGGTAACACTAGACAACAACAAAAAAAACCCCACAATATTTTGGTTTGTCTGTGTAGACTGTAGACTTTAATTCAACATGGCTTTGTACTACAAGGGTTTCCATGGCTGTGTGTGTGTTTTTTTTTGTCTCTTCAGATCTCCCACTCATCAAAAGGCGTTTGGTGGAGTAATCCTGGCAACTTTGTGCTCAGTGTATCTTTGCTATCATACCTTCAGCCCCCTCACATATGGCCAGCCAGAGCTAACTTCAGAGCAGCTGCGCACACTGCGCTGGAGAGAGAGCTGGGATATTCTTCTACGAAAGCGATGAGTCCTGATTATAGAACAGAGATGAAGGAAAAAGACTTGAGTCTGATAGCAATAGAAAACAATGACTTCATTATAAAAATCTTAACATAGGTTAAAAATAGCAGACCCACCTTTGTCAATAGGATTTTATAAGCAGGCAAGAAGAATGTCCAAGGTTTTGGAGACTAATGTCGAAGAGACTCGTTCACAATAAGTAAGAATTAAATTAGAGGTTTCCAAGTGACTATTATCAAAATGTCAAATGTGGAGTGGTGCGCTTTGTGAGGCTGGGAGGTGTTTTGATATAAATTCCTATAGTACAGCTGTTACATTGTGAATAGCATTGGATGTATCAAGCAGCCTGCCCGCAAGACAATTAAACATGATTGAACAGTTTATATTGTAACAGCCAACTTATAAATTAAGTAGATAATAAGTAAGTAAATAAGTGAGCTTTCAAACTGCCATCATGTGCACATTGTTAAAAGACTTAAAGAAAGTAAATTAAGCAGCAGTAAGGGTACTAAGTTTCAAATCATTAATCATACAATAAAAGTAGAATTATGTAATTAACAGTCCAAATTAAGTTTGAGAGGACAGGCGATTTTTTGCCAAAAATGTTTTAAACTGTAATAGTTCCTGGTTGCTAGTAAACTGACAATAATATTAATCTTAGTACTGTACATGGGGCAAAATACTCAAGTCCTTTTAGTATGGGCATAATGTTACCCACATGCTGTGTTTACTACCTGTAGTCTGTCTGTACTGTTTACCTGTGTTTGGGTAACGCCTAAGAATAGAATGTTTGTACATTAGCTGCTGAATTTTACAAAATGTTCTATTCAGTTTGTTTTTAATTTATGATAAAATTCTGTTCAAAACTGAACAAATTTATAATAAAAGTAAAATATTTTTCATTTGTATATTTATTGTACATGGATTTCTTTCTAAGCAAAGAAAGCTAGACATTTAGCACATCCAGCAAGTTCTCACAGAATATAAAAACGTTAGTCTCTTTGAAAAGATTTGAGGTTTGGGTTTCTTAGTTTTTATCTGATTAATTTGTTATTAAAAGGTTTCTGTGTAAAATTTATTGTACATAATTTATAACTGTAGGTAGCTCATTACTTGGGTAAAAGTTTATCAGAAATCTGTTTGAAACAGAAAATCTATTATTCACCTTTTTTATCCTGAGTTGAGTGAGGAGAGAGTCTTTAACTGGTCTCGCCAATGCGTCTGCCAACGCAGCAGCTCAGCTTCCTGCTCTTGGCTGAATTTTTGTACTTTCTCCAGTTCCTTCATGATCTTCTGCTCATAGCTCTACAGTCAAAAAGATCCCAGCAGTCAGCAACACCAACATTACAATAGTTTAGAAATAGATTAAAGATGCCATACTGATTGTGTTCATTTACCTGATGCAGTGCATTTCGAACCTCTATAGCCTGAAGATGTGCCATAGTGGTTTTAGCTGTAGTGATGCTGGCTGTCTCTCGCTGTTGTTGGTTTTCAGACGAGTCATCGGTGGCTTTATAGTAACGAATTCCTGGCCAAGTTCTGTAAAATATATTTGCCATAAACATAAACTTAAATCATGTTGGCCAAATAGTAAAGCTATTTGCTTAAACACAAAAAAAAGACTAATGTGCTACATGTATTAGCTCATTCATATCCCTTCGTGACCAAATGTAAATTTTACAAGCCAATTGCACAACTGGCATCTATTTTATACAATAACTGGTATTTGCTGCTAGTATAATATGACTTTACATGCACTTTTTATCGTTTGTCCGAATTCCAACATAATTATTTCATCTTCGACATATGTGCTGCATCTTTACACCAGCCAGTGGCATACAGAAGACCATGCTACTCTCTCTATATGGTTCTGTGGTTCATGTTGGCAGTTTTGCAGCAGCAATGAGGTGGTTCGTCAACCAGCTGTTCCTGCTGTGCCACCTGAGTCCCTTACATGCACTTTTGAGTTCATTAAAACACCTCAAATCTAGATTTTTAAATAATAACGAAATTGAAGTGTTTGATTTGGTAAAAAGTGTTAACAAAACAAAAATCAGTCTGTACCTGCTCCCTCTCTCAAATAAAAAGTCTTTGTCCTTCAGCAGAGTACCAGCTAGTCTATGGTGAATAAGGGGTGTGATTTTTTCCTGTTTTGAAACTACCACTGCAAGCAGAAAGTTCTCATGTTAGAAAACAAACATTCCAGTTGATATGCATTAGCATAATCCCATCCCAGGTTACCTACATCCACCTTGGACCTCACTGGGCATCAGGATGTTGTCCAATTGAAAAAGCAAGTTCTCAGTCAATGTGGCGAGAACAGTCACAAACTCGTCTGCATTCTTCATAATAAAGGCCTTTGGAACAATTCAGAAAGAATTAAAGAAATCCACAAATAATGGTTCAAATTGTTGGATTAACGGTGTAAATTGTACCTGGAGTTCCAGTCTGTTAAACTGAATAGCTGTTTTCTGTTCATCATGCCTGTTGTCTTCAGCTGTAACTAGACGGTTCAGCTCTTCCTCACAGGCTGGGTGGCTTAGACGTACACGCAGTTGACTGCTGTGTTCTTTCTATGGTGGAGTACAATTAATACTGCAGTTTAGTATTAATGGATATATCAAAGTTCAATAAGTTTGTGGTCTGTACCTATTTTCTGTACCCTACACTAAGAAAGACAATAATTAATTTGCTAAACAATAACTGACAAAGACATCATTGTTCAGTTAATGGTGTTGACTGGTAAGGTCATTAAAATTTATTTTCAATGGGTTTGAACTGAACTTAGAGCAAAGGTACGGATCTATATGCACATTAGAGCTAAGGCCCCTGATTTGAAACTCATCCACAGTGCACAGGTGCCATTTTCTTTCACAGAATGTGTGCTGCCAATCTAATCAAATTTTTAGTCTCACTAGCCATAGTGGAAGATTTTTGTGTGATAAAAAGACTCGACCAGAAATATTGTCCTGAATATGGGCTAATCAATGTTGGGATAAAAGGACATTTGTATACATTTTACATTAGGCCTCATTTAATTATTTCAATAACCACTTGCCTTCTTTTGCTCACTTTGTTGTTGAGACATTTCAAACTGTTGGTGAATGAGCTTCATACTCTGATTCAGATCCTCCAAATGCTGGTCTTTCAGTGTTGTGAGTAGTGCTTCAGGCACCTGAGAAACAAACTTTTCAATTGTCTTCAACTGCTGCTGGAACTCTAGAAAGAGAATAGAAACCAATGGCTTTAACATGAGACCTCATTGCTAGTTAATCTGATAGCTAGAGTTAAATGCTGACCTTGCACACAACCACTGTGGTACTCTTCAGTCTGACTCTGGTAGACAAGGAGTCTCTTGTTTAACTCCTCAGCACACTGTTCAAATGTATCCTGTATGTACTGAGGTCGGCTTATTGGGCGACGCTCCTTCTTTTTGTAGTAGTCCTAATGATGGAGTAAATAGATCTGATTATTTAAAGACTAGTTTTGGATTTGTAGCAACCGTTTACTGTTTGCTATTAACATTCTAATTAATTAAGTACCTCAGCCATCCTGAGGAGACCATCATTAGCTTCCCACAGAATACTGGTGATGAAAACTTTGAAAGTGACACTAAAAGAATACAAATTACTTAGAAAAAACACAAAAAAACATGCAGTGCTCATAAGAGTACTTACATAAATTCTAAATGTGTTTATATATACAGAATCAGTAGATGCAGAAAAAAGAAAATTGTAAATGTTGTTCCCATGAGCACCTGAATAACTGGATAACTACTGAAATCTAACAGTGATTGTAATATGAGTGCACATTATCACATTCTTTGCTAACACTTACAGTTTTTGTTGGGCTTCAGGTTTAGAGCCAAACACTTGAAATCTCTTATCGAAGCGTGTGGGTTTGGACAATCTCTTCACACTGAAAATAACAGTAGTATAGTGCAATAAACAGTTTGCCTATTAGCATCACAAGTGCTGTCTACTGTGTTAAATAACCCATGTGATTATTAACCTGAGTGAGCTGACAGACTCAGCTGATCTCCTGTGCAGGGTCTCCACACCTGATGGGATCCAACATCTGGCTGACTTTTGACCTGACCCTGCAGGAGAGCTCGGTGCAACAGGAACTGATGACCCAGAAAAGAAAAAATAACTACAAATAACTAGTAAAATAAAGCTAAATGGTTTAATTATTGGCAACAAGCTAAGTCTCAAAAATCATACAGCAGCTAGAAATCTGCAAGTGAGGGCACAGCCAAAAACCAGAGGCAAAAAACCAATACTAAATAAAAACAAATGTTTAACATCCATGTCAAGTCACAAGAACTTGACTAGATAAACAAGCTAACAATAACTACTGTGTAAATCAGATTTACACAGTGCTGTAATGATACTTGTTTGTTTAGAGGTTTTGTTTCCCTTACCACATTTACTGCAAAATCAACTTCTAGTTCAACATTTTGAACAGACCAGTTGAAGGTGGGAATTTCGGTAGGTATGACTTAATTGCCAATAAAATAATGAACAAATGTGGGATAATGCATTTGTAAAAGTTTCTTGCTTTACCACCCTGTGATGGAAAAGTTGTATTAGACTTTTTGTGCATGAAATGCTACATACTATTAATCTACTATATACTATTTACTACTAAACATTAGGATGAAAAAAATTGCAGGCACCTGTTACTGCTGTTTGGCCTTTCTCCCCTAGATCTCCACTGACCATTTGGTTGGCTTGAGGTTTGCTTATTCTAGAATTTGAAGAGAAAGTAAACGAGAGAGCAGATATACTAAGTTTAAATTGGTGTTCAATTACCTTTATAATTTTTTAATAGCACTTGCAGTGTCTGAATGAAAAAAAAAAAAAAAAAAAAGTCTTTTGGTAAATGTTTTACTCATTCACTTGAGTTCTGTAGTTTTGGTATTTACCTGAGCAGCCCTTTGATCACTCCCAAAGCAGCATCATCCACGAAGGCAGTTCCCATGCGGCTGGGCTGAAGAAGAGAGTCCTCATCAGGGTTTTTCATCTTCTCCTGCATACGGGACCGTGGCCGAGCAGCCACAGCAAATGCCCCCTGCAATGGAGTGTCAGGCACTGGAACAGCCATATGGTGGTCCTGTAGTACAATACAAAAAAAATTTCTCATTTTAAAGGAGATTGTAATTAGTATAGAATTCTGTACAGACCAGTGACTGATAGTGGTGCAGCAACATACCAAATAGCAGTTGAGGTACTGACATCTCTTTCGTAATTCTTCTATTAGGTATGTTGTTAAATTAAAGACATCGTCTGATGTAACTGCCTGCAAAACATTTACATTTTAGATTTTCAATTAGCAGTTAGATTTCATATGTAGTTAGAATATATCAGACATAATTTTAAAAGAATAAGATAAAACAGGTCATTAACACGGTCAAGAAAACATGAATGACTGAATAAAAAGTAACATTTTTTTTTTATTTTTCTATATTTGCATGAAGCGTAGGTACAGAGATGACTGAAGGCAGATCATTGTTTATGGTTCACTGTGCAAGTGTTGTTAAAATGTCCATCATTAACATTACACATAATTGAAATGACTGTAAAAAGGACTTACCTTTTTGTCTGGACAAGGTTGACTGTAAGCATCAAGCATTTCTTCCAGTTCAGTCATCCTATTGTTGATTGTTTTTTTGTGCATGTTGCTCTTCATGACCTGCGAGTGAAGACATTGTTAGAATGATCTACATGTTTTCGTAAAAAAATCCTAACAACCAATAAAATTGTTGAAAATACCTCTGCTTTAATTTTGACTTGTGTATTTGTAAGTACTCTTTGAATTTTCTCCAAGAAGATCAGATCTACTGTCAGACACTGACACTTCTCTTCAGCCTTGCTGATTATTTCTTTTGCCTGACCAGATAAACAGGGATATCATGTTTTCAATTGTTCTGCCTCAGCTACTCATTCAACACTGGTGCTTTACTACTCAACAGTAGTACTGTCAAATTTAATTTATGTCATTATATAGTGTTGTTACCTGTTCCAGGCTCTTGGACTCTGTGACCTCCATGTCCTGCATTAATGCCTCGTCAGCCAAATCAATGCGCTTAGCCATTTTCTCTAAACGTTTTTGGTAATTCTCTATCTCTTTGGGTGTAAAATTTCCTCCTTCAGAAAACAGCCTTAAAAAAGGTATAGTGACCACTTTTTCTGATTTGTTATTGGTTCACAGTTACAGGGGTTGGACAAAATAACTGAAACACCTGGTTTTAGACCACAATAATGTATTAGTATGGTGTAGGGCCTCCTTTTGCGGCCAATACAGCGTCAATTCGTCTTGGAAATGACATATACAAGTCCTGCACAGTGGTTAGAGGGATTTTAAGCCATTCTTCTTGCAGGATAGTGGCCAGGTCACTACGTGATGCTGGTGGAGGAAAACGTTTCCTGACTCGCTTCTCCAAAACACCCCAAAGTGGCTCAATAATATTTAGATCTGGTGACTGTGCAGGCCATGAGAGATGTTCAACTTCACTTTCATGTTCATCAAACCAATCTTTCACCAGTCTTGCTGTGTGTATTGGTGCATTGTCATCCTGATACACGGCACCGCCATTGGATGCACATGGTCCTCCAGAATGGTTCAGTAGTCCTCGGCAGTGATGCGCCCATCTAGCACAAGTATTGGGCCAAGGGAATGCCATGATATGGCAGCACAAACCATCACTAATCCACCCCCATGCTTCACTCTGGGCATGCAACAGTCTGGGTGGTACGCTTCTTTGGGGCTTCTCCACACCGTAACTCTCCCGGATGTGGGGAAAACAGTAAAGGTGGACTCATCAGAGAACAATACATGTTTCACATTGTCCACAGCCCAAGATTTGCGCTCCTTGCACCATTGAAACCGACGTTTGGCATTGGCACGAGTGACCAAAGGTTTGGCTATAGCAGCCCGGCCGTGTATATTGACCCTGTGGAGCTCCCGACGGACAGTTCTGGTGGAAACAGGAGAGTTGAGGTGCACATTTAATTCTGCCGTGATTTGGGCAGCCGTGGTTTTATGTTTTTTGGATACAATCCGGGTTAGCACCCGAACATCCCTTTCAGACAGCTTCCTCTTGCGTCCACAGTTAATCCTGTTGGATGTGGTTTGTCCTTCTTGGTGGTATGCTGACATTACCCTGGATACCGTGGCTCTTGATACATCACAAAGACTTGCTGTCTTGGTCACAGATGCGCCAGCAAGACGTGCACCAACAATTTATCCTCTTTTGAACTCTGGTATGTCACCCATAATGTTGTGTGAATTGCAATATTTTGAGCAAAACTGTGCTCTTACCCTGCTAATTGAACCTTCACACTCTGCTCTTACTGGTGCAATGTGCAATTAATGAAGATTGGCCACCAGACTGGTCCAATTTAGCCATGAAACCTCCCACACTAAAATGACAGGTGTTTCAGTTATTTTGTCCAACCCCTGTATATGTATATATGCAAGGTGTTGCAGATAAACTAATAAACTACAAAACATTTAGTAAAGACAATGAAAATTCTGAAATAAAAAAATGAACAGATAATATACTCAAACCAAATAAATCTAGAAACATTGTTTATAACCAATTACATGCAGATTTGAGTTACACTTTTTCTTGAAACATATGTGAGACTTAATTTACCACTTTCTGGAGAAACAACCAAAACTTAAGAGGAAAAAATGACTTACTTGAAAGATTTCATAAGTTGTGCATTGGCTTCTCTAAGACCCTCAAATTTGATCTCCAGATTTTGTCTAAACTGCCTCTGTGATTTCTGTATAACAGCCATGTGATCAACCAAGCTGGTCTGTAGTGAAGTACTAAGTTTAACCAGCCTGTTAATCACAATCACAAGTACATTATCAGTCATGCACTGTAAAACCAAAGCTAGCATATAACACACAGTAAAATAATTTTTAAATTACGTTAATTTAATTGGGGGATCACAGAAGTACTTACTTATCAGACTTGGTAGCAGTGATCAATGTCTCCTCCATTTTGGAGATTTTAGTATGAAATTCCTTCTTTAATGTGTGCTGGTAAGCCTGAAGATCTTTAAAGTCATTTTGAAAATCAGTTAAAGCCTGTAGAATACCTTTGCAGTGTCTATCCACTCGATCTCGATGTAAGATCAGTTCAGCTGGAATCATAATACAGACATTAAACAGTAGTATTAAGTAGCATCAAAAATACCATCACCTACAAACTGTAACAAGGTAATTGTACAATATTCTGATGAGTGTGTTTGGCTTTTTAGGCCATATCCACTGCTATCAGGTCCATAAAATAAAACATACAGCCAATTTCCATGGACAAAAATAGGCAATACCTATAGAAGCAATTTATTTATACTTTATTGTATAGATACTTTCCAACAAAGGGCTTGATTTAACCATATAAGGAAATAATAATGAACAAATAAAAATGTGCACATTGTTTAATATTGACTATATATATATATTTACATTTTTAGCCGTTTCAGCTGACTTGTAATAATATTGTTATTTAACTTTACAATGGGGACATACTTGCTCGAACGTTGTGGATGTCCATCTCGATTCTCCTGGTTCTTGGCTTGTGAAGATGGAGGCGAAGGTCCAGTTCAGACTTTAGCTCCTGTCTCTTGGCTTCCATGATGGCCACTGTATCATTTAAAACCCAGTGATATCTTTGTTCCAGGTGATTAAAGAACTCCTCTATAACACTACAACATTGGCACAGAGAGCTTACTTTAGGAAATAAAATAAATATATGTTAAATGCCATAATTTATTAGCTTTGAAAATTTGTTCTTACACTTTTTGTAATTCGATTATGAGAGTTTTTGGATAGAAAGCTTGCTCCAGTTTCATATTGTTTAATGTTACTTCATGATCAGATTGAATTAGAAAAGCCTGACAGTTGTACACATTTCCCTTTGTGGTAATGAAAGTTTCATTGGCTTGAAAATGTCTGGACTCCTGTCGAGAACAATCAGGTTCCTCCTAGGAAAGAAAACAATATTGCATGTAATTACAAAAGAAAGGCAAAAATAACACAGTGATAATAGGCTAGAAGGTAAAGCAAAGAGTGAATTAATATAATATCTACATCATTGGGGGCAAAATCCAGGGAGGAGTGTGTTTGAGGATGATCCGTCTGAACATTTGAGCAGGGTTTTTTCTCCAGATGTACTGAAAGTCTCTTTTTCTTCATGTTAGATGTATGTCTAGCATCTGACACAAACAGTTAGACATCAAGTATACTTAACAAAATGGCAAAAAAACAAGTGAAAAATGGAAATACTAAATTTACCAAACATAAGAGAAGGATAAAGGATCCGCAGCTCTTCATGGTTCTGAAATATATAACAAAAAGTATTAGTTAAATCTGCAATGTATTATGTATATACTGTATGTAGGGAAAACTTCATACAGCTAACATACTGAACTGTACCTGAGTATATACTTCCTTGACGAAAAAGTATCGACTGACCGATGAGCTGTATGTACGTAATTCTTCAAGGACCATTGCAGGGTAACTCTCCACGGTTTCAACCTCCGCTTTATATAATGCAACATACCTGTACAATATGGAATTAGTACTATTTAGGTTATTGAGTGCTACAACTGTGAAGCATTCCCCTATCCTTTAAGAATTTTCAAGTGTGAACCCTGTGATTCCAGAGCCAGCCATACCAAAAGCTTTGCTTTTTGGGTGAGAGGAATTTCACTGCTCTGATGACCAAAACAACCAATATTCCCAAACATGGGCATTTGTATGGGATGTATCTTATGTATGCAAAATAAGGTGGTCAGTGCCCTCAATCTGGGCATTTTTATATTCTAAATAAGATAAAGTTGTAGCAGTACAACACAGACAAACTACTACTTGATTACCCATTCTTAACCTCCTCCAAAAAGGTTAGTGTCTTCTCCAATGCAGTTTTAAGGGTGTCCTCTGTGCTTTCCTGCCTAAGTTTGTCCATCAGCAAATCCAGTTGAGCCTCTTTCTTCTGAAGAGACAGAACACAGGCCACTTTAGGCTCATGCAAAAGCAATGAACACATTTATAAGTATTATATGTCCACAAGAAATGCTATAAAAAACAGTATAGAATTTACAACCAACTAGAGTTGTGGTCAAGACCACATCAACTCCATGTCTAGTCCAAAATCAGAAGCCAAGATTGAATTTTAGTCTGAGACCAAGTCTTCGCTTGAATTTACCAGGTTCCTGTCTTAATGTTTACCTTGTCATGGCGCATACATGCAAAGAGAGTCTAAAGTGTGAAACAGATTCCATAATGTCATTAGCCTGGGTTCTCTGGCTTTTTATAATAGAAACAGCTTTGGGGTTATGACATTTTTGGAAAAACAGTTACACTTAATGATTCATCTTTAAGAACATTCTAAAGTAATAAATAAAGTTGTTCTAATTTAGCATGAGATTAGCAAACAGCCTATATTAACTATGTTGCCTATATTAACTATTATGACATGAAAAAATTCAAGACCAACTTGTAGAGTGTACTTGATCTTACTTGGTTTTGTTGTTCGTAGGTGTCTCGGACCTCATCTAGAAGATCCTGCAGATGCTGGTCTGTCTTCTGCAGCTTTGCACTGTGCTCCTCCCAGAGTTCAGCTGCTCCATGCAGGAACTTGAATAAAGACTTGCACATAATGCCAGCAGTCTTGGCTGAATCCTCAATAGCTCTCTGTAAAATAAGTCAAAATCAGATCCAAAGCAGATACTAAGACTCGATCAGTGCATGTCTAATGCTAACCAGGTGGTTGCTGTATTATATGGTTACACTAATGTGTGCTAAACTTATTCAGGAAATCCTTACACAGTACATTATAAACTTACATCCATTGCTGCTAACTGTTCCTCTGCTTGGGTCTGGAACTCGTCAATAAGAGGTAGCAGCTCAGCATTAACTATCTCTTGTATTTCATCTGAGGTGAATCCATAGGTAGATACTTTATTCTGTTTGTAACACAGAGGGACATTTTACTCTTTTTATTCAAACAAATATAACTAAAACATTACATTCCTTATTTGGTTTACCCTGAAGCATTCAATTTCAGACAGACAGACTTGCCCGGTATCCTCAAAAGATTTACGCAGTTTTGTCATGGTGCCACTGTGCAAAGAATCTAAAAATGGTAAAAAAATAGGCACACACAGTCAACAACGGACAGTTAAATTATGTCAATGCATATAGAATAGCAAAAGCACATTCTTACCTATTTGCTCATCAATGGAACACAGAGAGAAGTACCATTCAGCAGCTATTGATTTAGTGCATTTTGGTGGAGTCATAGCTCTATAAACAGAAAATTCAATTTTAACCTATAATACTTCACATAATACAACTTTATCTTACCATTATAAACATGCTGCAGTAAGTTTCAATTCCTAACCTGATTTGCTCAAGGACTCTGAGACGCTGTTCACTGTAGATTTGCTGGGTGGTCTGCATTGAATTCAAAGTATCTTGTACGGTATTGGGGTTCTGAATTTCAGGGCTGCCAATAAAACTTCTGGAGATGAAAGATGACAAGTCAGTATATTTAATTTGTCCTTACCGTGACTATTTTGAATAATAAAAAAAACGTATATTTCCTCCTATAAAAAAATGCCTGTGTTAAAAAAAAATACATACATACTGCCCTATTATATAATGCATATCATGTTATATTCCCAACTGTAGTGTTCAGAATTTTTTTTCAATTGAGAAAGCAACAGTTTGTCTTTATTTTTTCAGCTATTGTGACTTGGTTAAATGAAATGATGCAGTGATATGATGAGTGGAGGCAAAACAAAAAACTGCTCAACTTTAAGTCGAAATGGTTGTAAAACATAAAAACCAAAAACTTTTAAAAGCAAATGAGAAAAAAACACTTTTAATAAACATAAACATGCATACAAAGTTAAATACACTTAAAAAAAAAAATTAAGAGGTAGCTTATTGCTACATGGCTAGATAGGATCTTAGGCATACTAAAAATACTGCATCAGTGTACTACATATTGCGTTTTATGGAAGTGCCATAGTATGTGTAGAATGCCCTTTACTACACAGCCATAATGGCTTAAAACTGTCTTACAGTGGACTTACTTGAATTGGTTGACTGCAGAAAGCAGTTTGATTTTCTTCCAATCCTGAAGTTTTGCCTCCCATCTCAGGTGGTAAGAAACATCTTTTTGCAGATGCTTTTCCATCAAGTTTAAATGCAGTTTGGTGACAGCTCGTCTATTTGCCAAGAGTGCTTGATTTATCATCTATGAAAAAAAAAGAATTTTACACCCCAGTGTATGAAAAATATCCAATAACCATTTCTGCAACACTTCATAAATCAGGCCTTCATGGCAGAGGTGCTCAATGAGAAATCATACCATGGCTTCATTATCAATAAGTCGGTGAACATCACAGGGCATTACGTAACTGATTTTTTCAAGTTTTAGAGTGTATTTCCGTAAGAGTGCTGAAATCTGAAATAAAACACAGAAATAAACAACTCCTAAACGTACTGATTATACATGTGATGATTATAAGAACAGCATTTGTATATGCTACCTGTGATGCACGCTCAGTCTCATATTTGAGAAGTGTCTCATCCAACTCCTGTATACATTTTCTCCTCGTAACAGATTCGTGGCTCACAACATCCCAAAACTCATGAAGATCCTGAGTGACAATAAAGATAACAACTCTCACTAGCTTGTAAACAGAAATAGTAAACAGTACTTGAGTATCATTTAAAATATAAACAAAAGCTCTAAGAACAGGGAAAGATTAAGTAATTCTGCACACACTACACATGGACAGAACTAGATCAATATGCTAGACTAGTATTTTTACATTACACACACCATCAGTACACACAGCAAAAAATAATACATGCCACATAATAAAATACTGGTGCCCCCCACCTGATAACTAAAAGCTTCAAAATCAACAAAGCTTTCAGTCTCCTGCAACATTCTTTCTACTTTATCATCATATTCTGACAGTTTGAAAATGAAATCCTCTCCAGTCTGTATAAATAACTGTTCATACTCCTAAGAAAAATAAGGAAACAGACAATGACCACACACCAGTCACAATATGAGCATTTTCACAAATCCATCTTCACTACAGAATAGAATATCATATACCATACTGAGCACAGAAAGGTCCCTCTGGAGCTGAGCAAGAGCTTCCATGTGATCCCTTTGTTTTTTCTCCATAAGTCTCTCAATAATGTCTGAACCGGTCTTTGCTGAAACTGTGGGCAAAAGTTCACAGAGATACAGCTGAATGCAAATTTTAGACACTGCAGATTAAATTCTAATTCTAAATGAAAATAACATATTCTTAACATGGAACAAACAAATATGACATTTTTATGGCAAATTTTAGAACAATTTCTATTCTTCCAATATTACATGTACTGTAACTTTTGCACATGACACACTGGTAAACAGTCATGCACAATCAGTGTGCAATTAAATGTGCAAAGGTTTGTGCTTCTAGAGACTATGTGGACTTATTTTTTTTACTTTGAATATGAACAAAACTTGGCCAGGACTGTCTGAACTTTTAAAACTATAAAAAATGATGTGAAAGAAATCTGGGCTTTGAAGATTAAATACAAACACTACCAACCAACTTTGTCTGGCAACCCACGGATTTCTTCCGAATCATCCTGGTCTCCACTCTGTACAGGCCTTAGGCCTGAAAATAACTGGTTCCTGTTGAGCCACATGTTGCACATTTAAAATACTGAAACATATGACATTTAAGTGATACATATATGCACCTGAGTGAAAGAATGTTTGCATAAGTTCATCTTTACCTATTCCACAGTATTTAATAATAGAACATGAAAATATTAAATGTGTTATTGACATGGCACTGAATAGGGAGTTTAAACATTTATCCTGTTGTTACAATATGTTTGCTTAAAATTGGGCTTTCCAGCTTTGTAACAATACCTTATGGTGATGTCTTCTGAGCATTGCTGAGCTCCAGTGTGATTTCTTAAAGGATGCTCTTGTGTTCCTGTATCTGTGTCTCTGCTCAGGGGATCATCTCCACTGAGACAGCCTGCATTTGCAGCCCGCCTTCTCCGAGTTTCATGAAGAGATAGTGACAAATGAACCTACAAAAGAAACAAAAACATTTAGCATTTAGCAGACGCTTTCATCCAAAGCGACTTACAATATCTAAATACAGTGTGAGCAATTGAAGGCCTTGCTTAGCAACCTAACCACTGAACTACCACTGCCTTCTTAATCAGCTGCTAATGGAGTAGTTTACTCATTGAATATATTTTGCAGCATGTGGTTTATGTTTGGCCTTTAATAGATAATCTTTAGATTGTATCATAAATTGTAATGGGAGCATACTATAAAAACATGACTAAATGTCTGACCAATTCACCATTAAGTCACATATTCACATGTTGCACATGTTAAATATAATAAAGCTTATTTCTCAAATATAAAATCTCTAAAACTAAAAATACCTTTGTCAGTCCATTATAAAATAGTGATAAAATAAGCTACAGCCACTACAGCCAAGTTAGGCTACTCCTTTACATGAACAAACTAGCAAGACCCTTGTTATTATGATCACTGTGACACCAACTGTCACTAAGTTGCACAATAAAACAACCATTTCCAATGTTTAAAACCAAAATAGCTTTATACGAGTTAAGAAAAAAAGCACTAAATTGTACAATGTTGCTCAGGAAATTATGCAAGATGTCATTTGGAAGTCTTGTAACCTGTTGTAATTTAGGTGGAACTGTTCTAAGCTAATTCTAAGCTAATTCAGACAGGTAATACACTGTACCTGGGAGGCCTAGCCAATGGGAGGTGCACTTGTCAGTCTGCTCTCAGTGCCGGTCCCAAGACCAGATTGCAAAGTTGCATCAGTAAGGGCATTCGGAGTGTGTGCCAAATCAGGTATGTTGACCAGAATGATCCAAGGTGACTCCTAATCAGGGCCGGCGCTAGGGGGGGGGCTGAGGGGGGCATGGCCCCCCCAAATTGTGTCTTTGCCCCCCCAAATTGTGTCTTTGCCCCCCCAAGCACAATGCAAGCAACGGCTATTTTTAAAATTATCTCTGAACCAATCACAAAAATGCATTTTGTTTTACAGTGTGAAGATATTTCCTTGCTTATTCCTGATTGGCTCTTTGAGTCATATAAAAATCGGCAGACTGCCCCAAACAGTTCAGTTCGGCAGTATATGTTCTGTTAGTGTGAGCGAGAGGCAGGTATACTGGTAAACACTTTTTTTTTTACAGAATTAGTATTCTTTTGTTTTCTTTATATTTTAATTTCCCAATAATATAAATATTCTCACTCATTCCTATTTCCACGTTTGAATATTCTCAGTCTGTGTGTAGGTACATTTGTCAGCTTTGACTTAAATTTGTATTAAAGCCTTTCAAGAAATAGAGTTGTTCTATTAGTAATGGCAATTTAATTAAGGGGGCGTATTAAAATGAAATACAATTAGATAATCTTTTTTTATCCATTTACATAATCAACATGTATTTTTTAATCATTGGGTTTTAAGTTTAAGTTCGAAAACATGCATTTTTATTTCTTTACCTCATACATCACTTTAAGCCAGTATCAATAGCTTGGCTGTCATCATTCATGCACAAATCAAGCCTTGAATATATTTCTGGCTTCAAAAACATGACTATCAACATGCCCCCTCATTAGGTTTTACTGCCCCCCCAAGCAAAGCAGTCCAGAACCGGAGCAGCCTCAAAAAAGTCCTCAGTAAAACAGTAGTAGTAGCTTGTTATGGAGCTGATTTTTATCTGGTGATTTGGGCAGGATTGTTCAAAGTCAATAATGAAAAAAAAGAACAAAGAGATCTTGTATAAAATCCTACTTCCATTCACCAGACAGCTAAGAAGGAAGTGTGTCTTTTTAAAATTAAGCCAACAAATGGCACATTGTGGCATTTATTTACGTAAAAATAAAAAAAAATAAAATAATAAATATTCTTTCAAGGCAATGAAAACGTCAAGCAGCTACAAAATACAGATTTCATTGATTTACATGTTTGTATGGAACTCTTTTAAACATTTTACCTAGTGAGAACACACTAAATGCTACACAACACGTCTTATACTTGATTATAAGTCTTTAATTATCAAAAAAGAAGACGTGTTATATAGCATTTGTTGTTTTAAATATATATTTAAAAGTTTTTATCTGCTTTATTTAATGATATGAAATTAACTTAAAATCCACACATATTTGCCAAAGCTTGTTTTGACATACATATAAAAACATTAAACAAGTTAAAAGACAGTTTTTACCTGAGCATCAAACATATGTCTGTAGACTTTTCCACTCGGAACCACTCGAGTCTCAGCCATCGTTGCGCTAAGGCTAACTGTAGCAAATGCTAACTCAAATATCTAATTACAAACCGATTTCAGCTTTTTAAAGCAGCATTACATACGTTCCTCGAGTTGAGGCCAGACTCCAAAAACATCAACTTAGTGTCTTCAATAATTTAATTGAAAGAAAGCACTGTGTTTTAACATAAAAGTGAAGTTATTTAACAGTGCAGTAGCTGCGCTGGTGTTTTATGTTGCCCTGGTAACAGAACATAATAAAGAGGCATTAAGTGTAACGGTGAGCTCCAGCAGGTGGCGCAACTTTCCTCCTCTATATAGTGATGTGCGATATTCTTTTTTTACTTATAAAAGCAGTTTGTTTAGTCATGTAGGGGAGAGCAGTGTGTCATGATTTATGCGTAAGGCATTTATTACTGTAATGAACTAAGCCTGAGGTTTTCTCTCAGCCACTCTTTCTCCTACTGCTACAGGTGTTCGGTCTCAGTCACGTGACGGTTCCACACAGCAGGAGGAGAGATGTGAGCATGTAAGATGTGAGAGGAGAGGAGACTGTACAGACATGGATTCTACTTTCTTATGAAACGGGATATATTCTATCACATATAACGAGTAATTTGTACTCGTTATATGTGATAGAAATTTGACCAAATATATCGTTTTCTGTCTGAATGTTTGTGGTGTTTCTGCGCCATCATGTGGATCTTTGCTGAGGTAACTTGTCCGGTTTCTGGCTCGGATTAGCTCGGGAAGATTTACTATATAAAGAAGAGTAAATAAACATGAAACAATGTGGCTGCACCTCAACAGCGTCTGTACAGGAGCTCAAATACTAAAGAAAATACAATTCAACACGTTTCCATGTTGTGTTTTGAGCACTGAGGCAGATCGAGTGATTCACGAGAGGAGAAAAGCAGCGATTTACTGTTAAACCGAACAGTGAAGGAAACACAAGAAACCGGGAGGTTTTATACGAGCTGAACGTGTTTTTACTACTTAAAATATGATGTATATAAATCACACACTGAACACAATATGGCTGTTTTCTTCTTTTGATAGAAGCAGTTGAGAGTGCGGTGCTAAAATACTCCTACATGGATGATAAACATGTGCATTTATTATCGACCGAAGTTCCACTTCTCTGGCTTTTTGTAAAATAAACAAAATTATTAAATAACCTAAATTCATTTTCAGTTAAAGGTTTTTCATACAATCATATACAGTAATATAACAAAACTAAATTTTCACTGCACTTCTTGTGGCTTACAAACAATAAAGTAAACAAAAGTATTACTGGAGCACGAATGTGTTAAACTTTAAATTCTTTTTTTATTTCATTTTTTGTTGTACAATTACTGCCGTAAATTATCCCCACACAGCTCCTCTCTCTCAGCCTGTATTCTCTCTCTCTCTCTCTCTCTCTCTCTCTCTCAGCGCCGCTCAGTCACGTGACGGTACCACAACAAAACACAGCAGGATGAGTGATGTGAGCATGTTAAATGTGAGAGGAGCATCTGTACAAACATGGTTTCTACTTTCTTATGAAACGGGAGAAACGTGCTGAATGTAGCGGAGAAAAAGTAAAACTGAAATATTGATACTGTCGATATTTGGATCGATCCGCCCATCCCTGCTAATAAGGTTAGAATAGCTGTGTGAATGTGTCGATATCTAGCCTAGCCAACTAGTTCACAGCTGAGATACTAAAACCCAAATAACTCATACACCATAACTATTATTATTATTATGAAAGATAAAGACCTGTGCACTGTGTACAGTACATTAACTATACGAATGACATTACAGCTGTGAGTTAAGGTCAACACCGGTACTTGTTAGCTTAGTCGCTAGTGTTAGCTGCTCAGCTAATTGCAGTGATTTCTGTTTCTATAAGCACTCTGTATTTATAACACATCATATTAATATTGTAATACACACATTTCTGTAAGTTGCTGCTCTCAGTAGGGTTGTAGATTCAGTTGTTAAAAGCGGTCAGATTTCTTGTTTCTGGATGCTTTACTTTCTCACAAGGTTACCACCAAGCGCCTAACTCATACCACGTAGTTGTGTTTGCTGGGTGAATAAATTGCACATTTTTAACAGTGGCCGAATATGTGTCCTTGTTAATTTAAAATAAACGATAGATGGTATTCTTTGTACATTTATAAGCACAAATTCAAAAGAAAAGAGCTCTTACTTATTAAAACACAAACACAGGGAATAAGAACCTCACTACGCATGCTCCGATTCATTTGCGTAAGGTGCGTACTTACTTTACGTACGTATAGTTTCCACCAGTGGTCCCCAACCACCGGGTCATTTATTACCGGACCGCACAGAAAGAATAAATAATTCAAAATCGCTTCTTCAGCAATGAAAACACTACTTTTTTATTGGTGTTATTGTTTCCAATCACCCCTAGGTGGAAGCAGCGTCTCGTTGCAGCGTAAAAAGCTAATTTGTGAGTAGGACAGAATTCTATTTTAAATCCTCTGGCCCCCTGCCGGTCTGTAAAAATTATATCTCATATGAAACCGGTCTGTGGAGCAAAAGAGGTTCACTGGTTTACTCTATTATATCCATAAAACTGCCCCTATTTTTGTATGTGCAAAGGAAAGTATTTAAAAACGTATTGTGTAAAAGGGCGGCACGGTGGCTAGCACTGTCGCCTCACATCAAGAAGGTCCTGGGTTCGATCCCCAGGTGGGGTGGTCCAGGTCCTTTCTGTGTGGAGTTTGCATGTTCTCCCTGTGTCCGCGTGGGTTGCAAGTGAGGTGAATTGGAGACACTAAATTGTCCACGACTGTGTTTGATATAACCTTGTGAACTGATGAACCTTGTGTAATGAGTAACCACCGTTCCTGTCATGAATGTAACCAAAAGTGTGAAACATGATGTTAAAATCCAAATAAATAAATAAATAAATATTGTGTAAAAAATTTTTTTATCATGTTTCAAATGCGGCAGAGGACACCACTTTAGCCGATAATCTGAAGGGCTGTGTTTCAATCCACGCCTGTATCTGGCTGTAGAAGATTAATTAAGCGAGTTTTGCATACTTAAAAAAATCATGTTGAATGTTTTACAGTGGCAGGATCTCCTCCTCGCCAGTAGATTTGCCCCCTCCCCAAGTGCCCTGTCCAGGGTATTGCTGCCTTGCTCCCAGTATTTCCTGGTGAAACAGAACACACTGCAACCATGACCAGGATAAAGTGGCCGATGAAATAGAAATGAAATCTGAATAAAATATGACATGTATAAAGTGCGTGTACAGTAAACAATGAGGTCAGGGTTGTGTGCAGGCCACTGGCGTTTCTTTAAACCAAGCTTTTCCCCATGGCTTTATACACCTTCCTTGGTGTACAGGGGTGAATTTCATGCTGGAACAGCGCAGGGCCTTTTCTAGACTGTTACTGCTACTAAGTTGGAAGCATGTTATTTTCTTTATATTATTGATTTATTACACTTGTTACCAATTATTGTGGCGGAAACACATGAATTAGAATACTTTTGTCCATATCATGTAACTCAAATAGTCAATCGCTGACATCCCACATATTGTTATTTATAATTACTGTTTATTGTCAAAACAGCTGTAATGTTAAGCTTTTTACCACTGTACAACAAACAGCTTAATGTGTCCTTATGCACTTGTAATTAATAACGTTTTAGAGAAGTTTTGTAGCCTTTAGTTTCAATATACTGAGTCATGGTCATCTTTTTGTCATGTTTGAAGGACAACTCGAGACCTGCTGGAAGGACAGCTGGGAACCTGCTAAGGCCAGACTTTCCGATATTACGACAGTACAGACTTTTCGCTCAACCATCCTTTTAAGGAAGCATATTGCACTATGTGAAAGACTGGCAGTAAAACCTATGATCCAGTGAAGTGGTTATATGTGAAACTGGCTTTTTGTAAAAACTGAGATGGCTTTTTAAACGCAAATCATCCTGACAATTAAAAATTTTGACAATCAATATAAATATACGATTCGAACTCGAATTTAAGCAGTACTGGACTAGTCCATTAGACTGCCCTGTGTAAAATTTCTAATGGCTTAGATTTCAAGTTTGATTAAAGTATCCATTAATTTTACTTTTTTATGGAGAACATTCTGGATGCTGTCAGCATTAACCTACAGTAGTATTTTAGAGCTATTTATGAACTATACTAAAAATTGTGAAATTTAATAATATTCATAGTTAATAACCCGGTAGGAATACTTAAAAAGAGTAAAAATTGCATTTTTGTTAAAAAAACTGATAAAATACAAAAAAAAGATTTAAAAAAAAAGAAATACTAATAAATATTCCAGTCATCAGTACTTGGCCTCTCTCGGTTGATATAAACGTAATGTTTCCTCTACTGATTTGACTTTTGACATCAAATTCCATCTGTGTCTGTATTGTCAGTCCCACTGGTGTTGTCCAAAACACACTGGGTGCACTCTTTAACAGTTGTCTTTGTTCTTAAAGCACGTTTCCTATAACAAAAACAAACCATCAAAATAGATTAGTATCAAATCTGTGGGTTAAGCATATGATAAGCACTTTTTTTCAAAATTTGAAGTGAGGTCAGTTTTCCCTGCAATTTATTTAATACATTAAAACTATTCTACAACGTGTCTTACATGTAGGTATGTAAAAACACAATATTTTAAAATGAATTAAGTTCCAGCTGTTCTGCATTTCTCTGTCCAAAAATGTCAGAAATGTTAGAAAAGATTATTTAGTCATTCATTTAGTATGAAAGAAGTTTTCAAACATTTCTGTTCTAAAACATTCTAAAACAAGTGTAAGGCACAAAGAGAGCCTTGTAGAAGAAGCATAAAACCTGCATTGCTAAGCAGTGAAAAAGTAATATGATCCATTTGCACCACTTTCACATTATTTAGTTTCTTTATATCTGAACAGCTTCATGCTTGGAGAAAATCAACTTTTATATACATTGGGGAATCTATTATATGACCAGCTGTTAATGAAAGCTGTTTGCTCCAATGATTTTTCTGCATTATCAAAAAATTGAAAAAGAAATTGGGGAAAAAAAAAAACTCACAATAATGAGACAATTGTAGAGAGGCAGGTGCACCCCAAGATGCAAATCCTAATTTCTGGTGATGTTCCCATATTCTAGAATGAGTCGTACATAAATACTACTAACTACATTAATACACATAACCATACACAAACATTATTCATTAAAGGTCAAAAAAGCACAATGATAAAGGTAAGATCCTTATACAGCCTCCCAAATCACCAGATTTAAATATCCTTGAAGCTGTATGGGGAGTTTGGGTGCTCAAACTTAAAATAGGAATAATTAAAGTTGTTCCAGGGTTAAAAGGTGGACCTTCTTTTTGTAAACTTCTTGAAATAATTATTATTGTAACTTATCTTAAAAGGTTTGTCCACATCATATATCATGCAATGTTATTATCATAAAGATCAGTTTAAACAGACGTTCATTATTAATAATTAATTAATAATGATATATAATAATTATATAAATATTAATAACTATTTTTATACTGTCAGTGATTTACTGGTTAAATTTCTTAAGTTAAATTCAACAGTAATAGAAAAACACTTAGAGGTTTACACTAACCTCCTGTAATAGAAATTGCATCTGGGCCTGGGCAAAGAGCTAGAAGTCACTTCCTCTTCAGTCAATATCATCTCCTGTGAAAAAAAAGAAATCATGCAAAAATAAAGCTTTCACTTTTGTCTCAATTTGTAATACAAGTATTATGTATTAACTTTAGTCATGCATTACCCTTAAACTTTCCTCTGTCACTTCAGATGGCCAGGAGTCATTTATACTTAGGCACAAATTGTACTCCCCAGAGGTTGGGGGTTGTGAATCATCACTTGCACCTAAAAACAACCAAACAAGCAAACAAAACATGTAAAAACAGCAACTATGTTTAGTGGTAGGTTTAGTCAGACAAGATCTGTTATTACTGAACAACAGTTTAATATAATAAGAACAAAATTAAAGATTTTGGACAAATTATCCTTTTATCATTAAGTGCCAATTTGGGCTTTTCTGCTGACCTAGAAAAACAGACCACTGTTCCTTGAAAATGAAAAAAAAAACACAGAAGTCACCAACTGTAGTCATGAAATTTATAATAAGATTAGATTTATATTTCCTCTATGTAATGAAAATAGTAATTTTGTAGCAGCCACACAAAGTACAGTGCATATAAAAAAAATCAATGTAAATAGAAAGCAATACATTGCGTACAGCAGTTGACAAAATAGAAGAAACACTATTGTGATTGTCACTATATATACTGCTAAAAGTATTCAAGGGTGGTTTGACAAACATTAGGCTGGAGTAAAGTGTTCTGAGAAATATTATCTATTCTATAGGCCAAATGTGACCATACACATTCACATGTCAAAAGTTATTGTTAATTAAAAAAAGTCTTTTCTATGCATACATAGGCCTACTGTAATACTATCATATAGTATTGAAATGTTTAAATAGTGCACCTTTCTCATATTTCTCCTTGGTGTCCTCTTCACTTGTCTGGCTTTTGACCTAGAGATGAAACACTCATTTAGTCTCATTCTGAAGCAGGAAAAGGGAACAAGGAACTGTAACTGTAGACACATTTATTCAAAGTGAAAATAATAAGGTTAAACAAGATCTATAAACCAAGATCTCAGCAGCTGACCAACAGTTATGCAACCACTATTGGAAAAAGCACAAAAAGAGACAGATATGGACATGCTTTGTATTTAAAAATTCAAAATAAGTACTTATACTCTAGATTACATACTTACTGAGTTACCTGTCTCAGCCACACCTATTACTTACAGGTGTACTAAATCATTATTATTAAAAATTACATTAAGTAAATGATGTGCCTCCAGTTTTGAGGCAATCATCTGGATTATTTTATTGTTTGTTTGTTTCAGAATGACTGTGTGTCCTTGTGCACATAGCGAGGTCCATAAAGACATAATGTGTGGCACAATACTCTGACATCAACCCCACTAAACATACATTTGAGGTTAATTGGAATGCCGATTGCAAGCTAAGCACCACACCAGTCATAAAGAAACTGGAGTACCCAAAGGAAACCCACTAAGAAAAGGTGGAAAAAAACCATGGCAAACTCCTCACAGACAATGACACATGGCAAGCTTTATCCCTAGGTTCCTACAGTGCGGTGCGGCACTTACACTACCTGTTTTACCATCATGCCACCCTTGATTTAAATATTAAAGAGAGCAAATTTAATCTATTAAAAAAAAAAAAAAAAAAAATCCATATATAAGCTACTTACTACTGTTGTATTATGAAGGTTTTGCTTGCGAAGTTTCGTTTGAAGAGCAAGAACTTCTCCTTGAGTTCGGAAGAGTTGGACCTGGAGCTCATCATAATGTTCTCCCATCTCACGAATCTGTTGTCGGTACTTGTCCTTGTCTTGGAGATTTTTACAGTTCTCTTGATGGTACTCTTCTCGTGTAGAAATAGCCTTTTTCACAAAAACAGAGCAGCATAGCAGATATTACACAATAGCAGCATAGCAGATACCAAAAGAACAGTTTATTAGGAGCCTGAGATCTAAGAGATCTCTGAGATTTAATGGTCGCACAAACAAGCCTAATATTAATGTTCATATTGGTGTGAAGCATCAGATTAGTAGACTACATCAGTAAAAGCACTTTCTCTGAAGTGCTGAATTATGTTTTATTTATAAAATAAGTCCCACTGCTGTCAAGTTGCCATGGTTAGGCCCAAGAGCAGGGCCTTAACTTTCAATTGATTGCATTGTATTCAGTCACAATTGCTTTGGATAGCTTTGGATCTATCTGCTGAATGTCGACATAAAATCTTTTTAGCATGTGATCGTTTACTGTAGAATAGAGGTAACTGTAGCTAGCTTATTCTTTATTCTTGGCTAAAAACAAACATCCTTTTAATCTTCTGTTCAAGTGTGCCATGTTAAATGCTTCTACTAACCAACTGATTGCATATTTCCTCGGAAATTGTGTTTAGGAATATTTAACTACTACTTCAGTAAGACGAGAAGAAACCTTCCAGGGAAGAAACCCTTTTTTGTCACCTTGTCTCTTTCTTTGATGACCTCCTCCAGCTGCTTTAAGATGTCCTTCATGCGATTACAGTACATTTTAGAGTCTTTCTTTAACATCTCACACTTAAGCTCCAGTTCGTCCTTCTTTTCCAGATACTGCAAACATAAGACATCATTTATAAGAAGAATGCTGACTGTTTACTACTGACTAGTGACTAAGCTTAACAGTATCACAAACCTTATCTCGGGACTTCTCAGCATCATGTAACTTTGTGCGTAGTTCATAAAGCTTGTTGACCAGCTCTTGATACTCTTTGCTTTGCTTCTCAAAATTTTCCAAAGACAGGATGTTCAGCTTATTGTTTTCAATGGGATTTTTTACCTGGTTAAAAATCACTAATCCAATTAATTAGTTTGCAGAACACAGGTACAATTTTTCTCATTCAAAATGGTTTTACCTGAGACGTGTTCTGAAGTTCTTGCACTTGAGCTCGGAGGAGATCATTTTCTTTTTGCAGCTGCCACATCATTTCCTGGCTAGGTCTCTGTTCCATGGCATTTTTCAGGGTCATTGTGCGTTTATGCTGAATCTTTGAATCGCTCTCTGCGTTCATTAAACTGTGCTTCAGTCTCTCAATCTGACAGATAACAAAGAAGGACTTATTATCTATGGCAACCGTTTTATTTCAGGTTGGCTCAGGTTATATACACCGATTAGGCATAACATTATGACCACTGTCCTAATATTGTGTTGGTCCCCTGTGTATTCTGACACCTTCCTATCAGAATCAGCATTAACTTCTTCAGCAATTTGAGCTACAGTAGCTCGTCTGTTGGCTCGGATCACACGGGCCAGCCTTCGCTCCCCACGTGCATCAAAGGGCCTTGGCCGCCCATGACCCTGTCACAGGTTTACCACTGTTCCTTCCTTGGACCACTTTTGATAGATACTGACCACTGCAGACCGAGAACACCCCACAAGAGCTGCAGTTTTGGAGATGCTCTGACCCAGTCGTCTATCCATCATAATTTGGCCCTTGTCAAACTCACTCAAATCCTTACGCTTGCCCATTGTTCCTGCTTCTAACACATCAAATTTGAGGATAAAATGTTCACTTGCTGGCTAATATATCCCACCCAGGTGCCATGATGAAGAGATAATCAGTGTTATTCACTTCAACTGTCAGTGGTCGTAATGTTATGCCTGGTCGGTGTACACATTTCAATCATGTTTCCAGTACTTTTCCATAACTTAAAACTAAGATTCCAGAGCTAGTTTTTTTTAAACATGTTTTTGTTAAATATTTTGTAGGAGACCCACATTTCTGACACCAAGGGGTGATTAGAGGCTGCCCGTCATTTATATAATGTAGTTTATGTAATGTAGATTATATAGATCAGAGCCTGAAAATCACAGAAAGATATAACTGTCTTTGTGTACAGGTTTCCTTAAAAAGTTTTAAAAATTTAAATATCAGGTATGTATTTAAGGCCGTGCACAGTTAATAAATAGTAAGTGCTTTTTAATAGATTTACATTTTTTTTTTCATTTTTCCTTGGTTAGCAGTGGTTTACTTCTTGCTAGCCCCCCACAAATGCCATATTTGCTTGGTTTCTTTCATATTGTGAAGTCAATGTAAGGCGCTGTATTAATTTCTAAAAGCTAAATTATTCCAACAAAGCTAGTCTTCCATTTCTGCCATGTTCAGGTCTATTTCGCAAGGAGATGGCACCTGCAGATTTCTAGTGACTGCTGCTTAATTCTGCAGTTACTGCAGTTTACATTATTAAAGAATCCCAAAAACACAGAAGATGCAAAATAACACAGGAGCCAGAGGGTCTAAAGTTCAGGCAAAGTGTTACAGTCTAACCTCCAGTTGTTGGTCCCTATTAGACATGAGGGCGCAGTTCTTCTCTTCACTTAGTCGATTCACATCACCCATTAATTTGTAGTTCTCATCCCACAAGCACCGTGCCTGTTTCCACATCTGGTCTCTCTCGTCACGCATGCGCTGTACACGCTCTTGTTGTTTCCGAAGTTCACATTCGCGGGTCTGCAGCTTGCGAATGCTGTTTAATTGCTCAGCAGCACGAGCTGACACCTTCAATCTAGCCATGTGCTCATCCTGGAGAGCTTTCTGGAGTCGAGTCACCTCGCTCATGAGGAACTGAGTTAGCCCTGACTCACCTGCGGTATCTGAATTGCACAATAAACAAAGAAACATGAGCATAGGTAAATATAAAAGTACTTACTAAAGTCCTTTAGTTTGCTATACACAACTTATCAGCCCCTTTGTTGTTAATGATAAGCTATTATAAGACCACCACTTACTAAATATTGGCTGTCTTTAAAGCACCATGTTTGAATAGCTGTCTTCACCCACTATACTTATCGACTGCATGTTGGTGCATATAAATGCTCTGTTTTTTTGTTATTTCTTTCTGCTGTTGATGAAGTTTCAAGAACTTTGTGCAAGTGAATATGATGAATTTTGAAATTATCACTTGAGGTCTGGAGCAGCCGGAACCTGTTGGCTGCAGTGATTTATAAGACATAAGCTGTCCCAACTTGAGCTGATTTCAAGCATGAAACATGATTTTAGGCATCTTGTTATTGATGCCTAATAAGCAGATGAAGGCTAGTAAAATATATAAAAATTTTGTATTAAACACATTTGAATATTTATTAGAGTTTTAAGAAAGTTGTAAGCTGCAATTTTAGACCAATCAAGACATTTAAAACACCAGCAGGCACGCTGATAGCAACTTATCAGACTGGAGAACTTAAAATATTCGTTTGTAAACTGCTTTTGGATGACATTTTGATCACAGACAGTATGAGCCAGCTAGACCATACACACCTCCATATTACTAAAGGGTTAAGAATAGTGTGGCAACCAAAAATATCAAGCCAGTAACATCCTGGGCAAACCACATTGTTGATGGTCTAAACAGTGAGTAACACAAATTGTATATAAATTATCATACTTTATTTAAAGCACAACGTTTGTCTTTATAACACACTAAATTAATACCTTGACCAAATAAAAATAACTGCTGAATAACTTAATTGCATTTAAAAAAAAATTTGACTCTAAACAGCTTATAAATTATTATCAATACCTTACTTGAATAAACTATTTAAATCACTATATATCATATCTTCTTTTGCAAAGCAATAGTGACTTAGTAGAATGTTATAAAAAGAAAATGTAACACTACTTAAGGACCTTAGAGGCAGATAGCGTTTTTAAATAGATAAAATTGTAAAGGTTATGCTTTTCATAAGAATGGTGCATCATAAAAGTTTTAATGAGGGCAGTTCTAGAATTTAATCCCCACTGTACTTTGGTTGTATAGTAGATTATAGTAAATTTTACCAAGTATGCTTTTGGTGGAAAAACATATTATTAGATACACTAATACCAGCTCAACACACTATGAAAGGTGGATGAGGTAAAGGGCAGATAATAATTTGCAACAAAAAACATACAAACTTACCCACAAGTATTGAAAAGACACGAGAAGGCTCTTTTCCTGTGATTCTTTGATACAGCTGAGGGTAATCCAGTTCCAAACTCTCCAGGAATGCTACATAACCCTTGAGACCTGTTCTTTGTAATATATCCAGTAGTACACCTAGGCAAGATGAGAGTTTGTCCCTACAGTTAGGTACAAATATAAGAAAAATTACAAGCCCAGTATGTGGAGTTAAAATAAGTTTCTTACCTACTTTTCTGCGTCTAATGACTAGACTGGGGTCATTGTAAATCTGTTCCTCATCCTCGCTGTTAAGCACCTTGCACTGTCTCAAATACGGAATTATTCGTGAAGGATCAATGGTCTTGATAAGAATCATCCTGTGGTCCTCCAGCCGCATCCAACACTCTTCATCCTCCTCAATCTCAATAGCACTTGGTGCATCAGCCATTGCCTCCTATTTTGTAGATGTTACCACCACGACTTCCCAGCTGAAACTGGTAACTGTCTGGCTTTAGCAGAGTAGATCAGAAACAAAAGGGAAATGCTGGTCATTCAAAGTCTGTTGGAGTTTCCCTTTTCTAGTAGTTATTTCAGCTTTTTAGTTTCCGTCTATTTGCCAATCTTTTGTACTCGTGACCTGGGAAAGAGATTACATAAATAAAAAATATAAATGTAAATGCAGGGCATACAAAAAGGAAATAAACACACAGTTTTTTAGATGAATAAATTTTTTTTAGTTTCATTATAACTGATATCTAATTTTCCGGATTGTTAAAATCAATAAACATTCTCACAGATCCAAATTATTATTTTTTTTATAACAGCAAAACAGGAAACTCATTAGACTCTTATATATTTCAAATATTTTAAATATCAGTATAAAATACTAATTTCTATAAGTATAAATTTGAAGCCAACGTTTGGTAAATATGGACATACACTTACCAAGCAACCAAGCTTCTTAGTGGGTCTGTTACTCGGTTGTCCCTCTGTACCCCATTTATTAATTGAAAGGGACCACCACTGATTAGATGATATTCAGTTGGTGGACCATTCTCAGCACTGCAGTGACACTAATGGTAAAAACATGGTAATGTGCATGCTGTATTTGAGTGCATCAGGTACAGCACTGTTGGAATTTTTTTATATTTTGTAAATATTTAGTGGCCTCTTTATTGAGAACATATTTAAGGTGTACAGTTCGAGATAGCAAAGATCCTCTAGTCTTTTTTTCAATGAACAGTTTCTAATCACGGGATGCTGTTGGCATTAAATGAATGAACTCACACAATTTAAAAATAACATTTTTAACCAGCTATACCTTTTAAAACCAAATTCACTCCATGTTCAACCACTCATTATTGACTATTAATTTTGTAAGTCATTAAAAAATTATGCCAAACAGAAATGGTTCATACCCTCTTAGTAAGGAGCAAGAGACACGTTTGCCTATTTTTAAACATCAGAACATATGGGTCAATCCCAAAGCATTGGAAAAAAAAAAATTACTTTCTTAAAACCATTTCTGAGAAAAACGCCAGACAAAGACGGAACCATGTCTGTAACAAAGCAATACAGATTCATAAACCAGAGGATGCAATGATGTAATCAATGCAGTGATGTAAAAAGTCTGGTATTACTCAACTATGTGTGACATTAGTCAAACTTGACTAATGTCCTCTCACCCCACTCAAAAAAAAATAATAAAAAAAATTTACACTTACACACACTTGCTCAATGTGTTATTTTAATCAATTACATGGTAGAGAGTATAAATTACTTTTACTTACTGTCTAAGCTGCTTATTGTAGTCAGGGTTGTCTGGGGGGCTGGGGCCTATCCCAGCTCTCAAAGGGTGCAAGGCACACATAAACACTCTAAACAGGGAGTCAGTCCATCGCAGGGCAGACATACACACACACACACACACATAAGGGCAGTTTTTGTATCTCCAGTTAACCTGACTGCATGTCTTTGGACTGTGGGAGGAAACCGAAGCTTCCAGAGGAAACCCATGCGGACACAGGGAGAACAAAAAAACCACACTCAGAAAAGACTCAGACCGCTCCACCTGGAAATCGAACCCAGGACCTTCTTGCTGTGAGACGACAGTGCTACCCACCAAGCCACCCAGTATAAATTATGCATGGTTAATTATTAAAATAAGACAATATAAAGACAAGGTAATTAAAAACGTTTTTATTATAAATAACTTTTGAAAAATAAGTAAACTTCAAATAAACAATATCATTTATTTTTCTGTACATGATACTTATGTCTAAAGCCTGAAACCAGCAACCTTCTGATCATTAGTGCATTACATTAACCGCTAAGCTTCCACTGCTGAACAAAACCATAATGCAAGTAACACATTTTATACATTCATAACATTATATAAATAACATGTTTTAACTGGTAGGAAACAAGCTACTAATGTTACATTTTTGAGCTGCTGCTGGTTCATTATGAACTAATATCACTGTCACTTGGCTTTCTTGATTGAATTCCAGGAAACTGTGATGCTGTGACACTTTCATTTGCACTAAGCAGGGAATCCTGAAAAAGTAAAAACCAGTTAACAAATTAAACAAAGTGGATAAAAGTTTATTCTTTATAAAAGTTCTTTGACATGTTCATAACAAAACTCACCACGGTCTGTGACTGATCTTTATTTTCACTTTGTTTTTCTGGCATTACTTTGCCCTTATCCTGCTCTTCTTCTTCCTCACCGCAACCTTCATCACTGATGGAGTCCTTGCTTGGTTGTATTGTAGCGAGAAAGGCAGGTAATGTAAAGCATGACAAAAAACGAGCCTTTAAAAGCAAGTATGCCGGGTTGGTTTTGAACCTGTCAGACACAAGTTTACGCACAGCTGCTACTTTAGCTTCCTCGTCATTGTTGTCTCTGTCTTCTTCAGGAAGGAGTTGCTCTGCTTTTGTCAACAAAGACTCCTTCACCTTTAGCAAAGACGCCAATGAGTTGATGGTGCTAACAAACGGGGGAAGATAAGGCATTTTCTTGTTTTGTTCAGGCAGTGTAATTCCCCCATTGCCCTTCATCCACTCCAACGTTCTAGCTCGATGCTCGAAGGATATAAGGTTAGCATCAAATGTTAAGGCATTAGCAGTTTGGCTGGGAATGGACTGAGGTTGCTGTGTTTTGGCTTGTGGGATGGAAGGCCCAATTGGAAAACTAGGCCCAACCTGAAACCTAGGTTTTTCAAGGTTTATACTAATGGGAGACGCTAAGCTGGGTTGAAGACAGGAATTTCCAGAGGAATTTGCATTAGGGGCAGGTTGGGGTGGTCCTGCTGCATTTGTAAGTACCAAAGAGCCATCCTGGTTTACTCTAAATGGTTGGCTTAATTCTAATTGAGGACTGCACTGCAGAGAAGGTTTTGCCACTACAGAAGCAGATGCACCAATACTGGCTGAAGGAATGCAAGGTGTACTCGTAACACCAGAAGCTGAAGAGACATTGGGAATGGGAATGGAAGATAGCACGGGGTTCAAATTGGGCCCAGAAGACGAGGATGAGGCACCGGCTTCATTTACCCCAGGTGCTGCTGAAGGAATTGTGAGTGTCACAAAATTGCAAAGGAACGCAAGGGAACCGTTTTGGTTTACCATTATAGGTGACTGAACTGGCAGCTGAGGTATAATATTTACAATGCCTTCATTAGAAGGGGGTTCCTGGATGGTAGATCCAGTAACATTTGTGTTAGGTGGGGCAACAGAAATCTGAGGTACACTTGTACCAGACGTTGAGGCATCACCAGGATCAGTAGTAGAAGAAGGTGGTAAAGAAACATTGTGGTTGTTTGAGACAGTGCTGGGAACAGAGTTCTGCCCAGCAACAGGAGTTTTAATCTGAATTCCAGCCACAGGAACAAAACCATTAGGGGTGATAAGCCAGGCTGTAGTTTGTGGTAACAGAGCAACTGTAGGGGTCTCTTCACTTCCTTGCTGTTTTTTAGCAGACTGTTTTTTAGAAGCTTTGGCTTTCACATTTTCTAATAAGGCTTGTGCCTTCATTGTTAGTTTGCGTTTGCGTTTTGGAGTTCCTGTATCTTCGGAAGTCTCTGCAGAAGGTTCAGTAATAGACAGACTAGACGTTAAGGTTGTTGGACTCGTTACGGACTGTGCAGATTTCCCTTTGTTAATTGGCAACTGCAAACCTGGCTGTACAACAGCAGGCAAACATCCTACACCAGGCTGTGTATTTTTCTGGGCAATAACAATTGTTTGTTGTACGGTAGGACCAGTGGGGTGCAGGTTCTGTGGGGTGTTTCTTTGTTGTTGAGGAAGCAGTTTGATTAATTGTGGGAATGGTAAAAGATTATTAGGGCCTTGGGGTTTACGATGTTCATTCTGCTTGTTTTTTTCATCAAGCATCTGTGCGACTGTCTTAAAAGAAGAACGCTTTGCTAAAAAAACAGTAAACACAAAAACATGGATAGTTTGAAAACATTTCGTTATTTTAACAACAAAGCTTGACATTTTTTAGAAATACAATTACCTCTCTGGAATCTCAGGTCGGGTATCTGATGAGGGGGAAAAAGTGTCAGTATGGTGAAAGACTACTACAAGCATTTTAGTTTAGGCTACATTAGAAAAGCAAACCATGGATAGTAGTAGTACACATTTTGTAAATGAATTCTAAAATGTTTTTGTAAATACAACTCAGATTTATCTGTTTCCTGTGAGTCTATATGTAGGACCTAGAGCTAATCATAGTTGCTTTGTTTATATTAGTGTTGAAATAGATATTTATTTATTATTTATTAGAATTTTAATGTCATGTTTTACACTAAGCTTACATTCATGACAGAAACGGTACTTACTTATTACACAAGATTCATTAGTTCACAAGCTTAATGTCAAACACAGTCATGGACAATTTTGTATCTCCACTTCACCTCACTTGCATGTCTTTGGACTGTGGGAGGAAACCGGAGCTCCCGGAGGAAACCCACACAGACACAGGGAGAACATGCAAACCCCACACAGAAAGGACCCTGACCACGACAGTGCTACCCACTGAATCACTGTACCGCATTCCGTATTAAATACACTACATATGATAAACCAGCAAACTCACTTTATTTTATTTTTATTATTGTATTATTATTTTTAAGAAATGGACATTTATCTCTGCTAAAAACACTGATTGCTAAAGGCACATCCCTACCTCTTTCTTCGTAAAATGTATCTTAAAAATCCATGAAAGTGAATAAAATCTCTGCGAGCTGCAAAAGTGTCTGAATTTAAGAGGCTGCTACTTATTAAAAAACATGTGCCAAACTGCTACTTATTAAAAAGCATGTGCCAAGTGTTGGCACCCCTAAAATTTAATAAGAAAAAGCAAACCATAATGTCATTCATATGTTATGTTCACCAGAACAATTAAAACACTTAAATGGTCACCCATGACTTCCTGTTTCACTGGGGTATAAATATAGGGTGACTTATAAAAGGCCTGAACTGTTTTCTTAGCAAACTGAGGCTGCACAGGTTTTACATGTACATGAGTGTTCCTTACCAAGGGCACCTCAGTTTTGCGATTTACAATCACTTTCTTGCAACCTTCAGTATCAATGTGAAGAGCCTGCAAACAACATGTCTTAAAATGCATCTATTTAAAAATATTTGCTTTCAGAAGTTTAGAAAGACAGAAAGAAAGAATTTTTAGCTTACTTGTAGAAGAAGTGAAAACACAGGCATCTTTTCAGGAGGGTTATTTGCTGCTCTAGTCTGAACAACATCAGCTGGATGAAGATAAAGACAACTTTATTGCTCAAAAAAGAATTTCAATTCCAAAGTTTTTTAATTGAAGAAAGCCATTTCATGAGTAAATGCTAATTTTACCTTCACAAAACACTCTTTCGTCTAAAGGCAGAGGGATTAACACATTTCCAACCCATGGAGAAACAGCTATCATAAGATTATAGTTCATTTTGGTGGCAGCTTTGGATTTTAAATGTTTGATTTTCTTGCCACTTGTTGTTCCTCTTTCCTCTAGTTCATCATTTTGGCCAAAGCTTTGTCCTTCATCTGAAGATATTCTGGTTTTGGCTCTTTTCTAAGGGAAAGAAAGGATAATAGTTATTGATCCATTCTAACACTACAGTTAACTTCAATTTTACTTCATTATTTAAGAATTAAAGAATAAACAACATGAAACTTAATGTATCTTCAGTTTGAAAAACATGTATGAGGGAACCTTACCCCTTTAGTATTAACAAATCGTCTCTTCCAATTCAACAAGTGCCTAACCTCGTCTGCAGGTACTTTGATCATAACATTTTCATTCCTCAAATTCTGCAAATAAAACACGAAGAAATTAAAATGTTACAATAAATAAAATCAAACTAAGTTGAAGATATTTATAAAGCCATGATTTTAAAAAGCTTTTATGAGAAACATAAAAGAAAACCCTACAACTATCACATAATTATATAAGGATTTGAATATGTATTTGTAATATGTTTTTTAATCCTTTGTTTTAAATGTCAGAGATGCACAAAAACACACACACACACACTTACCCTTTCAAGCAAAGCTAGAGGATCTGCACCTATAAACATTTTAACACAGTTCCCTCTTCTATTCAGCACAGTATTCCAGTACAGCCTAGTAGAGTTGTCAGCACCCTCTCCACAACCCTGCTTATCCTCCTCTGTGGGCGACCTGACCAGCACACTCCTCACATGTATGTCAAAATGCATTTGTGCCCTCCTAACAACAGGAATCCATTCCTTTATGTCTGGCTGGATGTACTCTTGTCTAGGAAGCAAGTCCTCCACTTCAGGGACACTTTTTTTAGAATTCTCATCACTGCTGTCCATGTACTCCACATTTTCTTCTTCAGAGCTGGAGTCACTTCCAGTGAGATAGTCCTCTTCTGTTTTGATTCTTCTTTTTGATGGAGGCCTTCGTTTTGAATTTGTCTTAAGTACTCTCTTCTTACCTCTTCTCTAAATGTGGAAAATATGATAAGATGTTTTAAAACTTGCTCTTTAAGGCATTAAATGACTTTTGAACATGCATAATACTAAACATAACTTACAGCAGCCTGATGTGTCATCCATTTCCACTTGTTTAAACACTGGCAGTCAATCCGGTTTGGAATTTCAGCAGCAATTTTAGACCATTTACCTGATGGGAGGGCATAGTTAAATGAAATGTGTACCAAAAATGTTACACAGATATTTTTATTCACAGTATTACAGAGCTGACCAGTAATCAGTCAGTGGTTGAAAAATAAAGGGCACATTTGTACCAACATCTCAATTTGTAATGAAACTGTAATGAAAATAAACTGTAAAAGTATGTTAAAGTCTAACAAAAATGGGTTTCTGGTATGACTAAATATTCAAACATCTGGCAGTCCTAAATGACAAAATAATGGCTACATAGTGCACTATATAAGTGTAAACGCCACTGCTTTGTACCCTAATGTGTGCACAAATGCAGTCAGTAGGAAGGGGATTTACAACCACGGAAACAGTTGTAAATCTCAGAGTTCTACTCCTGCATATTGTTAAGTTTAGGATCAGTCTACTGACAGTAAGTTCTACAGTGGATCAAACTTTTTAGTAGGGATGCGCCGATCCGATATTAAGATCGGATATCGGTCCCGATATTACCAAAATGAGATAGATCGAGTATCGGATAATTAGGCCGATCCATGGGGCCGATACGTTCACTTTAATTCGTTTGCGATGCGTGCTAAGCCCATACAGGACGTGCTGCTGACGTATGGCGTAGAACACAAACAGGAACAACAACATGAAACGAGCCAAAGAGTCAGCTGCATGGAGGTATTTCACGCTTGCTATGCCAACAAGTTCGATGGCAACATGCAATATCTGCAGAACAAATGTTGCAAGGGGTGGTGGTAGCGCTGCAAAATACAATACAACAAATTTAATTAAGCACCTCCAACAGTACCATGCTAAAGAGCACGCTGAGTTCCTAACGTTACAGTCGAACAAACAAAAAGAAGCAGGAGACAAAACGATGAAACAGTTAACTGTGAACTACAGATATACATATAGCGTTTACACTACATATTTAAAAAAATAACATTGATTACTGTTTGTGTAACTACTTCAGTTTCAGCTGATACATTTAATTTATTTTAAAATATTTTAAGAAGTTTGCCTTTTTTATTTTGAATTTGAATGCTGCACAATTGTTTATTATTTTATTGACAAATAAATAGCAGTTCAGTACATTTATATCTGTGTTAATTATATTTTGTTTTGCAAACTTAGTAATGTTTAAGTCAATCCTGATGCCTTAAGTCTTTCCCACATAATAAAGTATACGGTTTATTAATTCAACAATGGTATCGGATCGGTATCGGGTATCGACCGATATGCAAAGTATATGTATCGTATCGGTATCGGAACTGAAAAAGTTGGATCGGTGCATCCCTACTTTTTAGTGGTCATAACTCACCAACACCGTGTTTCGCCACCAGTTTTTTCAACAGTTCCACTTCTTCATCACTCCATGGACCTCTCTTCACACCCTCCCGGAGACAATCCAAGTATCTAAGATGCATTTTAAGAAAAAACTTTTCAATACAAATCTCAATTCTAAATACACTTTGATTTAGTATGGATTGCATTTTGTTTGAAAAGATGAATTTACACACCTGTCCCGGCATGCACCGTCTGTCCTGCCAGGTACTTCATTTTTAATTTTCCACCATTCCTTACACCCATACTTTTTCACAGCATTCCGCAGTAACTGCAATAAGAACATGTGAAATGAACAACATTATAGCAATGTAAATTGTAGCAAAGTGATTCTTTAATTCACAAATTGAATAAAATGATTTTTATGATCTAAAACTCATTGTTTCAACATCATTAGTGTGAAGTTGAGGGTGCCTCAGTAATCCCTAGTGTAACACAAATGCACGGATAATTTTTTCCTCTGTTTTACAAATAATGCAGCCATCAATTATCCACAAAATATAGGACACCTAATGTAATAAGTCTACCAAGCAGCACACACTTAGTTGGTCTGTGGGCAGTTTTTGACAGACTAATACCTCAAACTTTTCCATGATGGTAAACTGGCTAATGAATTATAATTAGTAATAGTAATTAGTAATAATAATTAGTGCTACTGTTATTAATGATATGTCAGTTCATTTAAGCTGAAGTGTTTTACAAACCTCATCCTCCTCTTTTGTCCAGGGGCCCTTTTTTAACGAGGGATCCAGAACACCTGTCCAACGGTAAATAAGCTGGGCATAATCCCGACCCTCCATAAAGTATGCCACTGTTGGGATATAAAAAACACCTCAATTAAACAAAACATTAAAGACAGAGGGGCAATGATGTAAACTTAAGGACCAGTAAAAACAAAAGGCTCAACAGATAAATCTAATATTTCTGCAGTACTTAAATATCACAGTGAGAGTACTTTGAGTGTAGGGTATGAAATTGCCAATTCGCATCTTTTCCACAAGTTCCTTGAGGACCTGGTCCTCCTCTTTAGTCCACTCTCTCTTCTTGAAGGTTTTAGAGACGTAGCGTTGGTATATCTGGAAGCACATGAAAGCTGTCCTGTTGGTCTAAAAAATAGAAAGAAAGATTGTTGCTTTGTTTTACCAAATAATATACATATGTACTAGATGAATAAAACACCATTCTTCTTATTTCTTCTTTTGGCATTTTGTATGGTGATAAAGAGAACTGTATAACATATAGGTCCATAATCTTCCATAGGGTGTTTCATTAATCTGGTGATCGCAAAGGCCAAAGCATAAGATTGACATCATTTTCATGATAAAACTATTTATATTATAGACTCCTTATTATTATATTATAGACTCCTCCGGCCCTGTAGACGGGCATTGTCATCTGACCTCTTCAGATCATACTGAAATTTTGCAGATCATTTTTTTACATTTATGAGCACAAGGAAAAAAGTCACACTTACCCCAAGTGCCTCCGCAATCTTGTCCCAGTGGCGGGCTTTGAACTGTGCTGCAACCTCGGCAAGCTTCTTGATCTCACCTTCCTTCCATGTTGATTTGTTAATAGAAGGATGAAGGTAATTCTGCCAGAATCTCTTCAAATCCTCAGGTTGTCGACAGCCCTTAAACTGTAATTATATACAATAACCTTAATGCTAATATCGTAAATATGACTACATACCCATTACGACACAGGAATAGCAATTAAAATATCAATTTAAACATATGTCAATACAGAAATCAACAAGTGTATCCAAGAGATATATAGTACATACATTAATATTTGATATTTTGTCCCAGTCATGATCATTATGTAGATTCCCATACAGCTCTTCTTCCTTCATTGAGCTGAAAAACAAAAAAGCCAAAAGAGTTACACATATTTTATTTAACTTATTATTATTATTATAAATCATTTCAGTGAAATTACACATCTCTTAAAGCACATTTTACACATGTTCACACAATGCCTTCACACATTACCTTTACCTGTTTATTTACTGGTATGTTAAAGATGAACAAATCTAAAACAAACCCTGAGCACTATACCACAAGTAAAGGTTTGGACCTTGTACAATTCCTTTCCTTTATATTTTACTTGTTCCCATGCCAAAAACTAAATAAAAATAATTTGAGATCCAGTCACCTGCCAATCACTTAAAAGAAAGTGCCTTAAGTAAGAAGGGGATGCAGTTTAAACTCAACTGTCATGTAAATGACACCTAATTCAATGCAGGTGGGATCTAAAACATGTCATATCATGAGAACCAAGACTTTTAGTACTTAATGTCTGCAACATACTGTGTAAAGGCTGAAAGTGTGAATGATGCAAAGCTGGGCTTTAAAAAAGGTAAAATGGCAAAATATGTCCCTGCTGGCCTGATATATACAGTACATAGTAAAGATAAGAGAAAATAAGCAACAGCAGCAAATTTACATTTATCATTAATATGTAATCCACTCAAGCAAAATGTGGTAGTTCCAAACTGTACGCACCTTATTTGTGCAATGTCCTTTTCTAAAACATCAATACGTTTTTTTAGTTCTTCTTTTTCCTCTTCTTTAGCTTTAGACAACTTTGCAGTCAAGTATTCCATCCTGTAAACCAACAGAAAGCAACATTAAAGCACTTTATTAATATAAACCATTGTTATTTTTCCTGCTTTAAAACTCACTTGGACATTTTAGGTTGCATCATATGTTTCATAGTGTCTGAAACCACCGATTTCACCAGCAAAGTTTTCTGCCATGCCTCCCCTGAAACAGGAAATCTAAATTATAATTGTATCATTAAGCATATGACTACAGTTTAAAGAAGATGTCATAAAACCTGCACCATACATCTTTTAATTTTGATTTCATCACAAAGTCTGGTCCCATGAATCATCTTTTCTTTGGTTTCTTCATTTGCTGGAGGGCCCTACAAACAAAAACAATCACCTTAAGATTTAGCATATTATTGGGTGTACATAACCACAACATAAACCATTTGCTTATGCCCATATGGTAAATTACAGACTCCTGTAAATATTTGTAATAACTTTATAATCCTACCAGACCAGTGAGCTTGTCTTTGAAAAACGGTTTCATAAAGTTGCCAAGAAAGAGTCTGAGTTGAGGCAAACCAGGGGAGCTGGATGCAGGACCAGAGAGCTGCGCTTCAATATCTTTCTGTAAAAAAAAGTTTTTTTTTGTTTATGTCTCTTCTAACAGTATGCACTAAAAGGCAAATGTAACTAACCTGTTGTTGGTGGTTTTCATTAAGTAGGCGCTCCAACTCATTGAGTTTTTCTTTCAGCACCTCCTGATAGACCAGATTCATTTGCAGACAAGTTTCCAAATTTTGAGGAAGAACCAGCTCATCGTCCTCATCACTCTAATAAAATAGAAAATGAAGCTGATCAAAAACTTTGGTTGGATGAATAAATAAAATAAATAATGGGAAAACTTGTCTGCAGATACTTACAGAATCAGTCTGACTGTTAGCGCCATGTTCACTGTCTGTATATACAGAAACATGATATGTTGAACTCATTGTATTGTGTTAAAAAATAATAACTAAAAGTGTTGTTTGCTGCATTGAATTGGGTGAGTGTGACAAATGCACTTTTAAATTCACTTTACATAATATTTATATTTTATTTAAAGTTAAGAAATGCCTTTAGATTTCCATATAATGTCCGCTTTAGTCAACATTTTTCAAAGAGAAGTGTTGTTAAAACTGTTGTTAATAGATTTAAGAGATCATACAGATGCAGTAATTAAATACGGGCATATTCATTTATCATAAAGCACAACAAATAAGTGATTCACTTATTGAAAAGCCTGCATGTTTACCTGTCAGGACATCAACTAGTGCTGCGTCTGCACCAAGCGTCTCCTCTAGCTCTTTTATCTCCTTCTGTATTTGCTGTCGCTCTGCCTCCAAGTTTCTATGTACCTGCAGAAACCAATGATAAACTGATAAACAATAAAGAACTGTTGCAAGATTCATCCAAAAACATGCAATTTTAGATGTAAACATACAGCTTCTTCTCCTGCATGTCCACTGTCATCAGAGTCGTCAGCTGTCAGAGATGACAAAATATAAAATATAATATAAGTGTGATTAAAAGAGAAAACAGTCTATGACAGTCTTAACACTGATCTAAGTGTGTAGATATTGTTTCACTTACTGCTGTCATTGTCTGAAGAAAGCAGGTCTGTAATATTGCTGTTATTTCCAAGACTGCTCTCCAGTGCCAGAATTTCATTTTGCAATTTGTTCCTCTGTGCCAACAAGTCTTTTGGGGATGGCATTTTTTTCTTTCTGAAAATAATACCTGCACATATAAATAACACTAAATACAACACGTTCAGCTATTGAAACAGATTTAACACATCAGAAACAACATAGTTGCCATCGCATATAGTTCATAAAAACTTGGACATCCTGTCACCTTATAGTAAGAGAGAATCTGACCCGATGGTCAGATGTAATACCAGAATCACTAAAATAAGTATAGAGCATTATGAATTACAAGCTGTTAGATCACAGGTGTCCCTGTTCGAAGATCTCAAGGTATTTACATATAATTTATCATATAAAAAGATAAATTACAAATTTAGACAACTATTTATTTATTTTTATTTTAAGGTGCAGCTAATTAAAAGTCATTTAATTAATGCTTGCCTATTTAGTTAGTTTGCTACAGATGTGTTTATTCCTTTTACTTTCGAAAACCAACAAAATATGGAATTTGGCCCACATTTTGCATGCACTGTACTATTGTTTTGACATCTAAAATATATTTGTAATGTTAAAATGCTGACGTGAGAAATTCTGAACTATGACAATACTAAAGACAGAACAAATTAGCATTCAATAATTACACATGCAAAAAAAAAATATATATAGCACATATATAGTCCTCAAATATAGACATAAAACATACAGGTGAATGTAAACACCGGTAAAACTCCACTCGTTCTCTCTGCGTGCTGCTACACCTAGTTAGCATATTACCCACAGTGCACCTCGCCGCCTATCCAACACTCCATAAAATAAACCGTTGGGTAGCTTAAAACACATGTTTACTCTTACTGCTTTATTAAAATATAAATAAACACGGTCAAACACTAACCTTACCCTAAAAACTAACCTTATTTACAAAGTTTACCGTAACTTTACGTAAACAAGACGCATAGACACGAGCTACAACACTGACCACACGCGGCCATCACAATCTGAAACAATTGTTGTTTCAAAATAAGAGCTTCTATCAACTGTCATCTGTTTGTGATAGAAAATGCTAGAAATTATGGAAGTCGAAAAAGGTGTTTGGTCGCCTTTCAATATTAAACAATGAAGCACAGGTTGGATTTATATATGGCTACGTAGGAATGAAAAAAATTACTAACAAAAACACAAAAGAAAAAATCACTACGTGAAAACTAGAACTGCTTCTAAAACTAACCAGACAAAAGCAATAAAATAAACTGTGAACCAAAACATACAAATAAAGCTAAAGCTAAATAATTAATCACACTAACCACTTATGTGGTTAGTAACACATAAAGACAGTTTCACTTTTTTCAATGCATTATTTGTGTGAGTGGTTTTAAAGTCCAAATAATATTACACAATGAGATTAATCATCATCAGTAAGCACTTGATCCTGGTCAGTCACACTGGGTCATTTGCTTCTCATGTTGTAAATTTATGTGCAAAGCAGAATTCACAGTTTATTGCAGGCCAAAATCTACTTACACCTAGGGTAATTTAGAGTAGTTTATAATCTTCACTTTATGAAATCAAGTATTTATTTCAACAATCTGAAAACAACATTTTTTACTTATTTTATTCAAATACAACATAAAATGATTAAATAAAATGCATATTCTAAGACAGCAGAACATATGTATTTAAATTTAATATAAAATCTTGTACAAATACTTGCAGATTAGTAAAGCTATAATAATGTCATAGTAATTTCTAACAATGAAATATAAATCATATTGTTAAAATAAGTCTTTTTGAGCATACAAATAACACTCCAAATTCTATGTGCAGATTTATTTGACTCTGTGGTCAAATGAAGTGCAATGTGTGTACACATTTTTGGCATCAATAACAGTATTTCCAGTTTCTAAAGTTCTAAAGATCTAAAGTTAAGGTCATTTGGCCTGCGTGAGCCAGTGTGTTTCTTGTTAACAAATTAGTGGTGCACATTACATAAATATTTCATATTGTGCAAGAGTTACATATTCACACAAAATTAAAATAACCTATTTAAAAATAAAAATAAATTGTTAGCCGTTTCCAAATGTTCGAGTGTGTCTCTGCTATTTGGTAGAAAGAGTATTAGGGTACATTCACACTGGTAAAGGAAACAGGTGGCTAGTTTGGGGATATGTTGCAAAAATTCAGGCTTTTATATATTGTAGCTTCCTGATGCATGTTGGTTTTGAATTATTCATCAATTTATCCTTATTAAGGATACACCACTATTTTTGGATAAAATGCAAAAGACAAAATAATAAATCCAGGTCTCCAGGATGCCGATGCCTCCATTAGCTGTGTCACTCCTTTTCAGATGGCAATAACCAAAATTCATATTCTACTATCTATAATTTGCTCCAAACTCCAAACAGTTTAACTGCATTCCAACAGATTCAATACCACTGTGGTAACAGGTCAAAACTATCTATGCAAACTGTCACACAGTTATTCAACAGTTACTATAAAACTCAAAGGTAAGTAAGAAATGTCTTGCTTTACTTTAATGTACCATCAGGTCTTTACTTACCCTCGGTAAAAAATGGGTTTACTAAGCACAACATATATTTGTTAAAAATATATGTACAAAAAATATATGTAAAAAAAAATAACGGATTACAACGATGTTATAGTCATCATAAGTAGGCATCTGAAAAAGATTAAAAGCAAAACAAAAATAACAAAGGCAGGCTGAAGTAAAATGAGCTATTATTTTGGAACTTCAGTGATCTTGTCTATTGAACTGAGGAGAGCAGATACAAGGCACAAAGTCTCTCTTCCTGTTAGCAGCTGCCTAAAAGAGAAACAAATCACACATCCATCAGATTAAATCATATGCTGTATGGTTAATCAGTGAGGTTTATAAAATATTCATTTTCACACATCTACATCTTATGTTAACTCCTAAATTCAGGCTTTTCTTAATTTCTTGATGTAAATTGTTTTCATCAACCACTTTATCCTGGTAATTAAACAACAAAGAGGTGCTGTCTGTTTACCTCGAGTTTCTTAGTATAACTATTTTTGCACAGCAACTATTCATCAAGACTTGCAAAAAATAAATTAATACAATGTTTGAGCTACATGAAACTGCAACTTCAGCACAATGTCAGCTTGCAATATCAATGTATTTAAATTAGTATCATATTTTGAAAAAATAATTATGGTCTACTGATTTTACAACCCTGCGTCCTGTTATCTTAAAACTGTATAATGCTCACTAATAAAATAGAATTTTCCACATACTTAATGGAACTTTCTGCATCTTGAGTGACTTTATGAAGGTACTCCGATGCCACTTGTGCATTTTGTCTCATTGTGTGTAATGCAGCAGATTCCCCAGCTCGAAGTCTCTCATTTTCACATTTGTAGCTCTCTACCTGGCCCTGCAGAAAAAGTATCAGTTGTGGAAAAACAAGTACTGTTAATGACATAAGAATCACAACAGTACAAGCCCGAATAAAAAAACAGTAACATCAAACCTGAAGTTGCTGGACCTCTTGTTTTAATCTCAACAAATTGTTTTCAGCTTTAATTGCTCTTTTCTAAAAATAAATAAATTAATTAATTAACAAATACATTTAAAAAACATAATTAAAGATACATTATCAATTTGAAAAAGGTTACATACTGTCATTAGCTGGAGATTTTGTTCCACAGATTGCACCATGGTCTCTAAGGCTTTAGCTTCTCTTTCTTCTTGCATCTTTCGATTGTGCATCTCATCTGTGAGCTGACTGATCCTACACACAGCACAGAAATGCTTACTGATTAGATCTGCATATCTATACAAAAAAATACTCATTAAATACATCATTAAAGATGCTGCATGATTGATGCTGAACACCATCACTTAGCTTATATTTCTTACTTTGCAGAGTCAGCTTCAGACTTTTTGATCAGCTCTCTAATATACCTTCTAAGCTGAGAGTTTTCTTCTCTTAGCTAAAAAGTACACATTAAATTAGTGATGTAAATTCAATTAAAACACAGGTTTTAAAACAAATCAGGATCTAATCACCTTTTGCTGGTCTCTAACCACATTGTCGGTGCTGTTCTTCTTAGCTTGGAAGGTCACGTCGATGACTGAGGTCTCCACATCTCCCTCATAGCTGCCAGTGCTTTTTCTGTGAAAGCGAGTGTCAGGTAAGAAGTCATTTCCCACTTCCCACTCGTCCACAGTTTCATCTTTAGACATTAAGGAGTGATCCAAAAAAGCACTGCCATCTAGATTCCCAGACAGTCCATGTGGCTGTTCAGCAGCTGAGTGCTGGTAGTTTCCAGTCCATTCACCCTCATGTTCATCATAAAAAGACTGAGCAAGCAAAGAGGGATCTGTAAAAAAGTGACTTTTTGGGCTGTGATCAAAGCCTCTGGAGTACTCATATTCATCTGCCAGTTGACAGGCAGCACCTGACATTTTCTACAGGAATAACAGAAGGCATTACTGGCATCAAAAAACAAATAAGCTTTCTCATGCTAATATATAGAAAATATGCATTTTGCATCAGATATACACAAAATATACTTTATGAAGTCTGTGGCCTGACCTTAGTTTTGCTAATTCTGCCATTTTCCAAAAATGCATGTTGACGAAGAGTTATACTGTATGTGATTAGTGATGTTAGACATGTTAGATGTTAATCAATAAATCATGTATGGCATCATATAAAGCTAAAAGATGTGTTTTATATTTTGATGGAACACTATAAACTCGTTGACAGGGATGCCATATTGGAAAGGGGATCTGTGACTGACTTATTAAACATCAGGATAAATAATAATAAATTATTAAACTATAATTAATATAATTAATCTGTGTAAACAAATTATAAATAAAACTAGACTGTATTCTATAAGACAAAGTAACATGCTAAAATTAGTCTTCGTTCTTTTCTCAATTGTCTCTAGTAATTGTTTACATGCGACAGATATAAATGGTAGATATAAACTGGGATAAAAATGCAGCATACTGCTTAAACACTGCATGTAGTGGATTACCTCAACTCCATCGGTGGGGTAGACTGGTTGATTTTTGTTCCTGATGAATTCTTTAAAAGAGAAGGGGTTCAGTTCCTCCTCACCCTCTTCTGGCTCATCTAAAGTAGTTGTATAATAATATAGACATTAAGATAAAAATGCATTTCACTGAACTGCACATTCTTTGTAGGAAAGAGCAAGCTTCTTTATTCTTTAGAGTTTTTACTCTTTGTCATGTATTACAAGCACACCAAAAGTAAAAATAATCCTGAGTCAGTAATGAAAAATATATCTCTTAGCTAATGTTATTGTTTACTGCCAGAAATAATACTTAGATTCATGATTAAATAATTAAATCACTAAACCACTCCAGCAAACCAACATCACCACAATACAATAGACAAACACAATAGACTTAAACTAACTGTTTTGAACTTTAATTCTTCCATCTGCCTGACTGTTTTATCCTGAGTTATTTTTATTACTGGGCACCACTTATTACCACACTAACCAATTCATTCACTCACTCATTTACTCTCTTACAACTAGGGGGAACTTTAGAGCAATCTTAAAGAGCTGAGTGAGACATTACAAACAGAAAGAAAACATGGCAAAAGTGTTTTAAATTTAAGGTAAGTTTAACTTTTACTGTGATACTTTTGTAGAAATGTGGGTGTATAATGCCTTACACAGTAAAGTAAACACTAAGCTATTTTATTATTTGGCAAACAACACTCCTCTGTGTAGATAGGTTAAAATAGCTGCGTGTTAGCAAATTAAAAATAATACTAGACTGTATTCTGAGATCTAATACATTTTATTCCGTTATTCAGTTACTTATTTATCATTTTAAATGTATCATCACAGTTTGTTCTGTGAAAAGTAAGATGGAAGGATCTTGTTACCTAATCATTAAGTACTTGTTTAGTTTTCAGTTTTAACTCAGGTATTACTTTTAAAGATCTGTAGCCCAGCCTACCTTTGCAATTACAAATACAAAATTTAAATACCAAACTAAGCAAACAAATACCAGAGGATCCGACTAGATTTTCTTTCTTCTAAATTAAAGTCACCAAAGATGAATAACAAACCACACACAGGTTGCCAAGTGCCAACAAATCCCACCCACATCAAGACTGAATTCTCCTATTATTTCGGATTTTCAAATCTTATAGCAAAATACAGCTTGTTAGAATTATTTTAACCCATCAAGCAATGTTATCTCCATTCATATGTCTTATAAAATCATAGCAGATGAGTGTTGTAATAGCTCCCTAAAGACACAAAAAAGAACTTCTTGCCAACCGAGCCAGTTGTACTATATTAAACTCAAGCTGACTGTTTTATTATTGATGTTTATCTGAGTAAAACAAGTACCGAGACAAACTGTGATATTCAGACAGAGCAAAATCATCTTAATAGCTTTGTAATAGCTAAAGTAACAGCGACAGTACTTACCATCTTCAATAATGAGCTTTTTCTTGGTTGTTTTGTGTTTCGACATGTTTGCGTTTAGTTATTTAAGAGGATGAGAAGTATTTAGTGTATAACGTAGCGGTAGACATAAACTCTTATCACAGCGAAATAAACATTAAAGTGTAAAGCGCTCCCGTTAATTACAGGGCATCCATAATTATAACAATGTAAACATATCACAGTAAAACTTCAGCTCACTTCATATACTTCATCCTTTCCAGTTCTTGTCTTCCTCTCAGTTTAAAATCGGATAGTATTGAACACCGAGGTTGCCTACCGACACCTAGTGTTGAGGAGAGGAAACTCCAAAGCTAACCTGTATACTAGTGGTGTGCGATACTGCAAAATTTGGTATCGATCCGATACCAAGTAAATACAGGGCCAGTATCGCCGATACCGATACCAATACCGATACTTTTTAAATAATTAAGGTAAATGCATCATCAAATTGCTACATTTTCATGACCTTTATGTGTATTATTGTAATACATACATTTTTATAAGTAGTTGCTCTCAGTAGGGTTGTAAATAAATTCAGTTGTTTAAAGCGGTCCACTTTCTTGTTTCTAGGTGCTTTACTTTCTCACAACGTTACCATCATGGCGTATCACCACCAAGCAGCTAACTTTGTAAATTTTTAATAGTGACTGAATATATGTGCCCTTGTTTATTTAAAAAAAAAATCGATGCTATTCTGAATAAGAGCCTCACTACGCATGCTTCGATTCATTTGCGCAAAGTGCGTAAGGTGTGTCCGTACTTTACATACGTATAGTTTACACTATTATTTCCATAAAATTGCCCCTATTTCTGTTTCTGCAAAGCAAAGTATTCAAAAACTTACAATCTTCCAATGCCTACCAATGTACTGATGTCTGTTAGGATTATAACAACGTGACGGTACCACAACATAACACAGCAGAGCAGGAAGGGAGGAGTGAAGTGAGCATGTGAGATGTGAGAGGAGCTGCTACTGTCTATACAGACATGGTCTTTACTTTCTGATGAAACGGGAGAAACGTGCTGAATGTAGCTGTATACAAAAGTCTGCATGCTTGATCGCTGCTACAATAAAATACACTGCAAGTATATCTTCACTGCACTAAAACTTTACCCATTATTTGCATCGCCCTTCTGGACAAAACACTCTTTCATGCATGCACATTAAGCAACCACGTCAAATATTATTTTAGTTTCAGCTGAACAATGTCAGGGTTCTGGGTTTAATCCATGTCTCAGGGTATTCTGGTTTTCTCCAACATCCAAAAAGCATGCATGATGGGGGACTGCTACTTCTTTAGAACAAATAGATTAGTAAATGCATGTGAATTTGTCCAGGGTATTTATGCCTTCTGGCAAGTGAATTGAGAATTGTAATAATTCTGGTATTACTACCACCCGACTATGGTGGAAAGGAGGAACTTTATTATGTTAGTTTTTGCAGCATAGGTCCAGGGACCTAGGTTTAATCCTTACCTAAACTTTCTGTTTGCTATAATCTCTTTCTTTATGGGTTGCCTCGGGTAATTTGGTTTCCTTCTGCCTTGCAAAACAGCAGAACTGCCTTCTCCAAATTGCCCTAACAGCATCATAGTGGATGTGAATGAATAATTGTTTGATGCTCTGTGATGTAAAAGTTTGGTCAGAGGTGTATTCTTGACCTGTGCTCAGTGTTTTTAAATTAAAAAAAGCTATGCATCCATTTAGACTCGATAAATCAGGATAAAGCAGTTACTGAAAATCAGTAAATACATGAAGGAATGTATTAGATTACTTTAGAACCTGTAAAGCCTTGTTTAAACTGCTAAGGTGGCAGTAGCTGTTTATCATGAAGTACAGATAAACTCATGGGTAACTGTTGTAAATTTTATTTAAAATGAAAGATTGGAACTGTAGTGCTGAAGCTCTGTAAGAACATAAATAGTTTGACAATATAGAAAAAGAATTTCACAAAAAGAGTCCAGAATCGACATGCACCAACATGCAACGCACAACAGCAATGTGATGCATATTACTGAACACTGAATCTGTTTACAAATAAAAAAAAATAATGAAAAGAAAAAGGATACAGGACAGAAAATCCATCAGACATGCTACATTTCTTTAACCCAGTTTTGCAAAGTGGAACAGTACAACAGAAGTGCTTGTAAAATTAAATCATCACCATAAGAAACATTTAAGTAACATACTATATACAAAAATGAAATAAATAAGTCTAGAAATAAATATTACCATAACACACTAATTTAAGCAACGCTACATTGCTGAAAGTGCAACCCATACACTACAAACCTGAACCTGTGTCAGACAACCCTTCGTCTTTAATATTTACACCCGTACATTCTGAGGACAAACTATTTGATGAAGTTACATCAGACAAAAAGAATATTGTCTTCATATAGCACAGTGGTAGATTTATAATTATGGCCAGATTGACAGTTCTCTGCCAACATATGCATATGAAATGTCCAGCTTTCATTACAATAAAGAGCAAAAAAGTGCAGTCCACTGAATAGTCATTTATCATTCTTTTTCAGAAGAGACACAATACAGCAGCTGTGAAATAATGCACTTTTTCTCATGTAGTTTTTAAGCATGCAAACATTATCAGTTGCATGCAAACCCGTTACATTTAATGTACTTTATTGTATGAAGTCAACCGGTCCACCCAAAACAGTGCTTTGCAATTACATTCAGGGTCCATTGTCCACATGTACAACAAACATTTTCAACAACAGGATCCGCCATTCTTGAGCTATTGGCATTTATTATACGAAAAGTGCAAAATATGAACTCATTTCTGTGCTTAAACTGATGCTACAATCTGGCCATATCCTAAATAAATTGTTGGGTAATTTGCTTTAAATCAATGAAACATTCAAAGCCTCCAAACATACAGTTTCAAGAAACAAATGTTGAAATTTCCTGGATTTCTATATTAATTACTTATAAAATGTCTGAACTTCTGAATTCTAATATCACTGTACAGACTCTACAGGGATATAGAAAGTCTTAAACCACTAATCATAGGAACAGACCAACTTAGTTTGCCAAATAACACTACAAAATCTTGTAAAAGACTGAAGACTGGAAGCTGTTATTTCTAAAAGGGGGAGCAAGTCCATATTAATTCTTGGAATCCTTGTCTTGGAATGGGATGTTGAACAAGCTCATAGTCAATCTGCAACATGCTACAAAAGCATTTTACAGACGTGAGTACATATCAGTCCATAACAAGACAAACAATCTATACATTAGACTTTTGTACTGTTGCTTCTCTCGCTGTCAGTGGGTGTCTTGCAAAAAATTGTAAGAAGAGCACAACAAGATTAGAGCAGAATAAAGTGGGGAAAAGTTTGGGTAAACTGACCTGGAGAACAAAGCAAAACATTTAAAACACAAACATATTAACAACAAAATAAATAATAAGGGGTGAAGTTGTGTTTTTAAAACAGCCAAGTCAGAGTCCAAACCTAAACCCAATTGAGCTGCTTCATACATTAAATGAATTTAAAATGACTGTTTATCATGTAGTAGTCAGATCACAATATTATTGCTGATAAAAGAAGCTCTACCAGTTTAAATGTTTGCATTTTCCAGTCTGGACCACAAATGAATAATCTGAATTTGTCTATTAACATTATTACAGTAAAGATCAAAGCACATTTTCTGAGTAATTAAAGAAGAAATCCAGAAGTAAGAGACATTATTTGAGCTTTATCCATAAGCCTATGATCAAGATAATCTAAATCATAATTTAGTATCACAATTTCATCTAGAAAAGTTGGACATCTTTTTGCTACAGTGGCTAAAAATAAATCCTATTCAATGCAGAAACTGTGACAGGAAGGCACATTATAAGCATTTAATAACAATTTAATGTATAATATTTAAATATAATAACCTATTTGTATTAAACATATAAATGTACTTATTACACATAAATCTAACATTCTTCTGCTTTATTACTATAATATCATTCTGGGGGATCAAAGTAAAGCATGAATAATTTTAAGAAGCACCTACTGCATAAAATATCTGTCACTTGTAACCTGTAAAAATTACTGTACATTTTCACACACAAACTCAATAAAATAACAATCTAACGTTTTGGTTCACTGCAACTCTTTTGTGGCAAAACACACTGAAACGGCACATGAGAAAACAAATGGAAGTGTCAAGCAGTTGCTCATTTACAAACCGGAAAGACGTTTCTGATGAGGCAGAACACAGAAAGAACCCACAGTCCATGTTTAATCCATGCATACAGTCCCCAGCACGAGCTGAGCTATGAGAGAACAGATCTTGAGCCACTGATCCCCGCACTGGTACATGCTTTGTAAGCCCTGGCATAGAGTTTCGCTGCTGTACATGCTACATTTCTTCTCTATTCTTCACCGCAGACTCTCCTGTTCTCCCATGGTCCTCAACTTGTAAGACAGTGGCACTGACCCTTACTTATCGCTCATTCATTTTTACTCCATCAAATCAAACAAATTCATACTGGCAGGGTTCAAGCAATCAAAAATCTCCACTGCATATCCATTCCTTGTTCTCAACACTGGTAACTCTTCACCCATGTAAACATCCTGGTGTCAGTAAACCCTTTGAAAGAGAAGCACATCTGGGACCAGGCTGGATGTTGCCAAGTCTGCACTTCAAGCAGGAAGTCTAGGCTCAATCTTCAGAGACAAGTCATACAGCGTATCTTCATCCATGATCACGGCTTTATCCAGCAGGTACTGTGTGACCTGAAAATAGTATGGTTGGACCAAACAATAATTAGTACTAAAGAATAAATAAATCAAGGATACATCAAAGCCAGCATTAGCAGAATACTTTAATGACCTAATTTACTCTCTGTTAAATCTGTGATTTTAAAAAACGAGGTCCATAAAATTGAACAGATTTTCTGTGAATTTAGTAGGGCTCTAGTTATTAGATAAGTGAAAGTGCATGTGGTGGCTTGATTGGTACTTACCTTTGGCTGGTGTTCGATCCTGTAAGGAGTCTGCTGGAACTGTCTGATCTCTCGAATGATATGAGATATCTGTTGGCAGACAGATGGCAACAATTCCATAATGAGTAATCACTAAAAATTCAAAGCATACACACATGCCACAACAACTCACCATACATTTTGGATTTAGACACTGTACAATAAGCATCATATGATCCTTTCAAACGCCCGTCCTTTACCGATTCTTAACATCATGTTTAATCAGTAATGAATTAATATAAATAAGTCAACTTGTGTACTCATTCCCATAGCTATTCTTTATTTTTACAAATACTGTGATTAGTACAATACCAATGATTAGTCTGACAGGTGTTTTACAATTCGAACATTAACTAATTTATTATTTTTTTAATTTTTCATTTATTATACTAATCAGAGTGAAGGTGGGTCTGGAACTTATACCCTACACACTGACTCCCACCTAAGGTGAATTTAAAGTACTTAGTACTTCTAATAGCATGTTTTACACAGTTCTTTACTATATGCACTGCATTCCTAACACATTTTTTTATGTATTTTTAAAGAGTTTGCAAAAAAAAAAAAAGATTTGAAACAACTTCAGTATTCAGCCATACAAGATTGGTTCAGCAGCATCTGAAGGTTACATGTAGGGGTACATTTCCAAATTTAGTAAAATTTGGCAAGTGGGTAAGTTATTCACCATTCTCATCTTTGAGAAGTTGACCAAACCCTCCTCAGTAAAGTTTGGGGTTCCTTCCTCAATAAATGCCAGGTCTGTCAGGTACATCCCCAGATAAGGAACGCATGGTGGATTACAACTGTGGAAAAACAGAAAAAGAAACAAAAGAAAAGTGAGTGATCCAATATAAATACATTTAAAAATATTTGTATGTGGTCTCAGTGTCCCACTTTTTCAAGGTTTCTCTAAGGTTTTTAAATCGTCCCTCTGATGACACTGTTTTCTGTAGCTTGTCCATGAGTGCTTTCGTCTGTGCAGAGAAAAAAAAAAAAATATTACAAATAAATCCAACATGTTACAGCCAGGCTCAGACCTGGGGATTAAGTGCTTGTTCTCTGTGATTGAATGCAGACTGCATTCTGTGAGTCCTGTAGTGTTTGAGTATTGATAGTATTTTTGTACTTAGTGTTTATGATAATAAAATACTTCAGCATTGAGCAGGCAGGCTACAAGGGCTGCAGCTCAAAGCTTTGTCGCTCATGGGGGCCATGGTCTGGGAGCATAATATAAAAGCCATGGCAATATTATTACATAAAAACAATGATAATAACTAAATAAAAAAATGGAAATCAGAATCTCAAGAAATAATCAACCATCACTGGTCGTCATTAAAATGTAATTTTTCTTTCATTTTTTGTCTTTCATTTTTATGTTTTACTTGTATCCTTGTCAGGGCTGCGGTAGATTCGAGTCTACATAATCACTGGGCACAATGCAGTAACACACTCCGGACAGGATGCCAATTCATTGTGGGGCCTCAGCTACCTCTCAGATATAGTCAATTATGACTGTATGTAGATGCCCAATGGGCTGATAGCATCACTGTAGTAGACTACCATAATTTACTGCTGCACCACCTGAATGCGTCCATTAATTTAAATAATACTGACATTTAATAAAAGGGGGAGCTAAAAATAAACTAGAAATAAATCCAGTAAGTACATCGCAGACCACGAGTAGCCTACATTAACATACTATTAGTCTACTGTAACTGTCTCCTATTCATTCCTAAACAATTAACAGTTCTACCAGGATCCTGCTGCATTTTGTAAGTGTTGAAGAATAAAACGTTTAATTCCTGTTTTGATATTAAATTTGCAGCACTGTGTGCACAGTTAATGGGCTAATTTGGCACTCTTACCTGTTTGCTGATTTTAGCCCAGGTTTTCTTTAGCCTGTAGATGGCACTGCGGTTCAGGGCAGAGGTGATCTCCAGTACACCGTTGTAGTTGTTCAGGCAACGGCAAATGTCAGCCACAGCCACCCATTTCTCTATTGAGTTGGCCCTGGAGCCCACGTCGGTGTGGCTCATTATCTGTGAGGCTACCAGGTTACTCATCTGACCGGTGAGAGAGATGGAGAAAAATAAGTGTCACAACACAGCACATCACAACACAATACTGAAACTATCATTTTACGACTCGCACATCGTTAAAATGTTGGCTGGTCTTCATGATGTAGGGAGTTCTCTCATTCTTGTCCATCTTCATCCAACCCTGGCCCAGAAATTCCCTAAACAAGAGACAAAACACAAAGAAGTTATTAAAAGTATTACACTTTTAATAGTTATTTATAACTATATAGTATAACTATAAACTTTTAGAAAAGCAATTGACGTGTGTGTAATACTGGTAGTGATAAATTTAAATGTGTTCCTTAACGTTTGAACATTGGTTTAGAGACTCACTCGTAAGGAATACTCCGAAAAATGATGTGGTCAAGGAGTGTGATCTGTTCAGCTAGCTCCATGGCTGACAGTGATTCAAAGAACTCTGCCTTCGGGCATTCAGCCTGTAAAATAAAAATAAATACATTTCAGAAAAGTCCTAAAAAGAAAATGGCTCTGGAATAATCATGTGATCTTCTGTCAATATACAGTGTATCACAAAAGTGAGTACACCCCTCACATTTCTGCAGATATTTAAGTATATCTTTTCATGGGAAAACACTGACAAAATGACACTTTGACACAATGAAAAGTAGTCTGTGTGCAGCTTATATAACAGTGTAAATTTATTCTTCCCTCAAAATAACTCAATATACAGCCATTAATGTCTAAACCACCGGCAACAAAAGTGAGTACACCCCTAAGAGACTACACCCCTAAATGTCCAAATTGAGCACTGCTTGTCATTTTCCCTCCAAAATGTCATGTGATTTGTTAGTGTTACTAGGTCTCAGGTGTGCATAGGGAGCAGGTGTGTTCAATTTAGTAGTACAGCTCTCACACTCTCTCATACTGGTCACTGAAAGTTCCAACATGGCACCTCATGGCAAAGAACTCTCTGAGGATCTTAGAAGACGAATTGTTGCGCTACATGAAGATGGCCAAGGCTACAAGAAGATTGCCAACACCCTGAAACTGAGCTGCAGCACAGTGGCCAAGATCATCCAGCGTTTTAAAAGAGCAGGGTCCACTCAGAACAGACCTCGCGTTGGTCGTCCAAAGAAGCTGAGTGCACGTGCTCAGCGTCACATCCAACTGCTGTCTTTGAAAGATAGGCGCAGGAGTGCTGTCAGCATTGCTGCAGAGATTGAAAAGGTGGGGGGTCAGCCTGTCAGTGCTCAGACCATACGCCGCACACTACATCAAATTGGTCTGCATGGCTGTCACCCCAGAAGGAAGCCTCTTCTGAAGTCTCTACACAAGAAAGCCCGCAAACAGTTTGCTGAAGACATGTCAACAAAGGACATGGATTACTGGAACCATGTCCTATGGTCTGATGAGACCAAGATTAATTTGTTTGGTTCAGATGGTCTCGAGCATGTGTGGCGGCAATCAGGTGAGGAGTACAAAGATAAGTGTGTCATGCCTACAGTCAAGCATGGTGGTGGGAATGCCATGGTCTGGGGCTGCATGAGTGCAGCAGGTGTTGGGGAGTTACATTTCATTGAGGGACACATGAACTCCAATATGTACTGTGAAATACTGAAGCAGAGCATGATCCCCTCCCTCCGGAAACTGGGTCGCAGGGCAGTGTTCCAGCATGATAATGACCCCAAACACACCTCTAAGACGACCACTGCTTTATTGAAGAGGCTGAGGGTAAAAGTGATGGACTGGCCAAGCATGTCTCCAGACCTAAACCCAATAGAACATCTCTGGGGCATCCTCAAGCGGAAGGTGGAGGAGCGCAAAGTCTCGAAAATCCGCCAGCTCCGTGATGTCGTCATGGAGGAGTGGAAAAGCATTCCAGTGGCAACCTGTGAAGCTCTGGTAAACTCCATGCCCAGGAGAGTTAAGGCAGTTCTGGGAAATAATGGTGGCCACACAAAATATTGACACTTCAGGAACTTTCACTAAGGGGTGTACTCACTTTTGTTGCCGGTGGTTTAGACATTAATGGCTGTATATTGAGTTATTTGAAGGGAAGAATAAATTTACACTGTTATATAAGCTGCACACAGACTACTTTTCATTGTGTCAAAGTGTCATTTTGTCAGTGTTGTCCCATGAAAAGATATACTTAAATATCTGCAGAAATGTGAGGGGTGTACTCACTTTTGTGATACACTGTATATATATATTTTTTTAATAATACAGATATCTATACACACACACACACACGTATATATATAGAGGTGATGGTGTTACTTTGTAAAGCATGTAATTTCTTTTTTTATCCTGGTTAGGGTTGTGGCAGGTCTGGTTCAACCGGAAAACTCTAGGTGTAAGTTAGGAACACCCTGGACAGGGCACCACGTCATTGCAAGGCTTCGGCCATCCCCCCTCCCCCCTCCCCTTGGACATAGCCAATCATGTCTGTGTAGACACCCTGCCGGTTGTGAGACTACAAACACTGAGACTCAAACCTGGGCTAATGTAATAGACTACTTCACCACCTGAGTATGAATGAGTTATTATCTTTTTACTAATGTTAACTAATGCCATAAATAATGTTAATTAAGAGAACCATAATTACAGTGTTACATACAATCCATTCATTATTCCATTATTGTACTTTTGGCCAATCCTATCCACCATACAAAGGTAGAATAATTTAACTATGCCAGTTAGTCATCTCTGTTCTGCATAGCAACATTTTAATTAACACCGTAGGAAAGAATACAAGTATGAGCGTACTGAAGACAGACACTATAGTGTCAAATATATTTTTACACACACTGATAATCCATGCTGGGTTTTTAATTATCTCACCCAGTTTGCTAACACACTGTTTGGGGCCAATTGTGTGCAGGTGCATAGATTATTTATACGTCTCTGCATGGTGTAGCATTAAAAACATAGAAATAAACAAAAGTATAATCATTACACCTAAAACAAAAATTCATTTCATTGCATTTCCATCAACTGCTTTATCCTGGTCAGGGTTGTGGCAGTAGCAACCCTGGACAGAACATCAATCTATCCCAGGGCTTCGGCCACTGCCCTTCTTATACATAGCCAACCATGTCTGTGTAGACATTTGGCCAATAGCACAGCTGAGATTCAAACATGGGTCTGGGGCTAGCGTAATAGACCGCTGCACCAAGTGAGCATCCCAAAAACAAAATATAGAAATATAAATGTGGAAGAATAGAAGTATATTCACAGAAGTATAGGTAGTCTGATATCATGTCTGTGATACATTACTATTTATTTTATTAACAGTGAATAAAATGCTTGCTACTGAAGTAAGCTTAGCTGGAACACAGTGATGTATCTGCTTTCAGAATAAAAGAGCAGCAGGGGAGAAGTATTACACTCCTTTTAAAAAAGCCTTTCTCTTAATGTCTGCTGACATTTGATTTGAAAAAGATCATGTGAGAGCTAAAGCAACAGGTTCTCTGTCTCACTGCTTTAAGTTGTAATTACAGCTCTGTTTCCCTGTAAAGCATGCTGTTTGAAGTTCTAAATTGGTCCTCTAGTCTGACACTGCTTCTCTGTCTCAGGCTTTGTTACTTTCTATGTTCCTCTGTGTCAAGATTTCTGTTAAAAATCAATAACACATCACAGCCAATTTGACTTGCAATACTTTTGTTAAATTTAATTTTATCAGACAGTATGCAGACTTTAATGAATGGTAGGCAGATTAGAAAATGTATGGACTGAGGACAGTGCTAGGGATATCAACATATGGGTGGTGCAGCAGTCTAATGCACTAGCCCACCCTTGGTGGTGCCACAGACTTGGGTGCTCTACAAACATCACTAGCTGTGCCTGGACGACTACAGTCTGGTAAAGACTCTGATATGGGTGGAGGAATACAGGAAGCCTGACATGTTCCTTTGCAAGTGTAGATCTGTAACTATTTATTTATTTATTTGGATTTTAATGTCATGTTTTACACACTTTGGTTACATTCATGACAGAAACGGTAGTTACTCGTTACACATGATTCATTAGTTCACAAGTTTAATGTCAAACACAGTCATGGACATTTTTGTATGTCCAATTCACCTCACTTGCATGTCTTTGGACTGTGGGAGGAAACCAGAGCTCCCAGAGGAAACCCACCCAGACTTGAGGAGAACATGCAAACTCCACACAGAAAGGACCCAGACCGCTCCACCTGGGAATCAAACCCAGGACCTTCTTGCTGTGAAGCGACAGTGCTACCCACCAAGCCACCGTGCCACCCACATGTTACTTACAAAATAATATGCTATTCACAGACTGCATGGTACGTTAATAAAGTCATAAGCAAAACGACTTTTTTGTGAAAACATATGTTATGAAGTCAATACTTTTTAAAACGTATATTTATGCCACTCTCCTCACTATATAATAGGAGATGAACTATGTATTAAAGCAAAAGCCTACCATCTGCAGAATGTCCTCTATCTTCAGCTGAGCATCTTCCAGGTCATCCTGAGACAGAGCACTGTAAAAAATGACAGTAAGACTGATGGATCTCCTTTCCAAGTGCACAGAAACATTTCAAATACGAATGGCACCTACTTCAATATGTTTGCAGTGGCTTTTCTCTCCTGAGGGAGCAGATCAGGATCTCTCAGCACCTCCTCCAGAAGACTTATAACAGCTATCTTCAACTCTCTATTCATCTCAAAGTCCTGCAGAACCATGAGAATGACCATTAATATGTTTACTTTTTTAATATGGACTGAAAAACACCAATGGGTGTCTAACATTATCAAATCAATTCCTCAGTAATCTATAGAAAAGAGGCAAACAGCTCAGCTGTGGCTACAGATAGTTGATACATTATTATGCAAGAATTATACACTATATGGTCCAAAGTGTTTGGACACCTGGCCATGAGCTTGCTGGACCTCTCATTTAAAAAAATTAAAATAGTGACATCAGCGAGAACAATAGCCACTCTTTCGACAAAGGCTCTTTTGACTCACAATACTTTGAATGTTTGTAGAATGTATGCCCTTTCAGTTTAAAAAGAATTTGTATGGCTGGGTACAGGTGTTGGTCAAGAAAGCCTCAACTGACATTCCAGTTCAAAGCTGTTCAGTGGGGCTGAGGTCAGGGCTCTGTGTAGGCCACTGGAGTTTCTTTAAACCAAGCTTTTCTTTATGTGTTTATAGAGCTTGCTTTGTTCACAGGCGCACAGCCTTCCATAAATTGTTGCTGTCTTACTGAAAGAAACACCTGTTATTTATTACCTTTTTTGTTTTATAACCCTATTATTAATTACCTTATTACACCTGTTAGCAGTTGCTATGGCTAAAAAACAAATTCAAAAAGTACAAAGGTTTGTCCATATAGTGTATATTTAATAGGATTGATTGACTATCTGTTACACTAATTAAATACTGATTTGCCAAATCTATCACTTGTCTCCAGACAATAATTTGGCATCTGATAGAATTTAATAGAATATTGCAGCTACACATGCATTCACACTGCTTAATAATAAATTAATTTTTCACACTGATGTTTAAGGGATTAGTTTTGCATACGCTTACCAGCCCAAATGTGTCAATACCCTAAATCCAGAACCTTTATTTTCAATTACCCAAAGGACAACATCAAAATAACCTGACTGAGACGTTCCTGCTGGCTCCTACATGACACTTCATTACTCTCACTCGGACAGTTCTATATGGATGGCTGCACAGAGATAGGTGCAAAAGGCAACAATCGGATTCCAGCACTAATTAATAGTGTAACAGCAGCATCTCAACGCCTCTCACGCTGCTCGAAGTCCTTAGGGAGCCAACGCAGCAGGTCCTACAATTATTCTCATTATAGCATGGCAGAGCAGGGATTGAAACAGCACCAGGCAACAGCGTTTGCAGCTGTTTTATTACATTCATTTTCTTTCTTCGATATTCTGGCATCTTGTAATTCACTTCGCACACTGCACGCCCATGAACACAAGGGTCCTATCAATACCAAGAAAAATGAAAATTACAGTACTAGTGTGAGTTTGAACACTGCTTATTAACAGGATTCAGACACTATTGGTTTGCAATTCTATATTTAAGACAGGCTAGTGTACTATAATCAAAAGAATAGATGTGGCAGACCACGGGTATATAGGGTCTATCTGAAAATCTAGTGATCTCTCTACATAGACGCATTTTACGCTATCCTATGCACGCTTGCAAGAAGAAGGCTGTTCAAATTCTTAGATGCCTTAAAATGCTGCCTACTAAGGTGCCTTATTTCAAAGCGATAATCTGACAATAACGAGGGAGCATCCCAGCATTCAGCAACTTTTCTCACATAAAATTACAAATTTACTTTACTTTATTTACATGCATCTACTTGATTTTGTTGATCGTGGACCAGGGAGTCGCTGGTATCTTGGGAATTTTGGTTTTTATATACTGATCTCTTGAATCAGACGTATAGCCTTTTGTGAACATTTATTACTTAACAGGTGGAAGATTTTTTATATTGACTCCAATCTCTAAAATAGCGCTTCAACCCTATTTAACATGCCTTCTTATGAAACAGATCATTTTCTTCCTGCTTTTCCATGCATCAGTTGATGTGTGTTCAAAAAACAAACACCTTGTACGTCTAGACCAGCCCTTTCAAAACACTTGTGCCAGGCCTTTTCTTGTTTTCAAACCGCCCACTTTAAATGTCTTTATTGCTTTTTTCCCTCCCCCTTCCCACACTCCCAACTACACCCATTTCACTGGAAAGGTCAGTTTAACCAGTACTCTCTAGATGAGTTTGCCACAGCCGCCTTGGAATCATTTGACAAAGAGTACAGATCAATAAAATTAGCCTCCTGCAGGCCTCCAAACAGACACAAGCCTAATGGTCACTTACGTCAAAGTCATAACGTGGCATTATTTAAGACGTCTCAGCCATAACCTCTGGGTATGTTTTTGCTAATGTTAGTGACACTAATTAAAAAAGAGGATCATAAGGCGTTTGGCTCAGTAAAGCTGTGAACATTAGCAGTGTAATATCTCACAGATGGAGACAGAGTGGCGAGCAGAGCAATACCGTCAGGGGAATGTGCAAAGTTTATGAGCTCACAGGTCAATTAGTTGATGACAACTGCCTCAAAGATACACGCAGCAAGAGAAAACAAACAATACACATAATAAATAAGTCATGCCAGCAGCAAGGGCTAATGCGCTAATGACTCTATTAACCACTGAGCCTATTTGAAACTAGAACCATTAAAAACACTTAAAGAAATTGTAAAAAATTTGTGTCTAATTTAACAATTCAACTATATGTCATGACAAAATCTAGAACCAGTGTTGTATTACTAGTTAGCAAAAATGCAGTATATACCAGGGTAAGGCCGCAGACCGACACTTTTAATTAATCACTCAGAAACTGGGTGACCGCACACTTGTAAGGAGATAATATCCAAACGCAAGGAAGTAAAGGACAAGCATGATCACTACTCCTCGGGGGAAAAGAGCAGACTGTTTAAATGTCCAAGTATTTGGGTCTTTGTCAATGTAAGGTCAAGCCTTATTGCTTTTAAAAAATCAGTGCTGAAGTGCACTGGATACCAATTGGCACATTTTAATCTGAAAATTCTACACTTACACCCTGATTAACTGTCGGCTTGCTCTGTAAAGAACATGCAATCTTGATCACATTAGCAAAAAAAGTAAGCTGATGTAAAAAGAAAAAAAAAATTGGCCTTGTTGTGACTGGTATCCTGGGCTGTTAGAACGCCTTGTTCTGTTGATCCTTGCAATCAGGTTGAATAGACGTTGAATTCAAGCTTCATACACATTAAGCTTGTTGGTTTGTAACACAAAGCATAAAAATGCATGATTTAGCACCAGCAATTTATCTGGACTGATGAATTTTTTACTTCTGGTCAAATTGAACATGTAGATGTCAAAAATAAATGTTTAAACTGTCAACATTTTAAAATTTGAGCAGCCAAAATGAGCTTTTAATGCATCCATACTGCATGTTAAATTTTATCAAGTGTTTCTTTCTTGGACCAGTTTTGATAGATACTGACCACTGCAGACCAGGAACACACCACAAAAGCTGCAGTTTTGGAGATGCTCTTGTCTGGCCCTTGTCAAACTCGCTCAAATCCTTACGCTTGCCCATTTTACCTGCTTCTAACACATCAACTTTGAGGATAAAATGTTCACTTGCTGGCTAATATATCCCACCCACTAACAGGTGCCGTGATGAAGAGATAATCAGTGTTATTCACTTCACCTGTCAGTGGTCATAATGTTATGCCTTGTTGGTGTATGTATATATAGTCACAAACGATTTTCACCAACAGACATCTCATTGACCTGTTGCTTTTGTGGCTTTTTGTGTATTATTCCTAGAAAAAATTCCAAAAGTTCTGCCAATTTTAATCTTTAGTTTGCTAATTTGTCGCTTAAGGGTCGTCTGAAGCAGAGACAACCTTCCCTTAGCACAAAAGAAACATGAGGAAATATGCATATCTTAAAGGTTGAAGTGTAACATTTTGCTGAAAAATAATAAAAAATTTTGTTTAAAAAAGTGCAAATGTAAAGGTCAAATGGCATAGAGCTCTTATAGGCTACACTTTTATTCTAAGCTGCAGGCTTTCAGTGGGAATTAATCTGAGGGTACTCATTTACACTAGGCAATGGTAGCATTACTGATATCCACCACTAATATTGTGTACATTTGCAAGGCATAAGGTAACACTGATGTTGAGGCTGTGGACTTATTTGTCACTTTAATGGTAAATGGAGATCAGTGTGATGCAATTGTTGGAGCAGTGGCCTCTTCTTTCATAAATGAACCACTGTACTACATAACATGGCCACTTTCATAACCCCAAAAAGATGGACATCAGAGCCCAAAAAAAGGGCATGACAGTGGGTAGTCAGGATAATGTCTAAAGCATACAAAAGTAAAACTCTAATTGATACAATTGTGATGCAAACAAATGAACTAGAAAATTAGATTCATATTAATGAATGTACTCACCACATTTAGAGACTACTTGTGATACTTGGAATACAAGTCATTTCTTTTGACAGGCAAATTAATTATAATCGTTACAAGCATCCAGTTATCTTCCAAAGGAGGACAAATGTGTGTCTGTCCAAGCATTGCGCCGGACTGTGGACAGGCAGATGAAAAAAATGGTCTGTCCACCATCTGGTTCATTCTATTGTGATTAAATGCTTTATGGCTGCTCACATATAAAAACTGATTTTATCTGTTGCTCCTAGAGACAGTTTGAAACTTGGCGTTTTTTCTTAAGTGTTTCTGCACTCTGTAGCCCTGTTCTGTGAGCTTCCTTTCACAATGTCATGAGTTACTGCTAATTACTGTTCGTGCAAACTGTTGTGTGTGCTCATACCACAATATTTATTAACTTCGGCTTTAACTGACAGCTACATACTGCTTATCAATGACTGCTTGCACAAAAGGTGAATCGTGTCACAAAAATACCTGATGAGAAATTGCTAGCCCTGTACTAGGGGTCCCTGCAGGGTTTATTTCAAGACTTACTTATCAGTAGGAAAAAGTCACTTTATACTAGACTTTATATACTGAGAACATTTTTCCAATAAGCAAAACAATGTTTTCTTTTAATTTTTTTCAATTAATTTATAATTGAGGATGATTTTTTTTTGCATTTCCCCCAATTTCCTTCCCAATCTAGTCATATCCAATTACCCAATTGCATTATGCTTCCTCACTACTGATGTTGACCACCACTCTGACTGGGAAGAGCCAAGACTAACACACGACCCTCCGACACATATGCAGTAGCGACTGCATCTTTTCACCTGTATGTGGCGAATTCATATGTGGACCAGCTTTGTATACAGAGAGACACACCCTGATCCTCATTATCCCCGTCCCCGTGCAGGCACCATCAATCAGCCAAAAGAGGTCGTAATTGCATCAGTTATGAGGAATCCCCTCTGGCACTCTTGAACAACAAGCCAATCGTTGTTTGTGTAGGCGCCCAGTCTGCCGGGTAGCAGAGCTGAGATTCGAACCAACGAGTTCAAGATGTAAGCTCTGGTGTGCTGGCGTGTTTTACCGCTGCACAACCTGAGTGCGTGATTCTACCCTTTTAAGGTAAACAGTCACTATTATTTAAAAAGCCTTAAGGTTATTTGGAAAGAGCAAACTGCATGTGTACATTAATAAGAGCAAAGAGGCCCCTGTGGCAATAACAGCCTCTACTCTTCTAAAAAAAGATTTCCGCAAGATTGTATCTCTGAGAATTTGTATCCATTTAGTCAAAAGAGCATTTGTGAGGTCAGGCAACACTGTTAGATAAAACAGCCTGACTCACAATCAATGTTCCAGTTCATTCATATCCAATACTAACACAAAACCATTTTAAATACAGGGATATACAGAATGTTTGCTTATTCACACCATTTGAGCACTTTCTTTGTGTTATCATCTGCATTATCTTCAGTTGATCATATTTTAGATTCACTTGCAACATACCCCTAAACAGCTAATAAAATGCACTTGCACTTTATCACTCTTCTCTTGGGTGAGGGGTGAGTGAGGGCTGTACTAATTAACGAACCAAACCTGAGAGTGTTTGGAGACCCAGTGGCGCAAGACATTAAGAACCCGGTTAGTGGCTGCCCTTCGAATGATGAACTCCTTGTCACACGTCCTCTCGGAGTTGTTAAAGACTGGAAATAAAAGGACAGTGGACAGTTCCTGATTACTGTTGGGACTTCAAATCATGACAATCTACAAAATCTAGATTTTTTTATTTAAGCCTTAAGAATCAAATGTTAACCTGCTGTACATAAACACTAAGCTGAACAGAAACTGACAGGCCTTGTTCAGGCCTACAGTAATACAGCATGTGTGATTAAATGTATAAAAGGCATTAACTTGCTGTTGATTGTTGTTGTGTGCATACCTGGAGGGCTGCTGTGGCCAGCTGCTGCAGTTGCAATGGCGAATGCTGAGGCCGGAGACACTGAACAACGCGAGTTCTCTGTTGCCGGAACTGTTGGGAGAAAACACCAAAAGTACTGAAATAAAACACACTAAAGATGCAAGAAAGACATGCTATGTGATTAAGGTAAGGGTCAGCGTGCCAGGCTAATACATAAACAAACATGAGGTCTCCTTGACTCCGGCATAGCCTGACTGCTAGTGTTTCCATCTGTACACATAAATGGTTACAGAATGAAAGGCATATTGGGGGAATTGCCTTCTTAAGGTGACAGGTTTTCCCCATGGGTGAGTTACCATATGGAAATGGCTTTCAGTGGAAATTTTACTCTCAAGAGGAACACATTTTTCACAAGAGACCAGCACAAGGCCACTGCAAAGTCAGAATTTAAATTCATGCAGCATATGTGGCATTATCATAAAAGCACAAGAGTAACAATACATAGAACTATGGTAGGGTTGAAATTGCACTACAGAATAAACAATACAGTTGGAACATTTCCCCATGCCAATCCATCCTGTTTTATGCCAAAGAGGAACATGTGTCAGTGAAAATAAGACAAATATTATTGAACCTTGTTCTAACTGCTCTATACAAAATGTCCTTTCCGTGTCATTCAAACATTGTGTAGCTGATTCAGTTCCAAGATAAATTGAGTGGAATGACACTGTAACACAGGGCCATTTATTAGCTACTTCGATGACTAGCCTGTTATGTTTGACCTGGCCGACTTTTGCATAGCGGTTACCCTTGAAGTTGTAGCAAATCCCTGAAAACTGCTTCCACTAACCAAAGCCCACTCAACTACTGTAAGAGAATCAGTAAAGCTATGTAGTCAAGCTGTTCTCCTGCACTGAAGGAAACTGAAAAATTGCATGGTACATCGCCATAGTTCCTGACAAAGCTAAACTTTGTTTAGATAGATAAACTTGACAAAATAACTTGTTAAACATCTAATACCCATGGTTAAATATTAATCTTGCATATAATGCATAATATTAAATAGATGTAATATCCAGTTGTTTGAAGTTGTTAAAATAATTATACTTGTTAGTTGGTGTGTTAAGTGTATTTTCCTAGAAATCATTGTTAAATACCAACTTATGCAAAGGTGGTTGAAAAAAAGCCCCTTCTTAAAAAATGCTGCCACTATCATCAGTATGTGTACTGTACAGCATGAGAAATCAATTCCCAATAATGGTATTAACCATTAGGTGCGTGATTCATCAGTAAAATGGCAGTTTGGGGATTATAGTCAGAATATTTCTCTGCTTCATACAGAAACCAATCATTGCCATCATTGTTTAAATTAGATCTGGCTTTTTGTTATTGGAATTTAAAGAAAAATACTGCATTTTAAAACCTCAGGTATTACACAGCCTATTTGGCAACCAAAACTGGCAAATGTGATGGCTTCCATCTTAAAATCTAAAATTATTTTCATCCCTTCAGTGTTTTTCCCCCGCTAGGCTCAGATGGGTTAAAATCCAGGGTTTCAATTTCAGCAGTGCTTTAAAGCAAGTAAATCAACATTGTTTGCATGTGTATATCAAGTTTGCCTGCATTTAAGCCATTATTAAATAAGAGTAAATGTGTTTATGCACTTTCACAATCAATACAAAATAGGCTGCATTAGTTATCTGATTAGTCAAATGGTCATGTAAATGTAAATCTAATAAAGTCTGGATTTAAACCTAATACTTAGGTTATACAGCACATGTACACTGTTTTATCAGATCTCTTATGTCACATGCTGCCTTACTAACCAATAACCTCTGACAAACGGTGTCATTACCTGATTGCCTGACCCTATTCACTATGTAGCACTACTTTAGAAATCAGTAGACTAGATGAAAATTGAGAAGAAATAATGGGTATGATTAAATACTATCTATATACTGCACATAACTTCAAATATTTTTTAAGTTAGCTAACTGAAAAAAAGTGGTACCACCTTTCTACAGGAACTTGATTAATAACCATTTTATTAAAATTACTTCTCTATTAGTAGTGATGCTTTTATATAAAGTGACACTATAAAGCCTGATAAACCACATAGGTTGATTATTCAATAAATAGATGAAGGTCTGCACCTCTTGTATCCCATTTAGGCTTGTGCCAGAAAGGCTCACCAGTTACAGAACAGAAAGGGAACCAAACGTTCATTATCATAAGAAGCAAACCACTGTAATGAACACATTACAAATGCAGCTGAATTAACATTAAGGGTGCATCTTCATTTGCAATCTGAATGGAAATTGTTGTTTATATTGTGTTTTTTGATGTTTGAGATGTAGCTGAATCAAAAAGTTCTTTTTTTCTTTATTACTGCTTTCTTAAAAGAAAGAAAATAATAAAAAGTAATTTAATTCTTTATAAATGTATTAATTTTTTAAAGCATCTTTTCTAAGTGCTTTATGCTAATCAGGCTGGCAACTGGTCTGGAACCTGCTTGGAAAAAACGTGGCAGAGAGTGATGTAAAAGCAAGGACATACTTTTGTTTATACAGTAGATTCAGAGAGTATTTACACCCACTGACTGTGCTTGAAATTAAATTTTTTGTTGTGTTGTGGATTTAAAACTGAATGAATATTGGTGCCATTTTATCTAGCACCTATCTACAGTGGATCATAAATACTGACATTTACTATTCACAGTATTTAAACCCTTTGCTGTGGCACTCCAAATTGTGGTCATCTGCATCCTGTTTGCTTTAATTATCCCTGAGATGTAACAAGAACCACCGGTTGCAATTTGACTTTGACTATAGTTTGGAAAGGCACAAAATTTGGTTTATAAGGCCCCACAATTTTAACTGCATTGTCAGGTCAAAAACCACAAAGTCTGTGGATCTCCAAGATCAAACTGTAGTAGGGCAAGGATATAAAAAATGAAGTATCGGGTGTTCCAAGGACAGTGGCTTGAATAATATTAAAATGGAAAAGGCTTTGCCCAACCTTAAACCTTGGTGGTGGCAGCATCATGCAATGGGGTGCTTCCCATCCGCAAAAAAAGGGGACAAATGAAAGCAGTCAAAGCCAGGATTACCCTTAAAGAAAACCTCCCCCAGCGTGCACACACACGCCGACCTAGGTGACACCTTTTAAAAAGACAATGACACTTTGGGGCAAGTCTCTGAATGTCCTTAAGTGGCCCAGCTAAAGCCCAGACTTAAACCTCAACAAACACCTGTGGAGGAACCTGAAGATGGCAGTTCAGAGATGCCCACCATGCAGCAAAACAGCCGAAACATTGACACAGGAAAAACCTACCAAACCCCTCACCGTAGTGACCAGAGGCAAGTTTTAAACCCAGCCAAACTGAAGAAAAATTTTCCTTTGCTTTTGTCATTACTTTTTTTGTGTCACACTTAGTTGTGTTACCTCCAGACCCTCTGTAGCGCATGTGCCGTGGGGTAGAAGGCGACCTGCAGGGGGAGAGATCTCCAGCTTCACTGCCTTGAGGAGATTCAGGGATAAACTTATCCAGTGAGGCTGATTCAAGCACAGCTGAGAGGAGAAGAAAACACCATCACTTAGAAAACTGTTAATGATCTGTTCCTAAAAGCATAGCATTTCTCTCAGTCTCCACACAGCAGCCATCACTGCTTTAAGGAATTTAAGGAATTTAGGACAATTTTAGAATGTATGTCAGGTTTTGTAACAGCATTCTTGTTGTACATTGGTGTTTTAGGTCATTAGCTTGCTTTGGTTGGCAGATTGCTTGCCTGACATTCTCTTGTAATTTTCCAGTACAATTAGAACTGACTTTTCTCTGTTATTGCAACTATTGTCTTAAATGTTCACAGATTATTGTTCCAGAAACTATAGGTGGTCACATAGACATGTCACATGTTTTTTGCCAGGCAACAGCAATTCCTCTGTGGTGTTTTTTTCTACAGACTTTAGTAACTACACTACCTACTGTCATTATTTGTGGACAAATTGCAAGAACAATTGGACATTTTCAAGCTTACACATACTACTGTATATCAACAATTCATTCACTAAAATCTTCTGAATTTTGTTTTTAGGGACATAGTTTACATAAAAAGATCATTATTACAAAGATCAATTTAGTCTTTGTGTGTCCTTGTTGTACTGGGCACCACTACAACACACCATCTCCATTATTTTATCTCAGAAAAAATTGTTAAGCGTTTATATGCTTTTCCAGTCTGGACTGTAAATCTATGTGTTCAACAGACATGAGAAATACAATTTAATAAACAGCAGACCACATTTGGGTCATTCCAGAATTCACTTGTTCATTTATTAATTACTATCTGACATGCAAATAGAACATACCTTAGAAAATCCTCTTGCATTGGAATCCTATGATTCCAAAGCAAACTCTGCTTAATCTACCCCCAACTGAACAGTGCAAAATGTATTTCTTTGCAATCATTGCTACACTTGAACAAAAAAACCTGAACTTGGACACAGAAGAAACTGCCACTGAAATACTTGAACTGGGAAGTTGAATAAACGATTAACGAGGCATGTGTTGCATTCTCAAATAATGTGCAAAAGCAGTGCAGTTGGTGCTAATAGTGAGAAATAGCACCACCCTGTCTTTTTGCAGCCAAGCAGAAACAGGAACAACAAATGCAAGCTCATTATTGTAATAAGTGAAGAAAGAAATAAAATCAGATAACCCAGCTAGTTGTGTGGAAGCTGATAACTGAGCGTGTCAGTAGTTAAAATGGTCTCATCTATTTAGGTAAAACAATCTCAGAAAACCATTACCAAGCATCTGGCTTTAGATCTGATACATTTACTGACAAAGAACTAAAGTAGATCTTCATTTGTTGAATAAAATATAAATTGCTTTAGCTTCAGTTGCTGATTAACCATACTGTGGTTTTATTGCCAGCAGGCAACAAATAAACCTAATGTTGAATGCTTTGTTAAACAAACAGCTAAAGAAACTCTGTTTTACATTAGGAAAACACTTAAAAGTGAGAGCATTTGCACATTTTCCACTTCTGTGGTTTACAAGAAGTCGTTCGTGTATAACTATTATTAAATGGGAGAAAGAAAAATAGTTTTTAGGATTTCACTCTGACTAAACATATGGGCAATAAAATGATGATAAACATGTAGGGTTTGAGGAATAAGAAGCCGCTTTAAAAAAAATAAAAATTTTATAAGCAAATGTTGGTATCCTTTATGGTATAAATTTACTGTGGTTTTTTTTCCAAGTATAATACGGGGTCAGTTGTCTCAGATTGCACATTCACATACAGTAAGGTATGTTAAAATAATATAAAATCTAAAGCATTTTAAAGTTAAATCACTATTACACAAAAGCCCATATCTATTAAATGATCCTCTACTATAATAGTAACTGTCCACAGTACAAATCAGACTCAGGTCAAAAGAGAATTCAGGGGTGCTTGGGTGGTACAGTAGTGTAATGGGCTACCCCACCACAGCAGAGACCTGGGCTGACTGGTGCCACTGCCTTGGGCACTCAACAAATACTCCACAACTCGCCAAGTCCAGTGGTGAAATGTGTTTAGCAGCAAGCTCTAGAAAATTGTCAGCATTGTTTAAATAATAGAGACTGCAATAGACAGAATTGAATTCATGCTTCCCATCTGCCAGAAAGCTGAAACTAGAAAGAGTCCAGTCCGGACCTTTTATTTATTTATTTTATTAGAAACTTTAACGGCATGTTTTACACACTCATGAGAGTGTGTAATGGTTACATTCATGAGAGGACAGGTAGTTATCGCCAGTTCACCTCACTTGCATGTCTTTGGACTGTGGGAGGAAACTAAAGCACCCAGAGGAAACCTACGCAGACATGGGGAGACCATGCAAACTCCACACAGAAAGGACCCAGACCACTCCACCTGGAAACCAAACCCAGGATTTTCTCACTGTGAGGCGAGAGTGCTACCCACTGAGCCACTGTGCCGCCCTAGTCCTGATCTTAACCCCAACAAACATCAGTGGAAAAATAATTGTACACCACGCTGTACACCTGCCCAACTAATCTGACAACTGGCTATAATAGCTGCCAAAAGATGTGTAACCAAATGCTAAACAGGAGAAATAAAAACATTTGGATTGCTGACATTTCAGGTTTTAAATGTTCTTATTGGCTTTTTAAAAAAATAGTTTAAATCAAAACTGTTACTGCTTGTATAATTGTCATTAATTATATATTTTACCTGGTGTCTGCAGTAAAGCTGAGTCCTGGAAAATGTTAAATAATGATTTGAGCTACTTTACCCAAATCAGTACAATTATTAATTCTAAATCCAACTGCACCACCAAACCACACTCTTTAGAAGAAGCTTTAATGAAATAGGTAAGTAACCTCACCCCTCCTAATGCTGCGACGCAGTTTGCCTGAGAGGCCGTCAATGCGTGGTGCATCAGTGTTCTCGTCATGGGCACCGGGACTCTGTTCGGGTGAAGATGGGCTCTGGTTACGACTCAGCTCCTGTGGAGACTTGGGGTTGGCTAAGGGAGGAGGTGACGTGCCCGGGTTAGCCGAGGTGGGGCTGCTTGCAGCGGAGTAGGACACCGGGCTGGACAGGTCCAGTGCAGCCACCTTGGAGCTGAGTGGAGAGTTGAGGCTAAGCTTGCGAGTACGCACAGGGGAGGAAGTGTGTGATGGAATGGACAGAGGTGGAGGGGAAGAGAACTTGCGGCACAGGCGGGGTGATTTGTCGATGGAGTGCTCGCTGCCACTGCTGCTGGAGCGGTTGTTCTGGTTGGTAGCAAAGAAGAGTTCCAGGGACCTGAATTTGGTGGAGCAGAAGCCATATGTTACAAAGTGAAGCATGAATGGTGCAACAAATAAGCTTCCTGCCAGACGTTAGATAATGGAGAAGCATTTATTCATCTCTGACTGGTGAACAGAGGGAACAATAATGGATGAGGTACCAATGTGTGCAGGCACAAAGACTTGTCTGTGCAGAGCTAAACAATAGGACTATGAAAAGCTAAGTTATATAGAGCAGAGAATAGAGAAAAAATAACAGAAAATCACTTTACTCATCTATAATTCAGGTCCAAAACAGTTATCAAAGTCTTTCAATAAACATCAATGACCATGGTAAGTTTTAAACTTAAACCACTGTTGAAAAAACGAGAATACTGATTTTTAAAGCTGTTTTATGCAGTTTTACTTTTACCCACTGGAGCATTACAATCATTCTCTTATTTATCTTTAATAACTGGTGTCCAACACCACCCAAAAGCATCAAAAGCACTCCATGAATACAGCTTGGACAGGTCTATAATTCATCTCAGAGAATCTCACACTTACCTACTCACTCACTCGCTCACTCACACCGAGGGGCAATTTATAGCAGCCAATCCACCTTCTGAACGTTTTTGAAAGGAAGAAAGAAGACCCCGGACGTAACCAACGTAACTCAAGTAACATTAGAGAGCCGGATCACCACACGACCCCTCTGATGCTTGTCCAGTTTGTGGCCACTTTTTTATCACCTGTCAGTGCTGGTTTCCCACACAAAGCCATATAGCAAACGTAGAGCAATGCTAAGGTAAATGCTCTGGAAATTACATGTTGCTGTTCCTAAACGCTTTAATTTTTTTAAATAATAATACTCACAGTTGATCGTGGAATATATAGGAAGGAAGAAATTTTGCAAACTTACTTGTTGCAACAGTGGAATCCTATTATAGTACCACACAAAAGTTTTGAAGACTGCAAGGCTAAGTGCTCGATTTTATAAACTATGGCAATGAGACTAAACAAAATACCCAAATTACAAACAGAGAATGAGAGAGGTGATGTGTATGAAATGTTACTTTGGTTGTTCCAGAGTTAGCTTCCTGATCTTGTAGTTGTATTCAGGATAAATGGATGAGATGGACAAGCGATCAAATGAAGGATACTGGACCCTGTGTGATAGCAGAGCATGAAGGACGATGAGGGATTATACAAAACACAGTACAAATGATAAATGACATCAGACAGGAATATTTAGAAAACTATAAAACATTTTAGTTTTACATATACCATTGATACTTAAAGTCAGCCTGGAAAATTATTTAAAGCCATAACACAGCAGTGTTTTCCCAAAAGTGCAAAAAAAGATTTGTGTTCTTCATCTTAATTTACTTATATATAAGCAGTTTTTTCATGGCCACAATGAGTGCAAGGCAGAAATACACAGTAGATATGATGCCAGATTACTGCAAGGCATCACTCACTTACACTAACCAATAACTAAATTTAGATAGCAACAAGCCATAGTCAAAAATAATTTTTATACCCTGACTAGCCTTTTTATTGTAGTGTAGTAAAACTGGTAATATCTGGGATTCCAGAGTGTGAATCTTATTGGTGTTATCAGCTAGTCAGGTGGCTGAGGGGAAGGGGCATTAGAAATAGGAGGGTTACATCAGGAAGGACATGCAGTGTAAAAAGTCTGGTATGTGGAATTAAACTACAATGGTGTAAAAGTAATTAAGGTACTGGACCAGTAATCAGAGTTCCACCACTGCCATGCTGCCATTGTTGGGCCCTTGTACAAGGCCCTAAAACCTCAATTGCTTAGACAGTATACAGTCACAGCATTGTACGTTGCTTTGGATAAAAGTGTCTGCTAAATGCCAAAAATGTAAATTAATATAATTCAGTGAGACAAACATGCAGTGACAGAAGTCAAAAAGACTTCATTACAGATCTCTTAATAATGATCTACCTTTAGTCATGTAATTTAATCTGCAAATGATTTGAATTTAATAATTCTATATACTTCTGAGCCACACTGTATCATTAAACATTTTCCTCTCTACTCCAGTGGTTAATCTAATTAATGAGATGATCGCTCTATGCTTGTCTCAACAAGGTTTCTCTCACAATTCAAACCTGGACTTACCTGACAGGGATGGAGGTGAAGGGCTTCTTGTAAATATCCACCAGCTTGTCCATGACAATGGCAGCTGAAGTAAAGATGCGATATGTGTGAAGGAAGGTGTTAAGGAAGTCGATGGAGAGGAAGCGCAGGTCGGTTAGCCTCTCCAGCAGCCGCTCCACGCTGGCGTAACGGATCTGAGGAACCTTGCAGGAGTTGAGCGTCTTGCTGAAGCAAATGTCAACATCGTCTTTATGGAGACGTGCATCAGATCTGATGAGAAGCATACAGCAAAGCAGCCTTAGGAGCCGAAGCCAGCGTGTAAATCAGAAATGTGATGAGTGTGCAGAAAATGATGAACCGAAACGATGGGCAAGTGAAAATGTAGAGGATGCAGTCACGGGTAAATGAAAAATGTGTCATTTTGCCAAGTTTAACTGATGTTCAAAGTACACTTAGTGAACATGATCCACTCAAAGTAGAAGCAGTAATAACACCACTAGACTGTGCCATGAAAAAAAGCAGAAAGGCAAAAGCAGGAAGTATGCTTATAAGCAGACATTACATATAAACACACTCAAACAGCGTACAAGAGTGAACACACAACAGGTATGGGCTCTATTTTCATATATATATATATAGAACAAGTGTTAAAACATGTAGGTGTAGCTCGCAGCACAGGTGGTAAATAGGTGTAAAGCAGTGTTATTTTGAATAGGGACTGGGTTATAGCAGATGCATTATAATAAAGTGTAGGTAGTAGTGCTGCTGTGGTTCATTTTTTTATGCTTTCCATCTACATTATCCTTGTCAGGGTCAGTGTAGGTCTGGTTTCCCTGGAATCAATGGGTGCAATACAGTAACACACCCTGGCCTCAGCTACATATACCCCCACCCCACACCCCAACCAGACATAGCCAATCATGTCTGTTTGTAGATGCCTGACTGGCCAATAAGCATCTGCTCAGGATTCAAACCCTGGATCCCAGTGTTAGTGCGTTGGTGTAATTTAATCAAATAATCTCTTCTCACTGCCTTTAAAAGACTTCTTTAAATAGATTTAAAAAGATTTAATGTCCAGTGGTAGAAATAACTGGTGTTCAGGTGGAACAGTGGTAAAATATCCTAGCCCACTCTCACTGGAAATCAGTGTTCAATTCCTCTGCATTGCTGTCGGGCTTCCACATGCAGACATAATTGGCTACAACTGGGTGGATAGATGTAATGGATTGGTTGACAGACAAGTATAATCTAATTTACCTGCCTGAATACTATTGCAATGCAAACATATTTAAGTAAAATTCAACTCTGGTAAACACTGGCCCACCAGTACCAATTCATTTAATCCAAAATGGCAGAATTACTTTGACACATTCACTCCAAAACAGGCAACCTGCTAACCCTCTCTTATCCAATCAATAAAATTGTAAAAGGTAACATGGTTCACAGTTAGTCAATGTTCTACATTCGATGGTATAACCGGTCTTTTTGTCCTGTGTTATTTTTTTGTCTGTGTTTAATAACAACCAACAGGCTAGTAAACAAGAATTAATTAATTAATAAGATTTTTTGTAAAACTGAAAAAAAAAACAAGAATTATTTCTTTCAGTATAAAAGCTCATGGAACCACAATAGAGGACTGGGTCTCGAAGGAAAGTGATGTTGACATTTTCAACCAAAAGTTAAAACAAAGTCACACCAGTTATTAATTCCACCAATGTAAGCACCGGCTAAGGCCCATAAAAGAGAGCAAAGCACAAAAATAGAGCCCATGATGTCAGTTTTTCTGACTTACTTGATCATGTGTGGCACAGTTACTTTGGAGTTCTCTTCAAACACACTGGTCATCAGGCCATTACAGCGGATATTATCTATGCACTGCACAACACAGAAGAAATACATTATGAATTGAGTTTCTGTTCAACAGACAGCACAAAAGTCCATTTATAGCTACATTAGCTGTACATTAGATTCACATAATTACATTTCATATATGTTTCGTAAATCATGTAGTAAATCATGAGGAAACGACTTGTATAGATCAGATAAGTGTTTAGTAATTGCTAGGTTTGTCTTGGTTAATTGTGTAAGTGCAAGTTAAACCATTTTTTTAACCTGGCTAATATCGCTGGTCCAGGCAGCTTTCTCTTGGCGCGATGGAGCCAGAAGCACCACTGTGAAGGCAGGAGCGTCTGTAGGTTCCACCACTATCTTAAAGTCCAGATGGCCAAACACCTGCCCTGATGTCTTAGCTAAAATTAAACATAAAGCATCACTTCTACATATCTGTAGGACAATCTTTACTATTAGAAATTTAAATTGTCAGGGTCTCATGACTAAAAATGTTGTCTCCCGTTTGCTTCTCCCAGAATAGTGTTGCAATAAATTTTTTATTTTATTTTATTCACGTTTATTTCTTTTGTTTACATTGAAACAACCCAAAAAAGTTGAGGTCAAAATCTGATATTATTCCACACAGGACTCCAGCAATCGACTGGACAAATTATTGGCACCTTCTCAAATTGTATTGTAGAGAATAATTAGATTTCAATAATGTGATGCTCATTTAATTCGTAACCTCTAATCAACCTTCAAACAAATTCAAGCTGACCTGTAGATATAATGTACATAAGTGTTGCACTACCCATTGCCATCTGAATAAAATGGAACACTATAGTAGGAGACCCAAAAGGACCCAACTGCTAAACAATTTGAAGACTGCAAAAGAATTTAAAATAATTTGAGCCCAGTGTCAGAAATCTGACAGTCAAAAAGTAACCCAAAAATACTGGAGAGAGAACTATGGAAAGCTACATAGTTACAGAAAGATATTTCAGTTATTGTTAACCAGATTGATCTAATAAATCTTACAAGCTTATTAGACGGCATTCCACACTGCTATAATTTAATATCTGCATATGATGACAGCACTAAACCATGTGACATTTACAAAAGCTTGTTTGGGTTCATCCTTTGACAGTTTAGTAATAAAATAAGAAGAGGACTTACCATCTTCATCATTGGCATCAGGTTCTTCAATGAGGGTACACTCAATTAGGGACAGGACACCCCCTTGCTGCAAGGGTTAAAGATATGAACATCAGTAATGTGTACGCATGCATGCAGTAATCTCACATGGAACATAAAATAATTATTTACATTTTGTCAGTCTGAGATTAGATTAGAATTTTAATTTGATTCTGATGAGCAGAGTTTGATACTGTATTTTTCAATGTGTTTTAGGGGTCACATGATTTGATTTGAATGTGTTTTGTTTACTCAAATAACTGATACTGTACCAGATCTTAAATGTCCCATTTAGGAGGAAAAAGCTCATAACTGATCTCTAAACTATTTTTCATAATGCAAAACTGGAAAACATCTAACAATAATACAGTTATAAAAATAGTCACATTTTAAACTTAGTCTTATCATTTGTGCATCAGCTGTACAAACACTTTCATGCTTTTTTTTTATTTTTTTTTATTTTTACCTATAAACTTTTTGTCCAAGTAATGCTCATTTTACAGATTTGATAAAACCATAGTTCTCAACCAGGGAGGCACATTACCAACAAAAAGACAGGAACATTACAGGTCTCACTAACCTGTTAAGACAAACATGCCAAACTCCTCACAGGCAGGAACTAGAGGTGAGGTTTGAACCAGGTCCCTAGGACCCTAGAGCCACCCACACAAGGATTTTCTTAGACACTGGGAGGCCATACAGTAAAAAGGTTTAAAAAGCACTATGTTAAATAAGGGAGCTCGAGTTGTTCAGTGGTAATTTGCACTAACCCACTACAGCTGTGATCCAGGGTTCGAATCTTTATACAGACATGATTGGCTATGTCTGAGAGGGGCTGGTCGAGGCCCTTGCGATGGACGTGTTGCTGCAACCCTGGCCAGGATAAAGCAGTCATGAAAATGAACATAAATTTAAATACTGAACAGATTTAATTCTACAAGCAAACAACAAACTGTAAATTTACACTCCAAGTGTCAACTAAACAGAAAATGTTGACTGAGAAAACTGAAACGTGTTCCCCTTATATAACAGCTATAGTGATGTCCTGTCCCAAGTTGCCCTTTCTTATATTTTTCCTCCTAATTACGGAGCAGTGCAGCATGTTGAATCAAAATGATGTTCTCAGTTTCTGAGATTGTTCTGTGCAAAAAAACCCCTGTGATATCCATGTCATCTGTCTGCCAGACTAGTACAGATCAAAACAGTCTAACAGGCCAGACACATAATCTGCTTGTTGGCTACTGACAACGTCTGGGTTCAGCTATCTTTTATTAATCCAAAACACATTTAAAAAGAACAAACAGGATATTCTCACAAATCCAAGAAGTCAGATTTCAAGTTTATCAGACTAGTGCTCCTGTACACAAACAGGAGATGAGTAAATATGTGTATTAGATTTACTTTAAGCAGGTGCAGTTTGCCTCCTGAGCTGCGAGTGCAGATAAGGAAGTGCTTGGTAAACAGAAAGCACTGTCTGTCGCCTTCTTTCTTCAGGGAGAGAGAACCCAGTCGCACCTTACTGAGCTTTCCTCTCTCTACAGAGGGTAGCTGAATCAAAGAGCCTGAGAAAGAGAGAGACCCGTAGTCAGAAAACTAAATCAGTTTCTCTGTGAGCTTTATAGTGATGTCCTATTTAAAAATGAATCATTCTTTTAAACGGATAAAAATGCAATTAAGGCAGTAACTATGCTACTTGAAGATGCTGATGAAAGTGATTACTCATGTAGACCTCGAGTTTTTCTCTTATCAAATAACCTGAAGTATGTGTAAATTTTGTATGTTCATGAAATTTCTTTTTAAATGTAAACATTTTAACATTGTTTTATATGTAACACAAGGTAAATTACACTAGCCCGAATCCACAGCAGTGCTATCGGCTGGTCGGACTACATACAGACATGATTGGCTGTGTCTGAGGCTGGGGTGGCTAAAGCCCTGAACCGGATTGATGTCCTGTCCTAGCCAGGGTGTGTTACTGCATTGCAGGGGAATTCGCACCCACACCAAAAAGCAGTGGTAAAACATAAACATGAATGAATTAATGAATGTAAACACATTCACTACTGTAAGCATATCGCATGCGCCTACTTCACACATTTCATTATGTGCAAGATTTTACATACAGTGTATCACAAAAGTGAGTACACCCCTCACATTTCTGCAAATATTTTATTAAATCTTGGATATTCAACATGGCACCTCATGGCAAAGAACTCTCTGAGGATGTGAGAAATAGAATTGTTGCTCTCCACAAAGATGGCCTGGGCTATAAGAAGATTGCTAACACCCTGAAACTGAGCTACAGCATGGTGGCCAAGGTCATACAGCGGTTTTCCAGGACAGGTTCCACTCGGAACAGGCTTCGCCAGGGTCGACCAAAGAAGTTGAGTCCACGTGTTCGGCGTCATATCCAGAGGTTGGCTTTAAAAAATAGACACATGAGTGCTGCCAGCATTGCTGCAGAGGTTGAAGACGTGGGAGGTCAGCCTGTCAGTGCTCAGACCATACGCCGCACACTGCATCAACTCGGTCTGCATGGTCGTCATCCCAGAAGGAAGCTGACGCACAAGAAAGCCCGCAAACAGTTTGCTGAAGACAAGCAGTCCAAGAACATGGATTACTGGAATGCCCTGTGGTCTGACGAGACCAAGATAAACTTGTTTGGCTCAGATAGTGTCCAGCATGTGTGGCGGCGCCCTGGTGAGAAGTACCAAGACAACTGTATCTTGCCTACAGTCAAGCATGGTGGTGGTAGCATCATGGTCTTGGGCTGCATGAGTGCTGCAGGCACTGGGGAGCTGCAGTTCATTGAGGGAAACATGAATTCCAACATGTACTGTGACATTCTGAAACAGAGCATGATCCCCTCCCTTCGAAAACTGGGCCTCATGGCAGTTTTCCAACAGGATAACGACCCCAAACACAACCTCCAAGATGACAACTGCCTTGCTAAGGAAGCTGAAGGTAAAGGTGATGGACTAAACCCAATTGAGCACCTGTGGCACATCCTCAAGTGGAAGGTGGAGGAGTTCAAGGTGTCTAACATCCACCAGCTCCGTGATGTCATCATGGAGGAGTGGAAGAGGATTCCAGTAGCAACCTGTGCAGCTCTGGTGAATTCCATGCCCAGGAGGGTTAAGGCAGTGCTGGATAATAATGGTGGTCACACAAAATATTGACACTTTGGGCACAATTTGGACATGTTCACTGTGGGGTGTACTCACTTATGTTGCCAGCCATTTAGACATTAATGGCTGTGTGTTGAGTTATTTTCAGAAGACAGTAAATCTACACTGCTATACAAGTTGTACACTGACTACTCTAAGTTATATCCAAGTTTCATGTCTATAGTGTTGTCCCATGAAAAGATATAATAAAATATTTGCAGAAATGTGCAAAAATGTGAGGGGTGTACTCACTTTTGTGATACACTGTACATGCTAAGCAATTACATTCAGACCTATTTCTGCCTCTCTAGTCTTAAAGACAGACCTGTAACACTACAAAGCAATGTTCTCCTTGAGCACATATGAGCTGCTCTGTAACACATTAAAATACATCATGCTGGCTTGTTTACCTTGTCTTACAAATGTCTGGCTGGTGTCGAGAAGTATGTCACAGCCCTCAACAATCATGCGCTCAATGGCCAAATTCTTACGAATGTTCTCTGTGTCACTCACTTCATCATGCATCACCCTGAACATACGCACAGAACAGGATTATTATACATTTTATACATGTATATAACATATTATACATCAAACTCTAAATGTAAAGTAAAACTGTCCAGCCTAGACGTGTCTTTCAGCCACAACAAAGAATTTACTTCTTTCCTCCTTTCATCTAGATATAAAATTTATTAACAAAATATTTGTAGAAAAGAACGATTTTCCATTACATACAAGTCCTGACATTTCCTTTCTTAAATTCCCTCAGGCAGAAACCAGCATTATTTTGGATTACCTGGACAGCTCTTCAAGCTTGGACTTGGCAAACTCCAGACTTTTCCGCTCTACGTGCTCATGAGGCGTATGGGCCAACAGTTCATGAAGCGTTATAATATAGCGTGGAATCTGTTAAAACCAGAACAAAAACAATGCAATAAAAATAAGCAAACAACTTTTAAGTGTTGTGATAGAAACAGATGGCAAAGATACTGCACAATACAATCGCTTTCTGAAAATCTACATGAAATATAAAAACAAAATTAAAAACGCAAACATATTAAACTAAAAATGTCTTTTTTTTAAACTAGGTTAAAATATTTTGGTGGTCCCACCTGAAACATGGGGTATGTGAGAAAGGTTTCTAGCATCCTCCCTTCACATGCAGCATTTGACTCGTATTGTTTAAGCAGCTTGTCGAAGTCTCTGTTTTGCTTACAGTTAGCTAAAACCTGCAAGCTGTATTGATGATTCCTCACAAACTCCTGGTAGATGTTTAGCATGGGCAGCAGGATGTCGAAAAGATCGGCTAAAGGGAGACAAAACAACACCAAGCACAGTAAGAGAGTGTCCAAAAAATTCTCACTTCTGTTGAGAATTCTGTCGTTTAAATGTATTTTATCTTTGTTTTGTTTACTCTTAATAATAATCTTTATTTCTCTTTTGCTTTGTTGTGTTTAGTTTTGATTAGTCTGGTTTTTTTTTTAGTCTTCCTTTGTTTTGACTTGTCTTGTTTTGGCTGTTGTGTCTTGTGCACTCTTGTCCTAATATGTGTTTTTATTTGTTTGTATTCGTCTTATTTTTTTCTAGTCTTGTTTTGTCTCATTTTCTTATTGTATTTTTTTAAATTTTATTTATAAATTTTCCCCCAATTTAGCGTAGTCAGTTTGTCTTCTGCTGCCGGGGGATCCCCCTCCGACCCGCGTGCAGCCCTTAGCGGAACCCTTTTTCACCCATGCATTCTGCTAATCAGGGTCCTTACACAGCGTTTTGAAGACCCCACCCACATAGTCCAGTCATCCTGCCCTAGCAGAAACATGTCTGCTGCAGGCACTGCCAATTATCTTAATTATATTTCTTATTTTAGGCTGTCCTGTCTTTTTCTGTATGGTTTTGTCTTGTACTGTCTTTTGATATTTTGGTTTTGACTGGATGCATAATTTTATTACTGACAGTTATTACTGCAGCCAATTTCCACCCACCAGCTGAGTCCCACATATCACATAACACCAATTTGGAACATAAAATGTATTCTTCTAAACATGTGAGCTATCACCTTTTTCTTCCAGTCCTTACTACCAACCATAGAATAGATACAAGTATGCTCTTAGATGTCTACTTTCAAATGTCTATAGCATTAGCAGGCTAGGAACTCAGTATCTTTCAACAACAGACATAAATTATACTGATTGAAAAATATTTGGAAATGTTTGATAAGTTTGTTGTCAGGTTATACGTATCTGGAACATTGGAGCTTAAATGACAGGCTAATGTTTTGTCAGGATTTCATTGTTGCTCATGAGTGTGTCTGCAGACGGTGAGATAGCAGGAATCAGACGTCACTTGCTGTGTTTGACTAAGATGCTGCATGTCAACTGTGTCAGCTTGTTCTTGTTGTCTATGTTGACAGGTTGCATTTATTTATGTGTTTAATTTTTCACTGAAGAGCATTGTGCATGCAGTAATGAGGCTTGTTAACAGAGAAGCTGAATAGCGGGTACTTACCTAAAACGAGAGTGGGCCAATTTGCAATCCTAGCTTTCAAGCCTTGATGGAATATCTCATGTAAAAACATGATAGTTTCACTAAAGAGAAAGAAGACCATAATGTCAGACCCATATATATATATATATATATATATATATATACAGTGTATCACAAAAGTGAGTACACCCCTCACATTTCTGCAGATATTTAAGTATATCTTTTCATGGGACAACACTGACAAAATGACACTTTGACACAATGAAAAGTAGTCTGTGTGCAGCTTATATAACAGTGTAAATTTATTCTTCCCTCAAAATAACTCAATATACAGCCATTAATGTCTAAACCACCGGCAACAAAAGTGAGTACACCCCTAAGAGACTACACCCCTAAATGTCCAAATTGAGCACTGCTTGTCATTTTCCCTCCAAAATTTCATGTGATTTGTTAGTGTTACTAGGTCTCAAGTGTGCATAGGGAGCAGGTGTGTTCAATTTAGTAGTACAGCTCTCACACTCTCTCATACTGGTCACTGAAAGTTCCAACATGGCACCTCATGGCAAAGAACTCTCTGAGGATCTTAAAAGATGAATTGTTGCGCTACATGAAGATGGCCAAGGCTACAAGAAGATTGCCAACATCCTGAAACTGAGCTGCAGCACAGTGGCCAAGATCATCCAGTGTTTTAAAAGAGCAGGGTCCACTCAGAACAGACCTCGCGTTGGTCGTCCAAAGAAGCTGAGTGCACGTGCTCAGCGTCACATCCAACTGCTGTCTTTGAAAGACAGGCGCAGAAGTGCTGTCAGCATTGCTGCAGAGATTGAAAAGTTGGGGGGTCAGCCTGTCAGTGCTCAGACCATACGCCGCACACTACATCAAATTGGTCTGCATGGCTGTCACCCCAGAAGGAAGCCTCTTCTGAAGTCTCTACACAAGAAAGCCCGCAAACAGTTTGCTGAAGACATGTCAACAAAGGACATGGATTACTGGAACCATGTCCTATGGTCTGATGAGACCAAGATTAATTTTTTTGGTTCAGATGGTCTCAAGCATGTGTGGTGGCAATCAGGTGAGGAGTACAAAGATAAGTGTGTCATGCCTACAGTCAAGCATGGTGGTGGGAATGCCATGGTCTGGGGCTGCATGAGTGCAGCAGGTGTTGGGGAGTTACATTTCATTGAGGGACACATGAACTCCAATATGTACTGTGAAATACTGAAGCAGAGCATGATCCCCTCCCTCCGGAAACTGGGTCGCAGGGCAGTGTTCCAGCATGATAATGACCCCAAACACACCTCTAAGACGACCACTGCTTTATTGAAGAGGCTGAGGGTAAATGTGATGGACTGGCCAAGCATGTCTCCAGACCTAAACCCAATAGAACATCTTTGGGGCATCCTTAAGCGGAAGGTGGAGGAGCGCAAAGTCTCGAATATCCGCCAGCTCCGTGATGTCGTCATGGAGGAGTGGAAAAGCATTCCAGTGGCAACCTGTGAAGCTCTGGTAAACTCCATGCCCAGCAAAGTTAAGGCAGTTCTGGGAAATAATGGTGGCCACACAAAATATTGACACTTCAGGAACTTTCACTAAGGGGTGTACTCACTTTTGTTGCCGGTGGTTTAGACATTAATGGCTGTATATTGAGTTATTTTGAGGGAAGAATAAATTTACACTGTTATATAAGCTGCACACAGACTACTTTTCATTGTGTCAAAGTGTCATTTTGTCAGTGTTGTCCCATGAAAAGATATACTTAAATATCTGCAGAAATGTGAGGGGTGTACTCACTTTTGTGATACACTGTATATATATATATATATATATATATATATATATATATATATATATATATATATATATATATATAATTCTTTATTGTTGAAGTAATTTAACCATATGATGTTTCTCTCAGTTCTGAGCCTGCATTTCTGCAATGGTAATCATCAAAACATCAAATTTATAGTATGATCTGGCAGCATTTTTAAATAGGAGTGGTAAAGGTAAAGACTAAATCCTCATGAAAGAATGATTCGGCCTCTGGATTTCCTTATGTCAACAAATGGCAAACTGTGTCTGTAGATCAGCAGAACAGGCCAGTGGCATCACTTACACTCAAACTCAAGCACCCTTGAACAGCACTGAACAGCATTGTTTTTGAAATGACGTGGATTAAAAAAATAAATAAATAAATAAATAAATAAAATAAAGACAGCACATCTTAAGAATGAAAACACCTGCACATCTTAAGAATGAAAACACCTGACTCCTAAAGAAGTGATTTCACACCTAGGGTGTCTACACTGAAAGTAATTCTTCAGTGTGTTTAATAAAGATATAATAAATACAACTATTCCTGCTGAGCAGAGTGTGTTTAATTATCACTTGGATAAAAAAAAAAGATCAGATTAAATTTTGAAGCCATCAATACAGAAAGTCAGGTTAATCCCAAAGGTTCACTAACTTTTTCTTTTCAGTATTTTATAACACTCAACAACTCTATTATTTTTGTTCTTATTGTGCAAATAAACAATAAAATTAATTTTATCAAATGTTCCTATTTCGTTGTCCTATTAGCATTAGTTGTTTTGTCAATGGTCTTGTGATGTCATTAGCTGGCATGTTTTGCAAAAACATCAACTTCACCAAACTACCCTTATCTTTACCACACACACATACACGTACCTATTAAGAAAGATGCTGCTGACATCATCATGGTTAATGGGAGGTTTCTTGGAGCTAGCGGCCATGCGCAGTGGCCTAAGGAAGCAGTTGACCAAGATGGAGAGCTGGTGGAGGTACTCTGTCTCAGCCTCCACCATGTTGAAGACGATCTGGTTTCTCTTCCTCATGCTCTCGGCATGAGGCGAGCAGATGTAGTCCTGAACGATGATTTTCCACTTCCTCCTACAAAGCCAGCCTCGCATGAAACTCTGAACCTACATGAGAGGTCACATGATCATACAATTAAAGTAATTAAAAACTCAATGAAAAAACTTTATGATGATTGTGACATTTAGATAATCGCTTAAGCCAGGGCAGGAAGGGTAATCGCTCTGGGGTGTCAGTCAGAAGTCACTGTGTGCACTTTGTGTTTATAGCATCAATAGAATAGAAGACAATTTGTACCTAGTTGTACCTACTGTTTTAAATTAATTAATTAGTTTATTTATTCATTTTAGTACCTTTTTAATTTTCTTGATATCTGGATCATCTTCCTCTTGGTTGACTTGGTAAGGTCGCATTCTTTCCTTGGTTTTGTTCAAAGCTATGATCTGTAAAAAACAAACAGGTCATAAAGGGCATATAAACTGTATATTTCAAGCACTGTAAATTATATAGTGCATTAGTACAAACACTTTAATAATCTACATTTATTACAATACAATAAAAAACAACAATACAGGCCAACCGTTACTTGTAACACATCACAACCTTAACAGTTATGTAGCAAATCAATTTGAAACTATTAAGATTTATTTTTTTGATTTATATATACAGTACATTAATATAACTAATTAAATCTAAATTTATTTCTATAAGTCTTTTTTACAATGGACAAGCAGCTTTACTGATTTTAAGACCACGCTGAGAGCAACAGTGTCAAGAAAAAAAACTGACTGAACATTACAAAGAAGAAACCTTAACAGGAACCAGACTCAACAGTGACCTATTCTCCTTGGATGGCCTAGAGTATATTTAGTCATCTTGAATGTGTTCATAATATGTTGATTTACCCAGTTTTCTATAAGGAAAAGCTTTATTTGTTTAGCCCTGGCACTTATTTGCCAATTACCAAGATCAATCACTGAGATCAATCACTGAGATAAAGACCCCTAACTATGTACCCAAGAAGAACCCAAAGCACAGTACCCACTTTGTTATGAGGTAGTTTATTGTAATAATAAAGCATAATGAATGCCTGTAATACTCAATAGAGAATCTGCATGGACATACTGACAAATAACAGCTTTTTATTTACACATATATATACACATACCATGACTTTCAAACACATATGCTCGGGTGGTGCAGTGGTCTAATGCACTAGCTCATTAAAGCTGAGATCTTGAGCGCTAGAGTTCAAATCTCATAGTGGTGCGTGACTCTCCATACATGACACTTCTCTCTGTGAGACTATCTCTGACAGATGAAAAGAAGAAGCCAGTGACTGCGTGTGTCTGAGCCGGTGTGTGCTAGTCTGCAGCTCTCCTGGGTCAGGGCTGGGGTCTGCAGCAGCAGATAGTTACGTTACAGTTGTGGAACTGAATATGACTAGACTGGGAGGAAAAAAGGGGAATGCAAAAATAGAATACAAAATGCTAACATATGCCTTGATAAGTATTCAGTTTGTCAGGACTGTGGGTTACAAAGAGGATGTGTGGGTGCTCTTATAAAAGATAACCATCTCACTTCCTCTCCATGGACAATCTCCACTCTTCAATCAACAGCCTGCTGCAAATGCCTCACTCACTGTGCCTTTTATATTTATAAGCAAATTAAAGATTGAATGCCTTGAGGCTGTATTACCAAACGGTAGGTGACATTACTAGCTATCAAAACATTTGAATGAATATGGTACACTTGTGTTTGAGAATTCAAATTAAATTACCCCCCCCCCCCCCCCCTTACCCGACATTACCACCACCAAATTGCTAATTCATTATTATTTTTGTAGAGTGTAATTACAGCCTTTCAGCAGACAGGTGCTAAGTCATTTGATATTCAATAATTCAATACACTACATAATAACATTTGTCTGTGCTTTGCCTGTGTATATGTATATTTTAATCTCAAACATGAGTGATTTCAAATTGTAATAAAACTGACTGACTCGGGTAACAAATAACATAAATAGCATTACTTCAGCATAATAAAATTATATAGCTGCAGTTGGAAATATTCACCGCCCTCTTCAACTTCAAATGTATTATGGTGGTAAATTTGATACTAGGGCTGCCGCGATTGGTCCATATTTTAAGTCAATGCATTGTTTTTTAAAACTATGCTTATAAATGATCCTTTTTGAATTCTACAACGTGTCCATTCATATAACCATTCGTATGATTTCCCTCAGCACTACTTGCTGCGTGCATGACCTAAGTCGTATTTGGTCCAGTCACTGGTTGGCGGCATTAAAACTGGCACAAAACAAAAATGTTGCTTGTACACTGCTTTGATGGTACCACAGGAGCACTAGCGCGATGTTGCACGTCTTGTTTCTTTAAACTTCTTAATTGCGGAGATCCTAGAATACCCTATTCCTTTGGGCTTGCGATTTTTGCAACCAAAGCGCAAAAGGTTTTTCATATGATTGTGCCCTAACACTTACCACTTTGTTTACATCACTTAGAATTAAGTTTAGAATTAAGTAAATTTTTAGTGAATGTGTAGGTTAGAATCTGGGCTCATTCTGTCTTTACTGTACGTTGGACTTAAAGAGACGTGCCTACCTCTATTTTGTTTCTGCTGTAAGTTTAAGCACTTTGCTTTGTGTACATACACATGTTGCACTTGGTTTGGTATGGAGCACTTGAGAATTTGATAATATGGACATAAACCCTGTTTACATTTAGTTTTGTGCCATATTATTGTGCCATACAGTTTGTTAAAATAAAAGAAGCGTAAATGAGATTCTGAATTTAATTTTTTGAAGGAAAATTAATGGTTAGATTAATCGACTAAACGAAAAAATATCTATAGATTAATTGATAGCAAAATAGTCGTTAGTGGCAGCCCTATTTGATACACTATTTTAGGTGTAAATAAAAAACATCTAGTACTTTTGACAAATGTCCATGTGCACTGTTATTCAATCCACAGCTTAAGTACTTGGTGGAACACCCTTTTGCATTTAATACCCTCTATTAAGCAATTGCAATAAGTGCTAAGAAGCTTCTGACACCTCTCCTGTGGAATCATTGACCATTTGTCTTATGTAAAAGCTTCCAGCTCATTGAGGTTCGATGCTTTTGTGCTGCAACTGCTTCTTTTAAATCCCACCAAACATTTTCTACGAGATTTAAATCTAAAGACTGAGAAGGCCACTCCAGGATATTCCCGGACTGATCCCTTGAGCAAGCTTTGGTTGACTTGTTTGTGCTCCAGACAAACTGCTGATTCATATGGCCAAGTTTTAATGGCCAAAAGTTTCAGTTTAAATGTGTGACTCTGCAGGCCTATTCAAATTCCTTGTAGTGCTGAATATCTGATATCTGGGTTTTCTATCTCATCTATGCTATGTGGCAGCAATGCATCTACACAGGCATAATTGGCTATGCCTGAGGGGGAGGATGCAATGAGATGTGATAGATGCAAAGGACTGGCAACCCGTCCAGGGTACTTCTGCCTTGCGGTCAGTGTTTCTCAGTGGAACGGAACCTGCTGCATCTCTGGCCAGGATAAAGCAGTTGAGAAAAAACAAATAAATAAATAAAAGGCTCCCCAGTGCAGTTGCTCTCTTTCAAACCAGATCTGTCAGCCATCTCTGTTTGAACTTAAAGGCAAGGGTCTATAAAACTGGTACCAGATTTCTAAGCTCGCAATTCTTCAGAATATCACTACAGGCTGTAGCATTAAGATTTAATAAACTGAATCTACAAACAACAAGAGCTAATCATTAAAATTGGATTAAAAATGAAATAAAAAAAAAGAGCTTGTGCTAAACATATATAGTAGGATGTACTGCCACAGGTTGGCCTTTTTCTGTAATGTACTGCTGACATTTATAGATTTTGTCAATAATCTTTAAGCCCTTCAGCAGCCCTTAAGAAATGCTTCTCAAAACTGCTAAAAGATTAGATTTAACACATTCTACTTTCAGTTTGAATCCTATAAAAGCATTCCTCTGAGAGAAATGCTCCAACAAACCAAAACTGCACCACTTGTGTATAGACTGGCACTAAAGCATATTGATGACTTTTACTACTCCACTATATTAGAAGCTTACTTTGTTTTATAGTCTCATATACAACAGGTAGTTCTGATCATGCAGCCTCATTTTACCCTGGTTTGGTCACAGCAGGCCCAACACTATGCACAAGGAAGGAAGCCCTGGACAAGGATTACATATTTCTTCTAACCCAATGTGTAAACAATAAATCAATTCATAAGCGATTGTCTTAAAGATTTGATATCAGGTTTAGTATGAGTGTACACATTAAAAACAAAAACAATCATGCATTGTTCATATCATTTATGTAGAACCATAAACTAGGCATGCAATGAATAGATTAGTACACAGAATAGCATAACATTGTTTTTGGGGTAATGTTCACTTAAAATCGTGTTGGGTGCTTGATTGGTGTAGACATGATTGGTTTTTGGGGGAGTAGCCCTGTGATGTACTGGCACTCTGACCAGGGTATTCCTGCCTTGATCCCAGTGTTTTCCAGTGGAACTGGGCCTGCCGTGACCCTGACCAGGATGAAGTGCCTATGCAATCTCTTGTTTCTTGTATTCTTCTACACAGTAGCTAAAGCAATGGTGCAAACTGTGCATTACATTAGTACCTGCCTTACAGTCATATTAATGTACACATGTAACATTTAGACTAGTAAATGAATTTTTGATGTCTACCTCTGCTTTAAGTCTCTCAATCTCCGTGTCCTGATCCTCCAGCTGGGTGCGCAGCTGATTTGCTGCCACTTTCTCCGTCTCCACGATCTGCACAAGGTGGATGTATTTCTGCATGAGCACCTCTCGCTCAATAATGATGTCTGAATAACTAGGGGGAGATAAGAATGCAAAATCAAACAACTGCTTACATTTACCACATTTGGTTATTTATCAGTAGGAAGAGTGACTATAAAATTGATTAAAATGGACATACATTAGATTTGCATTACCTTTTGAATATGCATGTTGAAAACCTGTATCTTGATTACGTTTTACAAAATGTCTTTACTAAGTTCCATTTGTGTAATGTTTTTTGTCACGGTGGGTCTGTGTTAGGTAAAACACCAAGGTGTCCATAAACTTTTGGTAACTTTCGGAGGAGTTTATTTAAGCAATAGCTAACCACAGCACCTGTTTCAACAGGTTTTGCTGCCCCTCCGAATGTTAACAACCCCAACACCCCTAAAGATTAACTTGTTTCTTGGCTATGCTCGTAAATAATTCTCTTTGTGCTCTACTATTAAAATTCAACTAAGCTTAACCATAGGCTCACATTCTCACATACACATCAGCTACACAGGTATAATCTCAATTCTTACTACAGTAAAACGGAAGCTTGTTCTGACTGTCTGTGGGAGATATGTATCTTCCCGTGTGCACCTAAGGCTTTGCAGGGCTTTTTCTCTCAGACTCGGCAAATGACACTGAAGTAGAAGATCTGAGCACCAAGATTTATTTAAGATCTCTTGATGTTCTAACATTCTGGTTCTAGCGGGAAACACAGGGCACATGGCAGGAATACCCTGGAAAGGCATCAATTCTATGCAGGGTTTTAAACACCCCCCCTCCCCTCAGACATAAAAAAATCTTAAAAACCCATCATCAACAAGTCTGTTCATTAGTAACTATGTTATTGATATTTACACTGATGCATCACATTACGGGGTTAAAATGCATTGGTTTCAGTTTCATAATCTATTTAATTCACAACTGGAATTCCAAAATCAAACATCTACATGGCATGTCAGGATTGCAGATTAATGCTTGTTTTTAAGTAAGCTGTGCACTGTAAGCACTGTGCCAGGACAAGACACAGGGTAGTTCTACTTCTTAAGGCTACATCTGCTCACAAGTAACCCATTAATCTGTTTCATGCCAGCAGATTTCATCAGTGAATGCCACAGTCCCATTTCTACTTAAAGAGTTAGCCTAAGAGCCAGCTGCTAAGCATTGAGGATCTCAGATCCCAGATGCTGTTCGTGTTTTGTGGACATCGTCACTGTATTACTACTGTAAACTACTTTCACTTTGGGACTGATCGAATTGAAAAACACAGAAGCACATCTCCCCATACGATAACACTAGCAGCCCGAGGGGGACACCTGCTAGCAGCCCGAGGGGGACACAAGGCTTCTGCTAAGACAATTGCTTTTGCTGTAATGCTTTCTCAAGAGTCTGAGAGAGTAATAAACAACTGCTGTCAAACTCAGTGTGGTTTTCAGAAGCTAATCAGCTTTAGAGTGAGAGTGGTAAATACACATGTTTTACTAAGTCCTGAGTCTCTTCACTCCCTGAACCAGTCAAGTTGCAATAATAGCAGAAGTCTATAGGACTTTTTCCCACTACATGCAATTTGTTTATCCCCAATTCCTTATGCTCCCCCCAGGCTCAACTTTAGTTTAATTGTGTAATCTTATTTTACTTCTAACACATGGTTGTATTTCTCACAACAAGTAACATTTTGTGTTACTGATCCACAGAAATTTCTTGTGCTGTTAAACATCTAGATGAATGGAACTTTAACTTTCCTTGTGTCCCACCATAAAAAATGTGTTTTCTAGAATTTTCGATGTTAGTCACTAAGCATTGAGTTTTTAGTGTGACAAAATCAGCTACATTTTAAAGCTAAAATTACTAATCAATACACTGATAGTACTATTGATGACTATTGATTAATTAAAAATAAATTTCAGGTCTGGTCTTATTTAACCAGCTTAAAAATCAGCAAGTGTTCTGCAATGTTATTTATATATACTGTATATAAATATCGGCTGGTGCAGCTGTAAATTACAGTAGCCCACTATCACTGGAATCCAGGGTTAGAATCCCCAGTGGTGGTATCAGTCGGTCGGGCGTCTACATACAGACATGATTGGTTATATCTGACGAAGGGGATGGTTGAGGCCCTACAATGGATTAGTGTCCTGTTTGGGGTGTTACTGCATTGTGCCAAATGATTCCGGGGAAACCGAATCCACCACAACACTGACCAGGTTAACAAAATATAGCTAATCTTAGACTTGAGCTGCATCGCAAATGGACAGTGTCAAAAATATTTAGCCTTGTATTACATGGAAAAAAAACCTTATATATAAGTTCATAAATGACAAGCAAAAACTATTTAAGCGCCTTGGAACACGCGCGCACACACGCACACACGCGCACACACACACACACACACAGAGACATTCATACTAGAATACCTGGCTTGTTGAATGGTCTCCACCCACTCGTCACAGTCTGTTTCCTCTTCAGCACGCAGCTCCAGCGGCTTCTGGCCATCGTGTCCAAACACAATAAGGAAATAGTGCTGTGGAAAGACACACAACAGATAATCAGAAATGAGGGTTCTACAAGTTGCAAGTTTGTCTTTGTGTTGGTTGGTTTTGTGGTGATTCTGGGAAAGTGAGTGCTCCATTAAAAAAAGTAATAAAGTTTTAAGACATAAAGTGTATACAGATTTGTGGCTATAGCAACTTATTTGCTGAATCTTCAAGTTTCAATATTTGTCATTTTAAATAGTGTATAAGACAATATTAATAAACAACTAGTTCATTAGCTTGTTAGCAGCTATCAGTCTTGCTTGTATTGCATTAAATATAACCAGGAGCTGCCAAATAGCCCCACTCCTGTGCTCTCTCCACTGACACTGAGCAAAAAGTCAGCCTTGTATTGATCCACGCCCCAGGACTCTAGAAAGCAAAAAGTCAATGGGTCTGAATACTTTTTGAATCTACTGTATATTAATTATGTGGACATAAATATTTTTCTTTCTTGCTCTGCAAATTCACTGAGACATCACATGACAAGTGAGATTTTTTAAGTCAATATGATTTTTGAAATTACATGTCAGATTGGAATTTCCCTAATGTGTTTCTTTTACCGTTCATGCATGACTGCTTCTAGATTCAAGGTTGAGGATTGTCCCTTCAATCAATCCCCTGAGCCTAAATGTGTCTGCATGTTTTTACTCACTGATGTTTACAAAGACAGCCCAGGTGCTATACAGTAATTATAACTATAGAGTGTGCTTTATATAAATATTCATCACATCAACTCCACTGATGGTCTGCAGAGATGAATTAAAAAGAGAAAAAATGAGATGAGCACAGGGGCTGTGTGCATGAACCGTGCAGCTTGGGGCTATCTGCAAGGCAAATAAATAGACTGCCTAACAGCAGGTGTGTGTGTGTGTGTGTGTGTGTGTGTGTGTGTGTGTGTGTGTGTGTGTGTGTGTGTGTGTGTGTGTAGAGAGAGAGAGAGAGAGAGAGAGAGAGAGAGAGAGAGAGAGAGAGAGAGAGAGAGAGAGATTGAGAGTTGAATCTGCCATTATCATTCTGGCCTGAGGGAGAAGAGAAGCAGTTTATGTGTAGACTTAAAACTCACAAAGTCCCTTTGTACTATATAGGCAGCCTCAGGTAAAGGGAATTTATTGTCTTTATATAATTCACAACATTTTAAGCCACAGGTACGTACAAACACAATGAGATTGTTTTACTGGCTGTTGAAGTACAAGACTTTGAAGCTTCCGTACACGATACGGCTGTGTGGGAACTCACTACTGGCAGGTGACTATGAGACTGATAAAAAATTAAATGAGACCTAAAACTAGAGTAGAAGTCAAACATTTGTGGTACCCTACCACCTACCACAACTTTTTTAAAATTGATATCCATAATTTTTTATTTTACAGTGAACAGAAAAGAAACTTTTGTCTTAGTTTTTTTCTATTTTATTTATCTCCCATTTTCTCCCAATTTTGCATAGTCAATTTGTCTTCCGCTGCTGGGGGATCCCTGATTGCAGTCGAGGTGGGTATACCTCGGTATATTTTCACCTATGCACTCTGCACAGACACCTCTACGACTGAACATTATTTAAAAATAATAAAACATTAAAATGGAATGCACAGAAATATTTATACCCTTAACTAAATTGATAGTTTGAGCCTCTTGATAGATTGAGTTCTCTTCTTAGCCAATTTGTTCCAGCTCTCACAGGTTTGAGAGGTGCCATCTAGCAACTGCATATTTCAGCTTCATTTTTGATTTGTCGGTCCAATGTACATTCTCCCAGAAGGACTGTCGTATTTTGTCCAATAAATCTGGCCTTTTCGCTTCTTGCTTGTAGGACATGTGTCCATACTTTAATAAAAATGCAAGGATGCCAATTTTTGGTCACTTTTGTAAGTCCACAATCACAATGCAATGTGAAAAAAAAGAAAACATCACACACAGTGGTTCAGAAAGAAAGTCACTGGATGTTCTTCAATCCTTTTTTCTCAGAACTAAAATACACACTGCAGTGTGGTGAATAGGTCAGAACTAGCACTCCTGCCAGATTACACATGCTCTGTGTGGGATTACATATTCATGTTATCTAACTATACATATAAAAAGAAGAGTGAGAACCTGATGCAACACTCACATCAAGCCTTTCTTTACACACAGAAATTCATGGAAGCCATATCTGTGACTTCTTCACGGATCACTGTCAGTATGCAAGAGTCAATGTGGTTTTAACATGGCAATAATAAAAAGCTACTCGCAAGTAATTACCGTAGCAACGTGTGTATGAAGTAAATTATCTGCTTGACCAATCTGATTAACCAGTCTAATAGATTGTGAGTGTGCTTGTGTGTGTTTTGTATGTTGTATGTTCAGTGATTTACTAGGCATAATTGTGCAGACAACAATGTGCAAAGAAGGACGAAACATTTACATTAAGTGTAGCGCATGCTAATTGTCTTTAGTAACATACAGAGATATAGTTATAGTCATACAAAATCTGGATCGTAGATTACCGTATGTCATGTAGCTAGCATGAGCAGGAAGGGCGCAGATAATATTATGAGAACATCCAGCAAACATGACTACAAGTAAAGATCTTCAGAAATAGATGGTGGGAAAGTACAGCATGTAAGCATTCACTGGTATTATTTACAGTTGTGAGTGTTTCTGAAATGTACATCAGGTTCAGGGGATTAGTGGTCGAGTATTCTGCACTGCAGACCTACATACGGGATCTTACATAATCGTGAGTAGATTTACTTAGGATCACTGCTGGAGGCCTGGGGGACTCCGCTACACTCAACCTTTTCAGCTGCTGAAAACAATAGGGCAGAATGATAACAGGGCTTCACAACACTGCTGTTTTTAAATTTATGTTCTTTTCTTTACTATTCTTTTTTTTCTTTGCAATGCACTTCAATTTGAACTTTTCTAAACCCCTTTTGCAAATGCCTTCCTGAGGTGCTAGATCTCAGGATTCATAAGCTTTATAATTAAAATGATTTAAATTTTCTATGTCAGGGTGGCACGAGGGCTCAGGAGGTAGCACTGTCAGCTCACAGCAAGAAGGTCCTGGGTTTGATTTCCAGGTAGAGTGATCTGGGTCTTTTCTGTATGGAGTGTCTGCTCCGGTTTCCTCTGGGTGCTCCGGTTTCATCCCATGTGTGTGTGCGTGTGTTTGCCCTATGATGAACTGGAGACCTGTCTGGGGTGTTTTAAAAATGATTATTATTTTCTGTGTACACAATTAATTATGTCATTAGTATGGATATATAATGCCATATACAGCTTTAAACATTCTCTAGTCCAAACATATTTGATTCAGCATACAAAGGGCCAGATAATCATCTGGATCTGGTGTACTGCAGCACTACGTCTGCTTAGAGCCAAATCTGTGGAGCCCTATAACAACACAATTCCTTCATTGCTGTAGTAGGTTTGCTTAGCAACAGGATGCTTTCAAGGCCAGAGGCAGATGTGATGGCTGCATAAAGAGTTCTTCACAGCCACATGTGTCTACACAATCAAATGTGTTCACATTTTCAACACGTTTCAGGTTCCTGATGCATAAAACAGGATATAATCTGATCAGGGATACATCATGAGTACACAAAAGGAAAGAGAATCAGAACTGGAAATGTGAACATATTGTAATTGTAATGTGGAAAGCTGAGAAATCAGTGGTCAAACTGTAAACAATAGCATGAACAATTATTATAAATTTAGTCTGATGGAACTGAGCAGGTTTACCCAAAAGACACCAGACTCCAGACATCTGGGGAAAAAAATAGCTGCCTTGTACATTTAAATTAATGGCTATTTACTTCACCTAGGGGTGAAGTGAATACTTCTTATAAACATAATGAACTCCTGTGCTTAACTGCTAGTGTCTACAGATGGTATTGTTGTAGAAAAAAACGTATGTTGAAAAAAACTGTAACAGTGCCAGAGATAGTAAGATAAAGATGTATTTTGGTAATGAAAGGAGTGGTGAACTGGCTTCTAATGTATGAACTAGCAAGCATTAGTGTCTGTAGATTACTTTGTCCTAACAGTTTAAGAAACCAAGGGACCAAAGGTTAAATACCTAAAATGGCAAAAAAAAAATATATGAATGTGCCACGTGCAAATGTAATAATTCAGAGAATCTCATTTTTGGCAAAATCTTTTTTATTGATTGTGAAAATTACTTATGCAAAGCTCTGTACTAGCATGGTACAACTACAAGCTATCTTTTTAAATGACCAAATCACCCTCTAAGCCATAACTTCATTTAGATGTTGTAGTATGACTGTCAAAAAGACAGTTCACACAGGAAATCCCAGAATGGTGTACGATTCCACCTTAGAAGTGTGCAAGTCTGATTAGGAGCTACAGGAAACATAACTACTGCTAAAACGGTTTTACTAATTAAAACAAGTGTTCCCAGACTTTTCCAACCCATTTTATGTGTGATTACTTAATATGCTCAATAAAGACGTGACAAAGATGATGATGATATTTTCTTTCTTTTTTATCGCCACTTTGCCTTCCTTAATTAGATCCATTTCTCTTGTGAACTGACAGTAAAACAAGAGGTAGTGTTGTCTGGCAGTATATGCACTATCTTCACCTCTACTACACAGGACTGAGTGAATGCCTTCAAAATCTTACAATTGTGAAATTATATCAGCCACACAGAAGGATACAGTATAAAAGTGCACATAAAAGTACTTCATAAAAATCTATATGTTAAACATATATGTTTAAAGCATTTTTTAGTTCAAACTACACTTAATGGATTGCCATTTAGGCCAGATCATTGTTAGATACTAAGCAAGTATTTGACTGCATTTCTTTTGGTTTCAGTCAGATGCTAAACAAACATTTAACTAAATTTGACTAGGTTACTTTCTGCCCAAAGAAACAATACAGCATGGCTCTTTCACTGCCCTCACTTTCTTCACATTACTTACACACAACATCCTTGTTAACAAACTGACATGAGGCATCAATTTGTCAATGGGCCATTTTCAAACTTTACTTAATTTGAGGTAACATGTTTGCATTTAGCGTCCAACACACCCATGTATGTGCTGAATTTCCCCCCAGCACAGCTTCTTGGCTAATTGATATGTGTATGGCATTGTCACCAGCATTTAGTTTACGTGCCAAAGAGATTTAATGACCAAGCTTCCACAAATGGTTAACGAAATGGGCTCCAGTCCCGCCACTGTTGTGACCAGGATAAAGCTGTTACTGAAAATGAATGAATGAATTAATCTTTTTACAGGTGATATTCAGCACAGTTAGTCAGTAGTTGATTGCCAGAGTTTTTGAAGTCAGTGGTAGCTCAGCGGTTAAGGTGCTGTATTAGTAATCACGTGCCACTGTTGGGCTCCTAAGCAAGACCCTTAACCCTCAATTGCTTGAATTTTATTCAGTTGTAATTGTCACTTTGAATGAAAGCGTCTGCCAAATGCTGCAAGTGTAAATGTGATAAAGTAAATAGTGTATTACAATTACTAACAAAGCATGTAAATACTGTATGTAGTTATTATGAGATGATAGGCAGAGTTCTGGCATGATACAGAAAATAATTTTTGTTTTTACAAACTTTACACACAAATCTACATGTATAAAATTTACTATGCACTAAGACTACATTACAACTTCCATTTAGGACTAACTCGTGTTGTTAATGATTTAAAAAAATATAAATACATTAAAAAAAAACGTTTCTTCTGTTTGTGCTAGAATTGCAGCACGCTCTCTACATCTATAAACAGAACTTGCTAATGCACACTGAAGGGCTGAATTAGCTTTGTACTGCTTGTAAGTGGAGATTTGTAGCTTCTGACATCTTTTTCCTACTTTGTAATAGTTAACAGCGTAGTTTAAATGTCCCTGAAAACATTTTTGCATTCACACATAGTCAGTTTATACTCTTCCAATGTCTGAATATAAATATAAGGCCACTGAACCACTCCAAAATGACAATCACCCCAAGCTAATGCATCAACATTTCATGAACTCTCTCTTACATATTCCAAACCCCAAAGCATTCAATCTCTGTCTGTCGGTTTCTTCCCTCTACAACTCGCACATTCACATATTCGGGAGTGTAATTGAATGGTGCATTTGCCAAATTCACAAAATGAAAGCAAGAGACCAATTGAATGCCGAGAGAGGCGAGAGAGGTAGCAATTCTTGCATAACGTTTCTTAACAAATGTTAAACATATTTTCAGGCTCCCATTTCCATGGTAACATTGTCTGGAGAGCGCAGACTGTTTAATAACACCCTTTTACTTTGCTCTATTATTCACCTCCTTATTACTGGTTTAAGATCCTTTCCTCCTTGCTTTGATGACGGGCATTTGTATAAATAAAAAATAATAGCAATTAAATTTCAGGCTCTTAAGGATATGTAATAATTGAACGCAACTGTGTTCTCAACTGTGCAGGACAGCAGGGCAAAACTAACTCAAACTGATCTTGGTTTGGTTATGGAGCAAAGATTATTATCTTTCGAATTTTTAATTAGACAAAATCAGGGGTTCTTAACCTGCGACTTGTAACTCATGGAGTTGTGGAGCATACTTCCATACTCTAAACCTTTTTATTAGGCCTGATATAACATCAGGCACATCAGCAGATGCAACTTTTTAAAATTCTATTTACATCTACTAATATTTACTTTTTCATGCATTATGTTCTGATCACAGGATGCAGTTGGCCTTATATTTTTGGCTATAAGACTATTCTTCTTTAGCACTGACCTTCAGGTGTTAAAAAATCTAAACAACAGTGCACAAGATACACTCATATCAGCACAAGAAATAATACCATGTTATTACCATGTTAGTGTCATTGCAGTGCTTAGAATGGTCCACTAACCAAACGACACCTAGTTATCAGGGGTCTTATAAAGGTCGCTTTTCATTGATGGATGGGGTACAGGATGATTACAAAGTGTAAGTGTACAGTAAGTAATTGTATAACCACAAAGTGCATCTACAGGGGTTGGACAAAATAACTGAAACACCTGTCATGTTAGTGTGGGAGGTTTCATGGCTAAATTGGACCAGTCTGGTGGCCAATCTTCATTAATTGCACATTGCACCAGTAAGAGCAGAGTGTGAAGGTTCAATTAGCAGGGTAAGAGCACAGTTTTGCTCAAAATATTGCAATGCACACAACATTATGGGTGACATACCAGAGTTCAAAAGAGGACAAATTGTTGGTGCACGTCTTGCTGGCGCATCTGTGACCAAGACAGCAAGTCTTTGTGATGTATCAAGAGACACGGTATCCAGGGTAATGTCAGCATACCACCAAGAAGGACAGACCACATCCAACAGGATTAACTGTGGACGCAAGAGGAAGCTGTCCGAAAGGGATGTTCGGGTGCTAACCCGGATTGTATCCAAAAAACATAAAACCACGGCTGCCCAAATCACGGCAGAATTAAATGTGCACCTTGACTCTCCTGTTTCCACCAGAACTGTCCGTCGGGAGCTCCACAGGGTCGATATACACGGCCGGGCTGCTATAGCCAAACCTTTGGTCACTCGTGCCGATGCCAAACGTCGGTTTCAATGGTGCAAGGAGCGCAAATCTTGGGCTGTGGACAATGTGAAACATGTATTGTTCTCTGATGAGTCCACCTTTACTGTTTTCCCCACATCCGGGAGAGTTACGGTGTGGAGAAGCCCCAAAGAAGCGTACCACCCAGACTGTTGCATGCCCAGAGTGAAGCATGGGGGTGGATCAGTGATGGTTTGGGCTGCCATATCATGGCATTCCCTTGGCCCAATACTTGTGCTAGATGGGCGCGTCACTGCCAAGGACTACCGAACCATTCTGGAGGACCATGTGCATCCAATGGTTCAAACATTGTATCCTGAAGGCGGTGCCGTGTATCAGGATGACAATGCACCAATACACACAGCAAGACTGGTGAAAGATTGGTTTGATGAACATGAAAGTGAAGTTGAACATCTCCCATGGCCTGCACAGTCACCAGGTCTAAATATTATTGAGCCACTTTGGGGTGTTTTGGAGAAGCGAGTCAGGAAACGTTTTCCTCCACCAGCATCACGTAGTGAACTGGCCACTATCCTGCAAGAAGAATGGCTTAAAATCCCTCTGACCACTGTGCAGGACTTGTATATGTCATTTCCAAGACGAATTGACGCTGTATTGGCCGCAAAAGGAGGCCCTACACCATACTAATACATTATTGTGGTCTAAAACCAGGTGTTTCAGTTATTTTGTCCAACCCCTGTATATAGTGGGTGTAGCCAATAAAGAAACATCTTACAGCACAATAAACATTTTTTTTTTTTGTCATTTTCATCAACTGCTTTTTTCTTGTCAGGATCACAATGGCTCTGGTTCCATGGAATCACTGAGCGCAGGCCATGAACCCATGCTTTGGACAACCCCCTCCCTCCCCAATAGCTAAGTTAAGCTGCCACCCACATGTAATGATAGTAAAGTGAACGAAATGTGGCTCAATGGTGTGTGAGTCCTACAGGAAACAGGGGTGTAACAATGTTAAAGTAGGACTGTGGCTCATCAAACCATTAGAACTGCTAAGAAATAGCAATCAAATACATTGATTATGAAAACAAAGTTTAGCAGGGAAAGGGGAAAAGGTTTTACTTGTTTGCTGATGAACTGCTGGTGTTTGCCCAACACAGCAGTAAAGACAAATGATACATGGAAAAAAATTAAAGCCCCATGATGGAGATCTTTATTTTCACAGTAATTCTTTACACCAACTTCACCTAAAAATGTACAGTGTACCAGATAAACTGTGCTCTTCATGAAGTCATCCTTAATAAAAAGTTGTGGCTGTCTGTGCTCACTGCAGTCCTATAAGTTTATGCAAGGAAAGGAATTCCAGTCTCTGGAAACAGCCTAATATAATCAATAAATAAGAGCAATGATGTTTAGCAGACTCAGCAGAGACATAAAAATGGTACAGTGATGGAAACGGTTTTGGCCCCATGATTGATTCACCTTAATTCACCCTTAAATATTAAACGTATCGGTTGTACATTCCTCTCCACAAATATTAGTACCACAGGTAAACATGAACAAAATGAACTGTGAAAAATGTTTTTGTTTATTTAATTTAAACTATTAAATAAAACCATCACTTTACTAAATATGCAACGACTGAAAGAAAAAACTAAATGTTACCATAAAAAAATCTGTTTTCTGATTTTTTTTTGTGTTGCTCCAATCGTTGGCACCCCTAGTAAAATTAGAACAGAATTATACTGTTCTTCCATTCATATTCCATTTACTTGAGCAGATAGGAACACTTAAATGGACAGCCATGACTTCCTGATTTGCTTGAATATAAATGTAGACACACAAAACTAAGTCTCTTACTCAGTCATCAATCATGTGTGACTAAATATGTTGTTTGTGATCGTTGATCAAAGAAAGCCTCTACTGTCAAAGACCAAAAATCATTTTAATAATTTTCCTAGGGATAAATAAATCTATCTATCTATCTATCTATCTATCTATCTATCTATCTATCTATCTATCTATCTATCTATCTATCCATCTATCCATCTATCCATCTATCCATCTATCTATCTATCTATCTATCTATCTATCTATCCATCTATCCATCCATCCATCCATCCATCCATCCGTCCATCCATCCAACAAACACAAGTGACTCCAGTTTGCCTGATGTTACTGGAACCTTAAGTGTAACCATGTTCTATGGACAGATAAGACCAAAACAGAGCTTTCTGGCACCAAACACCAGGGTAAGGTTTGGCACAGACACAGATAACAATGCAGAAAAGTACTTCACCAGCACTGTGAAGCATAGTTGTAAATCTGTAATGTTATGGGTATCTTTCTTCTTTCAAAAGTCCTTGGACAACCTTTTAGATACATGATATTAAAACTTCAGCAAGTATATATGGAATCATAGTCTGGCTGTCTCAGTCTAAAGACTTAAACTGGGCTTCACTGACCACAGAATCAAGATTTTGTCATAGCTATCCCACTCCCCTGACACAAATGTAAATGTGTCATGAGCTGACAAGAGTCCACAAGATTGAATCTCTGAGTGAAATTCTGTAGGATCAAAAGAGATTTTGTACAGAGGAAGGGCCTCAAATCTGTTGCCATGTGTTAGTCTTATTGAGCATCACAGGAGATTATGAGCTCTTATCTTAGCAAAAAGAGGCTGTACAAAGTATTTATTTAAGGGTTACCACTGTGACCAACTGTGACACACAGATTTGAGAAACATATTTACATTTTACTGGAAGATCAAACAGAAAAGCAATAAAGAACATTTTACAGCCCATTTTGTTCATGTTTTCCAGGGGTCCAAATATTCATGGAGAGCCCAGTATGCCCAGACGCACATCAATTACTAACCAGAGCAATTTGTTAAGCTATAAACACCAGTTATTAAGCTTATCTACCATTAGCATGATGTAGCACCATTCTATATCAGAGCTACTGCAGTGATATAATGGCAGGCAGTCTGAGCACCAGCTGTGCCATAAAATGACATAATTCACACTCAGAGAGGTCATGAAGAGGCCAGCAGCAATTCACTGTTGGTCCTATAAATTAGTGCAGGAGGGTCATGGCCTGGAACTGCCACAGATCAGTATTAAAGCATATTTAGGTTGGATTATACAACAGAAACCTGAATTATATTGAGAGAACTTTTAGTAGTTTCCACTTTTGTGGCTTTAGAAGTAAGAGGATTTAAGGTACACCTACACTTTGCACTTCAGGTCAGAAGCAAAGCTTTTCTTTTATATTTGTGCATTTATAATTGTACACCTGAAAAAGTAATTAGGTGGAAGGTATAAAAACTGTCCTATGACCACTGATGAAGTCCTATGACCACTGATGTCCTATGACCTATGTCATACAACTGACATCCACTGTGAGATATCTCGCAGACATGCTGAGATGCGAGCTGAGACTTGTGTGTCTGAAGGAGAAAATGACAGAACGAGCTGAGTGTCATCTGCATAGGAGTGGTAGGAGAAGCCATGGGAGGCTATGACCTTACCCAGAGAGCGAGTGTAGATAGAGAAAAGAAGTGGGCCAAGTACAGAGCCCTGAGGAACACCGGTTGAGAGAGTGCATGGGGGAGATATGATCCCCTCCATGACACTTGGTAGGAGCGCCCTTCGAGGTAGGAGGCCATCCATTGCCATGCTGAACCTGTTACTCCAAGGTTGGAGAGAGTGGACAAGAGAATGCTGTGATTCACTGTGTCGAAGGCTGCGGAGAGGTCAAGAAGAATGAGGACCGATGACAGTTTGGCTGCTTTGGCTGCATGAAGCTTCTCAGTAACAGCTACAAGTGCTGTTTCCATAGAATGCGCTGCCTTGAAGCCAGACTGGTACGGATCGTGGAGGTCATTGTGAGTCAGCAACAGATTGGGATGTAGATAAACATTTTACAGTCAGTAATTGTAGAACTTTAAAGTGCTCCTATATGGTAAGTGGAGCTGATTAAATGGACAGTGAGTGTAGAAACAAGGAGGTGGTTTTAATGTTATGGCTAATCAGTGTACATATATAAAGATGTAAATAATATTAATAATAATAATGCTTTATCATAAAATATATAAACTACAAAATAAAATTGTAAAAAGACAGAACGGTTTTGCACCACAGCAAGATCAAAAGCATCAGCAGTCCAAAACAGTCCCCCACACTATCACTGCAGCTTCATCAACCTACTGCACTGTCTCTGCCTGTTATCTCACTTTTTCTTTACACACCACATCTCCTCATGCTGAAGAAACTATTAAGCACTATTTGGCCAAAAACATGGTCATTAAAATCATAGCAAAATGTGCCATAGCATGAAACACTGTGCAGATAAAAAGATCAGCCGGTTGCAAGTAATACGTTTTAACATAAATTCATTAAACAGAAAGATTCCAAGTCTTACAGGGAATTTCCTTACCTACATTTTTCAGTTTGGAAAAACAGACCTCATATTAAACTTTATTTAGTACTAAAAAAGCATAATTATTGTTATTTCAGCATTACAGATTTGTACTAATTAAGGTTGACCTATGTAACAAAGGTTTTTTTTTGTAAAGTTATCTATTACATAACCTAAATAAAAGTATGTATACATCACCTAAAATTAAGCTCAGCTGCTTTAGCCACAACCACCACCAAAAGGTGCATAAAACCAACAAACTATCAGATACACTGATCAGTCGTAACATTAAAACATCAGCTCCACTTACCATATAGAAGCACTTTGGAGTTCTACAATTACTGACTGTAGTCCATCTGTTTCTCTGCATGCTTTGTTACCCCCTTTCATGCTGTTCTTCAATGGTTAGGACCCCCACAGGACCACTACAGAGCAGGTATTATTTGGGTGGTGGATCATTCTCAGCACTGCAGTGACACTGGCATGGTGGTGGTGTGTTAGTGTGTGTTGTGCTGGTATGAGTGGATAAGACACAGCAATGTTGATGGAGTTTTTAAACACCTCACTGTCACTGCTGGACTGAGAATAGTCCACCAACCAAAAATATCCAGCCAACAGTGCCCTGTGGGCAGCGTCCTGTGACCACTGATGAAGGTCTAAAAGATGACCAACTCAAACAACAGCAATAGATGAGCGATCGTCTCTGACTACAAGGTGAAACAACTAGGTAGGAGTGTCCAATAGAGTGGACAGTGAGTGGACACAGTATTTAAAAACTCCAGCAGCACTGCTGTGTCTGATCCACTCAGACCAGCACAACACACACTAACACACCACCACCATGTCATTGTCACTGCAGTGCTGAGAATGATCCACCACCCAAATAATACCTGCTTTGTAGTGGTCCTGGGAGAGTCCTGACCATTAAAGAACAGCATGAAAGGGGGCTAACAAAGCATGCAGAGAAGCAGATGGACTACAGTCAATAATTGTAGAACTACAAAGTGCTTCTATATGGTAAGTGGAGCTGATAAAATGGACAGTGAGTGTAGACACAAGGTGGTTTTAATGTTATGGCTGATCGGTGTATAAGTAAACTATGTGACACAGAATCAAACCCGAATATCTCTGTGTTGTGTTCTCTAATGCTACATGATTAGGATTTCTAATCTCCCAGCAGGATTATTTCAGTGTTGTGGGTGCTGTGCACATGGCTCACTACAAATCTTTATAAATAAATTTATTAGCCAAAACACTGTATTAATGATTAAAACCTGTGAAATTACTAAAATCCTATGAAAAGACCAAACATCTATACAACTACGCTGTTATTAATTGAAAATGTAAATATGCTAAGCTAAAGAGAACATTTGGATACTGCACACTTGTTCTAGATAGCTCAATCAAAATGCAAAAACATTACATAACTCACACCATCAGTATCCAGTATGACATTAATAGAAGCATGTTTCACACTTCTAAGTCAGTCCAGTTGTCATAAGTGAGATGTTTGGTTTAAACAACTATCTATTTTGACATAACTGAAATATTGCAATACCTGTTAGCATATAAAATGTAAAACAAAACATCAATTTGAATCCTGTTTTCTGTTTCAGAATGAAAATGCCACATGGCAGTGTTCAGTGTTAAAGAACGTGACCTGCACAAAGCCCTGACCTCAACCACATACAACACCTTTGGCATAAAGGGCTCAGTTTCAAAGCCTGTGTGGCTAAGTGGAGGCAAATCACAGTAGTAAAGGTAGATAAGCTCCTCATTATGGACACAGATTAAGATGTTTAACAAGCACATATAGATGTGGTGCTTTTTTAAACATGACGTTTGTTTGTACATCTGCATAAAATATAAATCAACCTGTATAAATTAAAAAACTAGGCGCTCGGGTGCCCCAGTGGTCTGTTAAGCTAGCACCACTAATCTCAGTGGTGCTAACAGCTAACTGGACATCCTCACAGACATAATTGGCTATTGCAAGTGGAGGGTTGGAAGGCATGCAATGGACTGGCACCCTGCCTTAGTGCTCAGTGTTTTCTGGTGGAACCGGATCCACTGTGACCCTTACCAGAATGTACCAGAAATCTAGATGTTTAGCTTTGACAGATTTTTACATTGTTTAGTTTGGTGTCACTATTATTACTCCCACCACAACATTAACAACATCTAATAAAACACTATAAACTGCCCTACTACACAGTTACGGACTGACAGTACAGACAGATTGAGATGATCAGCTTTGCTGCTATTATACATCCTCTAATACTTTACCATCCCCCTCTTACTACCTCCCTTACTGGCCTGATGTGTTATGCGAGCCTCTTAATAGTTCCCTATGAGCCCTTTAATTCCCATCTTACTTTTCTCATGTATTAAACCGATTCCTTAATCCAACTTCTTTATTTAACTATGCCGGTATATTTAACGTCCAAGAATCTGCAACTAAAGTGGACAGATAAGCACAGTTTTTGTGTAAACAGACAACCAAAAAAATCTTTAATTAAAGGTAAATAAAAATAAATCACTGTTATGATGGTATGTTATGAAATATCTGGCAAATAGCTGACTAAAAGTTGTCTGTGCACTTGTAGAATACCAGTTTGTTTAGATTGTTTGCAGGAAAAGGTCATGTGCAATAATGTGAACATTTTACAGTAGTTCATGCTAACAGGATAGATCAGAGTAAGAATAAACCAAATTACAGGGAGAATCATACAGGATCAATTTCCCCAAAATCTGTAAAAAGCAGCCTGTCTATTTTATTTTATTATTCATTGTGCATTTTTATAACGTGTTGATGTGTGTTTGATTCCAAAAATGTAGCAAGCTCCTTTGTAGTTGGTCCACTTTGTAGTTGATCCATTGATTAAAACCTCTTAATTAATGCATGCAACATTTAATCACAAAACTTTTTTTACACTGTGTTACTTTTTGTGATTTTGTTTATAACAATGTCAATAAATTAGACCCTAATAGTTAAATGTTGTAATATTTCCACCCACTTGTTTCCTCAACCCATTCAGAATTGGCAAGCAACACTAAAATCACCAATCATATCAACCTCAAATAGGCTTATTTTCTCTAATAAGGGATGTTAATCGCCTCTCACGTACAAACTTCGGCAGTTTCCCAAGTGTACATTTTATTTTCACATAAAAAGTCTAATTTGCTATCATTAAGCTCTTATAATAATGAGCAATGCTCAAATGAAGAACCCAAATAAATCTGGGTTCAATCTATTTTACTTAAACAATCATAACTGCTCCAATTAATGTGATCAATCACATGCTAATAAAAAGCACTCTGAAATGAAACCATACCAGAAACAATATGATTGTAATGTTGTGTCTTGGCTAATAAAGCACCTGTTGAGAGCATTTATGCTCCGCTGCATGTTTATTTCTAACTATTTGTGATGATGTTTTTTACTCTGTTCCCCTTGTGTAATCTAGTCAGAAGGTGCAGCACCCTGGAATAACAGCTCGAATCCTCTGTGGGTTTGTCTAGATTTATTTCGGTGTGTGTGCTGCTGCAGTGTGGGCGTCTGTGGGTGTGTGATTAAGAGAAAGCTTCTAGTCGACAAGCAGCTGTGTTCATGCAGAAGAGAGAGGTCAGACTCGGCTATAAAAGTGATGTACAGTAGTATGTTTTTAATGGATCCAGTGTAACTGTGCATAAGTGTTGACTAAAAAACATGGTTTGACAGATTTGATGTGGAGAAACTCACAAGACAATGACCTTAATTTAACTAAATAATTTGGGGATGAACTGAAACATTAATTGTAAGCCAGACCGTCTTGTCCAACGTCAGTGTCTGACCTCACAACTGCTCTTTTGACAGAGAGTACAAATTCCTACAGGCATACAGCAAATTGTGAAAATGCCTTCCCAGGAAAGTGGGGGTCTGTTATAACCTGGAGTTTTAAGTGTTCTGACCACTTGACAGTGTGCAAGTTAATGCATAATTTACATGTATTACAACACAGGGATGCGATAAAAGGAGTTACCTCTCCCAAACCCCTTAATTATCTACTTTTATTACTTCCAGGGATGTCAGGGATTTTGGGCTACATGAAAAGATATCACATTGAGACTAATGACTGTTAAAGTTTGGAATGTCTATAAATATTCATTGGGCTTCCTTGCCAATGCCTACATCACATATAATTGCATAGATAACATAAAAAGCTATCTAAAACTAGAGCTGCTCCAGCTCCAGACTTATCACGATTATGACATTATGCTGCTTTTCATTTCATTAATGCTGAGCAGTCCCAAAATAATAAAAAACGCAAACAAAGGTTGATGTTATTTATGCACAATAACCCTCTGATGCCCCTCTCTGACCACAGATTAATGTATGATGTAATCTTCAAGAGAAGCGTTAATATTAAATGAGAGTTATTCAAATGTAACACTATCAGCAAAGAAAAAAAAACATATACAAAAATGGTACATACAGTTGCAGGAAAACAAATGTAAACTTCAATAAGTTTAACGTTGACTTTTTACATTTACATTTTCTGCTTCGGAAATGCACTGTTTGTTTATGATGTGATATATGTAGGACACAAATTCCCAGGCAAAACCCTAAATTTTCTTTTATTTATAGACAGTTGGCCTGATTGTTAACTGATTGTCTTGCATCTCTACAGTTCTTCTAAGGTCTTCTGAATTTGTTTTGACTAAACCGAAGACAAGCAGACCCAGACTTAGTAGGACTTTTATCAAAACTTAAATGATTATTTACTTTAGTCAAAAAAATGCAATGGACTAGTGCTCTGTCCAGGGTGTTTGTGTTATTAGAATGTGCTTGTTCATCTGGATTGAAATCAGATGTCAGTTCATAAGTTTTAATGCAAGGTCCTGGTAATATCAAGAGGTGAACAAATCTATTTCTAGCAATCTCGTTGTTTTTTTTTGTTTTGCACAAACTGTTGTTTATACTGAGGTCATTATTATGATGTTACTGAAAGCTGGTAAGTCAAGAAGGGCTCACATATGATACAGGCATACATCAGGAGCCAAATGAGTGATATTGCATTATCTTTATAGGCTACTTGGAGCCAATTTAATTGCAAACAAACTTGTGTGCAATGAAACTTACATTATAGTGTTCCATGCAAATACTCTTAAAGGTATAATAATAATAAACACATAAAGATACATACATTCATTTTATCTAGTAAAAACAAGTTTTTATCATTTACATATTTATCTTTGGTAACCTTTTAATTCTGACAGTGAACAGAGTATAAGTACAGAGCACCTGACAGTGTGCAAGTATACTGCAGGGGATTAGAATAGTCAGTTATTCTATTGGTACATTTTTGAGTAAGAAGAAAATCAAAGTACCATGAAAACAATTGGGACCTGAGACATGTTACTTACACAGTAACTGGGGGCGAGAATCAAACCCTGATTGCTGGAGCTGTGCAGGACCAACAGTACTTGGTGTACATTTATGCTTTTTAATTATTTTTTAAATACGTATTTAAAGGTACAAAATGTATTTACGTACAGTTAAAAAACAAGTTATGACTACCTTAACAGATGCAAATGTTAAAATTCCTGTTTTAACTTGCTCAAGGTAGCTGAAACAAAAAACTGTGCCAACTACCTTGTGTGACAAGCAATTCTTGCTCCCCTACTTTATGTAAAGACGAGGCAACTAACCCAAAGTTACTGACTGCTGCGACATCTGGAAACATTAACCACCAGAGAAAATCCAGGTCTAGATTGTTATACTCACCTGTTTATCGAGCGTCTCTTTGCTTCCAGCTGATACTTTAGGCGCAGGGACTCTTTCACAGGTGCATCCTTCGAGAAGATAAATACCAGAGGGTCGGGCACTCTGTTCTGAGTCAAAATAGAAGAGCACATTTTGGTGTAGGGCGAAAAACTTTTCATGCCACTTGCTATTTTCCGTGGTCTTCTTGCTGAGGTAGCCGCGCTTGGTGCCCTCTTTGCGCGCCACCATGGACAGATACAAAGCGTGTCCTTCATTATAGCGAACGCTCTTCTGCATTTTCCTCCGCGTCGGTTTGGTTCCGATCTCAGCTACTTTTTAGCACCATGCCCGTAAAAACGGTTCGCACTTTCCAGTTGTACTTGTATTTGTGTTTTAGGGGGAATGAACAAACGCGCTCTGGAGAAGTTTGCAGAACCTCAGACGCGCCGCTCCGTTTAACTCCGATCCAACTTTATCCATAAGAGTTTTCCCTCCGATCCATGTCAAAGTGTCAGCGTAAACATAGTCCTACACCAGCACATGAACCAGCAGAGAGGAGCAACATCGGCTCTAATCGGATTTAACAGCTTGTTAAAGAGACAGTGTATGTTTAGCTGTGCACAGTGCGCTCTTCGGCTGAGCGGTCGGGCGAGCCTCTGATTGGCTGAGAGATCGGAGGGCGGGGCGTTTCTCACCTTTACGTCACTGCTGCAGCTTCTGCGATGCGCAGTGTTTCAGAGCAGCATTAATAAAGGGGTTGGTACGATATTAAACTGGCGTCGGTGCATTTTACGTCAGGGTCATGAGGACTTGGGTTCAAACTCTCCTCCAGTGCATTAGAACCTGCATTAGAACCATCCAATTTCTTTCTGTTTCCCAAAACATACAGAACGTAAACCAGCTGCTCCAATGCATAAGTGAGTGTGTGATGCCCTGCCATGGATGCCATGGACTTGTATCCTGTCCAGGGTTATCACCAACCACAACCCTGACCAGGATAAAACAGTTGCTAAAAGTAAATTAATAGGTTACTGCGAATACATGATTCACTAATTCAATAAAAAACATAGTGGCATAGTAGCAAACTTGATAGAGTGGATGCCATAGAGCAACATGAATCCTAAGCAACTGCCTTACCTATTGTTATCATGTGTGAAGTTTACCCACAAATGGAAACATTGAAACAGCTGGTACAGAGCAGTGATAGCTCACTGGACTAGTGATCAGAAGGTCCCCCTACCTCTACCAAGATACCACGACTGGACCCTTGAGCAAGACAGTTAACCTTCAATTGCTTACATTGTATAAGCTGCAATTGTAAGTCACCTTGGATAAAAGCTTCTGCTAAATGCTATAAACATAAATGCTTTAAATTGTGTTGAGTGTTTTTCAGGTTGTGCTATACACACTGTGACCCTGATTAGGATGAATAATTAAACAGCTATGATAAAAAGGGCATTGCACTGAGGATGGACCTGTCAGGCAGGAGGAGGCAAGGAAGGCCAAGGAGGTTTATGGATGCTGTGAGGGAGGGCAAGATGGAGACACATGATCTTCTGTGGCAACCCCTAAGAGTAAATTTAAAAGATTTAGCAACAGTTTATTTGATGATGACTTCAGCCGTGGCATTAACAATGTGGAACATAATGCATTTGGTCATTAATTTAGATAAAAGCGTTACATTAGCTCTGCTGGGTGGAGGAAGGCTGTAAATGTGCCACTTTAAATCACTCCTGAGTCCAAGCACACCAACGTACAATAAAATCTAGTCTTGAGCACAAGTAATACACAAGCATCTATGGTTATGTACTAGGCAGATTTTTATAATCACCTTAATCTACACCAGCAGATTCCTACAACATACACATTCATACAATCATCTGTGTGTCCCTGAAGCAGCCGGCACGGTGGCTAAGTGGGTAGCACTGTTGCCTCACAGCAAGAAGGTCTTGGGTTCGATCCCCAGGTGGGGCGGTCCGGGTCCTTTCTGTGTGGAGTTTGCCTGTTCTCCGTGTCTGTGTGGTTTTCCTGCGGGTGCTCCGGTTTCCTCCCACAGTCCAAAGACATGCAAGTGAGGCGAATTGGAGACGCTAAATTGTCTATGACTGTGTCGATATAACCTTGTAGCTTTTAGTAAGTATTTAGTAAATTTCTGGACACGTAATGTACTTTACAACTAGCGCTGACTAATTATTTGAGTGGCACTGGATAGCACAGTCGCCTCACAGCAAGAAGATCCTGGGATCTATCCCCATGTGGGGCGATCTGGGTCCTTTCTGTGTGGAGTTTGCATGTTCTCCCTGTGTCTGTGTGGGTTTCCTTTGGGACCTCTGGTTTCCTCCCACAGTCCAATGACATGCAGTAAGGTTAATTGGAGATACAAAATTGTCTGTGACTGTGTGACATTAAACTTGTAAACCGATGAATCTTGAGTAACTACCTTTTCTGTCATGAATGTAACACATTGTGTAAAACATGACGTCAAATTCCTAATGAATAATAATAATAAAATCATTTACTCAAATTGAACAAGCAACAACGAGCATTATTTTATTAGTGGTATGGAACAAATACTAAATACAATTTACAGTGGTGCTTTGTGCGTTTTATTAACCTGTATATAATTAATGCACCATTTATTAATTAAAAAATAAATATATAAAAAAGATACTAAACTCTGAGACTGTGCACAATACTGTTACCTTACCTTGTTTTGGTGTTTTATTCAGGTGGGCATTAAAAACGCGAGCACACCTTATAAATTATAACAACAGGAAAATATGTTAGCCATGAACGTCGACGTCAAACTTAATACAACTTATATTGCTTTAAATTATTTATATTTTCACAGTAAACAAATGGCAACTTAGTAGTAAAGAGTAGCTTAAACAGTAAAGCTGTCACTAACTATTTTGAACTTTTGACATACATTTACAAAATACGATATGTTTTGCTTTACCCAAAGTAAAATATTACTAGAGGAGTTTATTAAACAATTATGTCGCGTGAATACAAGCTGAATCAATTTAGGTCTCTTGAGTCGATTCAGTTCGCAATACCTGAAATCATTAGAATCAAATCTGAGAATCGTTTCACTGATATGGGTTCAAGGCATGAATAAACCCAAGGTAGAGCACACATTCATGTCAGGGCAACGCATACTCACATGCACTACTTACTCATACCTAGGTCAAATCTAAAGCAGCCAGTTCTTTCCTCGTGTTTTTGAGAACTGAGAAAACCAGATTACCTGCTGTAAACCCATGGAAACCCAACCTTATCACAGGCAGTGCCCAGTGAAGATCAAAGGACCCTAGAATCTATGTTTGCTCTGTGAACACAATTTACCAGCTGTGCCACGGTGCTGCACACTTGAGAAAGTTACACAAAAGTACAGGTTTCAGTTTGTTTAATATTTCAGTTTTCTGTTCGAGTGGTTCCCCTGTACACGTTATTCTGAATAAAAAAAAAAGTATAATTTAAAATTAACATTTATATAATAATTTATCTAATCAAGGCAGACCAAAACCACAATGCACCCTCCTCCATGCTTTATGGTTAGGATGCAATTTTGGAGATGTAAAGTGTTTCTTTTCCCTCATAATGATATGCAAATCACAAAAGCATTTTTTTTTATTATTTTTTTTTTTTAAGATTTGATGTACAGCAACCTTTTGCATCCTGGCCTGTAAATAATAAAGGAACAATTGTTTAGGTTGAATATGTCATTATGACTTTTTTTTGGACGCCAAATTCCAGATAATTCTAAAGAATTCCAAACTTGTTTTTGTATCTGTATCCTCAATACAGTAGAAGAAAGCCTCTGTAAATGTAGCAAGGATGGCATGTCCTTCATGCATTCTGTCCATCTGTTCACACAATTGTGTAGAGCAATATAATTCACAGCTTTCACCTTGTGCAATGACAACAGGATGCCATAAACACTTGTTTTATACTAAAGCAACAATAAAAAATAAGGTTACATTTATCTTAATAAACTATTTATAACTGGTTGGTCCAGAATTTTATTATTATTATTTTAATGAGGTAAAAATCACCAACTACTATTGTTTTAGATGCAATAATTATTATTAATTAACCTTAGATCTGGACTGCAGGCAGGTCAGTCAAGCACACACACTCTGTATCTACGAAGCCACGTTGCTGTCGTGCATGCAGAGTAAAACCTGACGTTGTCTTGCTGAATTATCCTTAGATTCCCTGAGAAAATATATCAACTTGCAGCAAATGGTTCTAAAATCCCAATATGTGCCTCTGAATCAATATAACTCAGTCACCCTCTTTGTGGGCACTGATGCATCCTCATACCATGACAGATGATGGCTTTTACACTGATACCGGCACCTGAGCACCCATGTTTTAGTTATTTATTATAATTTTAAAGCATTTATCCATTTCAGATTTAAACGAAATGTATTGTGACTTTGTTCTTAATAGGATGAAATAAATAAACAACACGTCATTAAAAAGCTATAGAAGCAAAGCAAACAAACTGTCCACTAATTCCTTAAACTGTCCACCAATGTTCTATCAATATGATAGAACATATACTGATAAAAGATCTTTTATGATCTCCATATCCACAAATCATGATGGGCTACTGAATAATGATTATTAAATTATGTAAATCACATGAAATGGCATTCAGTGTCACCAACTGAAGAAATATTTTCTTAAATTTACCTCCAGTACAGTTTCAGTTACTTGTAGAATCTTCGTCAAGGCTCACGCAAGTTGTTCTGGCAGCATGTGAAGGCCAAACACTGCACCCTTTTTCGCCTTTAATGTTACCTGTCTGCAAGTGACTTTTACATGTATATATGTTTGAGCTTATCAACACCCTCAATGAAAGAAATTGGAAATACCAGTCAGAGTTAGAAAAACCCAAGCATGTTTAATTTCATAATTAACAATTCTATAGACCACTACTATAGCTATTATACATTGTTTTTTACTCTCTATGCACAAGTGAACCTTTAATTAAGCACAATCGATTTCCTGCTAGAGCACTGGATGGTGAATGCTCAGACAGGGGTAGTTGCAGTTAACAGTTGTAAAAATTAGTCACAGCAAATACATAATTGTGAAAAGCATTAGGATTAGCCCCAATTAAAGTGTGAACTTTTTCCACTCAAGCAATGATTCCTTGTTAGTAATTTTCCAAGCTTCAGAAAGCAGCTTCACCGTTTGCCTGGAGTAAGAGAGAAAGAAAATTATGGAGTCAGTATTGTTTTGAAAGAAGAGTTATTATAAATACTATACCTATAAATACAAACCAGTAGAACAATTAGAAAATACATTTTAATAAACTAAACCAAAACAATACATTTGAATTAAGTAAAGGTTAAAAGTACTTTAAAAGTACTGAACTTTTAACCTTTACAAAAGGTTCCAGAGACTGTAGAAAAATGCAAAGAAAAGAGACAGCAATGACTGTCAAATCCCTTTTGTCTTGAATTCAAACGTGTGTGTGTATGCATACCTACATAAATATATACACTTTTTTTTATTTAATGGCTGCATGTATAACATATACCATATGCTTTAGGTAATGTTTATGTTTTTGCCAATCAGAGCCTTGGTTCATCCCAAGACCTAAAATAACCAGAAAAAAAATACATTCAAATTAAAACTATATTAAAATAAAAAAGTTAAAATAATATGGACAGAAAACTTTGATAATGCAGATATTGTTAGTAATAAACAGTATGGGATGTAACACATTAAACACCTCCACATACACTGGGTGATAATGATCTGGGGAAAGCATTGGGAGCTGCAGCATTGGGAACACTCATTTCATCTCTGATGTTCTGTTTTGGCTCTTTAGTGTAATGATCATATTTGCATTTAGATAATTCAATCAGTCTATGACAAAAACAAATGTAGGATGGTAAAAATGTGGGAGATTATTACAAAAGCAAACAAAGAACACATAGTAATGCATATCCTGATTTTGACTAGTTCATGCCATGCCAAATGCACATTATATTATTGTAGTGTTAACCAAACCATAAGGGCATTAATATCCTAAATTATCAAACATCACCAAGAATGATAGAGCAGTGGTGCACCCGGTCCTGTAAAACTGAGTTATATTTGTTGGCTGTTAAACTCCCATGCACTGCAATTACTAGACCAAATTCTGTGAGTTGTACATTTTACTTCCTGTAAGCATAGACAGCTAAGAGCTTTTTTTATTGTCTGAATCATTTTTTTATTATTTTTATTCCTCCCCATAAAATATTTCAGTTTGTTTTTCAATTAAATTGTACAGATTATAGGTGACATTAAAGGTTATTCCTCTTGGTCTCATTTTTTACCTCCCAAAAAAGCTGGCATTGTAACAGGGGTGTGTCAACCTTTTAATATCTACTGATTACAAAAATAAATAATTAATTAAATAAAATGACCAGGAACCTACTAAAAACTCTTGCAACCAAGTTAACTTGATAACTATTATTTCAGTAAAGAAAATTATATGTAGCTTTGCTTTAAGTTATTATTATTTTTTTTTGTTTAGTCGTGGTACAGCAGTACAGAAGCTTGCATAAGGCTTTACCGCCCACATTCTGTACCTGCGGCGGTTGATAATGGCCTCCAGCTCTTTGGACTTCTGCACAGCGGTTTTGAGGATGCTTTCAGGTATACAAGCCAGTCGCGCTACGTTTAGCCCGTAGCTCCGAGCTGCTGCTCCTTCTGTGAGCTGATAGAGAAAAGTGATGGACTCTGGCTGCACCTCCTCTGCATTAAAAAGATATTGATCAAAAGAAAGAAGATTTTAAAGAAGAGTATTACACGGGAAAAACCTGGCAACCTTAGCGGTGTTGATACCAGGCAGATATTTACTATTTGAATGGGGCACCTGACAAATAGACTTGTGTGACTTTGTAATGCATGTCAGGATACAAATAACTTATCAGTGTTTCTATAACAGCATAAAAGTAGCATTACAGCAGAAAGTGATCTGTACTTTTTTATTACATATATTGAAGGATTTACAATAATGAAGGTATAAAATTAAACTGTAAACTCACATGCAGCTAAAAATAACATCATCTCATGTCTATTTTTTCTTCACACGTACTCGTGATAAATGTACCTTCAGATGTAGCTTCTGGCTCGTTGAGGAGGAAAGCCATGTGGTAGTTGCCAACATGCTGGGGGTAGAGCTTCTCAAGCTCACAGAGTGGAGGGTAGTGGGTCACAAACAGGGTCAAACACTTCATCTACAATGCAGACAGTAACAAAAATGTATTTTTACTCCTTTAACTCAATAATGCTACAAATATTTGACTATTAGACTTTTTTTTTTATTTCAGAATGCAACATTAGTATATTTGTCTATAATTGCTACCCTAAGAAAGTATTTCATGCCATTCTTCATTGATCACTTTATACATGGAGTGAGTCTGGGCACCGCATACTCACCCATTTACCCACACACTTATAACTTGGGGCAGACAGAGAGAAAACATGCCAAAGTCACCAAAGTCAAAGGAGGTAGGGTTTGAACCCAGTTCCTTGTGATCAGAAGGTTGCTGAAAATTGCTGGTTTAATCCCCACTGTTGCTACCACAACAGCTGCCACTGTTGGATCCCTGATTCCCCCTATTTCCATTGTTTGTACTCATTAACGACCACAAAGATCATATGGCTAAAGCAATGTGGACACCTGATTATAAGCTTGTTGGACTTTTATATACCTGTTTGCCAACTGAATACTTTAGAGGCCCACATAATAACAAAAACTGTACGTGTTGACGCATGCCATTTTAGTTCATGTATGTATAACTAATAGTACCAGGATGTCTTTAAATAAATAATCAGATAAAATATTGACACTTCGCTTTAGGCTTTCTGGAGCTGTCAGTACCGTAACAGCAGTGTGTACTTACAGCCTTACACACACACATAAATGCAGTCTGCCTCTTTTCAGTATTTTTATTATAAATATTTAACATAAGTTACACAATGCAGCTTCAAACGTATCTACAAGTTATGGTTTAGAGTTAGTACTAAATAAAAATAACAAGGCAGTTGTATACTAGCTGCACTAGCTCTACAAACACAATCTGACACTTCTCCCTCATGTATTAAATTCATGGGCATAATAAGCTTCCTGGCAGACTCTGAAATAGCATGTGTGAAGTGTATGTTTTCATATTGCTAATGTGCTTGTCTATTTCAAGCCATAAAGCTGAACTCTCTGAAAAACCATAATGTTGGTGCAAAAAGCTACAAAAGCATGCACTCAGTCCATTAAGTCTGAATCGTATCAGCTATAGTGCCTGTTTGATGTTAAAAGCTTGTAACATAAAACAATAAAAAATATTTAAGACAACAGGCACAGACTGTGTACAAGAATATGTTTATACAAAACCATCCCAGCCACTAAAACCACTGGATATATTAGCATGTGTATCCTTGTGACATTGTGAGTATTATACTGTATTATTGTTATTATTATAATTTTTGGATAGTGCTGGAGGTTTGGAATCAACATGTATGTTTCTGGGGAATTATAATACAGGTCTGCAAAACCATATTAAAGGATGTACCATGTGGCAAATACACTATAGGCTCGCCTGGTCGGGTAGTTTAAGAATTTATCATTTTCGTAACCCTGCTTATAGAATTTAAAGCAGTTCGCTGTAACAATAAGCCCATGACCTTTAACACTGACAATGTTGCTCTCTCGATAGTTGGGTCATCTTTCACCAACTGTTCTAAAAAGCACAGTAGCAAAAACACTTAAAAAAACTGTTTACAATTCAGCTGCCTGACTTCTTAGTATGACAGCAATTCTTCTAGCTTTTACAACCGTCATTTATTTATATTATTTTATTTGCTAGTAATGCTAACTGCTGTAGGGTTGTTTTATGTAATGCTGTAAGTGGGGGAAAACTCGCAAGACAAATAGGTGGTGTCCCCAAAGCCAGTACGTAGCCCATAGTTCACTTGTGCACTGAAATTTACACAGAAATTAGGTTTTATAATCAATTTCTATATATACATAAGATAGTAAATGTCAAATTAGATAAATAATACAGAAATGGATTTATGACTTTTCATTTTTTTTAAAAACACATGGTGCAAATATCCTAAAAATTCCCATTTAATTATCAATGGTAAATCTGCAGATAAACAAATCTGCAAATGTAGTACACTTGAATATGAAGGAACAACTATACTGTTTTATCCCAAGTTTAAATTTTGCTCTCCTTACAGTCCTGAGAGATGGATCAGGACCAGATTTAAAGTTTAAAGGGTAAATAAGTGCTTTACGGTGGATGGGTTGGTTCAGTTTAGCTTTGTTGGCCATCATTAGTGTATTCAGTTGACTACTGCAGTGGGGTGATGTGGTAGTGCTTGGGTAGAGAAAACCTGCGTGAGGCTGCATTTTGATCTAGTTAGAGGTCTGATGATGGACACAGGAAGACCTGCCAGAAGGGAGCTGCAGTACTTCAGCCTTAAGATGACAAGCGACTTGACAAGTGGCTTTTGTAAATAAAACCATAATAATTTATGACCCTACATTTGCTCCAATTAGCTGCCAGTACGCAGATATTAGAAGCCGAGCTCGCTCAGAGTTTGGCATTAGCAATGTAGCTGCAATAATACCAGCCAAAAAAAACACTTTTAAAAATGACATCGATAAACCAACTGACATATTGGTTACGGTACAAATCTTACTGAATGTCAGGCTCTAGTTCCTGCCCAACAATTTCCTGTTTAGAAGTGCCAGTGCTGATTGCACCCTACCCAGTTCAGCACAGAATCAATGTGGCTTTTTTCCAACAAAGCAAATGAAATAAACCACCTCCTCACTCTCTGCACTTGCAGACACATATCTCTGCTCGTTTCAGATCCACTTGCCAGCTGAGAGCCTGCGAGCTCCGTTTTCTATGTGCAAGCACGGAGCTTTGCTATGGCAACTGGCCTTTCTGTTATAGACAGAGCACAGAGAAGGTAGCGCACACGTCGGTGCACAGCTAGCACTGGCACTGTCAACTGTACCACCATCAAGAGTCTTACACAACTTTCTCATATATGGTGACAGGTGAATGGTCGAGAGCGGAACCAGTTGCCATGCCAACCAGTACACACACACACACACACACACACACACACACAGAGAGAGAGAGAGAGATAGTCTGAGTCTAGATTTTAAAATGCTTCCACAATACAAAATATTCTTTAAAAAAGATATTAATCCTTCATTCATCATGCAGTACATGAATACAGCTTGACCAGGGTGCCAATTCATTTCGGGTGACTCACACATGAACTCAATCAAACCTAGGAGTGATTTTGAGTAGCCAATCCAAAGTCAGCATGTTTTGTATGCAAAACTTTTCACATACATTGAGTGGAGGTATGAATTAAGACCAGTGCTGAATCTAAAGTGGTTCACGTAGCACAATAGTTTTTTTTACAAGCAATGTGAGTCAAAAAGTCAAACAAGAGGAACAAATACAGAATTATGCTACTTTATCTGGATCTTCCTCGTCTACAGTAATCATGTTCTATGAAAGTGTATGCTTAATGTTTCATAGTTAAGCAGCTTATTGAGGAAAGTTTGGTAGAATGAATGAATGAATGAATCTATTGGAAATGTGGTCCAGTTTCCAGTTAAGTGTAAATGACTCCACTTCCCTTCACTGTCTGCTGGCTCCAAAAGCATTTGCAACTACATTTACATTTTCATTTACATTTTCAGCATTTAGCAGACGCTCTTATCCAGAGCGACTTACAGAAGTGCTTCTATAGTGAACATTTCATTTCTCAAGTTTAGGAAAACAACAGTCAAAGAACACAAATCTGCTAAAACCTGTTAGAACCAAAGTGCCTTTTTTTTTTTTTTTTTTTTTGAAATGGAAAAGAATGGAACAAAATGTTAGTAAATAAGTACAAGTCAGCCTAAGTGTTTAGTAAAGAGGTGATGAAGGTTTTTAATCGTTTTTTAAAGACAGCAAGAGACTCAGATGTTCGGACAGACAGAGGAAGTTCATTCCACCACTTCGGTGCTAGAACAGAGAACAGCCTTGATGCTTGTCTTCCTTTAGAAGTCTTCCTTTAGTCTTCCTTTTGATAGTACTCAGTACTATCAAAAAGAGTACTGAGTTAAGTACTGAGATAGTAGAGTGTTCAAACAGTTACATGCCATTTTTCAATTTAATTAAACAAAAAGCAGTTAAAGAATTTTTTTAAAGTTGTTCTTTTTATTTTAAATGGGACAGTGGTAGTCTAGTGGGTAGAGCTTTGGGCTATCAACTGGAAGATTGGCGGTTCAATCAAGGCCCTTAACCCTGTCTGCTCCAGGGGTGCTTTACAATGGCTGACCCTGCGCTCTGAAACCAGTTTCCAAACAAGCTGGATATGCGAAGAAAGAATTTCATTGTACTGTACATGTGTATATGTATATATGACAAATAAAAGCCATCTTATCTTATCTTAAATGTGTGTTTTACATGGTTAGTAGTGCTCAAGCTTTTGCATACAGTTGTATCTATTACTGTTTGTAAATGTCAAAATGTCAATTACTATTACAAAATATTGACATCCCTAACCCCTTTTAAGTATATGCTGGTTATATTCTGTTTATATTACTGCTCCATACAGATAAAAGTAACTAAAAGATTAGGGCTTTTAAAACTGTGGTGAGGTACGGGGTTTAATGCATGACATTGTTAGAAGTGGCAATTCCTAGTTGAGCACCTGAATTCAGAAACCCTTTATGTACAAATTATGCACAAATATTTATCATTATACCAAGAACACTCACCAGCATAATAGTGTTTATTATAGTCTTTGCTAACTGATACTACCAGCATAACTAAACTAATCTACATATAAAGTATGTCTTTATTCTGTGTGATGAAGTTTCATTATGAGAAATTTATTTTTAAATTTTAAGTTTCATGCTACTCGTCGGTTCGAATCTCAACTCTGCTACCGACAGGCTGGGCGCCTACATGAATAACGATTGGCTTGTTGTTCCAAGTAAGGATGGCGGAAAGAGATTCCTCATAACTGATTCAATTCCAACCTCTGAGACGGGGGATGATGTGATCAGGGTGTGTCTCTCCATACAAAGCTGATCCACATATGAACTCGCCTCGTGCAGGTAAAAAGATGCAGTCGGCTACTGCACATGTGCCGGAGGGGTCGTGTGTTAGTCATGGCTCTCTTCAGTCAGAGTGGAGGTCAACATCAGTAAAGAGAACGTGTAATTGGATATGCATAGATTGTGAGGAAAATTGGGGGAAGATGTGAAATAACCCCAAAAACTTTAGGTTCAAGTTTTTCTTAATGTCTGGAACTGGGGAAGCAATTCGTCTAAATTCATTCCACAAGCAATGGTGACTTTAATAAAAATATAGAATGTGTATAGGTTAAACAAATCCAAAACAATGTACCCTATAAAATTTATTATTCCATTATTAAATTGATAAAATATTTAAACTACCTACAATCTACTTCATAAAAGTAGCAACACTACAACCTTGTTAAAACAACCATTGGCTACACCAGTTAGATCATCACTGCTGCTCAGCACTGTAGACCTGAACTAGCCAGGGGAAACCAAGAGGAGCAAAGCAGCAAAGAGAATGGATAAAAGCATGAGTGTGAAATAAGAAAGTGCATACAGCAGAGGTTCTTTCAAAACACATCTAGTCATGTGCAATACCCAATGGAGACAATCCTAACACCAATCCACCACCCACAGCACCCCCCCATATCAACAGTGAAAGCAGGTCCTGTTTTTATGCTTTTACTTTCACCTTGTCCTACAAGATAACACTATGATAAAATGCAAAGTGTGGCTGCAAATTTACCCACCATTTACTATTGCAATACACAACAGGCTCCAAATCTGACTTTGTTCAATAATCATCATTCTCAAATAAAGCCTCCTGACAAACTGATATTGGATTGGTGTTCAAACAGCCAGCAGCCAGTGTGCATCAGCTAGTGTATCCTGGTTACAGGTGTATTTCGCAGCATGACTGTTAGAGAGGTCTCTCCTGTATTCAGTGGGAGCCAACACTCAGGAGACTCAGCTACAAGACAAAGTAAATACGGAAAAATCAAAGCCTCAGACAAAGAAACTACAAACGATGAGCTGTTTGTTTACAAGCTACTCAGCACAAAAGTAGCCCTGAACAGGTCTTAATAAAATAAACTATTTATTTTTTTATGATTTTAATGGCAAGAACATGATTTAAAATTGGCATAGGTACACCTTAATATTTTGACCTTTTATTAAAATAACTACTTCCCCTAATAACAGGTCTGCTAGCTAACTGCTAACGACAAATAAATACGGGCAGTGGTAGCTAGTGGGTAGATCTTTCGGCTATCAGTTTAAAGGTTAAGAGTTCAAATTCCAGCTCTGCCATGCAGTCACTTTTGGGCCCTTAAGCAAGGGCTTTAACCCTCTTGGCTCCAGGGGCGCTGTACAATGGCTGGCCCTGTGCTCTGACCCCAACTTCCAAACAAGCTGGAATATGCAAAGAGAGAATATATTGCTTTACTATACACCTGTAAATGTATATATGACAAATAAACGCATTCTATTCTACTGTATATTCTATTCTATTACATTATCTTACAATGTTTATCTTTTTAAATTTCAGTTTATCTGTCAAATATGTTATTTATATTTTTACTATTTGGCATTGTTCCATAACAAAATGTAAGATCTATAATTTTATCATTTCTACTATACTTAATAGTATGTTAAATTAGTGCACTACAAATAGTGGTGTTAGTATTTTGGCACACTATGTAGTACACACTATGCAATTTGGAGCAGCCCTTTTTCCTATTGCTAGACAAGTAAGCAGGGCTAGTTAGTCCCAGGTCCCAACCTGGGATGGTGAGGGCTACCTATGCCTTCTTTATAAAACATGAAGTCAGCCATCAAGTCTTTGCAACTGTTGCTCATGTTTTATCTTTAGTCCACAAGTTTACAGATGGTCTGGATGGACTGTGTGTTTTCTGAATAATAATAATGAAACTTCTGTTTCTATCAAGAGCACTGATGATGTCATTGTGTGGGCTCAAATCTGTAGTCTCTACTTTTCTGTTGTGGTCCTGAACATAAACACGTATAGTCTGCTAACCCTTCCTAAAAATCCAATATTCTGTAGGAGCATCAACATTAAAGTGATTCATGTTGTCTATAAAATAGATACACTCACAGCACTGTGTTAACTCAGTTTTCTCTGTGAGGACACACAAAATGTGATTGTGGCCATAAATGAAATTGATTTTGACACTCCTGACCAGAAGAGTGCACACAAACAAAACTAATATAATCACAAGCATTTCACTAGCTGGGAAGCTCCAGTGACTTACGTCTCTGATCAAGAACTCTAGGGTGGCGTAGGCGATCGCGATGCCATCGTGTGTGCTGGTGCCACGACCCAGCTCATCTAGGATTACCAAAGACCGCGGTGTAGCACGGGACAGGATCTCTGAGGCCTCCATCAGCTCCTCCATGAATGTGCTTCTACCTCTGGAGATATTGTCTGAGGCTCCCATCCTACGGAGATATAAAGTAAGTGCAACAAGTTAGAAGAGTAAAAATGTTTATTAAAGCACACTTGTATTGCAGTGGCTCTAGCCCGTCTGTACTGCTAACACAACAAAAATACAGTGAATTCATATGATGCAACTTTTTGTTCTAAATACACAATATAACCAAAAGTATGTGAACACCAGACGGCAAGCTTGGTGAACATCCTTTTCTCAAATATGGACCTGGGCACTAATTTGCAGCTCAGGCAGCCTACAGGCTTTCAATAAGACTGTGAAGTGTGTTTGTGGGAACTTGTACCCATGCAGTTAAAAGAGCATTTGTGAGGTCAGGCACTAACATTTGATGAGAAGGCCTGACTTGTTCCATTTCATCCCTAAGGGCTGAGGACATGGCTTTATGCAGGCAACTGTTTATCCACACCAAACGCATTAAACCTGGTCTTTATGAATTCTGTTTTCTGCACAAAAGGGAAAAATCATCCTGGAAATGCACCTTAATGAAACTGCTGTAACAAAATCTGATTCGATTATCTAAATAACTGAGGCATGCAAGATCTACCTAATTTATTCCACATGTAATCATATAAATGATCTATTGCTTAATTTGATCACCACAGTATTTGATTTCTTAATTATTTAGTAATATAAGCCAATTTAATTCCACTTATTGGAGATACATTGTTTCAACTGCTAGTAAATCAGCAACAAGGATTTAAACTTGTTCACTGGAAGTGAAATAAAGGTGCAAGATGTAGAATTTTGTCATTAGTGAGGATGAAAGGAAATACAGCAATGCAATTATAGTAATAAGAGTTGGGATTTAGTGGAAGGTTGGTGTCCATAACATAATTATAAATTAGCCAGCCTGATCATATCATTTTAATAAATTAGATTTTACCTTATTTGTACTGGTAAAAAAAAAAGAAATGCAGTCTTCTACTCATGTGTAAAAATAATATACATAATATATTCTGACATATGAGAACAATCTCTGAAACAAAGAACTGGCAACAGTCCCTGTTCGTGTCCACTATTGGGGACAACATGGGACAACATTCTGTGGAAAGATAAAACCAGAATTGGAGAAAAATGCATTTTATATTTGCAAGGGAGAAAAACACTAATCTGTATTGTGGAGGGAGCATCATGGTTTAGGCCACTTTGCCTGTACAGCTCATTAGAGGAGCAATCCTATTTAATAAAATATGAGGCAAATTATTACCTGAAGTTGATTATAAAAAAACAAAGCAAAAAAATAAAATAAAACACTAAACATTTTACTGCTGCCACCCAACACACACATACCCAAAATGTGCACTACTCTGCCTAAGAATTATAAATGTCATGGTCAATGTCAATAAGTGATGGTAGTTATTCTAAGTACACATAAATACTGCAGACAGAATCAGGAACAAAAACCTAAATGACTTTGATAAAGGATGGATCATTATGGTCAGATGACTTGGTTGTCATGCAGATGTTGTAAGTACAAGAATGGACAAATCATGAACCACAGACAGGTTACTGCACAAATGCCAGAGGACATAAAGTCTACGGTTTCTGGTACAGACCAACAGAAAGGCTACTGTGGCTGTTTGTTTGTTTATTAGGATTTTAACGTCATGTTTTACACTTTGGTTACATTCATGACAGGAACGGTAGTTACTCATTACACAAAGTTCATCAGTTCACACAAGGTTATATTGAACACAATCATGGACAATTTAGTATCTCCAATTTACCTGACTGCATGTCTTAGGACTGTGGGAGAAAACCGGAGCACCCAGAGTAAACCCACGCAGACACGAGGGGAACATGCAAACTCCACACAGAAAGGACCCAGACCGCCCCACCTGGGGATCGAACCCAGGACCTTCTTGCTGTGAGGCGACAGTGCTACCCACTAAGCCACAGTGCCGCCCTACTGTGGCTGATAATCGCGGATAATATTGATACTGGTGATGAGGTATGTAGCCACAGGCCAGTCAAAGTGTCTATGCAAACTCCAGTCCAACAATGAAAGCATCTTCAATGTGCAGACATGCACTGAAACTGGACAAACACATTCACTCGGCCAATGATGTTGCATGTTCATGCTCTTATTACATTTCATTTCCAAAAATACCTAGCAACCATCGATTTGTGCTGAACATTTCAGAATAGCATTGAAACTGGTCTGCTTGATTTTAGCATTGGTGCATCATTTTCCACTTTAAAAACCACTCAACAAGAGTCGGCCTTCCAAAAATCCTCAAACTAATGCTTACCAGGAAATGCAGCTGGTCCAGAAACAGATGTAATACAAAACCAGGAAGCTTTCAATGAGGTGCGCTGACAGCTTATTTGTTTGAAAAGAGTCATCCTTTCAAAGCTTTTAAAATTTATTTTTTATATTCCATTTTACTTCCTGTTTCCATAGCAACCAGAAAGCATTGAGAGCAAACGTGTTTGGTAACCTTGCTGTTCATTCAATAGAAGTGCATCCGTGAACGTCGACCACTTAAAAACTTCCAGACCAGGGACGTGTCAGAATGTTGAATATTTGTGTATATCATCATTACAATTATGTTTCAAAACAAATATTTAGTTTTTTCGAAATTAGCTACCAAATCAGTTGAAAAGTGCATATTGTGAGAGTTCTACAGCATGTACATGAAGTACTTAATAAAAATATATATTTTTATATGCAATAAAATGAGCACAAATCAACAGTTTATTGTTCCTAATATAATAAATAAGTACAAATATTCTTTATGTATATTTATGTAATAAAAAAAGCAAGAACACGATTCAGTTTGAAAAAAAAAAAAAATCAGCACCTAAAATACAGATCCAGGTTGGCTTGTTACTGCTCCCCAGATTTGATGAACAATGGTTTCGGTAAATTATTATACATTGATCAGCCATAACATTAAAACCACCTCCTTGTTTCTACACTCACTGTCCAATTTATCAGCTCCACTTACCAGTAGTTCTACAATTACTGACTGTAGTCCATCTGTTTCTTTACATACCTTTTTTAGCCTGCTTTCACCCTGTTCTTCAATGGTCAGGACCCCCACAGGACCACCACAGAGTAGGCATTATTTGGGTGGTGGATCATCCTCAGCACTGCAGTGACACTGACATGGTGGTGGTGCGCTAGTGTGTGTTGTGCTGGTATGAGTGGATCAGACACAGCAGCGCTGCTGGAGTTTTTAAATTACCGTGTCCACTCACTGTCCACTCTATTAGACGCGCCTACCTAGTTGGTCCACCTTGTAGATGTAAAGTCAGAGACGATCGCTCATCTATTGCTGCCGTTCGAGTTGGTCATCTTTTAGACCTTCATCAGTGGTCACAAGACGCTGCCCACGGGGCACTGTTGGCTGGTTACTTTTGGACTATTCTCAGTCCAGCAGTGACAGTGAGGTGTTTAAAAACTCCAGCAGCGCTGCTGTGTCTTATCCACTCATACCAGCACAACATACACTAACACACCGCCACCATGTCAGTGTCACTGCAGTGCTGAGAATCATCCACCATCTAAATAATACCTGCTCTGTAGTGGTCCTGGGAGAGTCCTGACCATTAAAGAACAGCATAAAAGGGGGCTAACAAAGCATGCAGAGAAACAGATGGACTACAGTCAGTATTTGTAGAACTACAAAGTGCTTCTATATGGTAAGTGGAGCTGATAAAATGGACAGTGAGTGTAGAAACAACGAGGTGATTTTAATATTATGGCTGATCAGTGTATAAATAATAAACTAAATTTTTTCCTATTTATTTATGCATTTTCTCCCTTTTTCCTCGATTTAGCGTAGCCACTGCTGAGAATCCCTGATTTTGTTCGAGGAGGGTATATTTGCCGGCTCCACGCCCCCATGCGTGTGCAGTCCTTAACCCCTTCTTTTTTGGCCGTGCTTTGGTGGATTTGCACACGAGGCTCATCCCCCTCTGCACAGGCACCTCCGTCTGCTAACCTGGGTCATTACACAGCATTTAAAGACCCCACCCACTTAGTCCGGTGTTTTCCCACACAGCAGACACGGTGGCCAATTTTGTCTGCTGCAGACACTGCCAAGTTAAGCCTATGTACTAAAATTTACATGAATTTATTGTTAACATGTATAATGTTAATAATGTTGGTAATGTCACTCTGCTGTAATGACATCATGTACTTAAGCTTGCATGCACCCCACAAAATCTAATAATCCAATAATTACCCATATCTAATTTCAAAGAAAATCCAGAGAGGATCTAGTGATATTACTAAATACTTGGCTTTCTCAGTCTTCTTTGATACCTGTTATCCTTTGGTGCAATAAATTGATCTCCTCTCTCAGTTTTTGTGACAGCTCCTTAGTAAACAATCTGAAACATCTGAATCTCTGGGTGTTTATATAACACATCACAGATTAAGCTAATTAAGGGCGGTTATTAAGTCTCAAAGGATTAATCATGTTGTAACCTAACTTTAGGTCACACAGACTGGCAGTAGGTTTTAAGACCAGCAATATTATAACTATTGTAAAAGTTGAATAACTATGACATAGCAGTATTAACAAAATATCCTGCTACTGAAATACATTATTATTCATTTTCTGTATCATTCAACTAATAAAGATAAAGATAAATTTTTCTTCCCTTTGGGGGGTGTTGAATATTTCCAACTGCAACTGTAAGTCATAATAGGAAATTAGCCAGCCTTAGCAAACTGAAATTCTTTAATCCCTTAAATTCATAGATTTGCATCCTATAGTTATAAGGAACAACTGTAATTAGCATCGTGTGCTCCTCGGCATGGACGAGTCCAGAGAGCAGCATGGGCCACTGATACCTTCAAGACTTAATTTGTTGACATTTGAGCACAATTTTCACCTGTTAATTAGAAGAGCTGTGTCTCCAGGGAGGGGAGGCAATTAGCTTCATCTGTGAACAGCAGCAGAAAAACGTTGCTGAGCAGCAGGTTGGAGGAAATAAAAGCTCTGTGGTGAGCTCGACAGTTTTCCCACTTTATCTTCTGTCAGGGAGCTTAAACAATTTATCTAACAACTAACAACATAAAAGGACAGACTGATTTAATTTACAAGCTTAGAGTAAGAGTGCAAAGTTTTGACAAAGTGTCTTGTTAAATATTGTAATGTTAATGTAAATATGAGAAGAATTCAGCAGTGATAAGAATAAAATAAGAAGTTTAGATCAGTATCCAGAGAAGGGACATTAATCCAGTGCTGGATATTTTGTATCCACAAAAATGTAGATAAAGGACATAAAGGTCAACAATATAAAGTGCTCAAATGCTCAAGGTACTCAAAAGATGCTTAATTCTAATGCTCAATTTTTGTCTTCCACTGCTGAGAGATACCAGATTGCATCCAAGGAGAGCACGTCGCTGTACACGCCTCTTCCGACACGTGTACAGCCCTCCTCTTCTCGCCACTGCATTCTGCACAGGCGTCTCTTCTGCCAATCACGGTCCTTACACAGTCTATGAAGACCCACCCACCCACCCACCCACAAACAGTCCGGCCCCCACCCTGCAGATACAGTGGCCAATTAGTATCTGCTGCAGGCACTGCCAATTATGCCTGCCAGATGTCGCCCAGCCGACCGGTGGCAACACCGAGTTTACATTTAAAAAAAGTTCTAAATAAAGGAGCTAGGTACAATTGTAAGTCTAAAATCATTACAATAATGATTCTGCATTATAGAGGGCAGCACGGTGGCTAAGTGGGTAGCACTGTCGCCTCACAGCAAGAAGGTCCTGGGTTCGATCCCCAGGTGGGGCAGTCCAGGTCCTTTCTGTGCGGAGTTTGCATGTTCTCCCCGTGTCTGTGTGGGTTTCCTCCGGGTACTCCGGTTTCCTCCCACAGTCCAAAAACATGCAGCTAGGCTAATTGGAGACACGGAATTGTCCTATATGCACCTAGCCGATAAAATGCACAAACCAGTGCATTGTAGTGCCGGTCCCAAGCCCGGATCAAATAGGGAGGGTTGTGTCAGGAAGGGCATCCGAAGTAAAAATTGTGCCAAATCGATGCGGATCATGATCCGCCGAGAGTCGACCCCGCAACCGAATGGGACAAAGGGCAAGGAAGAAGAAGAAGATTCTGCATTATAGAACAGCTGTAAAAGTACTTCAATCATCGTCATCCCTAAATTTTGGTATGCATTTTAATTGCATGTGCAGGGTGTTGCATTTTAAAGAATATAATGTCAAATGAGAATCTATGGGCAGAGCAGCTCACTACATATAAAAAATCCAGATGTAGGAAGAATGTCTCCAGCTAAACAAAAGTTATGCTCATGGACACAGCAAGCAGATCATATAAATGATGAAATATAAAAAGCTGTAAGGTGAATGCCTGTATATAGAGCCAATACAACATAAGGGATGAAAGTTCTAGAAATTGTAAGAAGAGTGTCTGTGGGGATGAGGGGCAACTAAATGTATGAAAAAAGTTGGTTCTGAAAGCTGTGGGAAGAATCTTTTTTGGCAGCTTACTATCCAAAGCAGGACAGTTTTATAAGCTGTCAGGAGACTGCACATGGCCAGAACAAGCATTCTATAAAAGAAGATTGATCTAGGAACTATGAGAAGACAGAGTTTATGGGCAGATTGCTGAGGAAGAAAAGCTGTTAAAGCTGCGAAAGGGTGCCTGTGGGTGCCATCTTACTATAGAAGTTCTAGAACCTGTGAGAAATAAAAAAAATTCCCAGTATATATTCACAGGAGAGTTTAAAAGAATGAACAATGGGCTGTACCTTCAAATGAGTCTTTTGTACATCTAGTGCCAAAGTAAGGATATCAAACATGCCAAGGCAAACATTCATTTGAAGATATATAATACTGCAATTTAACTTATACTGGCAAACACAGTTTTTTTAAATAATTCTGGTCATAGAAATGTTTGTATACTGCTTTTGCAGCCCAACAACACAGCAGAAGAACATGGTGAGCATAAAACCTTCAACAACTATGGTAAATAGTTAATTTTTATCATTATTGGCATCATTGCCTATTGTCAAAAGTTTGTTCTGAATGTTTGATGACTTTTGGACTGAGCCAGCACAATGCATCCCACAGGCAGTCTTTGGCTGGTTACATCAAACTGGCCAGCCCTAGTGAACAATCAATGTGTAAAATCCATGTGCAGCCAAAAAACAAACATATTTCTGCCTCCATAAAACTGGATTTTAAATCAGTAGCACTTTCTGTATTAGTAATTGTTTTAGGGAGGCAGGAAAAGTGACCTTTTTAGCCATAACACTACATAAAGTCACTACATATAGTCACTATATGCTTCATACATAAGGCCCTACCTAATTCACGGCCGGAAAAATCACGCCACGGACCGCAGAATGAGCCTTTTTCTGTGTAACATGCAACTGGCTGTGAAATTCAAACTTTAATGTTTGTGTTTAGCAATTTAACATTTTTTATTCGCGTAGCATTCAAGTGTCTCACGTTTACTGGTTAATTCGCAATATGAGGTGGTCCTAGCAATCCTACGGCAATTCAGTTAGCAATCGGTTAGTCAAAATGTCCAAGATGTTGAAGTCTAAAGCAGCTAAAAACGCAATTCAGGTAACTGAGTTTGGAAAACTCCCAACTAATTCTGTGGACGCAGAGGATGGGGGGAGGGGGGTGTCAAAACACAGACGAGTATTTTCATATTTGAGACGAAGCCTCGCACCGTTGCTGGACGTTCTAGGTTTATATTCAACTATTGAGGTAGGCTGTGTTTTGTATTGTAGCTTCCATTTATTCTATCTTTCAATTTGTGAGTGCCATTTAATGACTGTCGTGAAATGTGGCACTATTTATATATAGTCAGTCAGTGTAAGCACCTGCACAAGTGGCCATGTTTTTCTTTCCTATATTTCTGCACTATTCCATTTGAAAGTGGAAGTCTGCTCAGTCTTTTAACTGTTGTCATGGCCACTGGAGCTCAAACTGTTGGCTGTCCCTCCACATCCCAGCCAGTTTACGAGCAGAAAATAAGAAAACAAGGAAACAATGGACCTTTAATGTCAGTAGCTCAACAGCAATGTCAAGTACATGCTGGAAGGGTAAGTGTTTCAATGCGCTTCATGAACAATGCATTATTATTTAGTTTGAGCTCTTACCTTTGAATGCAGGTACCTTTAGGAAGTAAAGTGAAATTCTGTACTGAAGAAGAGCATGTGGGCCAAACTAATCAATGTTCTTTGATAGAGATGGGGATAGAGATAGGAAGATAGGAAGGTGTTTAACGGGGGTGTAGAACTAAAAACTGAAGAAGGGATGAGAGCGCATGAGAGATCTGGAAATCTTTTAATAGAAAATAAGGTTATGTAACACAGTTTGGAGCTTCGTGTTGTAACGCTTAGTAAAAACTAGAAAAAAATGTAGATGTATTTCTCATTTACTCAGAGCTAATTCAAACTCTTGAAAAATCACACAATATTATCCACAAAAACAATATGAGGGCATGGTGCAGCCTAATCATTAAAGATAAAGTGGACAGCATGTCTGTTAGTTTCAAACAGCAGTATAATATTTCTTGATGCTGCTAATAAGACTGGAATTTACTGCATTTAACTGCATTAACAGCTCCTCTTTAAATCAGGCCACAACATCTCAACTAGGATAAGATTTGGATTCTGACTTTTGACACTTCTGGTTCAAAATACCAATGCCTGTCTTTTTAAAACCATTCTGAAGTTAATATTGTCATGTATTTTTGTTGCATCTTCTAAATGTTCTAAACAATTTCAGTCATTGTTTCCTCAATGATTGCAAGCTTCCCTACCTTGAGGCTGGAGGGCAACCTCCAAGTGATAATGCTCTGTCCACTAAGGTGAGGTTTTCGTATTAGTGTGCAGTGCCTTTCTGCCAAAAAAACATTTACTGTCCTATCTACAGACAGGATATATCGGTGACCTTAATCTTCTTTTGTGCACTAATTTTCTTTTGTGGTATCCTGCCATTAACACCAGTTTGTTTGGTCATTACCCTTGTTTTGCTTTTACCTCATCTAGCACTGAATATTGTGCTCTTTAAGCTATCTTTGCAGGACTTTCTCAGGGACAGTAAGAACTGAACTAAAGGTAGGTGTAGGAGGTCTACAGAAATTTTCCAGCTTCATGCAGCTCCTCAATTCTTATTTTATAAGATACTTTAAAATAAACCTTGATCAGTAGCTCCCATTACAGATTTTTTTCAGACTGTGTGCCTTTTAATAACCCATATCTCTAACCTCATTTTTGGAAGATCTTACCAGTCTTATAAGTTAGTACAATTTGAAAAAGGTAAACGTGTTTATATGCCTTACAGTGATAAAGATTTAATAAAGGTTTAACAACTTAGCAATAAAAACTATTTTTGTGGTGTGGTGTCAAAATAAGAAATGAATCAGAAAAGAAAAAGATATACCTGGTAAACATTCCATCCACAATGCCAATCGATGCCTCCCTGGCTGGTACAAAGGATCCCAGTTGAGCCATGATGGTAATGAGAGCAACCTGTCGAATGTAGGAGCTCTTTCCACCCATGTTGGGTCCAGTAATGATCATGGTTCGCTTTTCCTCACCCTGAGAATAGAGAAGAGAGAGTCATAAAAGCTAATGCAAAACAAATTAACATAAACTGTTTGAGTAACATGTCTGACACACACTGCTACTACAAGTTCAATAATCTTCTCCCAAAATGTATTTTTACTTTAATGTATCAGACCAAAACCTCCCACATGATTTTAATTAAGATGAGGTCTGGTGACGGCAAAGGCCATTACACTTGATTTACATAATATTTAAACTTTTCAATTATACACTGTCAAAATATGATGATGGATAATTAATCTGAACCCTTTTCCACCACATAATTGTAGACCTGTTGTTTTTGCACAACTGAACTCTTAAATGTGCGTTCATCTTTGTAATGACGGGTTTTATGTAGCGTAACTCCACAAAAATATCTGTCTCTATGTAGTTGATGGAGTGTTCTTCCTGAAACAATGATCATGTCCTGTATGTACATTCTCATTCATGCGAAGATACGCTGCTCATCTGTTTTTCTCACATACTGCAAATATTCACAAACTCCAAACTCACTGAATGATGAAATATGCTTTCAGACACAATTTCCACCCCAGTTAACTGAAGTCTTTCCTATAGATCTACATGCAGATGCCACTTTAACGGCTGTTTAGTTGAGCAGCCATTGTGACTGAAGCTACTGCCGTCCATGTCCTAATAATAGACCATCTTTCAAAATCACAGAGCATAGCAGAATGTTAATTGCTTTCGGTAACTGTTTTATACTGATCATGGTTGCGGAAACACTGGGTGTAAAGCAAGAACCAAACCTGAACAGGGTGTCAATCTGTTGCAGGGGAAGAAACACGCATACTTTTTGTGTACCCCTGAAAAACCTGATGCAAGTATAGTCAAATTACATTGTGAGCGGCAGTGGACTGCTCTATTTAGGTCAGTATATCAGATTTAGGTCTAAGTTCCTCTGACACCAAATAAGTTTTAATGAATTTTGCTCTGTGCACATGGGCCCAATCATAATAGAACAGAAAAGAGCCTGTCTCAAACTGTTGCTACCAAATTGGAAGAATTTAGTATATTGTATATACAGTGGGGGAAATAAGTAATTGATCCCCTGCTGATTTTGTAAGTTTACCCCCTTACAAAGACTTGAACAGTCTATAATTTTTATGGAAGGTTTATTTTAACAGAGAGAGACAGAATATCAACAAAAAATCCAGAAAAAAAACATTAAATAAAAGTTATAAATTAATTCGTATTTTATTAAGGGAAATAAGTATTTGATCCCCTACCAACCAGCAAGAATTCTGACCCCCACAGACCGGTTATGTGCCCATGAGGCACACAAATTAGTCCTGTTCCTGTATAAAAGACTCCTGTCACAGAATCAGTTTCTTCCGTTCAAATCTCTCGACCACCATGGGCAAGACCAAAGAGCTATCAAAGGACGTCAGGGACAAGATTGTAGACCTGCACAAGGCTGGAATGGGCAAGAAGACCATCAGCAAGAAGCTTGGTGAGAAAGAGACCACTGTTGGTGCGATAATTCGAAAATGGAAGAAATACAAGATCACAGTCAATCACCCTCACTCTGGAGCTCCATGCAAGATCTCACCTGGTGGGGTAAGAATGATTCTGAGAAAGGTGAGGTCAGTCCAGAATTACACGGGAGGAGCTTGTCAATGATCTCAAGGGAGCTGGGAGCACAGTCACCAAGAAAACCATTAGTAACACACTTCGCCGTAATGGATTGAGATCCTGCAGTGCCCGCAAAGTTCCTCTGCTCAAGAAGGCTCATGTACAGGCCCTGAATGATTCAGAGAAAGCTTGGGAGAATGTGATATGGTCAGATGAGACCAAAATTGAGCTCTTTGGCATCAACTCCACTCGCCGTGTTTGGAGGCAAAGAAATGCCCGGTAGGGATGGTGTTCTTGGGGTCATATCCAGCATTTCTCTGCTCCCAGCTCCCTTGAGATCATTGACAAGCTCCTCCCGTGTAATTCTGGACTGACCTCACCTTTCTCAGAATCATTCTTACCCCACCAGGTGAGATCTTGCATGGAGCTCCAGAGTGAGGGTGATTGACTGTGATCTTGTATTTCTTCCATTTTCGAATTATCGCACCAACAGTGGTCTCTTTCTCACCAAGCGTCTTGCTGATGGTCTTGTAGCCCATTCCAGCCTTGTGCAGGTCTACAATCTTGTCCCTGACGTCCTTTGATAGCTCTTTGGTCTTGCCCATGGTGGTCGAGAGATTTGAACGGAAGAAACTGATTCTGTGACAGGAGTCTTTTATACAGGGACAGGACTAATTTGTGTGCCTCATGAGCACATAACCGGTCTGTGGGGGTCAGAATTCTTGCTGGTTGGTAGGGGATCAAATACTTATTTCCCTTCATTAAATACAAATTAATTTATAACTTTTATTTAATGTTTTTTTTCTAGATTTTTTGTTGATATTCTGTCTCTCTCTGTTAAAATAAACCTTCCATAAAAATTATAGACTGTTCAAGTCTTTGTAAGGGGGTGAAATTACAAAATCAGCAGGGGATCAAATACTTATTTCCCCCACTGTAGTTTACTTTAGATAGGTCAGATTGCTTTATTTTGTTGTTGGTATTGGAAATACTCAGAGTCGGTTTTAACTGGAAACCATCACTTGTGTGCAGTAATTAATATGACTCAGAAACCATGCTATACAATTACTGAATATAATTACCATGCTGAAATATTAGATTTAAATTGTGGTCCAAAGGACGAGTGTCAACACAACATGACATGCAATAAAATACACTGGTTATAAACCTAAATTGTTTTTAAACCAGGAATATGTGTTATTGGGAATATTCACAATAAGGTTATAATAAAAGTTTATAAAATGATTACAATGATGCTTTCTCAACTTAGATAATAATCTATTGCTCCAAGTAGCAAATCCAAGGTTACTTCAGATTACAGATACATTTAGTCATTATCATGGCCTTTTGAGTAAAATGATTGAGAGAGAACTAGTGAGAGAAGCACACTGGAACACTGGCACATGCTCTCTGTGCTGAAAAAGATTAACCTGCTGTAAAAAAGACATACCACCTCCGACATCAGCTCTGCCACCCACATCTTTGTTTTTGCTCTATCTAAGTCAGAAGTGTTTCAAAGGGGATTAGTTCAATAAAGAGATCAATTAATCTTATAAATAATGATATTTATAGATATTGGCCTACCACAATTGTTGTTTAAACAGTAAATCGATATCATTCTGAAAGTTTACTGTTTAAACTGCTGGTCAAAGCAATCTTTTTCTGTAGGTTTTGTTTTTTCACTCATTATTTATGAGAAATGACCATTACTTTCTTGTTTGAAAAACATTTAATAGTAGAACTGTAATATAACCAAATACTTGACAAAAATGACAATTTAATTGTTAATTGGTAGAACAAGGTGTGGGATTTAATCACCCAACAGACACAGCCAATTTTGTCTGTGTTGGCAGAATCCAGCATTAGGCGACCGCGCAATCCAAGCGCCTTACTGCTGCATGTTTAATACTTACCACCTTGTTGGATAAACAGAGAAGAGCCTCATATTGTTTTTTTGATGCTCATTTAAGGAAGTTCTCATGTTTTACACACTTTGTTTACATTCATGACAGCACGTGTAGTTACTGGTTACTTAAGATTCATAAGTTCAAGTTTTTAATGTGAAACACAGTCATGGACAATTTTGTATCTCCAATTTACTTCACTTGCATGTCTTTGGACTGTGGGAGGAAACCAGAGGTCCCGGGAAAACCTACGCAGACACAGAGAGAACATGCAAACTCCACACAGAAAGGACCCGGACCGCTCCACCTGGGAATCGAACCCAGAACCTTCTTGCCTCTAAATGTGTTTTATTTGTATATTTTGTTTATGCATTTTCTCCCCTTTTTCTTCTTTTTAGCGCGTCCAATTGCCTGATTGCATCATGCTTCCTCTCCACCAATGCCGATCCCTGCTCTGATTGAGGAGAACTAAGCTAACCCACGCCCCCTCCGACACGTGGGCAGCACTGTGTGGATGCGGATTAGCACTGTGTACGGGGAGACACACCCTGACAGTACTCTTTTCCCATCTCTGTGCAGGCGCCATCAATCAGCCAACAGAGGTCGTAATTGCATTAGTTATGAGAGAGTCCCTATCTGGCTTAAAATCCCACCCCTATCTGAACAACAGGCCAATCATTAGATCGTTAGAACAGGGTCTCACCTGGAGCTCTGTGTCATTGGGCACATACTGATCCTGTTCACCCATCAGCATGCTTATGACTGGATGTCTGCCTTCTCTGATCACTATGTGACAGTCTTGCTCCACAATCTCTGGCCTGGACACATTTAAAAAAAAAAAAAAAAAAAAAAAAAAAACTGTGTTTACATGGTTGTAAAGCCCCATCAAAAAAGGAAATCAAAAAAGAGAACAAGCAGAAACAGTACGGCAGAGCTGGCTAAATATATACACTTTTAGTGTGGAGTCTCTTGCACTGTGTGAAACAGGAGGAAGGGGGCGGCAGCAACGAGCGCAGATGGGGGTGTAGTTGGCGTAAAAACTCAGCCTTCAAAGTCAAATCCACTCCCCCACACAGGCTGTGAGAGGCAGAGGGAGTGAGCTATGTACGCCTGCTGCCGGCCACAGAGAACCCTCTGGGGTCTCCCCACTCACAATCCACCAGCTACGCTTTATGTAAGGAACTTCTATCATCTCCTAAAACACAAAACAATGATCCATACTGATCTAAAGTGAGAAGAAGCTTTTTATCTGGATAGGAACCTCAAGCAAAGTTTGCTTATGTCTTTTTGGCAAATGGCAAGTTTAAATGTTTTTTAAAGATTATTTACTGCTTCTTTTAAGGCTTTAAACTACTGTGTTCTATGTCAAAGTCATTAAAAGGGCTCAAAAATTGACCATTTTGCCTCCGAGTTTGCCTTAGCCCCCAACTTATAGCAACTGAGGAAAGAAAGAATTTAAGATAACAATTGCCATTTTACTGGAAATGTCAGAGCAGTGATTCATCACCTGAGCCTTTCTCTATCTTTTCTGGTTTTGCTTTGTTACATCTCACAACTGTGACCAACTACAACACAATTAAGCAATTAAAGGTTAAGGGCCTTGCTTGGGGGCCACAGTGGCAACTTGAACCAGTGACCTTTAGGTCAACTTTAACTGCTCAATTCAATAGGTGTGTGATGTTCTGCCATATAGACGTTCTCCTTTGTGTCAAGTGTTTTCAGAATTGTCTTTGGACCCACTGTGACCCTGACCAGGACAAATCACTTACTGAGGATGACTGAATAAATATTAGAAATGCTGAAAAGGCTTTTCAATAGGTGTGAAACTCTGCTTCTGAATGTTAATAAAATGAGACTTTTCAGTGCATGTGTGGTGCTGAATTCATTTCTCACCGGCAGTAATTGTTCTCTTTAGCAACCTGGGCCAATGAGAAGAGGCAGTCAATGGTTGCTAGGTGACCCACTGCTTTCTTCAGGATGTAGTAATGCTCTCCAAACAGCCTACAACAGGAGGAGCAGGAGGTGAAGCAGAACTGGTCAAAAAGAGGTCAGACTCTCACTCAGAAATGACCTTAGAGTTAATACAAGAGGGGAGCAACAACGACTTTAATTTAATAAGCCAATTGTACAGAGAGACAAAAAAGCTTTACACACTGGAGGAAGTTGAGCCACTCCCGGCCGCAGTCGATCACCAGTTGTTCACGCAGCAGCAGCAGATGCCGGTATCGTTCCACGATAAACGAAGAGTGGTAGCGACCCACTGCCTTAGTGCTAAAGTGAAACAGAAAAAGGTTTCATGAAAAGGGTTTATGTAAAAAATGGGCATTTTTCTACAACTTAGCTATGCTATTACAATAAATAAAAATCTCTTTATTTGTCATACACATGTACAGTTCAACAAAAATAACCCAGCTTCCTAACAAGCTGGGGTCAGAGCGCAGGGTGAGTCAATGCACCGTACCCCTTAAGCAGACAGGGTTAAGGGTTAGACGAGGATTTAAACCCAAAATCTTCTGTTTCATAGCCCAAAGCTCTACACATTGTCCCTATTAAAACAGCATTTATGTCAGAAATTAATTAATGAATTCATTATTCATTCATTCATTATCCATTGTCTGTTTTACCACCGCTTTATGCTAGTCAGGGTTTTGGTGGGTCCAGGTCACTGGCTGAAAGGCAGTAAACACCCTGGACAGGTCGCCAGTCCATCACTGGGCAAACACATATAGACACACACACACACACACACACTCATACCTAGCTGGGCTTTAGTATCTCCAGTTAACCTGACTGCATGTCTTTAGACTAAGGGAGAAAACCAGAGCTCCCAGAGGAAATTCATGCGGACAAAGGGAGAACATGCAAACTCAACACAGAAAGGACCCGGACCACTTAACCTGGTAGTTGAACCCAGGACCTTCTTGCTGTGAGGTGACAGTGCTACTCACTGAGACAACCTCTGTCAGAAAGAGCAATATTAATTTTGCATTAATAAATGCAAAATGAGGTTATAAAATAGGTGAGACCAAAATTCCACATTCTCCTCATTAAACCATAATGAACAAAAATACATAGGAGGGACACCACAGAAAACCAATTAGCTCCAAAATGAATTCACAGAAGACCACCTGCTCCAAAGTGCTTTGGGACAAACTTCATTCCAACTTGAAAGCATAGTGAAGGTAACATTATTCTTTGGATGAGTCTTGTGGGGCCAGTCACATCTATGTTAATACAGTCTGAAGAATTGTATAACAGATTTTGTCTTAAAGGTGGCTAGAATAAATATAAGCCAATTACGTCTGGTGAGAAATTTGATTTGGGTCATTGAATATGACTAAATTGGTAGAAAAAAAGAGGGAAAACACAAAAATGCAAAAAATGGGACAACACCCACCTGTTGATTTTAACCCAGTCTAATGGGACAATAGACGACATGCTGTTCTTCACCTCAATGAGAAACTGGGTAGGGAACAGGGAAAAAAGAAAAAGAACATTGACAGATATGTAGTATTAATATTAAGGCTTGTATCAGTCTGATAAGAATCTGAATTCAAATGGAACCGTTATCTAACACATCTAACGTTTTTTTTATTTCCTGCCCTTGTAGTCTGTGTGTTACAAAGGAACACACATGCATGCTGAGAGCCATTAATCCTCAATTTAGCACCTCTTAGCTGTAATAGTGAACAAGCACGTGGCTCTGGAATCACAGCAGTAAACAGTCAGCACAGTGGTGGAGGATTAGTATGATAATGAAACACATGCTGATACATGTTCATTCCAAATACAGCAGAATCTCAGAGTCCAACTGAAGTGTTAGCAAGTGCAACAGGACCAGATATTAGCAGGGATGTAGGCAGGTCCAAGACTACTTTTTACAGTGTGTCATTGATGTGTAATGCTATGGAGACTTTAATTTCCTTCGGGATCAATAAAGTATCTATCTATCTAATAATAAGTTTCAGCATGCAGTAGTAACACGAATGTGAACACAGCTTTACTGTTAGTTCAGACTACTTATTACTGCACGATAATGTTAATTGTGTCACTGAATCACTGCAGCTGCTTAATAAAACAGCATTAACACAAACTTGTGCCCATCAAAGAAATGAAGTGTAAAAATCAAAAAGGGCAATCATGGCAAACTAGTGAGACTCAGACTGGTGAGAGACAGCGATGAGAAACGACCACGCTGCGGGACGAGAAACACCCATTGCTTCTGCATGAGTGTAAGTGGAGGGAACAGATGGAAGTGCAGGCCTGGTACTGCACACACACTCTACCCTTTCAGAGATTGTCCTTTTGCCTTCTGCAGGCTGACAGACAGAGCAACTTGTTCAAAAATGCTATAGCATTTCCACCACATGTTAATGCTGCTCAATTCTTATCACTGGGGGTTTAAAACTCAGAAACACTGGACACATGGGTTGACCATGTCATACACATGTCCTACCTTCATCACGGGGCATTACAACACATCCCATTTTCTCACTTACTTACTCAACTTAAATAAGTCAATCCACCTACTTACATTTTTGGATACTGAGAGGAAAGTAAATATCCTAAAAGAAACCCACACTAATAAATGGAGAACAGACAAAACTTTCCACAGACAGTGAACAAGGGTGAGGGCTAAACCAAGGCCCTAGGACCTTTGTGTTGTGCATTTTCCTGTTGTGCCATCCCCCTGTTTTAGGTTTTAAATGTAAATTTTTTATGTTTCATATTTAGTCTAATAAGAGTCTAATAAGTGAGCTGAAAAATTGCAAGGGCTGCTAAAATCCTATCAAGACAACCAATATTACTTAAAAAATCAGAGAAAATAATTTGTTTAGATCACCAAAATGCTAAAATCTATGCCAGTAATTTCAACTGTATGTTTTTCACTGTTTTTAACCTTATACATAAGCTGTGAAGAATAAGGTTTAAAAAACTGTAAGGTTTTAAAAACTGTACTGTAGCTAATGAGCCCTTTTTTGCACCTCTTGTCCAGACACGGTGGTGTAGTCCAGTGAAGGGTTTCGAAGGATGCGACGTATTTCTTTACGGTGCTCCAAAATCTCTGAAATCACACTCTGAATCTCATCTTTCCTTTTCTGGATCACAGGAAAATCCGTCAAATCCACAAACAGCTCGGTTTTATTGCCTGTCCTAAAAAAAGAATAATTAAAAGAATAACAAAAATAAATGAATGAATTTACTAAAATTAACCTGTTTTATTATTAATGATCCAAACATGTTAGAAAGATGTCTTTCAGTCTACATAAAACCAGCAAAACTATGTAAGTAGTGCTTCACTCGGAAACACTGAGCAAAATTTGCCCATTCACTCACACCTAGATACTATTTAACGCAGCATACCACACATCTACACGTTTTAGGAGGAAGTGAAAACAGAGAGTTAACAATTGTCAATGAATAAACATTGACCAAAGAATGACTGGTTCAAACCCAGATCTCCTAGTCAATAATTACATCAAAAGTTTTGATACTTACTTGGCAGCTTTCTCATTGAGCACTTTGAGAAAATTGTGGGTGGGGCTCAAGAGCTGGGGCGTGTCCAGGATGAGGTTCTTTAAAAGGGCGGAGCTAAGCTGTAACTGGACAGCAGGTACAAGTGCTTGTAACTCAGTGCTTAATCGAGACAGCGTGCTGCTGATGAGGTAGAACTCCTGAGTGGAACACTAATACACACAAAATATAAAATGAACAAACACAGCATGATGAGTACACGCTACACTTATTTTTACATGTTTTTTTCTTTCTTACAGAAATCATTTGCATATAAATCAAGCACAACCCCGTTAACAATTAATATGCAAACCATTGTTTTCCATTTCATTGCCAGCAGCTTTGTCAAGAGCCAATTAAAGGATGAACTTTGCCGCTGTTTATAAACATGTAGCCCATTTCCCGAAGGCATTTTACTCGGTACTCGTTATCCACTTTATTTATAATGACAAGCGAGAAATACTCTTACACTGCAATTATTAAAATACGAAAGTGTGAATGAGGGAAAACATGTTGGACAAAACAAGACTTCTTGAATATATTACATTTTGGTCAGTATTCATTTTATTGGGACATTGCTAGAAGGTGAATTAATCAAGCATAATGACAAGACATCTCTGTAGACAATCATGGGATGTACTTAAGGTAAGTTTCAATGCAGAACTATCATGTCTCTGTCCTGCTTTGATCATTTTTATATAATCTTAAAAATATTTGTCCTCAGTTCAGTACTACTGAGTTTCAACCTTCATCTGAAAGCAATTTCAGCACCAGAACTATACATTGAGAGCCTCATGGATTGGGTTTCCATACACAAGCGTAAGTTCATCATGTTTAATTTCAAGTGTCCATTGCAGTGGTGTGAAATATTATCATTAAACTCATTATCATTATCATAGCCATAGACTTACTGTCTACATAGTAATTAATTGTATCCTATTTCTCATTTACCTTTAACTGGTTGAACTGGTTATTTTCATAATGTGCCAAATATAACAGAGTTTGGTTATCTGGGCTTTAAGTCAAATGTTGGATTTGGATGAAGATTTGTCATCATTATGCCATATAAATGGTTTATCTATAACCATTTGTTTGTTTACTTTGCTATCCAAGGTGCTCTCAAAAGTGTTTGCCATTGATATTCTTCCTGTTCTGCCTTTTTATTGTCCAACTCTTACACCCATAAACAACCACAGAGAAGACCATGACAGTTCCTCTTTAAGTGAATTAATAAGAAATAATAGTAAGAAAAGTACGGTCTCTAAAATTTAAATATGTAATTATTGCCTTACTCTATAAACACTTTTTTAAATGTCATTGACACAAACCTTGGCTGTGCAGTTTTAAACAGCCAAAATATTCAGATGAAGGCAGGTTAATGAGGGTGAACTCATGAACTACATCCCAGCATTCACACTCCTCCAAACAATGTCTCTGCACACAAAATCCAGAACGCCCTCTTGTAACTATGCTAATGGGGCCATTGAAAGCAAACACACCATTTAGCACGAACCCCTCAGCTCACCCAGCACATTCTGGAAATGAATACATCAGAGGAGACATTCACACTGGCAGAAATTACAGATTCCTAACAATGAGGTCAAACACTGGGCGAGGAATCTTTCACATCTTTACAGAATACTGCTGGATTGATGCTAAAGAGAAAGATTATTTTTCTGAATCCTTAAAAAAGGACGAGAAGATTAAGCACAGCCAAAATGCAATTTTCCTGAACATTACAAGTGCATGGTACCTCTTACACCAAAGTCAAAAATTGATTTGTTAAGAATTCTGATTGCTAAATTGCGTTTATAGCGTTATAGTATAATATCAGTGGTATGTTATGGTTCTTATCACAAATTTCATTAGTGAGAAGTAAAAATAAGTACAGAGTCTGAAATGAATGAATATCTATAACCTAACCAGCAGAACAAATAGAAATTTTGATGCTTTTTTCATTTTAAGATGGACTTTTCAGATTGTCCTTAGAACTGGCTTGGAATTCTAGTGCTATATAGTCACTCTTCAGCTGTACCTTCTTATGATAGATGCTGCAGAGGCCTCTCTCTAGGTCAGGCAGGCGGGTAAGAAGGGCTTGAATGGAGGGCAACGCTGTGGACTCTGAGGACAGGATCTCTGCCACTGCTTCCTGACGAGACAAGATCTCACTAAAAAATACAGATCCATGTTAGTACAAGGACTGGACTGGCACCCTGTCCACAATGTATTTCCAGTTTCACAGACCAAAATAATGTCATTACTAAAAGAACAATTAATTCTGGTTTAATCTTCTTCAGGTCTGAGTATTTAGTCATCAGTATCACCCACACTTGCACTAGTGTCTATTTAATAAAAAAAAAATCTAAACATCCACATTTGTGAAGACATACGCTGCAGACTTGAGGGGCTGGCTGAGCAATTTCCTTAGCAGCCTCTTTCCAAATGGAGTGTGGGTGTGATCCAGAACCCAGAGCAAGCTGCCCTTCACTGTGCCTGTGGTCTAAATGAAAAGAGCAGAAGGTCATTAAACTGGCAGCTCTAGGGTTGCAATTACAGAAACACTTATTACGAGAGCAAATGGTGGTGCCAATTAAGTCATACAGAGATGTGGTGAAAAAAACCCCACACTGTATCATGTTTGGAGGAGTGTGGTCATTACATTGCTCAGGGAACTGAATATAAACAAGATCCAGGCAAAAAAAGCCCATTAGAAACAATCATGTGAGAAAGGCTGCAGAAGTGTATGTGTGCTCTGTACATGTTGAAATGTTAGGATTAAAGATGAATGTGTATCTTTAAAAGAGTAATTAAAACTTTGGGTTAATAATATAATAGACACTTCATTCACAGTAGTATATTATTATATAACATTTGTTTCAAATTGGAAAAAATCATTTTTAAACTGGGTTATAAATGAGAAAATCCAGAATACGTGAAGTGACACACACATTATACACTATATGTATGTATGTAACACCTCCTTGTTTCTACACTCACTGTCCATTTTATCAGCTCCACTTACCATATAAAAGCACTTTGTACTTCTACATTTACTGACTGTAGTCCATTTGTTTCTCTGCATGCTTCTTTATCCCCCTTTCATGCTGTTCTTTAGTGGTCAGGACTCTCCCAGGACCACCACAGAGTAGATATTTAGGTGGTGGATCATTCTCCGCACTGCAGTGACACTGACATGGTGGTGGTGGGTTAGTGTGTGTTGTGCTGGTATGAGTGGATAAGACACAGCAGCGCTGATGGAGTTTTTAAACACCTCACTGTCCCTGCTGGACTGGAAATAGTCCACCAACCAAAAATATCCAGCCAACAGCGCCCCATGGGCAGCGTCCTGTGACCACTGATGAAGGTCTAGAAGATGACCAACTCAAACAGCAGCAATAGATGAGCGATCGTCTCTGACTTTACATCTACAAGGTGAACAAACTAGGTAGGAGTGTCTAATAGGGTGAATAGTGAGTGGACACTGTAATTTAAAACCTTCAGCAGCGCTGCTGTCTGATCCACTCATACCAGCACAACACACACTAACACACCATTATATGGTAAGTGGAGCTAATGGACAGTGAGTGTAGAAACAAGGAGGTGGTTTTAATGTTATGCCTGAACAGCGTATATATAAAATCATGTGGTTGGCCTGTGCACCATTTACCCGCTAAAGAGATGGCAGCAGGATGCACTATAGGACAACCCAAATAACAATCATTACAATTAACCAATCCACACCGCACCCATTACAAGCAGGTCCTTCAACAGAATGACATTACCAGGTTAGTTTCATTGTAGTGCTGCGAATGAGAACGGAAGTCCAGCTCGATAAATGGGGTACAAGGAGGTGACAAACTATACAGAGCAACCGCTCTGGGCAAACAACCAAAAGGTTGAGAGTTCAAATCCCAGCTCTGGCATTTAGCCACTGTTGGGCCCATAAGCAAGGCCCTTAACCCTCTCTGCTCCGACCCCAACTTCCAAACAAGCTAGGATATGCAAAAAAAAAAAAAAAGAATTTCATTGTACTGTACATGTGTATATGTATATATGACAAATAGACATTCTATTCTATTCTATGAAAAGTGTAGGTTCAGACAATCACATCACCTGATATTTCGTATTTAGCAATAAAATTGCCTAAATTATTAATGAACTGAAAAATATGGTATTTTAAAATAATAAAATAATTGATCTCTTAAGACAATAATGCTATACCTGGTTACAGAAAATCTCCAGGTTCTTTATGGTGGTGGCACTGAATGTCATGTGATCCGCGTCACTCGTCAGCCTCTTAAATGAACTAGAATAAAACAAATTGCAACCAGCAGTTTAGTAAGCAAGCACAGAGAGCAAGACCTTTAATTTTCGCTTGTTATCCATGCTACTTAAGGCTGTTTCAAAGGTCAGAGCCCTGTTATTTCCTGCTAAAATATCCTTTACCAATCCTTGATTACACCTTAAGGCAGTTCTCCTACCACCCTGACATGCCACACAATCTGTGAATCAGCCTCTTTCATTCTGTGCTCCAGTTTGGTTCATGTTTCATCACAAGTGCCTATAAAAACATTTAAAAGCTTAGAATGCTGGTTGTTTTTCAGAAGAGTGGAAAGTTGTTAGATATTTGGAGACTGTCCATCTTACAAGTAAATCAGGATAATAATGAGGTAAAACCAGCACCAGGGTATTATGTGTTTTTGTAGGTTCACAGTAGAACTTCAAAAATAAACTGTCAAAATCCTGTACCATATTTGAATAAATAACAATCTGTGACATGGCTATGATTGGCTACTCCTTATTATGCATTAAAACAAGTGGATATTTGAGAAGCCTGTTGGATGAAACACGGAAATGATAAATTATAGAATTTTCAAGTATTCTCAGTTCTATTTAAACTTCCGTCTGCAAAGTGGTTCCATTTCACTGCTCAGCTCTGTGCCGTGTGCAGTCCCAATATAAAATCAGTTAAATTAATTTAAAATAGCGTAATAACTTGTACAGAGAAAGGGAGACATTAAATTAACATGTAACTCCACATTTAGTTAGTGAGGAGAAATGTCTCGAAACAACTGACAGTACGCAATGAAGTAATTCCCAGTATTATATATAATATATATATCATCTAATTTAATCATGATATCACCTCACTAAATATAAATAAACAGCTTTGCAATGTCAATATTGTTGCATTTGCATTGGAAACTTGCATGGGAGTTGGCAGGGTTTTTTTCACCTGTCTCTCTCTTTACCTTAGTTCCTTACATTTCTTCAGCGTATTAAATGTGGAATATTTTTGCATCTGATTGGTCTAGACTAGAGACTTTACTGACATTACTGGAAAGGTTAGATTCTATGCATATAGTATGCATATTCTTTTTATTAATGTTTTTCATACTGTCAATCAGTAAATCAGAGCACCGCAATGGAACCCACATAGACACAAAGAAACAAACAAAACTCCTAACAGCAAATGAACGAGGACACAAACAAACCCAGGTCCTGAGAGCTTTTGTTGTTATTTGGGACCCTTAAATCGATACATCTGATGTTAAATATGAAATGTAATAGCTGAGATTTTGATCATGAGTGCTTAAAGAAAGTGACACATGTTGACAGCTACGTTTTTTTGAAAGCAAGTGTGAGTATTAACTACCATATTAGAGAGGAAATTCTCAAATAAGTAGGAACTAATCAGTCACATTATGAATCTAAGCGTAAGAGCTTTAATACGACTAAAGAAAAGAGCTGATAAACAGTACAGACTGACAATGACTTCCTAAGAGACTACGCTGAGCCCTGAGACGTAAAAAAACTAAAGTGGTTTTGAATAGAAATGATGTGAATAAACAGGATCCACTTTTGAAAAGCTGAATGACGCATCTAACTCATCAAAACAAGGACAAAAAGCTTTTCTATCCAAAACACGTGCTATTCCGAATGCTTTGTCTTACTCAAGTTAATGACGTAAGATCTACGAGCAAACAGAAATGTGGCATTTAAGTAGCACAGAGTGAGTGGTGGAAGTGTACCTGGAACTGAGCAGAACCTTCTCTAGCTTAAACTCAGTCAGATACTGGATCACCGGCCCCAGGCTGCAGATAACCGGGCTTTCCAGGTTTAAAAAGAAAGAACAGGAATCTGTGTAGAGAATAAAGTACTACAATTATGAAGTATTACAACATTAAAAACAACTATAAAATGCATATTTTAAAACAATAATTATACTGTAATGAAGAGTGAGTAAAATTAACTTATACTTGATTAAAATTAATGGAATAAATGCACTAAAATATTTTAGCCACATTGAAATGTTTTGACAAATTATGAAGTGCAGTTTTATGACAATGAAGACCTAAATGTTGAACAGATTAAGTGTTATTTCAAGCAAATATACAAAACCACCACTTTCACAGCTATAAAAATGTGCATCCTTAGTTAACATTATAATCAGAATTATATATCAAAATACATTTCTGTTTTCAGTTATATTCTTCATACTGTCTGAAAATTTAGTATTCAAAAATAATTCAAAAATATTTTCCTTTTTTGTAGCAGTTCAAATAATTTCCTTTTTGTAACTCAAAATAATAACAACAAAATAATCTCTTAAAGGAGTCTACCATGAATTACATTATTCAATGTTGTTTTATTTACTCCTTATTTAAAGCTTTTAAAGATTTGTGACAAGAAAAGGTAATAAATCACGTCTTGAGTTAGAGAACAGCCCAACACAAAATGCTTCAGTCCTGAATTTGGCAGCAAGGCACACACAGGCTTATCCTACATGCCTCCTGCCTAGACAGCAGCCATTGATCCACTTGCTGCCTCTCCCACAGGGAAGGACTTTTCAATTACAGGACAGAGTCCACACAGAGCCCTTCATGTCAGACTGAGCAGATAACTCGCAACAACAGACAGCCAGATACAAAGGATGACTTGAAGAAAAACTGTCTGGTATTAAATACTCAGCACACACACCCACACAATGACAAAATAACAGAGACAGTCTGATTAGATTACCGTTTTTACTGTTTTCTGATGTCATGTTGGTGAAAAAGTTTTTGACAGTCATCATAGCGGTGGGGTATTCAAACTGGGTGCTGTCCCGCTTCTCGATACGGATGCGATCATCTGCCTGGACACTGCTCGACGGGTTCATAAAGGAACAAGAAGAAACAAAAGTCATGAGATCAGTAACCAGTTATTAATATATATATATATATAAAGGTTTGCATAGATTATTTATGAACTGTGGTCCGATCTCCACCCAAGTCACAACAATAGACAAACAAATAACAATTAACTATTAAAACAACTGTACTTAATAACAGAAAAGGTTAGCAAACCCTTTTTATTAAAATTAGAATCTCTAGGTAGCAATAATGGTTTGTGTAGCTGCTATTTAAAAGAGCACAGCCATTTGAGAGCATTCTTTTGTTTTTGTTTTCTACACTCTTCTGGTCATGCTACATCAGCTCCACTGGGATAATCCCGGGCTGTTCCAAAACACATTTGTCATCTTTTAAACCAATCTGCTGATGTTTTGTCTTGCTGAAAATGTTGAATTTGGTTTTTTCTAAAATGACTGCAAGCTGTCCTGGATCTTGAGCAACATGGCTTCATCATAGCTGCTTAAAGGAGAGCCATAATGACTAGAGAGACTTGAATTTGCAGAATTTGTCTCCAAACCTCCTTGTCTCCTTTAAATCTACAATTAGTTCCCATAAGGTGTGATAAAAAAAAAAAGGAAAAAAAAGCACTTTGGTTCTAACAGGTTTTAGCAGATTTGTGTTCTTGGACTGTTGTTTACTTAAATTAGAGTAAGGTAATGGTAAGGTAATGTTTACTATGGAAGCACTTCTGTAAGTCGCTCTGGATAAGAGCCTCTGCTAAATGCTGAAAATGTAAATGTAAATAAAAGAAACAAGTTTTTCTTTCATTTAACCAAAAACATAAGCACCTTTTAAAAGAAACCAGTGGGTAATTATGGTCTGTTGTCAGTTAAAAGAGCATTTTTTTCTGATAAAATTTATCCCTAGGTGGAAAAATAAAATTCAAAAAAATCATGTAGTGTTTGATTTAAAAATGTGGATAGACATTGTAACTTATGTTTGATAAAGAATCAGTGTTTTTTGGACATTTTGGATGAAGATGTGGCATAAGGTATTCTATAAAGTACTAAAATCACCGCACTGCTGCGTTCTCTTCACTGGCTTCCTGTAGCTGCACGCATTCAGTTTAAAACACTGATGCTCGCCTACAAAACCAAAAATGGACCAGCCCCAAGCTACCTTCGCGGTCTAATCAAACCCTGCTCTGTACCACGCAACCTCCGAGCCACCAGCCTCGCTCGACTTGATTCTCCACCCAGGACTAAAGGAAGACAAGCATCAAGACTCTTCTCTGTTCTAGCACCCAAGTGGTGGAATGAACTTCCTCTGTCTGTCCGAACATCTGAGTCCCTCGCTGTCTTTAAGAAACGATTAAAAACCCACCTCTTTACTAAGCACTTGAGCTGACCTGTACTTATTTACTAAGATTTATTTTTCCATTTCAAAAAAACAAAAAAAAACAACAAAAAAAACACTTTGGTTCTAACAGGTTTCAGCAGATTTGTGTTCTTCAACTGTTGTTTACTTAAACTTGAGAAATGAAATGTTTACTATGGAAGCACTTCTGTAAGTCGATAAGGGCGTCTGCTAAATGCAGAAAATGTAAATGTAAATGTAAAATCATTTAAATAACATCTGGCTGCCTCTGTTAAAAATTTTAGTTACAATTTAAGTAGGTCATGACAATGTATTAGCAGGACAATGATCCAAAACATGTCGAAATCAACACAAATGTAATGGTCATCACAGTCTCTTTCTGTAGGTCCCACTATCTGCGAATAAGCAGACATCTTTTTAAATCTGCAAACCTCACACCAAGTCCTCTAAATTACTGTTTTAAAGCACCTATGCAGTGCCTGATAGTGCCAACACACAACCATGTTAGCGCTGCCTTCAGTCCTGCTTTTCCTTCATTTAACAATGTCACAATTTCAAGGCCTTTACTCTTTGTCATTGCATTGCAGTTGCTGTGGCAACCAAAGTGCACACACGTGCACACTCACACACACCGACACGGTCTGTGTATGTGCAATAAAACCTCCCCGTTCCGTACCTTCACTTCTCCTCTCCAGTGACTAGGATGTCACAACATAACAAATGAGTAAAAACATGCACCACTAAACACAACATTCCAAAAATCTATGTAAGCTTGTCCTTTATTTGGTGAAAACAAGTATTCAATGACATGTTGTATGACCCGAGCGTAGCAGAGTGGAGACAAAAACTAGGCTTTCAAAACAGCAAGCAAGAAATCAATTCAGGCCGTTATTTCTCGTTACATCCTCGGTACTGATGCACATCAGCTTTGATGCTTTGTGCTCTAAGGCACCAATGAAACTTTATTTATGAGCGACATTTAAAAAGCTAGTTTGCAGATATTGCAGCTATTCCTTCTGATCAGGTTTTACAGCAGTTTGTAATTCTACTCTCAAATCAACTCAACAAAACTGCCAAGCTCTATATACCTTTCTCATAAAACATCCCTGAAATCAATAGAACCATTCTAATAACGACACACTAAAGCTTCATCTTACAGACGCCTGTCTTTTTAACACACATTCTAACACTTTTTTCTGCTCTTTTTTTCTTTTAACTTTTACTGCAAAAACCTTAATAATCCCACTTAGGAACAGGTTGGAATCAAATGTGCATTTCCAGGATCAGTGCGGAGTTCTGAATAACAGGCTGCACTTTAAGTCACACACTGCCACATATTATTAACATGTGTGCATTTCGCAAATGCTTTTTATTTAAATTGTGACTGAATACAATCCAAGCAATTGAGAATTAAGGACCTTGCTCAGGGATCCAACAGTGGCAACCTGGCAGCATGTGCTCGAACCTTCTTCCTAATACATCTTCCTACTACTAGTTCAGTACAGAACCACAGAGCTACCACTGCCTTATCAAAATAGATATGTGAAGAATCTGATTTAATCCAAAGTCTGTTTAACGAGGGTTATGGTGTGCCCATCGGAATGTGTCTGCATTAATGAGGTTGATCAATGATGCTTTATCACTCCAGTTAATGTTTAGCATAGTGCATGGTAATCCTGGATGTGTGGTTTGTAAGGCACCAGCCATAAAAGGCCATTTCATTTAGCAAAGAATGAGCAAAGCAAACAATTTTAGGAAAAAAAGAAATGAGTTTTTTCTGGCCTCTTTATTATTTACCTGAGCTACCTCAAAACCTAATGACTGCTGGTTACCAAATTTCTCAAAAAGCCTCAATGGTAGAAGTATTTAGAAAAGAACAGAAGATTCTTGGAACAGTCCAGCCCCGTGGAGCATGTTGATCCAAAAAATAGTAACAAGTCTGCACTGGGGTAAATACTTGGCAATGACAATTTTGACACAGCAGCCATACCCCTGAGGGTCTCATTACACCCACAACAGCAACCACTAAGCAACTGTTGCTTGGGTGGCCACCTCAGCTACTCATGGGTGCCCAGCATAGACGCCTGCTGTGAAGTGATCGCTCACCAGCACAGACAAATTCCCATCAGAATGAAGGTGTCTGGAATCAAACCGAAACCTTATTAGAGAAGCTTATTTTCTCATACAGAAGCTGGTCTGCAAAATCAGATCATGCTGAACGCTTCTGGCATAAAATCACCAGCCAGACTGAAGTATAACCAAAAATGAACATGCTGCTTTTGTCATAATGAATATTTTTGCAGGATTTCTTATTGTTAATTGAGAACAAGGCAGAACTTTGCAACGAGTGGTTACAATGTAAACTACAGCAATAGATTGTGAGCTTTTATTACCATTTGTGTTATTACATTACATGTAGTTATTACATTATGAGTTGCTACACACCCCAACCACAGTATACTGTATTTAGCAAGGGAGTCCAACCCTGTTTTTCACAAGCAGAAAATATCTTGGTGGACTTTTGGGGACATGTCATAATTTGACTAGAATAAAAAATTAAATGCTTTTTTTTTTTTTTTACAGTTTATACATGGTTTAAGCACATAATTTTTGAACTGCTTGTTTGTGATTGTGTTGGTTGAGAGTCCCTTCCCATCCAACATCAGTGCCAAATCTCAAAATTGCTCTTTTGACTGAATAGACTGAAATTTTGACAAACGGAACCCAGAATATTGTGGAAAGCCTTCCCAAAAGAGTAGAGACAACTTGAAATTAATGCTCATAGTTTTGGAAAGAGATGGTTGTGGCCATTTAGTGTATTTATCAATGGCAAACTGGGCGGCTTAGTGGGTAGCAATGTTGCCTCACAGCAAGAAGGTCCTGGGTTCGATTCCCAGGTGGCACAGGGTTCTTTCTGTGTGGAGTTTGCAATTTCTGCACAGTCCAAAGACATGCAAGTGAGGTGAACTGGAGATACAAAATTTTCCATGAATGTGTTTGATATTAAAAACTTGAACTGATGAATCTTGTGTAACTACCTGTCCTGTCATGAAAGTAACCAAAGTGTGTAAAAGAAAGTTAGAAATCCTAATAAATAATAAATGGGAAGATATTGTAGACACTTTTTTGTGGCTGATTATGCAGGAATAACTTTGATTGAGAAATGAATTGCAGACAATCAAGTACTCTAACAAAACAAAAAAATGACAACCTGCAAATGACAGGATTTTAGCTGATATGAAGGACTTGGCAAATGCTTTTAAATATTACTATAAACCCGCTTCTTGTTCAGCACAACCATATCTGCATTACGTCAGTGGAGATGAGCTGGACAGTGCAGACGTTGCGTCAGCTGCTGACAATTTTTTTTTCAGCTCTTTCAGAGGAAGCATTCCTCTCCATCAGGACTAAATGATGAATTGAGCAGTGGGTGAATACAGCAGTCAGGCGCACACACGCATTTCAAAGCAACTGCGCACCACAACTAGACAGCTAATACTCAACAACAAGCCTCGGTTCTGGCCTGCGTAATTGTGGTGCCCTTTAAAGAGTGGATGCGGATGTAGCCTACGCAGCCATTTGACTGATGTTGAAGTAAAAGGTGCAGACACCTTGCTCTTCTCCACTTATGTCAGACAAATGAGCCCCCACAACAGAACAAACAAGCTATGAGACACCAGTTTAATCAGTAATTCTGACATTGTTTAACAACTTGTGTCAAAAAAATTGGCTGTTTGTGGAGGATGACGTTCATAGAAAACACAGACACAAGGCTACACAGCACACTGATAATTGTGACTATTAGTTGTAGATGATATAGCCAAAACACTATTTTGTTATATAGTACACCCTTCGGATTAGTTGGAACAAAGGCACAAATCAAACTTACAGCCATGCAATTCCTGTACATAAACATAAGCTTTAGAATGGATTGTACTGAATAGCTCAGTGAATGTTAAATAATGCAAAAGATTTATGCACTGCCAGTGTAGCAGAGCAACAATACCCTAGCTACTACGCCACACCATCTCATATAATGGGGCAACCAGGTGCTAAAGCAAGTGTGTGTACAGGTTTAGAATTATTCTGTCCTTGGCTGCAACTACTGGTAAGCTAGATGCTCCATTACAATACACATAATTACATCAAAGTAGTGGTATACACTATCTGACCAAAAATATGTAGACATCTGACCAGTTTGTTAGACATAGCAAAATCATAGCCTCGCCTCTTCTGGGATGACTAGAGATTTCCAGAAGATTTTAAAGTGTCTGTGAGATGATTTCAGGTGAGGTACGTATGTAATATAGGAAAGCCTGGCTCACAACTGATGCTTTAATTCAAAGGTGTTTAACAGGGTTGATGTCAGGTCAGACTGTCAAACCACACCAAAACCATCATCAAACCATGTTTTATGAGACTTGCTTTGAGCACAGGAGCAAAGTTTTGCTGAAACAGTTGGATAATGCTGGAACTTTGCTGGATATCGTATATGTAAGGTTTTATTTCATTTTTCTTCATCAACCGCTGTATTTACGTCAGCAGTCACAACAGGTCCAGTTTCCCCGGGAAATACTGGGTGCAACTGGCTTGGACACGGCGCATAGCCAATGACGTTTTGAAACCGGAGTGGGCGATGGTGGGCTAGTGCAACAGACCACTGCGCCATTCGAGCGTCTATGTATGTAATGTTCCATTTCAATACTATGCTACAATCCATTTTTTAGTTCCACTTTTCCAATAACTAGTAAATCTATCCTTCATTACTAACATGAAATTAGGTCATAGTTGGCATATTTAAGTTATTCTTTGCAATATTTTTTTTAATTGTTTAAGTTTTTAAATGCATATTCTAACCCAGAATTCCAGAAAACTGAATAATTAAAACAAATTTTTTTGTAAATCACTGAAAACAAGTAGTGGCAGAAATGATTTAAATCCCAAGAATGCCATGACATACATGTCCCCTCCAAGTGCATGTAAACCCTTGGCTTAATATGAACTAAGTGAACCATATATTAGCTATAATGAGTGCCAATTTTCTAAGAAACACCATACTTATACCGGGTAGGAACCCTCTCCACAGACATTATTCTGAGAATAGTGACAATTCCTTGTGGCGTGGATTCCCCAAGGTGATACATTTGGTCCGTGTTGACATGATTGCATCATGTACCTGCTGTAGATTTGCTAGCTGTACATTTACTCTGCAAATCTTCTGTTCTACCACATCCCAAAGGCGCTCTATTGGAGTCAGAGTTACAGAGTACAGGAGTAAACTGTTCTCAGTGTGTTCATGGAACCAGTTTAAAATGGCTTGTGCCACCAAATGGCTTTGGTTGATTTGAAAGTTGACTTTGGATCACTGTCTTACTGGAAAGTAGGTATAATATTCCTCCTTAAAACACTGGTATTTCTAAAGATTTATTATGCCAATCACACAGCCAAGACTGCCATCTCCTGCAGCAAAAAAACACCCCCACATCACTGACTGCAGGCATATTCAAATTTGTTTGTTTTGCAGTCAACCCTATCTGTGCTTCTTAGTTAAGACTGGCATGTGTCGGGCTATGAACTTTTGGTTGCCATTGACACATCTGTCCCATCAGGTCATCCTTTAAGTCTTTTCTAGTAACATCTAGGTTTGCTGTTGTGCCATATGTGTGGGACTTCTGGACTATACTCCTAATGTTGTCTCTAGGTCTTTTATACCCAGTGCCCTTTGATACCCGTTTTCACCATGGTTAAAACACACTTTGAACACATTCTTTGGGGAAAGGTTACATAACATCACCTCTGAACCAAATCAAGGATTGTTACAGGAGTAATCATGTTGTAACATAACTTTAAGTCATGCAGACCATCAGTAGGTTTTAAGATTAGCAAAATGATGTAGATGTGGAATAATTGTGACATGACAAAATGTGACATTATGATTTAGAACGTATGAGGAATTTGAGTATTGATGTAGCTCTGTCTTGGGCACAGATTTCTCTCAAAGTCCTGGGTACGGATTATTTTGGACGATTGTGAATGTATATGGGACACTCAGTTAGCTAGTGTGTCTGAATACCACAAATATATGTGCTTTAAATATATTAATAAACTTATTTTGCCACTCACTGCACACATTTGTCACATTATATCAAAACAACAATAACAAACAGAACACTCAATAACAAAATGCTTCATTTAAATCATAAATAATAAGACGCTTTAAACTGTAACCGCTGTAAGTCTTTTTAAAATCAGTTACTGACCTCTCGTGGTGACCGATGGTAACAACAACATTTAGCAAACCTAACCTTAAGCCTAGCTTGTTTTTTTTCATCTGAACTTAGTGACACAAAGCCGGGTAAAGTAAATTTTTTAAATATACTTTTGTCAGATTATTGACATACATAGTCAAAAGTATGTGGACACCCATTTTAATTTTTGTATTTAATATGTATGTTGTATGTAATACAACTAGCATACAGACATGCAATGTATGTAGACAAACACTGGCATAGAATTGATGAAAGGAAAATCACGGGTTAGGCTGGTGTTCCAGTAAAGGAAAATTCCAAGCATGCATAATACAGAAAGACATTCTACAGATTTGTGTCTTTAACTTTGTGGCAAAACTTTAGGTTCCTTTCATGTTTCAAAATGACAAAACCCCTAAACAACAAAAATGGTCCATAAAGACGTGATTGGTTAAACTTGACTAGACCACACACAGCCCTGATGTCAACCTCATTCAACATACTGAAGATTAACAAAATCACAAAACACACAACAAAGTTGTGTGAATCTGTTATAGAAGCATGTTTGTGGAGCAACTTTATCGATTATGGTTTGAATTCATGTACAACAAGTTAGTCAGTATGTGAGCTCCACATACTTCAGTCATCTCATTATTTTTTTTTATATTTAATCTTACAATACATTATAAAAATGTTTCATCAAAACATTACTGGTAATGGAAAGTAAAGGGACAGGTACCAGCTACTAATTTAAAACACGCCAATGTACTGATTTAGTGTAAACTATAACATCTTTAATGTTAATAAAGTGTGTGGATAACCAACCTTGACAAAGCAATGGTGTGCAGGAGGCGCTCTGTAGTCTCAGACAGGTTGAAGGGTACAAGGATTTCCACAGGTTGGATCCTCAGCACTCTGGCCTCCAGCTCTGAATGAGATATGTTATCTTTAAAACAGTCCACCATCACATCCCCTACACTGGGCTGGACCACCTGCAACCAGAAACACAAGACCTTAATTACTATCATCCAGCCTGTACCTAGCAAAGCCATTTATTAAAGACCAGCGGTTATAATGGAAATGCTTGATGAAGGGAAGGAAAGAGAAGGGATTTTTGGACGCCTAGCCAGGTTGGTAGCATTGCCAAGGATTCACCACTGCTCCACTCGAGTAAAAAAATAGTTAAAAAAAAGTCCAATAAAAATGCTTTTAACTTTCACTGACAAAAACTTGACAAGCAGACTGTAAGAACAGGTCACAGAACGCACAATACTCAAAGCTTTAAAACTGAAACTTAAAAAAATATATCCATACATACCACCAAGCCCACAGTCAGATCTTTACTCTGCTTTTCCCAGGTCTCACTCACACACATCAGGTAGCTGTTGGGTGTGTCCTGCACAATATCTTCAGCTTGCTCCAAGTCCCCTAGCTTTAACAAGGGGTTCACATCTAAAACACATGACAGTCACATTTACAGATCTTCATTAAAATTTTAACCTGAATCTATTCACAACTTTACACTCATGACCCATTTTGACCTAACTGTCAAAACCTCACACAAAATTGCATCCAGACCCAAATAGGGCATATTATTATTATTATTATTATTGAAGCAGAAACTGTAATCCACACTGCACCATAAACTCTACTTTTACCTGATAAAATGGTAAAAGTAAATAACAGAAATAACTCTTTAACTACAAGCAGAATAAATAAAAATAAAATACAGTTGGCAGCTACATTTATAAACAGACTAAAACTAGGATTTGTATTTAAACAAAGGGGTGTGCTGTCAATGCACAAAAAATTCATACATGGATACATTGTGTAGCTTATGTTTAAGTGTAAACCACTGTAGAGGTAACACAGGAATGGATTTTAGAAAGTCTGTGGGCTTCACCTGATCCTATTTTCATGGCAATTCATGACTCAGATGAATACTTTAGATACAAAATTGTATTTGGGTTCTTAAGAATTAACCTAAATACACAGCAAAGGAAAACTTATACACATTATTTGTTACATATCATATGCATTTCAAATACGATAAAAATCTGTAAGTAAATAATCTGTAAGCACACCTTCCCCAATCAGTGTAGACTTGGTATAAAGTGCACTGAGCTGCCGTGTAAAGAGGGAGCTCTTGTTGGCGCTGGAGGCTTTGATTGCTGTTGTTTCTGTCTGCTTCACCACTCCTACCTACAATGAAAAATCAAAAATAAAATCATTTCTGCTCTCTAGATCAGATAAATGGAATAACTTGCAAAAACACAACATGCATACAGCTTTAGGTTGAATGAAGGGTATAAAGCCACACTACTGACCTTGTAACCCTGAGAGACCAGACGGCGAACATGCACAAACAGGCGGTGAGTAGGAATGCTGGCCGTCATGAAGTTATGATCCATATGGCAATAGATGTTTAGCTCTTTTGCTGCAATCTGAGGACATCAAATCTGTTTCATCAATCATGTTTCCTTACCACACATATCACAAAGTAAGCAGTGTAAATATTAAGTGTTGTGTTTACTATGTATACCCTATTCCTCATATTGTTTGCTTTCAACACCATCATAAAAAGCATGAGATTAAACATAAATACACCTGGAACAGACTTCTGATACCATCAGCAAATCAGTGTCCTACTGAAATCAATGTACTTTCTATAAATTAAACTAAAATTGAACAAAAATTGTTTCCCCCTGAGCAACGGGACAAACTGCATTAAAATAAAAATTTCATTTCTTATAATACCTCCAACTTTACACCCAACCAGGCCTCAGAAAGAAATGAACAATACATAATCTAGGAAGGATACATTTACTGAACTGATTGCTTATGTTGTTTTTCAGCTAAGTGTCACAGAACCACAATAACATAAGTGATGATGCACCTTTAATTTACACATCCACCTTGCTAATTTCATGTCCTTTATAAATGAAATCTCTCTTGCCTGTCATGCTTCTTAATCTGTCTTACATGGAAAAGATATAAAGTATTTCTGCCCAGTCAAACTTAGGACAATCAGAACTGTTTACATTTGTTTATTCACCTTCAGTAACTGTGTTATCATAATAAAGATCCCTAAAGGTTTAATGCCTACCTGAGAACACTGGGTGCAAGAGAAACACACCTTGGACATGGTGCAAATGCATTGCAGGGTATTGCTGAGTTAGTCATTCCCATCAAGAGGTAATTGTTTGGGCAATGGGAGGAACAAAGAATACCCAAAGAAAAATGACATAGCTAGTACAAGAGATAACTCTCTAAGAAACTTTACAGAATCCAGGTCCTGAAAACACCCTAATGACAGTAACATAAATCTCTCCCAACATATTATAAGGCAACATATTATAAGGCAGAAACTGTAAAAAGATCCAGATTCAAAAGGACCATCAGTATCAACACAGCTCACGGCCAAATCCATGACATTTAAAATAAAAGAAATTGGCCATTAATCTCACAGAACAATGAAACGTCCAAAATAGATACTTATTTTATTTAAGCATAACGTAATCTGATTAACATAGTGTAGAGCCCAATTGTCTGGAGGGAGGGGGTTTATAACTCACCTCTGCGTCCTCACCAAAGAACCTGTACTTGTAGCCACACTCCACACAAAGTATTGTGTCCTTGTATTGCTCCTTGATCTCCATGAACTGCTGTTCCAGAGGAGTGTAGATACTCTTGGTCCTTCTGTTAGGACCTGCAGTTTCTGAGGGACTCTTCTTAGAAACACCAACAGCGCTGTTGGCTTTAGCAAACTGACTCAAGTTAAACGGCTGAGGAAAAGAATAAAAACAAAAACAAGGCATAACTTTTCCAATAGCTGATAAATGCCATCAAAAATTAAGAGTGCATCACTTACATGTTTGTTTCGTGCAGACTCTTCCTCAATCTCCTCCTTAATCTGGACTTGTGCATCTGTCACTGTGCTCACCAGTTCTAACTCCATCTTAACCTTCTGATCTGGAGTTCTGCTCTCACTGGCTGCACTGCAGCTGAATCCTTGCAGCTTCTCCAGTGTAGAGGAGGAAAGACTACTTCTAGAGGTAGATGCTCTTTCATCTGCTGGAAAACAGCAACAAGTTGAACTAAAATAGTAAAACAAATAATACAAATGAGCGAATTGCAGAGTGGTTCCAATAAAAAGGATTTTTAAGTCTTACATTTAGTGCTGTTGTAGCAGTTTGAGCTCGTCTGAGCCTTCTCCTCCTTCTCAAACTCTTCCCCATCATTAAGGACTTTGGGCCGTTTCTCTACAGATTCACTTTTACCAGGCAATGCCCCCAATGACCTCTTCTGCATAAACATGCACAAGTTAAAAAAAAAAATCAGCCCCTGGTTTATTCATATTAATGATAAAAACATCATTAAATTATCAAATAAACACATTAAATAATCATTAGCTCGCTTTCCAAGCAGGATAATTTATTTACAGAAGATTTGTGCAAACATCATGAGATGAGCAATAAAGCCAAAATTCTCTAATGTGGTTTAAGAGATTTAATATTACAGCATTATAGCTTGTGATAGTGATAGCTTGTAGAAAAGTAGTGTTATTTGCTCAGTGTCAGATTTAGTGCACTTTTTACCTTCAAGTGTAGATGTAAGTTTTGAATCTTGTGTGAATGAAATCTAAACTAATTACAAGCAGAAAGCAGGGAGCTTGGGTGGTACAGCAGGCATAAGTCTAATACGCTAGTACACCACCACAGAGAGGTTTGAGTCTTAGTAATGTCACTGGCCATATGGTTAAATAGGGAGTCACTTCCATGCCACTGTACCAGTTATGTCCAGGATCTGGTCAATGCTACACAGAGAAGTAATTCAGTAGGCAACATGTTCTTCATTTTGTGTAGGCCTCTATGTAGATCCCTGTTGCTTTTCAAAAATACAACAAAGCAACTGGTGGCTTCACATGTCACAGAAAGTTGGTGCTAGCCAAATATATGGTGTTCCTTCTAAATGCACACTTTAGTTACATTACAGGAGTTTAAACATGCAGTGCTCAGTCCGTAAGTTTGCAAGACTGTAAAAGCAATTGGGACAGCAAAAGACCTGAAAAATCTCCAGAACTTGTTACGTTCAAATAACAAATCCCTGACAAAAATATATTTATAAAACATTTTTTTTTTTTGCAAAATAATGCTAACTACTGTACTTGAAGGCAAAAAGCAAAAGCAGAACAAGCGAAAATACTTTTTTTCTGCAAAGTACGGTGGCAGCTTCGCAGCCTGTGTATTGAGAGTTTGCTATGAACGAGGGAACAAAGACATCAGTATCAAGACAGTAACACAAACATACAAGCAGACCAACAACTAGGTGGTGTTTTGTAAAGACCAAAAAACACATCAGTCCAAAATTTAACACAACTACTGTGCTACAGTATGACCTGAAGAAAGCTGTTAATATAATGAATGTGGGTCGGTGGATAGCACTGTCGCCTCACTGCAAGACGGTCCTGAGCCCTTTCTGTGTGAAGTTTGCGGGTTTTTTTTTCGGATGCTCCGGTTTCCTCCCACAGTCCAAAGAAATTCAGTCAGGTTAACTGGAGATACTAAAAAAATGCCATTGGATGTGCGTATGTGTATGTTTAGGTTAAATGTGTTGTGTATGTCGGCTCTGCGATGGACTGGCGACCTGTCCAGGGTGTTTCTGTGTGGCTTGCTCCCATTGAGAGTTGGGATGGGGTCCAGCACGCTCGCGACCCTGATTTGGATAAGCAGTTTAAAAATTGAGTGAGTGGTATAAGGGAATAAAAATATCAACCAGTTATTAAACACACTTTTTCGTACTTTTTCATGCAAGTGTTTGCATGTAGTATGAGGTGTGGGTGTGTATGAATCTCCTCACCTTTCCTCTGTTTAGCTTTGGTTGATCAGTACAGTTAATCCCTGCTTCTTCCACCTCCTCTGCTTTATTACCTGCACTGATGAAGAACCTGCTGATAGTGGTCTGTGTTGCTGGTTTCACACACGCTTTGTTTGCGGTTAGTCTTTTTAGATTAGAATGCATGATTTTTAGTGAAACCTGAATGTTTAGAAGTTTCCACGCTGCATTAAAAAGCTCGACTGTTAGTTTTGGTATCCTGCACTCGGCTGTTCAAAATAACTCACTTCTGATAAGAACTACAACCATGTTGGCGCGTGAATGACGTTTGTCCACGTGACTTAAGGGGTCCATTCAGCAACACATATACTGCGCAAAAACGGCGCAAAAACTGCGCAAATTTTCCTTTATTGGACAGAATTTAGTTAGTTAGTTAGTAGTGTGCGATACTGCAAAATTTGGTATCAATCCGATACCAAGTAAATACAGGGCTAGTATCGCTGATACCAATACCGATACTTTTTACTTATAAAAGCAGTTTATTTACTTTGTAGAGGAGAGTAGTGTGCCATTATTTATGAGGTAAATGTACTGTATTTTCAATATGCTTTAACCACTAAATGATTGTGTAATTTTTACTTTCTACTGTTAATTAGTTAATCATGTGCATGTTAAAACCCAGAACAGCAACGTTTTTAGGCAAGTAAAAAGTACTTTTATTACTATAATGAACTGAGGTTATATGATAACAAAACATAATTTATCCCTGTCATTTGCAATTTTCTGGCTTTTTGTAAAATAAACAAAATACACAAAATTATTAAATAACTTCAGTTAGAGGTTTTTCATACAATCATATACAATAATATAATAAAACTTAATTTCCACCTTTCAGTGCACTTCTCTGACTTACAAAAACAATAAAGTACACAAAATTATTACTGGAGAACAAATGTTTTAAAACTTAAATAATTTTTTATTTCATTTTTTTTTTAATTTACTGCAGTAAAATATCCTCTCACTCACTGCTACATGTGTTCGGTCTCTCAGTGCCGCTCAGTCACGTGACGGTACCACGACACAGCAGAGCAGGAGGGGCGGGGCGAGGTGAGCATGTGTGATGTGAGAGGAGCTGCTGCTGACTGTACACACATGATCTCTACTTTCTTATTAAACCAGAGAAACGAGCTGAATATAGCGGAGGAGAAAAGTAAAACTGAAGTATCGATACGATTCCAATACCAACGTTGGTATCGATGCTTGGATCGATCTGCCCACCCCTACTAATAAGTTTAGAACAGCCGAGTGAATGTGTCAATACCAAGCCTAGCCAACTAGTTCACAGCTGAGAAACTGGCTAAAACCCAATTAACTCAATACATCATAAATATTACTATCATTATTAAAGATACACAATAAAGACTTGGGCACTGTGTGCAGTACACTAACTACTACTACACCGGTACTTGTTAGCTTAGTTGCTAGTGTTAGCTGCTAAGCTAATTGCAGTGATTTCTGTTTCTATAAGCACTCTGTATCTATAACTCATCATCATATTAATATTGTAATATATACATTTTTGTCAGATTTCTTGTTTCTGGATGCTTTGCTTTCTCACAACGTTACCATTATGGCGTAATTTTCCTCGGGATAAACTATTTATCACCACCAAGTGGCTAACTCGTACTGTAGTTGTGTTTACTGGTGAATAAATATGTACTTTTTAATAGTGACCGAATATACGTGTCCTTGTTAATTTAAAATAAAGAATAGATGATATTCTGTTAACGTTTATAAGCACAAAGTCAAAAGTAAAGAGCACTTATTCACCAAAACACAAACGACGAACGGGAGCCTCACTACGCATGCTCCGATTCACGAAACAGACCTACGTATGAGGGTCGTTTCGTGAATTTGCATAAAGTTGCGCAAAGTACGTAAGGTGCGTTTGTACTTTATCTATGTATAATTTACACTATAATTTCCATAAAATAGCCCCTATTTCTGTATGTGCAAAGAAAAGTATTTAAAAAGATCACAATGTTCTGTCAGAAATAAAAGAAGAACGAAAAAATATTAATTAGATCCAAGTTTCAGCAGAGAGATTTATCTATGCTTCTGCTAGCTTTAAGTGGCATCAAGGACACAAAACAAAATCGTGGATTAACATTAAATGTAGTTTGCATTATTTGTTTTTCTGATGATAATTAGGCCTACATTTCATAACGCAAACAAGCCTTTAAGTATACAAATGAACGATTAAAGAAGCATTGTTTTTAAGTGTGTGCAAATCAAAACAGTAATCAAGTACAGTTATGTAAAATTTCAAATATATGTACTTTATTTGTACTTGTAAACAGACAGACAAAAACTTAACACTCTTTGTGCAAAATAAGCAGCATGAACAATACAAACATTTACCGCTACAAACGCAACATGGTCGCTGTTCCACCCGCTCACAACCAACTTAGCTTATCAATACTGTTAACAAATGATCATTTATCCAAACAATGGTTTCTGGCATCCTAGCTGAGTTTGTCTCGGTATGGGTTCCTCTCATCTCGCGTCTGCTTCTCCAGCTTTCACTGCTTCGAAAAAAATAGAAAAGTAATGTAAGAGTCTTTGCTGCTACTTTCACTGAACCGCCAACAAAAACAATACATAGAGTGGCGCGTCGGTGACGTCACCTCGCTAAACACGTGACTGACAAAGCCCTGCCAGCATCTAGTAATGATCTATTAAATCACTAAACCGACACTTCATTTTAATGCGTATTATAATATTGCTTATTTACATTTCAATAAAATTATTTATTGCAGTTCCATATATGAAAATAATAATTTGTACTCGTTATATGTGATAGTTTTGATAATAAACGGAAATTTGACCAAATGAAGCGTTTTCAGGATGTTTGTGGTGTTTCTGCGCCATCATGTGGATCTTTGCTGAGGTAACTTGTCCGGTTTCTGGCTCGGATTATCTCGGGAAGATTTACTATATAAAGAAGAGTAAATAAACATGAAACAATGTGGCTGCACCTCAACAGCGTCTGTACAGGAGCTCAAACACTAAAGAAAATACAATTCAACACGTTTCCATGTTGTGTTTTGAGCACTGAGGCAGATCGAGTGATTTACGAGAGGAGAAAAGCAGCGATTTACTGTTAAACTGAACAGTGAAGGAAACACAAGAAACCGGGAGGTTTTATACGAGCTGAACGTGTTTTTACTACTTAAAATATGATGTATATAAATCACACACTGAACACAATATGGCTGTTTTCTTCTTTTGATAGAAGCAGTTGAGAGTGCGGTGCTAAAATACTCCTACATGGATGATAAACATGTGCATTTATTATCGACCGAAGTTCCACTTCTCTGGCTTTTTGTAAAATAAACAAAATTATTAAATAACCTAAATTCATTTTCAGTTCATACAATCACATACAATAATATAATAACAAAATAAAATTTTCACTGCACTTACAAACAATAAAGTAAACAAAAGTATTACTGGAGAACAAATGTTTTAAACTTTAAATTCTTTTTATTTAATTTTTTTCCATTTACTGCCGTAAATTATCCCCACACAGCTCCTCTCAATTCAACTCAAAATAAGTTTTATTGGCATGACAAAATAGGATATTCGTATTGCCAAAGCAAGTTAGAGAGAAATAATAAAAATAACAATAAGAAAGAACAAATATATACAAAACAGTTACATGTGCAAAAAATATAAAATAGAATAAAATATTAATAAAAACAGTGCAAAATAACAATAAAAATGATAATATTTACAGTAATGAGGTAGGTAGTCTCTCTCTCTCTCTCTCTCTCTCTCTCTCTCTCTCTCTCTCTCTCTCTGCTAACATGTGTTCGGTCTCTCGGTGCCCTTAGTCACGTGACGGTTCCACAACAAAACACAGCACAGCAGGAGGAGAGATGTGAGCATGTAAGATGTGAGAGGAGAGGAGACTGTACAAACATGGATTCAGATAAAACGAGAGAAATTTACTGAATGTAGCGGAGAAAAAGTAAAACTGATATATCGATATTTGGATCGATCCGCCCACCTCTGATAATAAGGTTAGAATAGCTGTGTGAATGTGTCAATACCTAGCCTAGCCAACTAGTTCACAGCTGAGATACTGACTAAAACCCAATTAACTAATACATCACAACTATTATTATTATGAAAGATAAAGCCTTGTACACAAACTATACGAAAGACATTACAGCTGTGGGTTAATACCCAAGGACAACAGTACTTGTTAGCTCAGTCGCTAGTGTTAGCTGCTAAGCTAATTGCAGTGACTTCTGTTTTTGTAAGCACTCTGTACATTCTGTAAAACTGTATTTATAACTGTTTCATATTGTTATTGTAATTAATACATTTTTGTAAGTAGTTGCTCTCAGTAGAGTTGTAGATAAATTCAGATGTTCAAAGCGGTCAGATTTCTTGTTTCTGGTGCTTTTCTCACGTTACCGTCACAGCGTATCACCACCAAGCGGCTAATTCACGGGTGAATAAATATGTGCATTTTAAATAAAGACCGAATATATTTGTCCTGGTTCTTTTAGATCCTACTCTGTTAACACTTATAAGCACAAAGTCAAAAGCAAGGAGTACTTATTCATCAAAACACAAAAATACGGAATTAGAGCTTCACTGCGCATGCTCCGATTTACGAACCTGACCTACGTTTTTAGCGTAAGGTGCGCAAAGTGCGTTTGTACTTTACATACGTATAATTTACACTATTATTTTAAGTATTCAGCAATTTACACTTTTCTGTCAGAAATAAACGAATGAAAACAATATTAGTTAGATCCAAGAACACCACTCTGGATATTGTGCCAGTCATTTGCAGGACCTCATTTACTTACTCGGTTACTTACACCTAGTTATAATCCACCTACTGGCATAGTTTTAAATGGTAGGAGGAACCCATTAAGAAAATCATGTGAAACTCCTCACAGTAAATCAAGGTCCCTAGATGCCTGGAACTGTGTGGCACCTGCAATACAGTATTTGCTGTGACCTTGCACCACCCACTCAGTGATTAATCTCTGATATACAAACAAGATAAAACAAGAAGTTAAAATTCCAAACCGTTTTATTTGTAATAGTACAAAAAACAAGGATTCACACTTTTAGATGAAAAGTAAACACATTAATGGAAAAAGCCTCTCTTTCAACATTAGAAAGCTGTTTGTATTTCATTGCTGTATATGTGACATGATTACAGTCATTTTCCTAATCAGCTGCTGTTTCATAAAACAGAACAAACATTAAGCGTGAGGCACCACTGTTTTACACACTATATATTTTGCATGGCTTTATTAAACACAGGGATTGAACAAACAGAAACGAGAGTATATATTATTGTAATGATTTAAAAAATCCAAAAAGAAATGCTGTATTGCATATACATTTGGTACAACAGCACCAATCTTGTTTTTTTTTTTTAAACTAAGAATAAGGAAATGCAAACATATTGCTTAGAATATTTATAGGCCGAAAGCGACATTCATACTGGGATTTGGGGAAAAATGCATGATTTGACAAGAGTTTATGATTCATTACTTATACACTTTGTTAAAGAGTGAAGTTTTAATAGGACCGAGAACCAGTGCAGAAAACACAGCGCATGAGGATCAAAAATAGGACATAAATGTAACATTTAAACAAGTCCAGATATTACAAAATTCAAACTACTGTTAACTCATTAAGGTTTCAGTTTTATCATTTCACTCATTAAATATATTTCTGACTATTCTAACAGTAGATATTTAAACCCCCTGAGCAAACCAGCAAAACCATTTTCAACCAATCAAAAAAAACAATAAAAAACAAACATAAAGCAGGATTACTTTGGCATAAGAAATTCAATCTTATAGTCCTGATAAAGGTAGGTCAAAGCTACCAAAATTAAACTAAATTCATATCATACTGGGACAAATCTGATGCATTAAATTTGAAAAACATACTGAATGCATTTCTCATACCATTTTTAGTGTTTGCAATAATATACAGGGCACTGTATAAAAACTGTGATATGCTTACACAACTGCCTGCAAAACGTAATACCAGATACATGTGGTACAGACGCGAAACATGCCAAGAAATAAAATGTACAAATAATTTATAGTTATTTAAAGCAATTTGAATCAATGTATTAAAGTTGTTCATATTTCAATAAATACAAGTGTAAATAAAATATTCCTCCTCACATCCAGAATCACGAGACTCAAAGCAAGTGTACACAAGGATGAAAACGTAATTTGCTCTGGTGGATCAAAACTCTATAAGTGGTGAAGCTATAGTTCAAGTTAAATGTTCACATATGTTCACATATTTTATGACAAATTTGTTGTTGGTATTCTTGGATTATATTATATTGGCTAGTGGAGCAGTTAAAGGACTGAACTTGTTTTGAAGGGTTAAGAGTCACGGGTCAGTAAATTTACCAAAAGCTACAATTAAGAATAAAAGTAAAATGTTTTACTAAACTGGGAAAATACGTTTCTTAAAACAGTTCTAACATAACAAGACTATTATAATAAAAAGATTATTTGTGATGAACTTCGTGCTGTGTACTAGAATTTCCCCATGGGGATCAATAAAGGAATCTTATCTTTTTACCCGGACCCATCAAGTACAATGTTGATATCTGGCGACATCTTGTGGTCAAACGGTAGAATTGTATGTTCTCCATTTAAGGATTTAAGGAGATCAAGGTTTGTTACTTTTGGGGTATTATGCACAAACCCAGTATGAATCGGTGAAATGGCAATTCAAGCAACTGTATAATATGTTGACAAACGTTTGAGACACATCTCTCTCAAAGTCATCTCTGTATGTAGCCTAATCTTGTCTAATTTTTTTTAATTATATTTTATTTCTTCTTTGCATTGCGTTGCCCCATTTGACTATAGGCCTATCCGATTACCCTTTGCACTCTGGCAACCCTGACCGCCTGCAAGATGCAGCAGATTCTTACTGTGCCCTAACATTTATGTAGGATCGCAATTCCTATACTTAAATATTATATACTGAATTTTTTCATGACCCCTTTATAGTAGTTCTCATGATTCTAGTTACAGTTTTGATTTGTTTGTTGACTGATCAACTTTACAGTGTTTTATTAAAAAGCTGGTCCGAACACGTCTGTCGTATATTTTTTTGCAACAATATTTATTTGTTTCATGATAAATAACAGCATTTCTGAGAAATGAGTCCCAATATATTTTTGAATTGGATGAAAGACTTTTAAAATAAAGCAAAACAGGCCCAGAAAGTCCCAAAGTGGTCATAAAAGGGAAACGATTACATTGTTGGTTGTATATAATTTTCCTATTAATGACATAACTGTGTACGTGTTATCAGTGAAAAGACAGCCAAGGACATACAGCGTACAAAGTTCTTCCTCTATTCGATACAGACACATTCACATAATTGATTCAGTTTTCCCTGTTTTTTTCCTAATTAATGGTTTAGAAAAAAGGTAAAAATAAAGCTGTCGTTGTGTAGGTTTTATTGCTTTATAAAAAAAAAAAAATGATATGCATTTATAAAAGCGTTGGTTTAATATAAACAGAAAATAAATAACAGGAAAACAGACTTTTATATTTTAAAGAATACATTACATGTAGATAGTGGGATTTAAGTATATTATTAAAGCTTAAATATGATGCAATTTATACCTACAGGAAATTAAGCTCACTCCTCTTACAGTGGAAGACATGCTGGTTTTACATACTGTTCTCTAAATCTGAACTCAACTGCACTATTGTGATCAGGTAATGAGCTTCTTCTAAAGGTAGGTCTTCATCCTTAACATTGTATATCTTACTTAGACCAAGAAGCGGCAATAAATGAACCCATTTTGGAACGTAGGAAGAAACCAGAGTACTCAGGGGTGAGAAAGAGGATGCGGGGAAAATATGTCCAACTTCAAAAAGGCAGCAGGCAGGGGCAAAAGTACAAAAAAATTAATTGTAAGTATGTATGTTTCCTTCCATTGATACTTTTTTAATTCTACTTTTTTGCATTTTATTTATTTATTTATTAGGATTTTATCGTTATGTTTTTTCATGACAGATCTTGAGTAACGAGTAACTAATCAGTTCGCAAGTTTAATGTCAAGCGCATTCATGGACAATTTTGTATCTCCAATTCACCTCACTTGCATGTTTTTGGACTGTGGGAGGAAACCGGAGCTCCCGGAGAAAAGCCATGCAGACACGGGGAGAACATGCAAACTCCACAAAGAAAGGACGACTCCACCTGGGGATCGAACCCAGGACCTTCTTGCTGTGAGGCGACGGTGCTACCCACTGAGCTGCCTCACTTTTTTTGTAGTATTAGAAAGCTTCCAACAAAGCAGCCATCAAGTGACAAATTGAATTTGGTTCAAGTGTCGGTGTATGACAGAACAGTAAATCAAGCTTTAAAGTCTGGTTTATACATTACATTTGATTCCAAATTTGTGTGAGATATGGGGCATCAAAATTGTGATATTTCAGCTGGCAAAGTTGTAACATGTAATCCTTGTTTGGTAACAATTAAATATCTTTATATAAATGAAAGAAATAAAACAAAATTGCAAGGTAATGTGTCCTTTTGTTGGAAACATTAACTTTGATGAATGATGAAGACCTTTATTTAAACAGTGAAGTTTTAAAATGTTTTTGTGGTGTAAACATTTGTTCTGTATGCCCGAGGTTATTTCACATCAAGGAGAAACTATAGAAAATAAAATATGTACTTAATTAAAAACAGCTCATATTAAAAAGTAAAAAATAAACAAGGAATCTAGCATTTATCCATTTTCTCATTAAGTTACTGTTTACATGTGTACAATTGTTCTGTGATTTATAAATAGATATGTTTCTCTGTATAATATTCAGAAAATGAAATTTCCCATTTTGTTATTATAATTACATTCATCGTCCCTGTAACATAACAGCTTGTATACACAGTTACACACACACACACACTTTCGCACACATAAACACTTCCCTTATTAGTGACCCAGTGTGTCCTGTTTGCAGCACCTCCAGTAGCTCTGGAGTTCTAGCGTGTTCTACGTACGGTTGAGTGTCTGGAAAATTCTGGAGATTTGAAGCATGACCGGGCCGGTCTCGGGGTCATTCATCCACTGCGTGCTGTTTAGAGGGTTCTCGAGCATGTCCTCAAACGCTGCAGGCCAGAGATGCAAAATCAAACCAGTGTTAAATCACAGACACAAACAACCACAGGTCAGTAAAAGTCTTGTTAGGCACTTTTTACAAGAAGTGGAATCTGTGAGATAAAAGGATGCCTTTAATTCACTGAGACAGTGCTGCTTTTTACTATAGTGACACTGCAAAATATCAGCAGGTCCTGTCAGGTGTAAAAGCATTAAACTAAAAAGCAGAGCCAAAAAAATACAAAGTAGTTTAAAGGCACAGTGTGGACACAGGGCAACAATAAAATGTGACATTCATAAAAAATAGGCAAACACCCTTTGGCAAAATAAATACTAAACAACTGTACTTGTCCTTTAAAAAATGTGTTAGTCACAGTCACAAAAACACTGATTAAATGATCTTAAAAGTAACAATAAAGATGCATAAACCTGCAAAGACCAGGATGCTTACTGTCTACAAATAAAGAAATCTATCCCAGCGATAAGCATCCTGCATTGATTACATCAAGATAACAAAGAACAAGGGCGCTCGAGTGGCGCAGCATGAAAACACACTAGCCCACCAGTGCTGACATTTCGAATTGCAAGTTTGAACCTTAGCTCGGCTACCGACTGGCCAGGCGTTCGGAACATTTCAAGTAGAGAAAGGGCCAAAGGGATTCCTCATAACTGCTGCAATTATGCAACTGCTGGCTGATTAATAGGGCCTGCACAGAGATGGGGTGTGACTCCTCATGCATGATACAGATCCCTGTATAAACCCACTTGTGCAAGTGAAAAGAATCAGTCGGCTACTGCGCACTTGTTGAATGGGGTTATGTTGTGTGCTAGTTATGACCCTCTTTGGTCGAAGTGGGCATCTGCAGCCGAAGAGGCGAAATACAATCAATTAATTGAATATGACTACATTGGGAGAAAATTGCACTGAAATGCATAAATAGAATATATATATATATACAGTGCCTTGCAAAAGTATTCGGCCCCCTTGAACTTTTCAACCTTTTGCCACATTTCAGGCTTCAAACATAACGATATGAAATTGTAATTTTTTGTGAAGAATCAACAACAAGTGGGACACAATCGTGAAGTGGAACGAAATTTATTGGATATTTTAAACTTTTTTTAGAAATAAAAAACTAAAAAGTGGGGCGAACTCTTTCAGTGCAGCAAACTCACTCCAGAAGTTCAGTGAGGATCTCTGAATGATCCAATGTTGACCTAAATGACTGATGGTGATAAATAGAATCCACCTGTGTGTAATCAAGTCTCCGTATAAATGCACCTGCTCTGTGATAGTCTCAGAGTTCTGTTTAAAGCGCAGAGAGCATCATGAAGACCAAGGAACACACCAGGCAGGTCCGAGATACTGTTGTGGAGAAGTTTAAAGCCGGATTTGGATACAAAAAGATTTCCCAAGCTTTAAACATCTCAAGAAGCACTGTGCAAGCGATCATATTGAAATGGAAGGAGTATCAGACCACTGCAAATCTACCAAGACCCGGCCGTCCCTCTAAACTTTCAGCTCAAACAAGGAGAAGACTGATCAGAGATGCAGCCAAGAGGCCCATGATCACTCTGAAATAACTGCAGAGATCTACAGCTGAGGTGGGAGACTCTGTCCATAGGACACAATCAGTCGTACACTGCACAAATCTGGCCTTTATGGAAGAGTGGCAAGAAGAAAGCCATTTCTCAAAGATATCCATAAAAAGTCACCTGGGAGACACACCAAACATGTGGAAGAAGGTGCTCTGGTCAGATGAAACCAAAATCGAACTTTTTGGCCACAATGCAAAACGTTATGTTTGGCGTAAAAGCAACACAGCTCATCACCCTGAACACACCATCCCCACTGTCAAACATGGTGGTGGCAGCATCATGGTTTGGGCCTGCTTTTCTTCAGCAGGGACAGGGAAGATGGTTAAAATTGATGGGAAGATGGATGGAGCCAAATACAGGACCATTCTGGAAGAAAACCTGTTGCAGTCTGCAAAAGACCTGAGACTGGGACGGAGATTTATCTTCCAACAAGACAATGAACCAAAACATAAAGCAAAATCTACAATGGAATGGTTCACAAATAAACGTATCCAGGTGTTAGAATGGCCAAGTCAAAGTCCAGACCTGAATCCCATCGAGAATCTGTGGAAAGAGCTGAAAACTGCTGTTCACAAACGCTCTCCATCCAACCTCACTGAGCTCGAGCTGTTTTGCAAGGAAGAATGGGCAAAAATTTCTGTCTCTCGATGTGCAAAACTGATAGAGACATACCCCAAGCGACTTGCAGCTGTAATCGCAGCAAAAGGTGGCGCTACAAAGTATTAACGCAAGGGGGCCGAATAATATTGCACGCCCCACTTTTCAGTTTTTTATTTCTAAAAAAAGTTTAAAATATCCAATAAATTTCGTTCCACTTCACGATTGTGTCGCACTTGTTGATGATTCTTCACAAAAAATTTACATTTCATATCATTATGTTTGAAGCCTGAAATGTGGCAAAAGGTTGAAAAGTTCAAGGGGGCCGAATACTTTTGCAAGGCACTGTATATACAGGGGTTGGACAATGAAACTGAAACACCTGTCATTTTAGTGTGGGAGGTTTCATGGCTAAATTGGACCAGTCTGGTGGCCAATCTTCATTAATTGCACATTGCACCAGTAAGAGCAGAGTGTGAAGGTTCAATTAGCAGGGTAAGAGCACAGTTTTGCTTAAAATATTGCAATGCACACAACATTATGGGTGACATACCAGAGTTCAAAAGAGGACAAATTGTTGGTGCACGTCTTGCTGGCGCATCTGGTCACTCGTGCCAATGCCAAACGTCGGTTTCAATGGTGCAAGGAGCGCAAATCTTGGGCTGTGGACAATGTGAAACATGTATTGTTCTCTGATGAGTCCACCTTTACTGTTTTCCCCACATCCGGGAGAGTTACGGTGTGGAGAAGCCCCAAAGAAGCGTACCACCCAGACTGTTGCATGCCCAGAGTGAAGCATGGGGGTGGATCAGTGATGGTTTGGGCTGCCATATCATGGCATTCCCTTGGCCCAATACTTGTGCTAGATGGGCGCGTCACTGCCAAGGACTACCGAACCATTCTGGAGGACCATGTGCATCCAATGGTTCAAACATTGTATCCTGAAGGCGGTGCCGTGTATCAGGATGACAATGCACCAATACACACAGCAAGACTGGTGAAAGATTGGTTTGATGAACATGAAAGTGAAGTTGAACATCTCTCATGGCCTGCACAGTCACCAGATCTAAATATTATTGAGCCACTTTGGGGTGTTTTGGAGAAGCGAGTCAGGAAACGTTTTCCTCCACCAGCATCACGTAGTGACCTGGCCACTATCCTGCAAGAAGAATGTCTTAAAATCCCTCTGACCACTGTGCAGGACTTGTATATGTCATTTCCAAGACGAATTGACGCTGTATTGGCCGCAAAAGGAGGCCCTACACCATACTTATAAATTATTGTGGTCTAAAACCAGGTGTTTCAGTTTAATTGTCCACAGTATATATATATATATATATATATATATATATATATATACAGTGTATCACAAAAGTGAGTACACCCCTCACATTTCTGCAAATATTTCATTATATCTTTTCATGGGACAACACTATAGACATGAAACTTGGATATAACTTAGAGTAGTCAGTGTACAGCTTGTACAGCAGTGTAGATTTACTGTCTTCTGAAAATAACTCAACACACAGCCATTAATGTCTAAATAGCTGGCAACATAAGTGAGTACACCCCACAGTGAACATGTCCAAATTGTGTCCAAATTGTGCCCAAATGTGTCGTTGTCCCTCCCTGGTGTCATGTGTCAAGGTCCCAGGTGTAAATGGGGAGCAGGGCTGTTAAATTTGGTGTTTTGGGTACAATTCTCTCATACTGGCCACTGGATATTCAACATGGCACCTCATGGCAAAGAACTCTCTGAGGATGTGAGAAATAGAATTGTTGCTCTCCACAAAGATGGCCTGGGCTATAAGAAGATTGCTAACACCCTGAAACTGAGCTACAGCATGGTGGCCAAGGTCATACAGCGGTTTTCCAGGACAGGTTCCACTCGGAACAGGCTTCGCCAGGGTCGACCAAAGAAGTTGAGTCCACGTGTTCGGCGTCATATCCAGAGGTTGGCTTTAAAAAATAGACACATGAGTGCTGCCAGCATTGCTGCAGAGGTTGAAGACGTGGGAGGTCAGCCTGTCAGTGCTCAGACCATACGCTGCACACTGCATCAACTCGGTCTGCATGGTCGTCATCCCAGAAGGAAGCTGACGCACAAGAAAGCCAGCAAACAGTTTGCTGAAAACAAGCAGTCCAAGAACATGGATTACTGGAATGCCCTGTGGTCTGACGAGACCAAGATAAACTTGTTTGGCTCAGATGGTGTCCAGCATGTGTGGCGGAGCCCTGGTGAGAAGTACCAAGACAACTGTATCTTGCCTACAGTCAAGCATGGTGGTGGTAGCATCATGGTCTTGGGCTGCATGAGTGTTGCTGGCACTGGGGAGCTGCAGTTCACTGAGGGAAACATGAATTCCAACATGTACTGTGACATTCTGAAACAGAGCATGATCCCCTCCCTTCGAAAACTGGGCCTCATGGCAGTTTTCCAACAGGATAACGACCCCAAACACAACCTCCAAGATGACAACTGCCTTGCTGAGGAAGCTGAAGGTAAAGGTGATGGACTAAACCCAATTGAGCACCTGTGGCGCATCCTCAAGTGGAAGGTGGAGGAGTTCAAGGTGTCTAACATCCACCAGCTCCGTGATGTCATCATGGAGGAGTGGAAGAGGATTCCAGTAGCAACCTGTGCAGCTCTGGTGAATTCCATGCCCAGGAGGGTTAAGGCAGTGCTGGATAATAATGGTGGTCACACAAAATATTGACACTTTGGGCACAATTTGGACATGTTCACTGTGGGGTGTACTCACTTATGTTGCCAGCTATTTAGACATTAATGGCTGTGTGTTGAGTTATTTTCAGAAGACAGTAAATCTATACTGCTATACAAGCTGTACACTGACTACTCTAAGTTATATCCAAGTTTCACGTCTATAGTGTTGTCCCATGAAAAGATATAATGAAATATTTGCAGAAATGTGAGGGGTGTACTCACTTTTGTGATACACTGTATATATATATACATACATTAGGGCTGTTGATCGATAAAAAAAAATTAACTAATTAATCGCACAATTTGCTGTAATTAATCGCGATTAATCGCATTTTTCCTTAATACTGAAGCTTTTATTAATGTACATGTAATTGTTAAATAAACTCAATGGAATAATATCTATATTCAGATACTTTTGTTTAATTGTATCTTTTTAATTTTAAACATATATTCTCCTGTAGCCGGAGGGGTTGACAGATATTTGTGTGCAATGGGTGCCAGCCTTGCTTTTGCTTTTTCTCTTGTTGACCACCACTGTAGTGGACCCCCCTCCATTTCCATTTTGGGCTCTGCTCTATAGTGGTTCAGACATTGTTCTATAGACTCTTCCACTTTATCAGTATCTGTATCAGAAGAACCCAGCAAGAAGACAGACCTTCTCTTCTTTCAAGGCCGTTATACAGGCTTGAACATCACTAAATAGACTGGATCATCGTTTGAGGGCTACATATAAACAAGTGGCATAAAGCTGGCAACACCACTAAATAGCAGACATAGAAAGCACAGGATGTTTTAAACATGTTAGTAAATTGTTACAGAGACAGACACTCACTACTTTCCTGTCTGTATGTACAAATGCCTGCATACACATATATGATCCAGGGATGAGTGAGCAAAATGATTACACAGGGGAATGTGGAAGACTTTCGAATCCCATAAGTAGACAGATAGCAGGAACAGACACACACATAAATACATGTAAAGAAAGATTAAACACACACACACACACACACACACAGAGAGAGAGAGAGAGAGAGAGAGAGAGAACAGGTCGCGCGCGCACGCTACATTTACAGAGAGCGTGCGCATTCATACACGCGCAGAGCAAAGAGGCGCGCACACACACACACACACACACACACACACACACAGACACACACAGACACACACACACACACACACACACACACACACACACACACACACACACACACACACACACACATACACACACACACACACACACACACACACACACAGGGCGGAAGAGCGAGGGAAGAGCAGAAGGGAAAATAATTCATGTACCAACTTTTTAAAGTAAAACTTCCCGTCTAAAACACAATTTTAATCTATCGTTATATGGTCCGAAGTAAACACCCAGCTGCGTTAATTGCGTTAAATTTTTTTTAACGCGTTAAATACTCCAAATGAATCGCAATAATTAACGTAATAATTAATATATATACAATGACAACACAGACCAATGCTAAAGAGGGTGAACCTCCAAACCTTCCCCACCTTGTACACGAACAAAAACAAACACCACACAAAAACTACTGCCTAATTGCTGCAAGTTTGACTTCTAAAAGCTGTTACATATTGAGAAAGACCTACCGAGGAGTGTTTTTGGGTTGGTGAGGCCTAGCTGTACCACAGGATTCTCCAGTATAGCCTGGAAGAGGGGACTGTTGGTATCGATGCCTTTATCCAAATCCTCAGGTGAGGGTTTTCTGTCACCCAGAAGCCATTCACACTAATAGTGAAAAGATTAGACAAAAAGATACACGATTTAAGAAGATTGTATATATGAGTATTCAAGTATTATTCTACTCTGTAAGTATCAACAGAAGTTTTATTATTACAAGGTTGTACACAAACATTATATTTATACATCTTTATTCGAAGGGTGACTTACAGCAGCGTCCTGTTGATTATTATTGACCCGGAGTGCATCGATCACTTCCTTCTCATCAAAGCCCATCTCCATCAATGCAATCACTGCCTGTACAGAAACACAGAGCTGGCATGTTCAGTAATAAACCTTTATAGCCAACAAATTATTTCAGACTCCTCTTGAATAGTTGACTTTGTTCTTTTAGATACTGGTCATGACTTTACCAGTTCCCTTAATATCTATTTCCTAATGATATTTAAAACAGTCTGACATCAATTAGCCTAATTTTTAGATTCTTAATCAGCTGTGTAGAAGAGCAAATGGTTGTTAAGTGTTAGCACAAAGTTTAAAGAACATCTGACATCTTCTAACAATTTCTACCGACAATTCATGACCTGCCTAAAAAGTAAATGGCTAATGAGTAAAGTACAGCCTCATAAATGCTGAGACTTTACAGCTGGACTGGTGTCCAAACTTTTGTCACAGCTACTATTTCATTTTTCTTGTCAATAAGCTTTTTTTTTTACATCCGTGTACACGACACTGTAAACATGGTAACCATGACAACAAATACCCAGTATTTAAACCTGCTACTAACCCGTGAGTCCGGCCTGAACTCCCGTTTCCTACGAATCCTCTTGAAGATCTCTGTCAGCTCATCTTGCTTAGCATCATCCAAGCTGGACTGAGAGGCGGCGCTCGGCTGAGAGGCTACGCCAGAGGGTGGCGGAACTGATGGTGCGGATGCGGCTATTGCAGAGCTGGTTGCTCCCTGAGCTTCCTGACCTGGCGGGGGCATATCGACTGTCGGGTCATCTACATGTTCGATCAGCCATTCCATAGCCTGTGTCACAGACATGCTGTGAGGGGAATGATGCTGATTAGTGCATTTGAATCAGTAATGGTTATGATCCTGCTAACACTGAAGAGAAGCATTGTTCTAAATTAATGTTTACCATCCCTGCAGTATTTTATTCAGTCTGATTTAGTGCCTTGTTCAACGTTACAACAGAGTCTGTCCTTGTGTTAAGATATGTATGTTAAATAAAATAATGATAATTAGATAGAGTATAACAGTATATATTTAATTTATGTGGGTCACTGCTTGTGGGACAGGTTTATAAGCAATCTGCTGGTCAGTATACTTACTGATTTAAACGTAGAGCTTTGACTGCACGGCTCTCTGGGAAACCCATCTCAGTCAACTGCTGTAATGCAGACTCGTCCACCCGCTCCTCATCGTCCTCATCAAGCATGGCTAAAATAATGCACAAACAGAGAGAGACAGATAGAAAAAAACCTTTATGACAAAAGCTGTACAAAAGTCTTTATTATTCATATGATATTAAAATGCAGATGATAAAATGGTATAACATTCTTAAACTACAACGTTGATTTAAATGATGTTCGTTTGAACCACTGAACATGTTTTATATATAAATGGCCTTACTGTGATTAAATAAAATTGCTCTTATTAAGGGAAAATAATGTCAGCCCTCTCTCCAAAAGACTAGGGATAATTATGCTCTCCTGGACTCCTAGATATCAACATTCAAAACTGCAATCAAACAAAATACAAAACAGTTCTGTTGGCACCAATCAGGAGCTCAGACCAGCTGTTTTTGTGCATGTTGATTTTGGTACTTACCATTGGCTTTTTTGAACAGGTCCACAGCATCTGGATTTAAAGCGAGGAGTTTTTGTGCTACCTCAATAAGTGACACTAGAATTTTCCTCAGTTCTGTCTGGAACTAAAAAAAAAAAAAAAAACATGTATACAAACAGGAATAAGTACAATTTTCTCCAAGCTTTTGCATGTACTATTAACTAGGCCAGCCATGATTATAACATTTTGGTTAATGGTTTTCTGACAAACACATGGATGGAATAACAACTGTCTTTTTAATTGACTATAAGGCCCAGTTTGAAAATAAGCAGTAGTGAAATAATGATATCCAGTTAATTTTCCAGATACATGGTCCATGTACAAATACTATATGGATCAAAGTCTTCAACAAACAATAATGATTTAAGTACTGTAAAAGGTTTAATCAACTGTGAGAGTAAATTTTACACTCAAAGCACCTTTACCAACCACCACCACAAATGATCAAAGCATCTACAGATCATTATGTAATGTGATGATATGCATATTACTCTTTTTAAGCAGTTGGATTCCTAAATTATGAGCATGTGATGACAGAATTATAGTCCATATCTAACACGTATTACTCTGGATAAATAGCTTACGTCTCTGATGTTGTGCTGTGTTACAGTGCGGTCAGAGTGGCGAGTAGACAGGTTTGCTGTGGCTTTAAGGATAGCTTCTTTATCAGGGGCTTTACTCTCCTGTTTTTTCTGTAGGCAAAGAGAAAAAAGTAAATGCACTCACTGTGTAATCAGCGTTTGCAACATATAACAATGAGCCAAAACATTAGGACCACCTGCCTAATATGCTGTTAAAACATGGATTGCACAAGATATCAGGTGTCTGGTACCAGGAAATTACCAGCAGGTGCCTTAGCTTCTGTATATTATTAGGTGGATCTTCCTACAGTGCATGCTAATGCCATCTCTTCCACAGCTTGTCTTCTTCTTAAACTCCCCATGCCTGGCTGTGGGCACCCCATGCTGTTTTGGAGATAACTCAACTCAGTGTTTTGGCACATAAAATCATTTACGTCTTTATGCTGATCTTATATGCAGCAACATGTTTAGTACAAAATAGGCATAGCCATGAAGCCATTAAAGGGGGTCCCAATGTTTTGGCTGAACTGTGTAAATGTATACTTTTCATAAAATTTAAAGTTATTCTAGAACCAATGCTCATGGTTACTTACCTTTTCCTCAGCAGATACATCAGTCATTTTAGAATGTGGTGGAGGCGGCCTCTTCTTTATTAATAACAGACAGTCTAAAATAAAATGAACATTTTTGAAAACTCGAACGCAACAACTGCTAATGTATCATAAGGAGTAGTGTTATAAACAAAATGAACACCTTTATCTTTGATGTTTTCATCAGCAACTGTTTTGGTTTCTGTGAGGATCCTCTCTGTAGCTGCATGAATCAGTTTGTGGTTCGTCAGGGTTTTAGGATCCTCTAAACTCCCATGGGCACACTGTCAGTAAAAAAAAAGACAATAAATTAGAAATGTGTGTATTCTCGTGACTGTAGGGCCAGTGATAGCTCAGTGGTTAAGGTACTGGACTAGTAAACAGAAGGTTGCCGGTTCAAGCCCCGCCACCACCAAGTTACCACTGTTGGGTCCCTGAGCAAGGCCCTTAACCCTCAATTGCTCATCGTGTACCGCTCATTGTGTAAGTCGCTTTGGTGTAAGTCTGCTAAATGGTGAAAATGTAAATGTGTCACAAAACATTTCTATCCCACATAGAACTGCATAACATTGCTGCTAACAACATGATGTGCCCTCCAAAATGAGTGAAAACTCTTAGTCAGTCATACTGTTTGTTAATAATCAACAGTCAAAACACAAATAATTTAAACAGAAATAAAACTTTTTCTGTTAAAACCTGAATGACTAAAGTGAATCGCCTTTAAGCTCATTAACAATATTTCAACGAGGTCTCTTGACCAATCAAAAACGTTTATTTTATAGGCAAACATTAATAAGACAAACAAACAAGCTGCTCCGGCATATAAAGGGGTTAAGAGAAAATGTTTAGAGGAGCACACAGCAAATTAAGGCTTTCAGGTGCCACAGCAGTGCACTGCTAGCACCATCCGGGTGCCTACACAGACATTATTGGCTATGTCCGGGGTGACCGAAGCCCTTTGATGGAATGGAGTCATATCCGAGGTGTTTCTTGCTTTGTACCGAACATTTCCAGGGAAACAAGACCCACCACAACTCAGACCAGGATGAAACAGTGGTAAACATAAAAAAGTAAAACAAAGCAAAATGAAATACGACAAAATACTCAGGTAATTTAAAAGTGGAAACACATACCACAGCTGATTTTTGTTTATTATAAGAACTTTCTGCATAACATGAAAAACATGATGAAATGCCAATAAAAAAAAACAGGTTAATTTTTCCACCAACCGTTAATGGCACATTAAACAAGTCTTGACTGCTCAGGTAATGTTACACTATGTGCACTTTGAATTTACAAATTCCTCACCAATGATTAATTCCACACCTTCAAACCTGAACCAAACAGAAACTGCAATCCAGTAAAGGTCATAGGTTTGCACACACTTGTAAAAGAAATGTTTGACAAGACAGAATTTACTGATTTCTGGGGTTTTTTTTTCTATAAATAAATCATAAATTTGTTGAAGTGATTATGATTGACAACAGCTGGTGACTTTTCTGTACCATATCAGGCCTGGCTTGCAATTCATCCCAAAGCTGCTCAATTGGGTTGAAGTCAAGGCACTGTCCAGACCATTGGTAGTTCATTTATGGACCTCAATTTGAACAAAGAGGCACACTCATGCTGGTACTGAAAAATGCCTTGGCAAACCGTTGCCACAAAGTTGGACGCACAGAATGTATTTTATATAATTGATTTTCCTCACACCTGTTAGCAATGGGTGTGACTGAAACCACTGAGAATTGGGAAGAGTGTCAACATACTTTGGCCATCTAGTATATCTAATAAATACACAACTCTAGGTATAAGAGCACAGCTGTAACTAAGCAGTAAAAAGCCCAGACTGAGTAAGGAGACAAGACAGCTTGCTTAATTATAAATAGCACTGTGTGTATTTGGCTGCTTGGATCTAAAAATACTTGGCATTGACACTGACAGTCCTGACGGGCCTTGCTGGGACCAGTTACTGACATTAGCTACAACTGAAACCAACCAGCACAGTAAGCTTGACTGCAATACATACGTGTTTAAGGCATTTTTCCTTCAGCTTCTCTATAGTAGTGTCCTCGGTGACTTCCTCCAGCCACTCCGTTCCCTCCATGGTACAAATGTGGAGCTTTAACACTTTCCCTGCGAATATCTTCTCCTCCTGTACAAACATCGCTGCGACCTGCTACAGTAACGCTACACACCAGCTGTTAATCAAGTAGCAACCCGGCTAACTGCTGTTAGCTAGCTAAGCTACACACTCCTTCAGCCGACCACCACCACACCAGCCGCGATGCAGCTATCATTCGATCATCCCGCGGCCAGTCGGATCTCTCCAGGCAGCGTGTCCTTTAATTAAATCCCTCAATGCAATTTAATATGTGTGTGAGTGGAGGGCGCAGTGTGAGCGCTGACCCGCTCTCCTTCCACCTGTGTGTGTGTGTGTGTGTGTGTGTCTATGATACAGCCAGCAACTCCACACGGAACAACTGACAGTCTTGACTGCGCATGCGCGGCGGCTTCCTGTTTCAAATCGGCATAAAGCGAAAATATATGTTCATTTCATTTTCAACAGCTTCATCCTGGTCAGGGTCGCGGCGGGTGGTTTCTCGAGAAAAAACTGGGAGCAAGGCAGTAATACTTTTGACAGTGCGCCTTGCTTCAGACATAGCCAGTCATGTCTGTGTGACGCCAGGCCGGATGTTATAACAATAATAATAATAATAATAATAATAATAACGAATAGAATATATTGTTAATTTTTTTATTCTATATGCCAAATTGTTTATTCATAAAATAAAGTTTTTAGGCTACAGACCAACATTACCCTTGTTTTTAGTGGAATTTAATTATCTTCTGCAATCTTTAAAACTTATCCAAAATAAAAAAAAGCATTAGATTTATAGATTAATTTGGTTGTTATTTTACGAAGGGTTGTGATGAAGGTTGATTGGCTTTTTTTTTTTTTTTGTGTGCTACCCCATATTTTGCTTAATAATAGTATGTGGTGTTTTGTATTTTGTTGTGCAATTATTACTGTACACTGATCAATATTGTTTACGGTGATGTTTTTGTTCATTGTTAATTTGAAAAAAAAAAAATAATACTTGTTATTATTATAATTATTATAACAATAATAATAAGTAAATAATAATAATATTTATTAAACCATATACTTATACACTTTTTTACTTACATCTACGAGGCAATGTACAGCCAGTCTACCCACTGCATGTTTTGGAGAGAAGTGGAAAGCAATTCCCTTGCTACAAAAACTCCTGTCAGTGAGTCAAGAAAGACAATTAAATAAAAAATATATACAGGTCCTTCTCAAAAAATTAGCATATTGTGATAAAGTTCATTATTTTCCATAATGTAATGATAAAAATTAAACTTTCATATATTTTAGATTCATTGCACACCAACTGAAATATTTCAGGTCTTTTATTGTTTTAATACTGATGATTTTGGCATACAGCTCATGAAAACCCAAAATTCCTATCTCAAAAAATTAGCATATTTCATCCGACCAATAAAAGAAAAGTGTTTTTAATACAAAAAAAGTCAACCTTCAAATAATTATGTTCAGTTATGCACTCAATACTTGGTCGGGAATCCTTTTGCAGAAATGACTGCTTCAATGCGGCGTGGCATGGAGGCAATCAGCCTGTGGCACTGCTGAGGTGTTATGGAGGCCCAGGATGCTTCGATAGCGGCCTTAAGCTCATCCAGAGTGTTGGGTCTTGTGTCTCTCAACTTTCTCTTCACAATATCCCACAGATTCTCTATGGGGTTCAGGTCAGGAGAGTTGGCAGGCCAATTGAGCACAGTAATACCATGGTCAGTAAACCATTCACCAGTGGTTTTGGCACTGTGAGCAGGTGCCAGGTCGTGCTGAAAAATGAAATCTTCATCTCCATAAAGCTTTTCAGCAGATGGAAGCATGAAGTGCTCCAAAATCTCCTGATAGCTAGCTGCATTGATAAAACACAGTGGACCAACACCAGCAGCTGACATGGCACCCCAGACCATCACTGACTGTGGGTACTTGACACTGGACTTCAGGCATTTTGGCATTTCCTTCTCCCCAGTCTTCCTCCAGACTCTGGCACCTTGATTTCCGAAAACAGTACTTTGGACCACTGAGCAACAGTCCAGTGCTGCTTCTCTGTAGCCCAGGTCAGGCGCTTCTGCCGCTGTTTCTGGTTCAAAAGTGGCTTGACCTGGGGAATGCGGCACCTGTAGCCCATTTCCTGCACACGCCTGTGCACGGTGGCTCTGGATGTTTCTACTCCAGACTCAGTCCACTGCTTGCACAGGTCCCCCAAGGTCTGGAATCGGCCCTTCTCCACAATCTTCCTCAGGGTCCGGTCACCTCTTCTCGTTGTGCAGCGTTTTCTGCCACACTTTTTCCTTCCCACAGACTTCCCACTGAGGTGCCTTGATACAGCACTCTGGGAACAGCCTATTCGTTCAGAAATTTCTTTCTGTGTCTTACCCTCTTGCTTGAGGGTGTCAATGATGGCCTTCTGGACAGCAGTCAGGTCGGCAGTCTTACCCATGATTGCAGTTTTGAGTAATGAACCAGGCTGGGAGTTTTTAAAAGCCTCAGGAATCTTTTGCAGGTGTTTAGAGTTAATTCGTTGATTCAGATGATTAGGTTAATAGCTCGTTTAGAGAACCTTTTCATGATATGCTAATTTTTTGAGATAGGAATTTTGGGTTTTCATGAGCTGTATGCCAAAATCATCAGTATTAAAACAATAAAAGACCTGAAATATTTCAGTTGGTGTGCAATGAATCTAAAATATATGAAAGTTTAATTTTTATCATTACATTATGGAAAATAATGAACTTTATCACAATATGCTAATTTTTTGAGAAGGACCTGTATATTTTTTTAAATTAAAAAGCTAAAAAATTAACATTAACAATTAATGTAAATTAAAAATAATTTACAGAAGATACTTGCACACCATATTGTGTCTATTTTGCCCAATGTACCTTAAATTTAACCCAATAACTGTTCTGAATTATAAAAAAGAAAATATAAAAAAGACCATTTGAGCCCAGATGTAGAATCAGTAATGTTTTAACTGTGTTTCTGTTCACATTTAAATTGAAAGATACTGTTTTAATCAAGCTGCTGGTTAAGAGATGAGTGAGTGTGACTAGGACGCCCTCTAATGGAAACTTAGTGCAAGTGTAACATGACAAATGCCACTGTGGTGTCTGTGCTGGTTTTGTTGCATTATTTGTGGAACAGGGCACAAATCCATTGCATTTATATTATTATTGGAAGCATCAGAGGCGATTTCTGTCAGTAATCTAATACTTACATCCTTTAGATTGTTAACATAAATGTTAATGCTTAACATTAAAAATAAAACGTAAAATGTGGCCTGTGCAAAAGTTTAATATTTTATGCTCTATTTAACCTATTATGTTCAGACAAATCTGAAAATAAATGTATATTTGCAAAAATAACAAACCAAGCATAACACAAATGACTGTATATAAGGTCAGGTCAGAGTAGTCCGTATTGCTGTGTTAAATTTAGCTGACCTTTATCATAGAGTTTTGTATTAATTACATCTGACTTGAAAAAAAGGTTACTGTGACAGTCTTCTGTTTTGTGTGGATAACAAGTAAAAGTTTTAGTGAGTCAGCAGAAATGTACATTTATTTTAAACTTATATGGACACACGGAGAACATGCAAAACCACTTTGATGACAGTGAACTGAAGCAAAGATCAAACACACATTACCTGCTATGTCACTGTGCCACTGGCTTCTATTATACAACTTTTATTTTTTTAACCACAGAAATTAAACTTAAACACCAACACACTATGCAAAAAATCTACAAACAAGCAAATATGTTCTTTAAAGACATGTATTTATGTAATATATACAGTGAGCATTGTAAATTGAAAAATGAACTAATACTTAGTAGTTGTCCTGAACATGTCCTCAGTGTGCTGGTCAGATTATGAATATCAGCTGTTAGTAGGACTGTGTGTTCTGATCTGTCACCAGCACTGGTATGTCTCAGATTTATTTTTTTTGCCCTGTGTGTAGATGGAGATGTGATATGCCCATTAATACTCACTCGTTACCCTTCACTGCTGTCCTAAGCAGCTCTGTGATCAAGAAAAAAAAGAGATGTTATTTTAGATACATGTAAAACTAATTGTTTCTCTCCACCCTATATAAAAATAATACTCCTTCCTAGCAACTGTATGAAGTATAGTAGGCTACTATTCATATGTTCCTGGATGCATGTCAGTTCTTCATGTGGACTTTTTAATCTTGTCTCTCCTAGTGTTTCTGGGACAGTCGATACTGCCTTTCAGAAAGCAAATTACGTTAAATTGGTTCAGGACAAAATTGTGGTCTGCCTAGGAGCCTGAGTAAAATGACTTTGAGGTTGTTCCTGCTGAGCAAGTCCCTCCAGATACACAAGGACCCCATGGAGGTTGTATTAAGCTGGTTATTTATCTAGGTTTAGGTAATACAACCTTAACAGCAATTTTGTAGCCTACCTACTGTTGCTGCTTGGTTTGGGAAAATGCATTACTGCATTGTAGAAGAAATGAAGCTGTTAGCTAACTTGGAGACACAAAGGAACCATGAATTTGATCCTTAGGTGTTATTCCTCAGAATAGTTATTTTAAGCACTGCATGACACATTTTCATCATTTACGCCAAGAAAACGTGTTTCATGAAAATACTGAAAGCTGAGAGTCTTTGATGGTAATGTACTCATGCATATGCCCACACTTGGAAGAACAAACAAAAAAAACAAAAAACTAAAGGGTTTAACTTTGTGTTGAGTTCTTGCTCAGCTGTAAATGCTTAGTTTTTACATAAAAACAAACTATAGTTAAGGAGACAAGATCAGGTGTGCCTCATCATTTCCCCCCTTCACCCCCAAATACATGTTCATGGTACAGTATTACACTAAACTACACCACTGTGTACAAACAAATACATACAGTTGGCTATTTTGTACACAGAATTAAAAGACAGCTTTATAATCATAATCGTTTTAAAAACTATAGTCATGTGTGAGATGCTGTGTCATGGCCTTTAGGAGGCCAGAATAGTCAACGATTCTTCCCCCGCCTCCAAAAAACATTATTAGTACTTAGTTAGATGAACCAGTAATTAATACAAGGTTTCACATAGGGTTTTCATGAGCTGTATGCCAAAATCATCAGTATTAAAACAATAAAAGACCTGAAATATTTCAGTTGGTGTGCAATGAATCTAAAATATATGAAAGTTTAATTTTTATCATTACATTATGGAAAATAATGAACTTTATCACAATATGCTAATTTTTTGAGAAGGACCTGTATATTTTTTTAAATTAAAAAGCTAAAAAATTAACATTAACAATTAATGTAAATTAAAAATAATTTACAGAAGATACTTGCACACCATATTGTGTCTATTTTGCCCAATGTACCTTAAATTTAACCCAATAACTGTTCTGAATTATAAAAAAGAAAATATAAAAAAGACCATTTGAGCCCAGATGTAGAATCAGTAATGTTTTAACTGTGTTTCTGTTCACATTTAAATTGAAAGATACTGTTTTAATCAAGCTGCTGGTTAAGAGATGAGTGAGTGTGACTAGGACGCCCTCTAATGGAAACTTAGTGCAAGTGTAACATGACAAATGCCACTGTGGTGTCTGTGCTGGTTTTGTTGCATTATTTGTGGAACAGGGCACAAATCCATTGCATTTATATTATTATTGGAAGCATCAGAGGCGATTTCTGTCAGTAATCTAATACTTACATCCTTTAGATTGTTAACATAAATGTTAATGCTTAACATTAAAAATAAAACGTAAAATGTGGCCTGTGCAAAAGTTTAATATTTTATGCTCTATTTAACCTATTATGTTCAGACAAATCTGAAAATAAATGTATATTTGCAAAAATAACAAACCAAGCATAACACAAATGACTGTATATAAGGTCAGGTCAGAGTAGTCCGTATTGCTGTGTTAAATTTAGCTGACCTTTATCATAGAGTTTTGTATTAATTACATCTGACTTGAAAAAAAGGTTACTGTGACAGTCTTCTGTTTTGTGTGGATAACAAGTAAAAGTTTTAGTGAGTCAGCAGAAATGTACATTTATTTTAAACTTATATGGACACACGGAGAACATGCAAAACCACTTTGATGACAGTGAACTGAAGCAAAGATCAAACACACATTACCTGCTATGTCACTGTGCCACTGGCTTCTATTATACAACTTTTATTTTTTTAACCACAGAAATTAAACTTAAACACCAACACACTATGCAAAAAATCTACAAACAAGCAAATATGTTCTTTAAAGACATGTATTTATGTAATATATACAGTGAGCATTGTAAATTGAAAAATGAACTAATACTTAGTAGTTGTCCTGAACATGTCCTCAGTGTGCTGGTCAGATTATGAATATCAGCTGTTAGTAGGACTGTGTGTTCTGATCTGTCACCAGCACTGGTATGTCTCAGATTTATTTTTTTTGCCCTGTGTGTAGATGGAGATGTGATATGCCCATTAATACTCACTCGTTACCCTTCACTGCTGTCCTAAGCAGCTCTGTGATCAAGAAAAAAAAGAGATGTTATTTTAGATACATGTAAAACTAATTGTTTCTCTCCACCCTATATAAAAATAATACTCCTTCCTAGCAACTGTATGAAGTATAGTAGGCTACTATTCATATGTTCCTGGATGCATGTCAGTTCTTCATGTGGACTTTTTAATCTTGTCTCTCCTAGTGTTTCTGGGACAGTCGATACTGCCTTTCAGAAAGCAAATTACGTTAAATTGGTTCAGGACAAAATTGTGGTCTGCCTAGGAGCCTGAGTAAAATGACTTTGAGGTTGTTCCTGCTGAGCAAGTCCCTCCAGATACACAAGGACCCCATGGAGGTTGTATTAAGCTGGTTATTTATCTAGGTTTAGGTAATACAACCTTAACAGCAATTTTGTAGCCTACCTACTGTTGCTGCTTGGTTTGGGAAAATGCATTACTGCATTGTAGAAGAAATGAAGCTGTTAGCTAACTTGGAGACACAAAGGAACCATGAATTTGATCCTTAGGTGTTATTCCTCAGAATAGTTATTTTAAGCACTGCATGACACATTTTCATCATTTACGCCAAGAAAACGTGTTTCATGAAAATACTGAAAGCTGAGAGTCTTTGATGGTAATGTACTCATGCATATGCCCACACTTGGAAGAACAAACAAAAAAAACAAAAAACTAAAGGGTTTAACTTTGTGTTGAGTTCTTGCTCAGCTGTAAATGCTTAGTTTTTACATAAAAACAAACTATAGTTAAGGAGACAAGATCAGGTGTGCCTCATCATTTCCCCCCTTCACCCCCAAATACATGTTCATGGTACAGTATTACACTAAACTACACCACTGTGTACAAACAAATACATACAGTTGGCTATTTTGTACACAGAATTAAAAGACAGCTTTATAATCATAATCGTTTTAAAAACTATAGTCATGTGTGAGATGCTGTGTCATGGCCTTTAGGAGGCCAGAATAGTCAACGATTCTTCCCCCGCCTCCAAAAAACATTATTAGTACTTAGTTAGATGAACCAGTAATTAATACAAGGTTTCACATAGTGTTTGAAACGTTCTAATCCAAGTTGGTTTTGCAGAAAGTATTTTAAATAAAGGTGATACTACAATTGTAAAGCTACATTTGACAGGACTAACTATAGTGAATGTGGCAGCATGATGTATATAGAACAGAATGGAAACTTTTTAAGGTTGTAAAGTACCTTGTGGGAAATTCTTTATGTGGGTTTATGCTTGTCCTGCATATGAGGATAGATCAGGAGGTTTTGACTGAGTTATGAGGAAAAAGCTCAAGGACAAAGTGACAGTAGGGAGGTGCGTAGGCCCTCAAGTACTGACAGTAGAAATAGGATTGGCTACTGGGATAAGCTCATATTTGCAGAGTGGCCCAGTGCAACCTCACTAGCTGCCTGCTGGAGCTACCGGCTGGACTGTGTGTGCACTTAGGAGTTTTCACTTTTCTCTAAAGGTGAGTACAAGACATCAGTCAGGTTCTGTAATGAGTAAGTACACAGAGTAATGTTTTACTTTGTATGACTGCACAAATGTAAGAACTGCATAATGTTTATACAGAAAAAATTAATGCATAGGAAAAAAGTGTTTAGGATCATGATACAGTGCAGCATTGCGTTTGATTACCTTTTCATTATTGTGATTTTACATAATTCATTTTTAATTCTTTTGCTGGCATCCATGCCATCCATGTAAGGCTTAATAATAAGGTTAACATGACAGAATAAAATAGAAGGGTGTTCAAGGGTGTGACTTTAACTGTACTTTATCTCAGTACTTAAAGAGGGACATTAAGAATCAAAAGAGGTTATATTTTTAAGGCACAGAGTACCATTAGCCAATCAGTTTATTAACATGGTAAGTCATATGACATTTGTGATTAAGTCATTGGCTTATATATGCGTGTCTATGAGGTGGGCTACATAAACTGAAGATAATTCAGCCCATGAACTGTACTTACTCGGGTATACTGCAGGAATACACTCTCTGTGTTCCTAAAACACCTCCACACCTTTCCATAACATTATGAAAATCTCCCAGCTCCCAGCTCATTTCAATAGTTTCTTTGCATGCATGGATAAGTGTGTCAAATTAATGCTTAAAAAAATCTTGAATGATATGAAACATGTCATGTATTTATTTAGCTGTACAAAGGCAAATAATGGAACTGGAAACAAGATACATTTTAAGATACATCATTGATCTGCAAATAATTAGCAAATTCAGCTTATACATTCTCGAATACAGACCTCAAATATTATTATTTATTTATTAATATAGGAAAGATAATTCAGCCACTTGCACACTGTCAGTTGTCTTTTATTTCAGACCTCATTTTCCATGGCATACATCAAGTAGCTTTAACAGTGCAGGTCATGCTCACTGCAGGGCTTCTCTTTCACTCTCATGTCTGTAAAGCCCCTCTGACCGGTTTAGAATGTCAATGTGGATCATGTGGGCAGTGGAGCTTATGCCAACAGGGACTTGGCAGTAATGCTTAATCTACACCTGTTGCTGAGGGACGGTGCTAGTCTTTGGTCAGGGTCACTCACTTTCTTATCGAGGTGAAACAGTGTAGCATTAAATATGCATCAGACAGAATGGGAGCCAGATTCTTTTATTTGTAAATATATTATTTTTGTCCTGTTATTTATATTCTTTAAGTCATTTGCTTTTACAATAATTTATCAAACGTATGATGGCTTACATTAAACTTCAATGCCCTCTTTACTGTTCAACCTGCTTTGGGTCAATGACATTTTGTAGTCCAGTTGCATTATTTTCCTTCCAAAATCCAATACATACATATTATGTATCCAAATATTGTACAATACTTTCTGTGCACAATTTAATTTGTTAAACACCATTGTAGACTGTTCATCTAGACTTTTTAGTAGATCAATTCTAAAGTGTCTTCATCAGTAATATATTAACAATGTGTGTGTTTAATGTGTATAGTGCATCTATTACACTCACATTACATTACTACATGACATTAATCTTTCAGTCAATGTGGGGCAACATGGAAGACCTTGGAAATTTCACTCTACCTGTTACTGCAGCCAGTCCAGAAATAATTTGTCTATCCAGTTCAGATCTAGATAAGGTATCACTTTACAGTGAACATATAATGACCTGTAGATTCCTCCAGGGTCAAGTAAGTGTCTCAGTACAGTATATTACAAAATCAAGCATGTTGCATTTAAAATTGAAATCAGAACTCCTTTTGTTCAGCTCTGTAAATAAAGATGTTTTGCATTGTCTTTAAGAAGTAAGATTAATATGCCAAGTATTACTTTAGCTGACAAGACACCTGGGCAGCAACGATGGCCAGCACCTTCACTCGAATGTTGTCAGGCCGTAACACCGCGGTGGTCATGGCCAGTCTGGGCGCAGGCACCCTGGCATCTGGCTACCTGCTGAGTGACTCTGGCATCTCTGCTGCTGAAAAGAAGAAGCTTTATCCACCCAGGTGAGAGATTAACAACATTCTTAAATTAGATATACACCCATAGATAAATCTAAAGCGTAACCACTTAGGTTCTAGAGTTAATTCCACACATTTCTGAGCTATGGCCAAACACATTATTGAATCAGTGTATTCAATTGTTATATAATTTCCTGTCAGTAAATGTGCCTAAACATCACAGTGTGAAAAGGTCAGTATATGCCCCTGAAGAGTCACACACTTGGCTTCTGCCCCATGTGCTTTATATTACTACCAGTGTCCAAAAGTCACATTCTGCTCCAATGTTCCTGCCAAACTTCACATGGAAGGAAAGCTGATCTTTCTGGAAGTGCATTCTGTATGAGCCACACATACCCAATTCACATATTTAAATGTCAATAAAAACTGTTTTTGTAATGGTTTTCTAGTCCATCTAGAACATATCTAAAATACTATATTTAGTATTTCTCTAATTTAGTCATAAAATATTTCTAGCCTTATTTAAAAAACTATAGCTGCTTGGATTCCTGTTTTCACATTTATTAGTTTACTTTTTGACTTTCTTAAACAGTGCTGATTACCCTGATCTGCGCAAGCACAACAACTGCATGGCGTCTGCTTTGACCCCTGCCATCTATGCTCGGCTAAGGGACGAGCTTACCCCAAACAACTGGTCTGTGGACCAGTGCATTCAGACCGGTGTAGACAACCCTGGGCATCCCTTTATCAAGACCGTTGGCATGGTGGCTGGTGATGAGGAGAGCTATGAGGTAAATTAGCTATTTTACTACAAACATAGCAAATGTATAGTTATTCTATAGAAACCATGCTTGGTTTCTTACCCAGGGATACATCTTTGGTGTGGAATTTTAATAGAAGTGTTACTAAGAGTATATGCAATCCTCAGGTGTTTGCTGACCTCTTTGATCCAGTCATCAAGGACAGACACAATGGCTATGACCCAAAAACCATGAAGCATCCAACAGATCTGGACAGTTCAAAGGTAGAGAATTCGTCACATTTCTCTCGGCTTGAAGACAGAATATTTTTTTTATTTACCAGTCTGTTGGCACTTCTAGTAGATAAAACATTTTCACCTTAATTGTAATAAATTTTTATGTTTCTTTAAGTGTCTACATGTCTACAGTTTTGACAGAATATTAGCTTAAATAGTTAAATATGTCATAATCACACTACTGACCTGCATTTATTCTATCAGTGGAGAATATTTGGCTTATCTCATCTCCATTATCCTATTTGCATTATTTTAGGTTTTTTAGTACTGTCTATTCTGTCTGTTCTGGACTCAATAGTCTCTCACTTCATACCTATTACAACATTTGGACTAGCTAAACGGCTGAGAAGTAAAAATGAATGATCTGCATTAATCATAAGCAATACATCACAAACTGATATCACAAGCAGACATAATACAGATGTTTAGATCACTTTATAATGACTTTGAGGTTACCTGCCAAGGTAGGTTGCCAAATATCACCAGCAGGTAAGTGGATGTAAAATTTAAGGACTGACTGATGCTATACTAAAATTATGAGAAATTATATTCCAATTATATGTAATATAACTTGATGAGTCCTGTCTCTCTGGTTCAGATCACCTCTGGGATGTTTGATGAGAAATATGTGCTGTCATCCCGCGTGCGTACGGGCCGCAGTATCCGTGGACTAAGCCTGCCCCCAGCCTGCTCGCGCTCTGAAAGGCGTGAAGTTGAGCGAGTGGTGGTCCAGGCTTTGGCTGGCCTGAAGGGAGATCTGACTGGCAAGTACTACAGCCTGACTGAGATGTCTGATAGGGATCAACAGCAACTAATCGATGTAAGTTATTGTTAAATATTAACATGAGTTATATAAATCAGCTTAATCTTAAAATGACTTTCATTTAACCAGGCTACATGCTTTCTTTACCCTGTAGCAGTAAGATAAGATCTTGGCTCTAATGGATTTCATACATTTATAAGTCTTGTGGGGCCAAGACCTAAAATTAGGTCTTGGAAAAATCTTTGCGAAAAATTGGCTAAGATTTGCACTGAAACAAGCACTAGGTCACAGACTTTCTAAAACCTGCCTTTGTTAGATGTCCTAACATCTAACAACTAACAACTAAGTTTAATTCAAAGCACCTGCAACACAACCAAATTTAGTTTAAGTCAATGTTTCCAAAAATAGTCATATTATTGGATTCTGTTCTCTCTAAGGACTTTCAAAGCACTGGTATACAGTTTACAGTCTTTTTCATTGAAAATAGTGCACCACTTAGCACATTGCTTTCACAAAACACATAATGCAATTTGTGACACAGCCAGAAAATCATTCTATGTACTGTATTTATAATGCAAAGTTAAAAAACTAATACAATATACTACTTAGTATATGGTAGGTAGCAGATTAAAATACAGCCAATTTTAATCAATGCCAAGTCCTTTCCTACTAGCAATCAATTTTCCACACCCTTTAGAGCACAGAATTCCTTCCACTTTTAATTACATTAACAGTAAAACTATTCTGATCCAAATCCACATATGTTAAATGTTACCATCTTCCAACGTTCTTAGCATAGTATCTAATAAAACACTGCTGCTCTTGTCTTCTGGCTCACTTCAGGAGCACTTCCTCTTTGATAAGCCAGTGTCTCCTCTCCTCACTGCATCTGGTATGGCCAGAGACTGGCCTGATGCTCGTGGCATTTGGTAAGGTATAGGATGTAATTTTTAGGAAATTTAAGCATCAACAGCTTTAGACATGACCAAAATGAAAACCACTAAGCAACAACTCCAAAGCCCAGTTTATATTATAAGTTGTCAACAACTACACTGTTTATTTATACCACATGTGGCCACATTCCAGATGCATCAAGTGCATCTTTAGACCTTTCAGAGGTTCTAAATAGAAACACTATGGGTTGGTTTCCCAGACAGGGATTAAGGCTAGTCCAAGACTACATTTTGCTTTAAGTGGAGAATCTCCATTTAAAATGCTGTGTAGTCTAGGACTAGGCTTAATCCCTGTCTGTGAAACCAACCCTAAATGTTTAGCTCTTTAGGCCAATATTTAAAAACATAGATAGAAGAACATAATATAAGAAATTCTTAAATATGAAAAAGATATTTTAGGTTTCCACATTTTTAAGTTCCACCAAGTGCCACTTTTGGTCTGCTATGCCCTTGTACTTGTTCATGTACTTCAGACTGAAAAATGGGCATAACAAATTATTGATTTGTAAAAGTATTTGATTGAATTTAAATTATCTTTAAAACTCAGACATACACCAAATTAATAGCACAGAATTAAGCCAATCACATCCCACATGCTAATCCATATTGTGCTCTGGATTTGAGTGGTTTCAGGAACCACCAGTTGGTTCTTCTAATTGTCTGACTAGAAAACGATGACTGCATTAAGCAGGGATTGTGCTGCAGCAAATACAAACCCCTGCAAGTTTAAAAGTAAAAAAGGATGCTTGTATTTTATTAGTCACTGCAGCCATTGATGCTTAAAGTTCCACTTAGATAATAGCACAACTAGTCCATTTTAGTTAGCTTTACTGGCTTTAGAATCTTTACATAAACCTGCAGAAGATTTACATGCAGACACCTTTAGCCTTAAACAACTGAGCACATAGTGCAGGTTTATTTTTGTTGACCCTGTTTCTTTTTTTTTGCACAACCCCTTCCCCACCTTTTCACTGCTTGGTCTGTTCATCACAGGATCACTTCCTGTTCGACAAGCCTGTCTCTCCCTTGCTGACTTGTGCAGGAATGGCTCGTGACTGGCCCGATGCCAGGGGAATCTGGTATGGTGCATGAGGCTTGCACCACCAGTGGTCACTTACAAAGCGCATGACTATTAGTGTATTAAATTAACAAGGAGATTAATATGTATTTGTTTTTGTCCTTTTATATGTATGACTGAGTTAGCTTTTGAGCATTTCAAATAGATCAATGACTTTTAGACATAAAAATAGATCTACTGTAGTTTTGTGATTACATGGCCATGACTATGTAGACACTCCATCTAATTAGTAGGTTTTGCTATTTCAGCCATACGGATTACAGCGAAGGGCATAAAATCAAGCATAAATCCATGCAGTCGTTTAAGACAAACATAGTAGAATTGATTACAAAACTTAAAACTGGAGCCCAAATATGATAAACAATTTTCAGTCCTCAATTACAACACATACAACTGAATTTCAAACTGCATCTGAAAGCAACTTTATGTATTGACTGTAAAAGGAGAAAAGAGTTGTCTGTTGCTGGTTTGGATTGGGTGTCTAAAAACTTTTGGCCATGTAGAGCATAATTCCTCTAAGAATATGTTCCAAATCTGATTAAGGTGTCATTTAACAGGCACAACAACCAAAAAACATTCTTAATCTGGATCAATGAGGAGGACCACACCCGTGTTATCTCCATGGAGAAGGGTGGCAATATGAAAAGAGTCTTTGAGAGATTCTGCAGAGGACTGAAAGAGGTATTTTATTTCATTGAATGCAATTTTATATGATTAGATTTGTGAACGACGTTTATAGCAATGTTTTTGGCTTGGATTGCTTATTTATAGGTTGAGCAGTTGATTCAGGAGAGAGGATGGGAGTTTATGTGGAACAAACACCTGGGCTACGTCCTGACCTGTCCCTCCAACCTGGGCACTGGACTGAGAGCTGGAGTCCATGTCCGTCTGCCCCTCCTTAGCAAGGTGCTGCCAATTAGGTTCAATTTTTAATAAATCATATGAAAAAAGGAATATTTGTTTCTAAATAACCAAACTACTCTCAATAGCTTAAGTCCACCTTTAACTCAGCATCCAAATTATTTGAAAATGATTTGGAAACCAGAACAGAATTACAGAAGTACAAGTGTAAGCTTAGCTACTGTTAGTGAGGAACAAACTGGTATATTTTATGGTACTTGTTAACAGAATTGACAATCAATTTTGCTTTTTGTTATTTATTATACTTGAATCTTTTCATTTTAAATTCACACACAATGTATTTTTACCTCAGGACCCACGCTTTTCTAAGATCCTGGATAATCTAAGGCTACAGAAGCGTGGCACAGGTGGCGTGGACACTGCTGCCGTGGGTGACACTTTTGACATCTCTAACCTCGACAGACTGGGCAAGTCTGAGGTAAATAGCTCCCATGACATACGTCTTAATACCTTAATGGGATTGATTCAAAAAGGGATGGTAAATCCTTATACTAGGGGTTGTTGTATTGGGCAGTGTGGGGGTATTTATAGACAGAGAAAATCCTGTTATAACCTCTTTTACAACCACATGGCAGATCTGCAGTACTATGGAAGCTTGTCCAGGCATTGTAGTTTAAGTTTAGAGCAGTAGCAATTATAATATCTGCTCCATGTAAAAAAAAAAACATAAACCAGTGATTAATTCCTAAACTCTCACAATGCGTTTGGTCACATTTGCTAGCCCTCAATAATATTTTTAAGCTGTTTCACACAGCATTTCTCGTAGAGTTTAGTGTTAATCTGTATGTGGCAAACCAGCTGTATGACCACTAAGGTATTTTTAAAGTAGACAGTCAAGAAGAACTCATCTAAAACTCATCTAAACCTTTCCTTCATTCAAGGTTGAGCTAGTTCAGTGTGTGATTGACGGGGTCAACTTTCTGATTGAATGTGAGAAGAAACTGGAGAAAGGGCAGGACATCAAAGTTCCAGCACCCATTTTCCAGTTCAGGAAATGAGCATCTTCCATCAGAGAACGTCCAGCCGAGAGCTAGGCTGATGAGAGACCCACAGGCCGTGACCTCTGCAATCTCCACTACTACTGCAGGTCTTACTGGAAATCTAGCCTCAATAAAGCCTTCTAATAAAACGCCTGTGTGTGTTTGGTGGATTTTTTTCTTTGGCTTTCTAACAGTAATTCAATGGGGAAAATGGTTTTTAGACTAGTTCGTAGGTTATAAATAGCTTCTTGTGTGCTGATGCAGTTCTGTTATGATAGCACATGATGCCAAAAAAATTGAACACACATCAATCCCTAAAACTACACTAAAGGATATTACATTTTAAATCTGTTGAAATGAGAGCAAAACTGTTTCATTTTATTTTATAAAACATTTATTTCATTATATATAACAGTGAACGTGTCTGCTAATTCTTTCACTGCTGGATGCCACAAAGCCAGGATTTAATTCTGTAATCTGGCACTTATGTAAGCCTATTACAATCTTACTAGACAAGGCTTTTTTTTTTTTAAAGAATCCCACAGCGGTTAATAAGACAAACTGCTTTTTTAGTAAACTAAAAGATTGTACTAAAATAAACAAGTTAAAAATAAAAAAAAGTATGAAGTCATCTTGAAGTATAACACTGTGGGATTAGAGCTTGTACCAGGAAACACTGAGAACAAAGCAGGAACAAAAAGGTAAATCATAAAAAAATGAAAAAACAAAAAAATACATAGAAGCTTCAACAAACTACATAGAACTAAATATTTTAAAAATCAGATTAAAAAACATAATAAACATAATAACACTGACTTCCACCCACCGTGTACCAGTGTTATTAGTTTTAGTTAAATTCAGTTGAGGTTTGTTGTTGATTTATTCTATTTAGGATGACTTTACCCAGGATGTACTCTGAATTCTGATTCCTGGCAACCATGGGTGTTTCTCAGGAACGTCTTTCATTTGGGTCTTCATTGTTTTTACTCATTGTATGCACTCATCTTGTTGCTAGAAGTCCGCTTCCTCTTTTACCTTCAACTCTTTCAGGCATAGTTCTTTTTTCCATTGAATTGGTTCTTCTCCTAATGTGTCCAAAAATAAAAGAGTTTTAGTTTGTTTATTTGGCTTTAAGTGAGAGGTTAAGTTTGATTTGGTTAAGGATCCATTTGTTTGTCTTCTTTGTTGTTCATGGTGCTCTCAAAAGTGTATGCCAGCACCTCATATCCAATGTGGAAAAGGTACATTTTAGCACTTTTATTGCAGAGTTTGGATGTGGTGGGCACAGAGTTTCTGGGCTTTACTGCAAACATGCAAGTATAAAATGATTACCAAAGATCAATTATTAATTAATTATTGATTGTTTTTGTAACATGTTGATCTTTGAGAAAACAGAATTTGTCATTCAGTCCAGTTGCTTGGTCATAATCATTTGGCCTTTATCAAACAAATTTAAGTCCTTATGATGCCCATATTTGCTGCATTCAACACATGACAGTGACAGGCCCAATTGTTACTTATGTTTGGTTATCAGTGTAGATAAATTATTATTATTATTATAACAGTCTCCTTGGCTGCACAGTACCATCAGGCTGCATCACCTGAATATTAACATGTATGGCTCATTCCCTGACTATTTCAAGCTCTATTAATAGCCCATTGTTTCCCAGTCTCGTTTATTAGCATTACGCTGCTTGTGTGTCATTCCTTCCACAAGTTATGCTCTATTTCTAAGTGTATTTCAAGAATTTTTTCTAGTTCTTGTAAAGGTGTTTATATCCTTGCTTAAGAGTCCGATTTTGTTAGCTAGTGATTCACACTCACTTCTGGTTTGCTGATGTTTTATGTTCACCTTTAGTGTTACTTCTGTCTATTGGTGGTTATTAATTATATAATGTTATATAGTACAATCTGTGTACACATTGTAAATGAATCACCCTGTGATAACCAGTTTGATAACTAGTTTTAATCTCAGTTGTTCTAGAATGCTGCACCCAAAAATGCTGCTGGTGATGAAGTTACACCACCAAAAGACACAAACCAGCCTGGAAACCATTCTAACCAACCAACCAACAACAACAACAAATCACACTGCAGCAACAAAATGCTCAAAACATGCAAATGCTGACAATGTCACTCATCAGCTAACTGTTCTACAACCAAAAGCCCCAATAAACTCAAGTACGATTAGTCAACTCAGGTCTCACCATGTATCTCTAACTTCTCCAGTATTACTTTGGATTCCCCCAGTTTACCTTCCAAGTGTGGATAGTGTGCTGGCTGGGCATAAATATAAGCCTTAAATCTGGCCACCACCCAGAATCAAATGGACAAGTCAAAAGCTCAACCAACACTACCACTCACCTTCTTGGTCAATGAAGCTCCTGCCTAGGCAGTACAGGCTCTTCTGGACCCAAACAGGTGGACTGGTGGACTGCTTCAGTATTTGGTTAATTGGAAATAATCTGAAGGAGCCCTCATGGACCCCGGACGAAGATATATAGAGTTTCTTCTAAAATAAATATTATAGCATCGCCACCCTGTTTTCAGCACCAGGTAGACAAGGAAGACCCCCAACCCAGGGTTTCATGACCTCAGTACAAGCACCCCCCTTCCCAAATAAAGAATTGCAATGTGATTCTGGCGAACTGGACCCACCATGACCCTGTCCAAGATATAGCAGTGAAAATTATTTTAAATGTCATTGTTTTATTTCATCTATGAATTCATTTTTTTCTGCACATATTAAAAATCTTATTCATTGAAAAGTCCATCAGGTATGTTTGACATAACCTGTAAAACACCAACCTGATTCATTAGAAACAGTTTATAAAGGTTGCTACAGTCAAATGATTGATGAGTGGTTAAATTATTATTGGTGTCTTAAAAGATTTGGTCCAAGATCAAATGTGCAATGCACTGAATACACTGGAGCAATATATTCTAGCCTTGTCATTTAATTCATCTTCACTCTATTAACCTATTTTCTATCATTTACACTGCGTGCTGTATCTAATCCAGTGTGTTAATGAACAGTTATACTGGTCCACACACCATGACCCAGCCTGTCTTGTCTAATCAGCAGAAAGCTAAGACTTTCTACTGGGCTGATTTCCTTTTTCTGCAAGTGGATTAATGACGTGTGCTTCATAATACCATTACAACCACATAGTGTAGAGCCCATAGGGCGGCTAAGGCATGGGGGGCAGGGAAAGGAGTTTAATGTGAAGCAGAAATTACATTTTATAATAAAGCATGACCAGTGGTCCCTCTCTAATACAGAGCTAATTTCATATCAGTGCATGATGGTGACCTCATGAATAAATGATTGACACAGTGTGCCACTCATAGTGACTATGAACACGTAGGCTGGAGGTTTGAAGTGAGTCCAGCTATATTTTTAGTAGACTGGTGCGTGCATACTTGCAAGTATGGCAACAATGTGGGGAGGGAATTTTGAAGTGTCTTGTTTTAGTAATGGTCACCAGTAGGTGTGCTTTACTTTATATAGTATAGGTAAAAATATGTAGGCTTAGAAACAATTTTAGTAGTTAACAAAGGGATCAAATTATTTTAATGTGCATCACAGGCTTTAAAGTTGTGATATATATGTATCTATATATAATTGTATATTCATACTTGACATTCCCTAAGAAAATGTCATCTGGAACGACCATCCTGTATCTAAAATTTCATTTTTATTTTATTTTCATCAGTAATAAATAATAAACTGGACAGAAGAAATCATGACCCCCCTTATAATAAGTTATTTCTAGATATGCTCTACTTCAAGCTTGCTTTAACCAGCAGGTGGCAGTAGGCAAACATAAGAAAAACTGATCCTCTCCATACTTGCCATGAATAAACACTGTCAACAGTGTTGAGTCTTCTTTAGTGCAGAATACACAGGCCTACAGGGTGAAATTATTTTATGGATTTGATGCTGATTATTGATATTTACACTGTGACTATTGCAGGATGAAATCATAAAGCAGCACAAAGCTCCATCTTCAAATAAATCTCTTAACAGATACAGTTTTCCATTCATGGGTTTCTGTTTTTTTTCTGTTGTTTTATATCTATTTCAGCGCAGGTGCTATTAAACGTAATGCATTTGTGCAGGATAATTGGGTATCAAAAACACCAGGGGATTAGCAGATTATGATCGACAAGCCGCTCAGGTCCCAGACAGGGCCATCCTGCCGGTCACGGCTGTGTGCACTGTGTGGATAGACACGAGATGGCACGCTCCTGGCTGTGACCTTCATGGTGGCTTGCTTCTCTCTACGGCACTGATTTCTGATTTACCGCCGAGCTGCCGCTCCTGTCAGGGCCTGTGGGGTGCTTTCCATGCTCTGACAGAGGAACTCAAGGGCAAAGTATAGGCAAGCAAGCAGGAAGCATACAGCAAAGGCCAAAAAAACATGTCTGAGAAGAAACATTGGGTTTGTGAGAGTTGAAATGCTGTAGGGCTGGTGAAGGGCTGTGATGGGTTCTGTACCACGGCTCAGTACCATCCAGCATGTAATTCTTCTTACCCTGTAGGTCTATTAGACTATATACCTTAAATGCAACATTACAAAACACTGCTTATGTACACCTTTAATTCAGTTTAATTTGTATTTAAAGGGGTTACTTTAAACTTTTAAAATGATCTACATGATCATTATTTTTATGCAGTCATTTAGCCTGTCAATCAACCTACCATAAATGTGGGCAGTCAGCATTTGTGCATAAAACAGGGAAATATTTGGAAATCTATACTATATATTTAACAAGACGTTGTGCAAGTACGACTGGTCACACTGCCCAGAGGTAAAAACATGCTGTGTTAGTGCATTTATATTCTCTATATAGTAGACTATGCCATGAGACACCTTTACATGTGGGATACAGCCTTTCATCACTAGGTAAAATTGAACAGTGTTTTGCTATCAGATTATCGATTTGAAGCATTTTACAGTTTTAAAATGTATTTGCATAGTTTAAAACACTCAGATAACCATCATTTTATTAAGGCAATGTTAATGCATAAAGCTTACATGTTGACACTTACCAGTCTGGCTCTCTAGCTACCAAGAAATCTATCTCAGACTTATTGACAAATCTGCCCCCCACTACTTCTTGCTTTACCACACTTGATTCAACTCATATGGGTCCTGGTAATTAGCTGAAACATTGAATCATGTCTCAGAGTCAGGAAGAATTACCATCTGCCTGATTTATATAACCAAATCTCACTTTTTTCCTCAAAAGCAATGCATCACTTAATATCCCCTATCAACTGACATCTTGCAATCATCTGATTATCATACGATGTTTACCATAAATTTGGCACACTGTGGAAAATAAGAAAAGTGCCTCTGTTGGGAGTAGGCGAGCGCAGGAGGTTGAGGGAATCTGGGCCTTTCAGAGCAGATGCTGAGGCTGATGATGATGGATGTGTAAGCGAAGCTTGTTCAGGGACCATGGGAGCTTTTCACACGATCTGCCCATTCTGTTGTTTCAATGAGATCTCGTACACTAATTCTCCGAGACAATTAACTTCATATGAAAAGAAAGAGAGACTGTGCACTGGCTGTTTCGCCTGCTTTGTTTTTCCGTAATGCATTTTTATACAAATATTTATGTGTGTATTCATTCATTGTCACTTGAAGTTATGTATTTTATTAGATTATAGATTGAAAATATAAGACAAATTCTTTAGTGTTACTTCACAATACGTAAAACACATTTAACTTACACATGCAGTGTATTTTAGTCTAAAAGTAATATGTTTAGTTATACACTTATACACAACAAACATGTGAGACAGCTAACAGAATGGGTGCCTTACAGCAACATGGGTCCTATGAGGTGCTTTACTGTAAATGCTGGGAGAAGAATAGCGCTACAATAGCACTTGACCAGAATTTGTCCACTGATGTGATAGTGTATAGAGCAATAGATGGGCTATAGTCTGTAACTGTATATCCACAAAGTGCATCATCTAAGGTGGCTAATGAATGTACGTAGAAGATAAGTGAACCTAATAAAGTGTCTGGTGAGCGCAAGTGCTCACAAACTATTGTTACTATATTTGACTTCTGACATACACATTGACTTGTCTATGAGTGACAGGCCTTTTCTGACTGCCTGTCTCTTTTTTAAGTGCATTTACACACAAACTGACCATTATCTTGTCAACACTTGGACAAAGCAGATATTTGTGGCCTTTAAAGCCTCCCCAATGGCAACTGCTTCAAAGCACACAAAGGGTGCAGGAGCAAAACATGTCTTTGATTACTCGCTAATTGGTTCCAATCCTGCTCTATCCCATGTGGACAAAAAGGCATCTCTGCTGGTTGTCAATCACTCGATCTCAGGCCTCTCAAATTTACCGTCACCCTCTGAGACAGCTCTGTGTGTTTGTGTGTGAATGAGCAAGATGGAATAGACAGAGAGAGTGAGAGAGAAAATGCACAAGAGAGAGAGAGAGAGAGAGAAAGAGAGAGAGAGAGAAAGAGAGAACCACTTTGTAAGTAGTATCATAAACACTGCAGGCCTAGAATGTTGTTGGGTTTCTTTTTGATTGTGCCAGCAAGTCCACTTAATGGTATGTTTTGAAAGGTGTAAAGAAATCGGTGCACTGTGAAAATCCATGTGTCCACAAAGAATAATAAAAATGTAATTAATTAGGTAGTTAATTTTAGATAACTTACCCTATACACGCAAGGGTGGGAAACCCGTAGCATAAGGTACAGTTCAGTACGCATGCGCAAAACCTTAACTAACCAGCCAAAGTGCTGTAAGCAAAATTGCTTGTTCAGATAACGCAGATTATACTTTATTTCCAAAATTTGCGATACATCTGTTAAACTGATATGCAATTCCATATTGATGGAAATAAATAACATTTCCTGTTTTTTTTTAATGTTATTTATTTATCACATCATGGTGAGCTTCAAGGTACAAATCCTTTCATGCAGTAGGTAATATTTGCTTCCTGACACATTTCCCAGGCTTGTAAGGCGTGGGCAAGTATCATGGTAAGCATCAAAATAGCTTGTGACCATGTCAATACTTCACACTGACACCAATTATGAAAAGAAATGACGTCCTTGAGCTCACAATGGGGCAGGAATAGAAACATCAACAGGTTCAGCGAGGACAGACACTCATGATATAACCATCTATATCACTGTATCTGTATTTACAAATTCTTGGCCATGGATGCCTGATGTAAACAGGAGTAAAGGCGCAATTAATGCATGTCGAATAAATTATGCTATAGAGATTATTACATGGCAGTTGTTGTTCTAAATGAACTAAAAGACAAATGTGCATCCGCCGTATTCAGACTGTTTAAATACTTTATACTCAGATCATTTATTTGCCTCAAACAAACTCAAACTAAAGACAACTAAACAAAAAAAATGTTACTTAAATTGACATTTACTTTACTATATGTTTACAGCGTCTCTTAACTAATAAGCGACAAAAGTATCTGCATTGGAGACCCTATAACCCTATAACATTGGAGACCCTAAAACCCTATAACACTGGAGACCCTATACATATAACATTGGAGACCCTAAAACCCTATAACATTGGAGACCCTATAACCATATAACATTGGAGACCCTAAAACCGTATAACATTGGAGACCCTATAACCATATAACGTTGGAGACCCTAAAACCCTATAACATTGGAGACCCTATAACCATATAACGTTGGAGACCCTATAACCCTATAACATTGGAGACCCTATAACCATATAACGTTGGAGACCCCATAACCCTATAACATTGGAGACCCTATGACCATATAACGTTGGAGACCCCATAACCCTATAACATTGGAGACCCTAAAACCCTATAACGTTGGAGACCCCATAACCCTATAACATTGGAGACCCTAAAACCCTATAACGTTGGAGACCCCATAACCCTATAACATTGGAGACCCTAAAACCCTATAACATTGGAGACCCCATAACCCTATAACATTGGAGACCCTAAAACCCTATAACATTGGAGACCCCATAACCCTATAACATTGGAGACCCTAAAACCCTATAACATTGGAGACCCTAAAACCCTATAACATTGGAGACCCCATAACCCTATAACACTAAAGACCCTATAACGCTCATATATGTCAGTCATTAAATTGAAATAAAAATGATTACTATGACTAAAAAATTAAAATTCTAATTTATTTAAAAATTATAAATGAAGTTAGTGGGTAGTTTTGTTTTATTTGTTATGTATTATCTACAAATTATTTACATACACCTGCCCATTAAGAAATATGTTATTTTGTTTTATTATTTTATTTTGTGAAATGATTCAATCTAATTTGTGTACTCTTTATAATATATTTTTTAAATTTATTAAAAATGTGTAGGATTGGGAGAAACTGTTGCAGTTTTTTTATTGCAGTGATAAAGAAAGAAAAATGTTTTTGTTTGAGTTCTGCTAGTAAAAGATGGACCATTCTCAAGGTTGACGTTACTGAAAATGATTTTATTCACCCATTTACAATAAGTTAATATAAACCTGCCCAGGTGTGTTGCATTTGTCAGAATTAACGTTTAAGAAAAAACACATTTCGGTAATAAGCACATACAGTAAAGTCAAAACATATCACAAACAGACCAGCAGGTAACAAGAATGCTTTTTTTTATCTAGACAAGTATCCTATGCAAGATCATTCTGCTTTATGTAAACTCTCCTTGTTCTTTCTTGCCAATACATGCAGCTGAATTGGATTTTTTTCGAGAATTTGTTCATAATACATCTTAATCGTTGTCTGTACAAAATTAGGAAAACAAATCCCCACGTGACCCATGCTTTAAACTGATCCTAGCGTGCAGTACACGTGGCTGCTTGGAACATAGAGAAAATTAACACTAATACATATTACTTCTCCATTAACGCTGCAGTAGGTAACTTTTAGGGATTTTTATTTTATAATTTTAAAATCTCTGTAGTAGGAACATGTTCTTTCTAGCAGCTTGGGTACAAAATGTAATGTTGGTAGTGCTATGCATGTTTTGTGGATTACATTTAATGTGTACTTAAAAAAGTGTGTGTTTAGTGAGTTCCGAATATTGTGAATCAGTGAAATCTGACCTTCCAGCTCTGCTTCTGAATAATAGTTTTTAATGACAGTTTTTCGAATTGGAAAACATAGCACAGACTAAACACCGTGTTTATTTTCGAACACAATGACTATGTAGTGCTGCTATTTAATCAACAACGAAAAAGTTACGTATTGCAGCTGTAAATGAAATAACCAACATTAGGAGAAAAGAACCATGATATATATATATAATATAAATAAATAGATACATGAATGAATGAATAAATAAATCAATAAATAACTTATAATAAATAAATAAGCCTAACTAAATACAAAGCCCAATTTTAAAATATTAATTATTAAGGGCATAAACAAAAAAAAAGTCAACGCATGAATAAAGATACACGTTTAAAATTGTGAACGCTATTTCTACTGCGCATGTGCGTCAAACACCGTCCGCCTGTTGTTTTCAGTTCTGTTTTTTAAGGCTGCCAATTTGTAATTTCACAGTTACGAGCTCGGATCCTGAGTGGCTCTTGACTGTCCATGAAAACACTTGTGTTGTTTTGTATATTATTCAGAGCATGTGGAGATTAGGTGAAGCTCATGGACACGGTGTGCTCGAGCGCTTTGCGGCGCAGTGATGCGATGCTGCTGCCTCTCCACACGTCACTGTCCGGAGAGCTGCACAGCTGTGGAGAACCGCTGGCGCTGGTCGGGCCCGACAGAGAGGCGGACACCATGCCGGGGAAGGCGGGCTGGTACAGATGCGACTGCAGCCCCGAGCCGTTCGACGATAGGCCGTTAGAGAGACCCATGGAATTGTGCGGCGGTACGCCTCCAAGGCTGCACTGCGACAGCGACTGCGCCATGGACGGCTGGCGACCCAGCGACGGCGGCAACTGCAGCTGAGATACACCGGCCATTCCCGCAGCAGCCCAGCGGCTATCGTTAGCGTGGAAAGAGCACAAACCGTCACCCATAGCAGCGCCTGGAAACTGCGGCAAACTATGCGTGGGCAGCAGTGTGCCAGGAGCGCGGAACACATTTGTGGTCTTCTTGCGCTTCTTCCACTTAGCGCGCCGGTTCTGGAACCACACCTGTACAGAAAAGCAAACCATTATAAAATAGGTTTTATATAAGGGTTTCTTTTATTAAGTATACACATCAAATAATAATGATTAAACACTTGTGTTGAAATATATTACAGATAAATAAATAAAAATAAACCATCACGAACGTTAAATATAGAAGATTATTATTTATATAAACACGTTTTTTATTTATTACATTATTATTAAATCTTCTGTTAAAACCTGTACAGTATAATAGCCATCATAAGCTTCGGTAAATGATTTTTTTATGTATACACTATACAATAATTATTTAAAATGATTAGTTTATAATTTTACGTTCCTGTACAATCCAGCACAAACATACTGCAGTGTTCTTACACCGACATATGATTGGTTATTTCAGTTTAAACAAATACAGAAAAATAATCGTTATGAGCTTCAGACTATAAAATTTTTTTTATACAATACACATACCGACTAATTTTTATTAAAGCTTTTATTAGACATGTAAAGAAAAATAAATCATCGTAAGCTTCAACGTAGATGGCGGATTTAGATTTTTATAATCAGGAATGCACAATGATGAACTACAATATTTAATAACTTGTACATAATCTATAGTATTTGTTCATATAAAATATATTCCAAAGTTTCTTGAATTGACTTTAACTGGCATCAGAGTTTCTATTAATTATTAATAAAATAGTTTACCGTAAAACCTATGAACACGTATCAGTCACAATATTTATAGAATGCAGCTTGATGTATAATTTTTTTTTGGCAAAATCTGCAGATTAGAGTGAACGATGATGAGCCAAATATTTATAGAACTTAGTTAAGGACTATAATTATATCTGTTTTTTAATTAATATTGACCATTCACGTAATAAAGCCCGACCTTATTAATAAAGCTTTCGTTAAATCCTCACACATTTAGAGGAATAAACCACGATCAGTCCAAATACATAAGACAACCTGACTTAAAACCATCACACGACCAGTGACAATATTTATATACCCTGCCTCATATTTATTTACCTCTGAATGCAAAGAAAACAAACCATGATTATTTCCATTTATAGAAAATAGATATATATTTTATTAATATAGATTTTGCTAGTACTTTTTTTATACAAACTTGGTACTATATTATCTGGTAAAACCAGAAGATATGCTATAATGAGCCATATCGAGCCCATTATTTATTATATATAAACAGATGTAAACCGCGCATTGGAATGAACAGCTGTAGCCCGACTTATTATTGGAAGTGTAAATCCAGATGTGCACATTTTAGTCCGATGTGTTATGAGGTAAAACCTGTACGAAAGAAATAATGGGTCACAATATTTATTAGGTCGAGTTTTGATTATTATCGTTTCTGGTATAACCCAAGGAAACTTAACCATCCTTAGCTATTAGCTACGTTTTCAGTGATTTTATTACAGTGAATAGACAGAACTACTTTTTTAGTTTTAGCCTAAATCTACACATGACATTTAACCATTATAATCTCATTATCAGGCTAAAGCGGGTTTCTATGGTGCTACTATGAGACGTGTATTTTTTGTTAGTTCAAATGTTTTGTTTGTCTACATTTTATACTATTAATAAAGATATAATAATAATAATAATAATAATTTCCTTCATTTTAACCACTTCATATAAATGACAAAAATGGTTGTGGTATATTTAAAAACGTTTATCCTGAGATGTTTTGAAATACTTCTTTTTATTATTAACGTTAAATGAATATACCGGATTCGTCATCCATCTCAGTCTGATTAAAAATCATTTCTGTAAAAAATATTACTCAAAGAAATTCCAGTATTAAAACTAACACCTCATACAGTGTATAGTTATTCCTAAACCACAAAACTGTTAAACATTCAATAAAATATGCACTGGTGTTTCCACGTGGTTCTTAGTTATAACACAAGAATTTGGTATTAATAATTAATATTAGTAATATTAATAATAATATTATTAATTGTATAGTAATAAACAGATAAAGCTGTATGGATGAACAGAAAAGGCTTAAGTAAACTACAGTCATGCACATTGCTCTAGTTAAACGAACCTAAGGAGTGAAATTATCATTAAAATAGTAATTAACGGTGCAGAAGTATTTTGCTTTGCTTAAACTTATTTCGCAACAATGTTTAAGTATTCTTTAAGGTTTTTTGCATGCATTTAAATGCATTGTAATGAAGTAATGGCTGGCATCATGATTTAGCCCAAAGTCTGCGATGCTTTTTAAACATGCCATAACATCAAAACAAAAAGGCGTCTTTAAACAAGGTGTGTTGCCGATGTGCCCTATTATATGGCTCCATAAACTGGAGAATAATATCTTGCTGGTTGACTGAGATGAAGACGTTGTGCTTGATAGGCCAATTCCAGAGATAAATGGTTGCTTGGTCTAGGTGCTTTATCACCCACAGGGAAAATAAATTCATAAAAAAGGAATGCATTTTGTATTCTTTTGGTTTTTTTTCTATCGTAAAAGGTTGTTTTTTAACGTTTGAGTGATTTGTTGAGAAAAACGATGATCATTGCGTTTAGTATAATTACTCGCAAGTAAGATTTAACATTTGGAGATTAATTAGCATCATTCTGCCGGCGGCCCACATCATTATGTCTGATGTAATATTTCTCATTAAAATGTTTACACGTTTATACGTTACATGTATTAATAGCTGCAAGACAAAAGTTCTGGTTTAAATGTTTGAAAACAAAAACAATTTGGATCTGATTTAAATTAAATTTAAGATTGTTTTGCGCCCCTGCTTTGTGCGCTCTGATTTGGTGCTTCTTAAAGAACCATTAAGGATTCAAGTAAAAATCTGAGAAACTTCAGGCACTTGCCACTCGTGTCCATCAGTTATGCAAAGTTTTGTACACAGGTAACGTGCTACGGCTTTATGTACAGTACATTCTGATGTTGGTTTAAACGCAAACCAAATAAAGAAAATATATATATCATATTTGTGAAAATATTTAAGAATTTTTACTGTGCATCTTTCTGGATTTAAAATGCTCATATCAGTATATATATATATATATATATATATATATATATATATATATATATATATATATATATATATATATATATATATATATATATATAACATTGAATATAGAACTTATTTGTGTTATTTTTATTTTAGCCTCGTTAAATAAAGAAATTAAATGGTAATTTAACACTCAGTCACTCAGTTGTTTAAAAGCTTATAAAAAAAATCACCATAAACATTTCATAAAGCTTAATAAATTTGCTACAGAGGTTATGAAACACGCGTTTTGGCCAGTATAGCGCACCTGTGCAAACATGCGGCAATTGATTATTTCACATTTCCTTATTCTAGCAATTCTGGATTCAATTCTAATTCAATTATTACAGGTCATTTATTTTAACAAATAAATTGTATTTGAAGCTACCCTGCCAAACACTTTCACTTCCGATTATCATAATAATTCTGGAGCCATTTTTTTTCTTTTGCCTAGTCAATTTATATTCATCTTTGCTCACATAACAAGTGTGTTACCTTGAAATAGGTACAGGTCATTTCTAAATGTATAACTAAATAGTAAAAGAAAGGAAATTATGACAGTTTGCGTGTGTGTCTCACCTGAACGCGGGACTCTGTTAATCCGATCCTGAGCGCCAGTTCCTCTCTCATGAAGATATCTGGGTAGTGGGTTTTTGCAAAGCTCCTCTCCAGCTCGTTAAGTTGTGCAGGAGTGAAGCGGGTCCGATGCCGTTTCTGTTTTTGCTGACTCTGCTGTCCGCCCGACTGGCTCGAACCTTGCTGTTGTTGTTTCTCTTGCTCTTTGCTGACCTGCTGCATGCCTCCCGGGTTTGATCCACCATTGCTGATTTCCTCCCCGGGTAACAGCGTGGCACCCTCGACCGTGTCCGGTCCGGAGCTCAGATCGCCCGGGTGCCCGCTGTCCCCGCCGCCGAGCCTGCATTTTAAAGCTTCCCTGTGACCCAGCAGCTCGGCCGCGGCATCCTTCATCCCTGAAAAGTCACCGGGCAAAATTAAGTTTTTCCATGTCGGCAAATACATCAACATATTAGCAAGGAATAATAATAATAATAATAATAATAATAATAATAATAATAATAATAACACAAGCTGAGCACAACACAGCACTGAAAGTTTAAATAGCATTCTATCAATATTTAGACAGGCTTGATAAAATAGGCTGCATGTAATTAATTTAGCACATAATGAATTACAATATCGAGCCATTTAAGTTCAAAATTAGATTAAGCATTAAGGCTAAATGCGTTTATAATGATATAAATGGAGAGTTCCTCCATAGCTTACAGTGGAGCTGAAGACCGGAGTTGGGTGGCTGTAACTCACCGAGGCGAGTGTCCAAGAGATCGGCGTGAGAAAGCATCGTGCACCGATGTCGAAACTAAGCCTAAAACTTTTAACTCCCTTAAACAGCATAGAGTGGCCAAATGAAGAAAAATTCTCGGCTCGTTTAAAAAAAGCTGGTTGCGAGCATTATAATGTTCTTTAGAGAGACAGGGAGGCGCTTAATAGGTGCATGAGCGAGTCAGCATCCTCACATGAGAGCCAATCAGAATTGAAGGCTGGAAATGTCGCGCCCAACCGGCAGCATCCACAAACCCTGCAATTACAGCCCTGCTAAATCCCTGCTCTGATTTATCCTCTCTCAGCCCTTTATTGTGTGCTATAAATGAGTTCATAATCATCACGCACAAATAGTTTATAATAAATCTAGATAGATTTAGATTAGAAAAAAAATGCTAAATGCAATACTCAAACTAAAAAAACACTGTAAGGCGCTTGATGAAGTCACAAATTGTAGCCTCGTTTTTCTGATAAGGAAACAAATCGAGTGGGAATAGCTTTAGTGCAGCCATATTTCCTGCCAAGGAAAAATAAACACATCAGTCGTTGCTTTTGAGTTGTGCTATTTTTTCACTTCGCGCTGCCCGTATGCAGGCCTGCAGCTTTATTCCAGGAGAATCCATCCATCACATGCGATTAATGCTCGGAGGCAGCTAAGCACACATCCAAAGTACATTTTCCAACTAGTCATTTTCAAGGCCATTAAGCACTTGAGGCATTTAGCGCCAAATTCGATATTTACCGTGAGATCAGTAGGTTATTAGGCGATGAATATAATGCGCCAGTGTTTAGATACAGTGAAACTCCAGCGCATGATCTAAACCATCGAGGCATTTTATTTTGGAAGGGAAAATTCTGATGTGTTGCTTCATTTATATTAACACGTCATCAGCGCTGATATAATTTGTGATTTATCTCATTCAGATTACAGGACATACGCTTCATCGTTTAACCAAATAAATTACATCCTATTTAGCATCAAATTATTTACAATTTTCCCAGGCAAACCCCACAAAAACGCCCATCGCAGAGCTAACAGACAGTTACTGATTTTTCACTAAGCTTGTGACCTGCTTTCTTGTGTCTGTTTTGATCGGTCTGTGGTTTTGGATGGAGCAGATGTGTACATGATCTGTATCCTACATCTGTTTCTCAGGCCACAGATTCTGGATGTCACAGTTCGGACCTGCTCAGTGCGCTCGGGGATCTGCGGCAAACACACAGCAGCCATGTCAGCTCGCACAGGAATATTTATCATCATGATCTACAAGGTGTTTTTATTTTCTTCATGTCTGTCGAAAAATGTTTTTATATTTATTACGATTATTTAATAAAATGATTCTTAGGAAAATGATATTTATACGTTTAGACCTAAAAATAAGTAAATAAACATCTGTAAACACATATTTGAACAGAAAGGCTGAAATGACGCCGATTATGCGATTGAGAAAATTTTATAAAAAAAACCCACATATATTAATACACATTTTTAAATAACAGTAATTTGAAAAATAAAAACATTATTTTGATTAAGCTGAAATAATTAATTAAAATATATTTTAAGTAGATATTTTGACCGTTTGGATGTAATCACAACCCAGATTACGCGAATGATAAATACGATACGTAAATGAAAACCAAATAATAAAAAAGACAATAACCTTAAAATAAACCCCGCCTTGGAATACAAACTGTCTTGTATGTATTATGATAAATGAACTAAAAACTGTGGAACTAGTGTTTATATACATGTATTTACACAATATTATAATACCATAATATAACTATAATATACTTATACTACAAAAAAAAACAATTAAATCAATAATTATAGAACTGCTACAACTACTACCAACAACATTAATTCCTAAAATAATAATAATAATTATTATCTATAATAATAATAATAATAATAATAATAATAATAATAATAATGAATAGTAATAAATGTAATGAATACTATAATAAATAATATTAGTAATAGCAATAATTATAATAACAATAACAATCATCATTATTATTATTTTAATGAATAACTACAGATTAGGCAAGTTACTACGTGTTTGACTAACATATACATTTTTTAACAGAACTGCTGTAATTACGTTTTGGTAAAAAAAAAATCAAATTAATTTTTAGTGCCTTGCTTCATATATAATAACAAATGATTTTGCTATTTGTGTTTTTTTGTGTGAGATTATAAATATAAATGTTACACCATTATTATAAATTAATGTGAGAGTTATTATTGATACAACCGCAGCTACTACTACGACTTATAATAATAATAATAATAATAATAATAATAATAATAATCAATGATAATACTACTGATAGTAATAAATAACAATAACACTAATACTACCAATGATAATAATAATAATAATAATTACTACTACTACTAATAATAATAATAAGTAATGATAATACTACTGATAGAAATAAATAACAACACTAATAAATAACAATAACACTAATACTACTAATGATAATAATAATAATTACTAATAATAATAATAACAATAATAATAAGTAATGATAATACTACTGATAGAAATAAATAACAACACTAATACTACTAATGATAATAATAATAATGACTAATAATAATCATCATTATCGTTATAATTTGTTATTATTCGTGGAGGTTAGACTGCAGTTTGGACAATAGGCCTAACTGTCACCAAAAAGAGTAACTACTGCTGGCTATATGTAGTGTGTTCTTGGTCCAGACAAGGTGGTGACCCCAGTCGCATTTCAAACCGTGATTAGACTCGGTGCCCTCCGTGTGGACCCGATTACAACGTGAGTTATCCGGAAAGAATACAATTAAGGGTCTAAATAAAATAATCAGCATTGGACGGCGATTACCGTAATGAAAGCGAGCTCTCGTGTGTCACGGAGCATCTAGCCTCCATTATGGTGAGTAATGAGACTTTGGGGGATGAACACGACAACTGTCCAAACGCACTCCATTAACGTCCAGCGTGATGGACACATGTTTATCATATTGTTCACCAAATCTTTTAGCTCTATCCTTCAGGATGCGACAGAAGCGTCTTACAAATGCACAATTATATCGTAAACCTGCACCAGTTTACCTTGGTGTTAACGTCCGATCGATCAATGATGGCATAGCAAGGCTGGTGAAAACATAGCTCAGTTTAGACAAAATATTGTTTGCACTATAGTACATAAGCCCAATAAATATTATAAACAGAAATAAAATACGACGAGTAGTATTAAAGGCTACTTGGAAGCAAGCTAGTAAAAATATATTGTAAAGAAGACAAAGGCAATACCTTACACACTATACATCCTCTATCATCTTTCATTCAAGAGAGGAGGATCAATGACTTGAAAGAAGGGAGGACTTGGGTCAGTGGTCATTCTGGGTTGCTCTAAATGAAGAACATGTGCTGGTAATTATTAAATTCCAGCTTAATCACACTGCTAATGCAATTTAATGCATCAGCAAATTAGTACTGAAAATAATTAGTTTCACTGACCTTGTACATTGAAAGGCTGTAGAAAACCACTATGCATTTATAAGTCAGCCTAATCATCTCGCTTACAAAAAAATGTTGTTTATTCAGCCATGTCTTTCCCTGGCTAACACTGTAAGAGTGCAATAGGTAACTGCTTCGACTGTTGTTTGGTTTACCTTATTGAGTTTTTTTTTTTTGAAACAGTAAAGGACATTGCTTAGGATCAGGTTTCACCATATGGTAGTAGAAATTGGTTTATTGGCCAGTACTTTATAGTTGCAGCAGTATTTAAATTTGAAGAGAAATATATTCCAATACGTTTAAAAGCATTTAATCATTAAATCAGTGCACTAATTGTTAAAAATGCTTATGCTTGCAAGGTGCAGTATCGAATGCAACAGAATTATTACAAAACTAAGACCAACAATTCTTGGCTTGTTGTATAATTATTTAGAGCATACTTAGATGTGCTGTGTAATAAATCATATTAAATGTTCTGTGTAGTACATTGTACTAATAAAACACAATATGCTTACATGTATTGTGTAATGAACAGTATATTTGCATGTACTGTCCAGCTATTGTATTCTTAATAAATTATTGTAAGCACATGTACTGTGTATAAAAAATACAAAATACACTTTATTGTATAGTATATTGTAGTACATACACGCTGTATGAAAAGTACATCACTATCACGTACAGTGTAATATAATAATTAGAGCATAATTAAAATTATGTTTAAATAAATAATGTACTTAATAAATTAAATCAGTGTGCTCAAATAAAGAATAAAGCAATTGCTGGGAAAAATTAAGCAATTATAGTCGGTAATAATTAATGACACTGCTTTTAGATTTACAGTTTATTTGTATTTATTCATTTTTACCAACCATCAAGTGTAACTTATTCAGTTTCAGCATCAAGATGCTGGTGACAATACCACAATACCCCCCCCCCCCTTTCCCAAACAATATAATTTAAAGTAAAATAAAGCTAATACTTATTGATATTTATGGTGTTTTACAAGTAATAATAAATGTTTTAAATTATTTACACATTCTCAGGAGGACAAAACTGTAAATGTCATTATTTTGGGTGTACTATCAGAATAGACCAAGTCATTGTGTAAAAATGTGGTATTTGATGTCTCACTGTGATGAACAGGACATGGGTTTCATTGCTCAGTGACAGCACTATCAGTGTTTCCTCAAACCACTAACTGATGCTATAAATCTGACAATTTACGACCAATATGCTCAGGCTGCGACATTTCAACTCCTTTCTCTTCTTTCCTGTCTAGTTCTCTGCTGCTTGTCCACAAAATCCAGCGCTGGCCCTCCCAAGATTAATTGATCGTCAATTTAGCTCTAATTCGTACCAAGTCAGGTGGTAAATTGGCTGCTTTTACTTGATTGTTAGTGAAATTTGTGCTAGTTGCATTGACACATTTTGATTATTTATCAATTATGCCCAAACGAGCTAAATCTACTGAATAAATTCCAGCCTGATTGCTATAATAGAGTTTGAAAATATCGCTATTGATAATGATTCCGTGCTAATAGTCTCTTTCCGGCTTTACTAGCTTGTCGGAATGACAGCAGAGAATTCATTTTTCATGGAGTCGGCTGGTGTGCTGGTGTGCGGGCGCGGTGAGCCGGCATTAATCAGTTGTATTATGGGGGCTCATCCATAGCAATGTGTGTGTTCTTTGCTCACAGAGCCTGAAATAGTTTGTCATATTTTGTGTCAATTACTCCGTATTTCAATGCATTTCCATCAAGGCATCCTGTCATTGATAGGTTATGCTAAGTTAAGTGCTCCAAATGAATGATGTAAAAGTTATGCTGGCTTCAAGCTCGGAGGATCCTACTACAGAGGAACCTGGATATGACTAACTAGGTGGTAAGAGACGCTCTTCTACGGAGCTCCTGAAGGGACATGTGTGTAGTTTTTTTTAAGCACCAGATACTAAGTGGTGCGCACCAGATACTATGTTGCTGTAGTTCTTTCGATGAAATAAAACCTTAAAATGCGTTTTAAATGTCTCTCAGTGATGATATATCCACGATGACTGGCAAGAATAAATGTTATGTCTTTATATTTGAGACCTAGCTGAAAATAAAGTTCAATAAACTCACCAATATCCTTTCAGATAGAGTATAGGCCTATGTGATGTACTGTATATCTGTATATCTGATGGTGCTGACCCGAGTGCAAGAAAGTGCTCGTCTGATCTCGACATAGTTTCTAGTGGTGAGTATCTGGTAACACTTCTTTCCTTAATTTTTTTTACTTAAAGAAAAAAAAATACACCATGTCCCTTCAGGGGCTCCGTACTCTTCCCTCCACAGTGCAATCTTTTATTTATTTATTATAAGGTGGAGCTTATGAGAAAATAATAATAATAATTAGCTGCAATCAAATCGTTGTGTGTATGTATACACACTTATTGTACACTTTATTAGAAACACCTCAAACATACAATATCAAATGTACTGCCCATTTTATGAGTGGTGTATATACAGTAAATTACAGAATAAAGCTCATGTGCTGCTCTGTATTCATTGTCACCCCTCTCTACCCCATCTTCCAATGGAAAGGGACCCCAAACCCCCACTACCAGATACAATACGGGTGTGGATATCTCTCAGCACTGCAATAACACTAACAGGATAATTACACGGTGCTGTGTGTTCATAAGTGTATTAGGTGCATCAATGTTGTTGGTGTCAATGCTGGAAGAGAAATAAAGCACCAACCAAAAATATAAAGGCAAGAAACAAAATGTTCAGTGGTATAAGACCAGAGGAAGATAAACACAATGTGTATGAGTAAGAAAAAAAAGCTCTAGACTTTAACTGTATGCCTGCAGTAAGCAATAAGTGTTAACAGGGTTCCTAATAAAGAGGCCAACAAGTGTAAACAGAATTTACAGTAAATTGTAAATCCCAACCACAATGCTGAACCTGATACTTGGGCAGTGGTAACTTGGACAGTGGTTAAGGTAGTGGACCATTAATCACAAGGTTATTGGATCAAGTCTCATCACATTATTATATATACATAAATTTCTCATCAAACCAGTTCAAATGACTAAGTTCTATTTTATTTGGATCTATCAGGAAACAGCTAAGGGCTAAAGAGCAATTAGCCAATATACAGTACATTGCATACACATGACTTATGTCCAATTCCACTGATAAATGACTAAGAATAATTGTGGTAAAAAGATAAAGACGTAAAAAAAAAGATGTGATTAATGAATAGTATGTCATTATATTCTACTGTAATATGCTACAAATAAAAGGAATTTAGTCTTTACTGGAAATATGTAATTAAGAATATAAAGCATATGAATATAAAATAAAAAATCAAATTAACATTTACAAGCCCTACAGACTATAGGCATATATCTAGCAGTAATAAAGGCATGTAAAATTTATTTCTTGTGAGAACCCTTTAATGCACTGCATTTAGATGCACAGCAGTTGTAAAATATGCTGGTTTTTCCATATCAAGAAGACCAGATTCAAATAAAACTAACTAACGTTTAAGTCTAAGAAACAAAATTCTAAAGGTATTTAGGTTAATTTTACAGGAGAAGCTCATAATCATTTTTGATTGCTAGTCCAAGTTGGATTATGCTGCCTGTGATTAATACATTACTGGAAACTATATTCAGTGTATACAAGTGTATATTCAGCTCACTTACAGCTAATAAAATGGTCGAGATTTAGTTAATAGTAGTATCTATTGTTTAGAAAGTGTGTAGTGTTTTGTAGTTCTGATCTTTAAGTACTCTTGTTTCAGTTAAACTTGCACTAACTCAAATGATTTCACTTATAAGCTAATTTTTATGCATTCAAATACCAAAATGTTCAGTTCAGGGGTCCAGATCCAGGACTGAGAAACACTCACTAGATCTTGGTACTGTCCATGGTCCTACAAGGGACTTGTGTGCCAGACTATGCGTTTTTTTCAGCATGGATTATACCCCATATTGTATTGTATTTTATCATATGTTCTTTCCATATAAAATATAAACGTTTTCAGAATTGTGTGGCCTGTTCCCACCGTAAATCACATTTGGGTTTTAACTGCAGATTAGATGAACATCATCAGGTTTATGTCTAATAAATGTAACGCCAGCTATTATATGGGCTTAACAGAGCCATTTTCAATTTAAGATGATGAAAATAAAATCAATACTGCACCTAAAAATTAGCTGTTGAATGAATATAAGTATAATTATCAAAAAAATATACTTTGATTAATAGTTGGCTGAATAATCAAAATTCTGTTCAAATTCATTTATAGTCATTTCAGTTTCACATCTTAAATACTAAATAAATACCATTTTAAGACATGGGCATGTGTTGTTGTTGAAATAGTTTTGTTCCCCAGTATTGCAAGAAAAACAAATGTAGACCAGTGCTTTTAAATGAGTCTAGTCTCACCAAGAAACAAAGCAGGAATACACCCTGAACAGGGTGCTATTCTATAAAGGAACAATTCACACTCACACATTTACTTACACACTCAGTAACAAGTAGGTATAATTAAAAGTAGCCAACACACCTTTTGTTTGTCTTAGGAAAGTAGAATGGAGTCAAAGTACTCAAAAGAAACCCCATGTGACAAGAAGGAGAACATGTGAAACTACTCACAAGCAGTGACTGAAGTCAAGGATAGAACCCAAGTTCTTAAGACACATGCATCTATGTGGCACCCAGTCTACCAAATATTAGGACAAAAACTAAAGGCTAGTTTTCTTTTACTGGCCTTCAGCCTTTAATACTACCAAAATAACATAACTATAATGCGATAAGAGTGATATGCTGACACACTATGTAGACAAAAGTATTGGGACACCCCTTCTAATTTTTTAATTCACAACAAATAAACAGTTGCTCAATTATACTTGTCTGTTAGCTGTATAGTGACTAGAAAACATGTATGAAAGTAAGTATACATACACTATATAGCCAAACATATTTGTACACCTGACCATGAGCCAGGTGTACATTCAATTTTTTTTTGACATTCCATTTCAAAAAAAAATTTTGTCAGACAGCTGGACATAATGCAGAAAACCTCTTATTATATAATATACAACACAGATTGCTGATGTTTAAATTTGTATCCTATTTTTATCCTGTTTTATCCTATTCAGAGTGGTGGTGCGTACAATTCACTGGGTAAAAGGAAACACCCTGGGCAGGTCACCAGTCCAACATAGGGCAAACACACACAGGGCAATTTCTAGTAGCTCTAACTAACCTGATTGCATGTCTTTGGACTGTGGGAGGAAACCGGAGCACCCGGAGCAAACCCACGTAGACACTGGAAGAACATGCAAACTCCACACAGAAAGGACCCGACCGCTCCACCTGGCTATTGAACTCAGGACCTTCTTGCTGAGGCAAAGAAAGGTTGCACGGTGTACAAAATGCAAAACAAGTATTTTCTATAATAGCTTTATGTATCTTCTAAGCATAATTTTGTTCATATTTTAGTGCTAATTAACCACTGAGATTCACCAAAGGTGTCAGTAATTTTGAAGCTGGCTGTAAGTGGATGTAAATTAATTTTGGCACCAACATAGTCACAGCTTATAAATAACATGATGTGCAGGTTTTGTATTTGCTGGGTAGATCTTACTTTTCACAGGATGAATTTTGCAAAAAGTTAATAAATATTAAAAAAATAAATAAAATGTACATAAAGTTATCGTCTGTAAATTTAGCTTTACCAAACAGGAGGCGTCTGTGATTTCGTTTCTCACTAAGGCACAAATTTATTTAATATTGAGCTATAATGAGCAGCTGGGAGAGTGGGTGCCATAAAGCAAAATGGGTCCTTGGGACTTGGGTTCCATCCCTGCTTCTGTTCACTGTCTGTAAGTCATACCCTAGAATGCATTGGTGCCCTGTGCTGGGGGTATTTCTCTCTTGCACCCAGTGTTCTTTGGTGCAAATGAGTGGGGCATATTATGCTTACAAGCCTGAGCAAGATTAAAGACCTAAACTAGCAATATAATGAAGTAGTAATAATTAAACAATTACTAAGATCTGTTGCACTGTTATTACCCACAGTAATCTTTATTAATAGACAGGTCATGTGATCTGAATAAATGTTCAGCTGCCTATCTATACTACAGCTATATTTTACTCAGAATTAAAAATAGACCAATTTCTTTTTATCACTCTGGGAGCTTTTCCATTCAGCCAAAGTGACCTGGGGCTTCATTTCAAACATAAAACCTTATTTTGTCCACCCTTTTCCCTGACTGTTTTTTCCCTGACTGATTTTAAGCAATTTCCTTGTTTTCTAAACTAATAAGTGGCACCATCGAGCAGTCGGAGGCACAGACACGCTGTGAGGTCTAATTGATATTGAGCGAGAGCTTCTTAGAGAGCAAGAGAGAGAGAGAGAGAGAGAGAGAGAGAGAGAGAGAGAGAATGTGGGAGAGTGTAAGAAAGATGTGTGGGAGTGAGTGAGAGTACGTGTGTGCAAGAAAGTATGTGTATGAGAGAAAAGAGAAACAGTATGTGCAAGTGTGTGAGAGAAAGATAGTGTGTGTGGAGGTGTGTTTGTGTTTGAGAAAGAGTGTGTGAGAGTGTTTGACAAAGAGCATAACATTTAGTAAGATAACTGGAGTGCCTGTGTCTGACAGAGAAAGAGTGAACGTGTGAGAGAGTGTAAAATCATGTGTGAGAGAGTAAGAGTGTGTCCAGTACAAAAAGACTGAAAGCTTATGTGTGTGTGAAAGAGAGAACGAGAGTGAGTGAGTGAGTGAGTGAGAGTGAGAGAGAGAGAGCCGCTGCTGGATCATTTGCACTTTAATCAGCAGCTGTAATTAGAGCCGCTGATTAGGGACCCGTTTGAAAATAAAGGAGGGTTACAAGGAACGTCTGTCAGGGTCCGGTGATAATTCACGACTAATTGTGGCGATTAGAGGGAACTGCATGACTCTGGCTTTCTCAAAGGCAATGAGAAACCGGAAGGGTGGCAGGGAGCTTCATATGGACGAGTCAATCAACTTCAAAACAGCCCTTAAACATTTAACATAAAAATATACAATCAGATGAGAAAAAAATGTCTACAAAAATAAATGTAATGACCATTGGCATGGAATCTACAAGTCGCTGGAACTGTCCAGAAGCAATGGAGTTTACCTATTAGGTGTTTTTATCATGGCAAAAGTGGGGTGCAACGAGTCTGTCCAAAAGGATGTGGTGCATACATGCTTTGCATAATTTATTTATGTATTTTTTTTCATTTCATTTTCTTTAACCACTTAATTCTGATCAGAGTCACGGTGGGTCTGATTCCACCTGGAAACACTGGGCACAAGTCAAGAACTAACAGGGTGCCAATGCATTACAGGGAAACTAAATGTGTATTGGTATTATTGTACATTTATTCTAACATCTAAAATGTGTACAATAATCAGGCTTCAATAGACAAGCCTAGTAACATAGCAAATTATTATTTTTAATATAATTGTTTTTGTTCCTCCCATCAACACATTCTGAGGTAAAAAAAAAAAAACAAGAATATCTTCAGGCCAGTCTTGCTTGCTCGTGTAGTTACAATGTTATTAAACTTTATGACATGGCCTCGCAATTTTTTGTTAGTGATTATGATTGACTAAATCAGGCTTGTTTGTCTGGACCTAGAAATAAAAAACCCAAACTGCCACTTGAGAGGACATGTATCCAGATAGTCAGATGTGATCCAAGAAGCATGAAAAAGGGATAAAAATTCTCCATGAATTAGAATGTAAATTAATTTATATATAATTCATGAATTATAATCTTGTTTATATTTGAAAAAAGCCTAAATACGTCTTTGTTTCATGCATAAAAAGATAAAATCCACGTAAGGAGTGTTATTAGAGGTGCTGTTAAAAAGAAAGAATATGCAATGGGTCCGTGAACCCACTGGCAGCTTTGTTTTAGGGCACGTTGTTAACTCGCTTTACCTTTTTTGGCTGTCGATGAGTCAGTACAGACATGGAGCTCAAGCCACACGTCCATTTACAGACTATGGATTGGGTGGTCTTGCAGGGATGGCCTGCTGAATAGCAATGCTAACATTAGTGAGCAGCGTGTGTGTGTTTGACTATGGGCATAGCAATTAGTGATGTTCAGGAAAAGCGAGACAAAATGCAGTGGGGGTTTGAATCAGACCAGGGCATCAGCTGGTAGAGATGTGTTCTGTTAACACACACAGACACACAGACACACACACACACACACACACACACACACACACACACACACACAGGCACACAGAGTTTAACAAAATCAATGCAAAACGAGCAAGTCCTACCAAATTTTGACCATCAGTTCCGCAGTCGGTGTCGGTGTGGTGTTTTATGACTGGGCGTCTCTGTGATGTAAGACCGACTGCAGCACTCTAACCTCTTTAAAGGCGCTGTTTTCTGCGCCACATTATCCCCATCTATCCCGTGTCAATGAGTGTCTTGTAGAGAGAATGAGCGGGTAAACAGCACTGACAGAAAGGAGGGTGCACTGATTACACACACAAATAGACGCTGAGGAGCGAGAGGAGAGCAAAAAGGGGTGCGAGAGGCGCACTTTCGGAGATGGCTCTTTCGCATTGTCTCACAGCCTCCTCTCTCTTTTTTTTCTCTTTACTGCCTCCTCCCTTCTAGCGGCCTGCTGTTTTCACATTGTCCCGCCATCAATCATCCTATTCTGCCCTGGATGCTCTGCAGAGTCCCTTAATATCCCGTCTTCATCTCTCTCGAGCTTTTTTACTGGTGGACTGATGCGCCCCTTTCTGTTGGATGGGGCAAAACAGACACCAGAACATGAAATGATTTACAGAAGCCACTGAGGTATTATCACACACACCATCAACTAGGCTGGACATCTTTTTCGGGATATACAAGCCTACATTTATCATTACAGACCAATTTGACCTATTATTTTTGCTTGCATCTAGAAACATAAAATCTAAACTATTACATGAAATAAACAAATAAAGATGGTTAAAATGTTGCCTTATAAAAATAGATCTTTATACAATATCAAAAATAAAGGATCATTTATCTTTAAAAAATCTGGTCCTCTTTTTTTTACCATGTCTTTTTGGCCAAATGTAAAATGATGGGAAAGTTAATTAATTATTAAACGGTTTAAATTTACACCAAAAAATAAAAGAATAAAACTTTAGAAACTCTATTTATTTATAGAAATAACCTAATATTAAAATAATAAATTAATGTCTGATTTATTTAAATTTTGAAAAATCATGATACTACACACATATAAGCAAAAAATTATACTTGTTTTTTAAGCATTTATTAATAATCAAATGTCATTTTCTTTTGCTTAAATTCATGGTTTATGTGTAATTGAAAATCAGGTGAAGATGATAGAATATAATTTTTATATATATAATAATAAATGCAAATATGTATAAAAAATGTTTTCATGACCAATAACATTTAAGCTTTTATTAAATAATTTATTTTTCTTATTTAGCACATTATTTTGCTGCCTTTTCGGCTAAAAAGACACAACAGATCTAAATCAACCCCCAAGTAAATTTTGCACCCATTTAGACACTTGTGCACTGTTAGACTAAATACGCTGTCCTTTTTTGTGCTGCTCTCATCCATCATTAACATTATGTCTAGTAAATTACCTGGTATATTTTGTAATACAACTGCTGAAGTTTGCAATAATGTTCACAGACAATCTGTTGTGTTTATCTATAATTGCACACAACAATGCACACACTAGTATATTAAACCGACTGCACAATCAATCACTATACGCTGCTGGTGCTCATACTGAGGATATGCACTATTACACATCTCACCACAGACCTGCTGCTATTCATATTATAGCCGTTTTTTGCATATTTGCAAATATATATATATATATATATATATATATATATATATATATATATATATTTCTAAGCATTTCTTTCTAATGTATATAATTTTTATACATTTTTTATCTGTTTATACATTAATTTTTATCTGTATAAATTTTGCCACTTATTTTTTTTAGTGTATTTCTTACTTATGTATAATAGTCTGTACAGTGAAAATAAAAGTAATTTATAAAATACAATAAATGTCTTATAGTAATTAAATACTTAATTATTTATAATAGTTTTTAATTTATAAAATTATTTTTTAAATTATTTATGCTGACAAATAACTTTTTTTTTTTACTTTGGATTGATCCCTGTATGCAAAATATCTACATACTAAATAAATCTGATAAGCTGCAGTGTTGACATCACTTGTTTCTTGCTGCAGCTTTGAAAGCAGTCATCAGAGTTTGGAATGGAAGGTCCAGTTAATCACTAATGAGCAATTAGTCCTGATGAAGGATTTCCTGTTACGCATTATTAGCAATGAAGCTACACCAATCTATTTTGCTTTATTACCTTATGATCATCACTGCTACCATACTGAACTCATTATTCTTGTGTTCCAATAAAAGCAAAAGCATTATGAATGCAATAATAAACTTGAACACTCACTCTAATCTTCTAATATACTCCTGAGCTCGATTTACATGATTTAATAACACAAATCACAATCACAGAGTTCAGCTACCTTAACAATATAGATATTTAGGTTTTATATAAACACACACATATACATACATAGATATTTACACAGGCAGACATATAAAGACAATACAATACTATCATCGAGAAGAGCCAAACCATGTGGATTTATGAGCTTTTATAACACACACAATCCTCACATTCTCATTCCTCATTCACTACCTCTCTCTTGAATTCAAACCAACACAGCTCATCTTTTTTGCATTTTTACTGTAGCATAACATAAACCTAACATTTTAAAATCTGCCTTTAGTCATTATCACATTTTTCAACTCAAATAATAACAATGCATTCTATTTCATTTACAATTTATTTACCTTCAGCAACCCCTTTATCACAGGCAGGGTCACGGCACGGTAATAAACCCTGTAATCAATTTTCATTACATAGCTACAATAATATTAACACAGCCCCCTAAAACATAACCCCCATTGTCTGTTGGTCAGTAGGTAAAGATTTGATAATAATAATAATAATAAAGAACATTTTATAGTTGCTAGCTTTGTTAACAAGCAATCTTAAAAGATGACCATCATCTCACCCCATAGAAAATGTCAAGTGTCACTATCACATCCTCCCCTGCTTTTTATCATTTCAAAACAAACTAGAAAAAACAAACCTTGATGTCTAAGCAGACAGAAAATAATGCAGCAGCAATTCCATAGTGGGTCATACGGTTTTTTTCTATAAACACTGGTTTATTTTTATCATGTAGAATGTGATGACGTATATAGATGGATGGATGGATGGATGGATGGATGGACAGATACACATATATCACTAAATAAAATAATATAATATGTTTTAAAAAGATTCTTTAATTATTTTAATTATAATAATTATCTTACCTATCCCTCCCCTCTCACCTATATATGGATATATCCCAAAATTAAATAATGTAACAAAATAATATAATACATTTTAAAAAGGATCTTTTAGGTTGTACTGGAGTTGTCGCTTGTTAATTTGAAAAAGAATAATAATAAATATGAATAAAATATAAATATTAATAAAATATTAATAAAATAAAATGTTAATAAGTGATGAAATAGTTGTCACTTGTTAATTTGAAAAATAATAATAATAATAAATATCAATAAAATATTAATATTAATAAAATATTAATAAAATAAAATGTTAATAAGTAATTAAATAGTTGTTGCTTGTTCATTTGAAAAATAATATTAATAAATATTAATAAAATTATAATACAAATTAATAAATAATGTTAAATAATAAAACCTGACCCAAAAATGCAAATCTTGCTACTGACCCATGTAACTAATTATATTAACCAAAATTTTGCTCTGAATAATTACAATCGAATGGCATCATTTTCCATATGCTCTACTGATCTTTACATAACCCTTTTAAATCCTCTTTGCTTATAATATAATGAACTAGTTTTAAAATTTCTCAGGTTATATCAAATACATATAAATTGCCCTGAAAAGATATAACAATATGAACCATTTTAACAGTTGGAATAAATGCATTTGGTTAATCTGAATTTTAAAGCCTTTTATGCAA